>NC_054056.1:85327635-85938331 GCF_017639655.2 Falco naumanni
TCCCTGTTGATTATAGAAATCGATGTCCAAATACTGACCAGGCAAAACTTTCTCTCCTATAAGGCAGCAAATAAGATACAACTTGTAAGTTAATGTTGCTTCTGTAAAATAGTTCCAGCTATGTTATGTTCCTCCTACTTTTGCCTTGCCCCATTAGCTAGCAAATCCTCAGAGAACTGCACCGAAGAGAAATTCACCACCTACCTCAGCATGAGTCAAAGGGTGGATGGATGCATCTCCAAAAAGCTGACACCAAGGAGGAGGTCCCTACTAAAAGACAATAATAATTATAACAATTATATGTCGGGGATACTTTGCAAAATGCTGTTAACATATGGCACAGTTTTATTGCCGGAAAAGGGATAGAGAGTCAGAAATAGTTGCTATATTTTGTTAACAAAAAAGAGTCTTTGTTCCTGAGTTGAGCATTGTTGTAGACGGTAAGAAATCTAACAATAATAGATTGCTATAGTAATAGGGTTTACTTTAACATTTTGCTACTGCAACAGCAGAGAAAATACCCTATGAATTGAGACCCACTACCAATAAGAGCTGTCATAGGCATTAACCTTTGTAACTGATTTTAGTCATCTGTGACCTGATTATGAAAATGCTAGACTTTTGCAATGCACTTAGAAATAGTAGGCTGGGCATGAGAATGCTGCTATAAGTCGATGATTATATTTTATCCTATCTCGTGACCCTTGGCATATTTAAACCAAATATCAGGTGACCTTTTCTGCTTTATTTCATCAGCAATGAACACTGGATATTTTAACGAGCCTTTAATAAGCAGTTTCACACCCCAGCTGCGATTCAGGAGGGTGGATCAAAATGATATTCAAGGTAGAAATTTATTTCATCTAACTGCAGGCACAGAAATGGCCTCAGTGGGAGCCTAGCACAGTGTGCTCCCTCTGTGGGCAATGGGCAAGAATCCCTCCGACCCTAAGCATCAGTTCATGACCCAGATCTGTTGTCCCCTAATGATTTCTGGTTTTCTCTGTTTATTAAAGAGATCACAAATGAATAGATTATACCTAGACAACTTTCACTAAGACTAACAAGGTTAGGGCAAATTAATTCTACTGGTTAAAGAATAAAGGTAAACTGAGATCTAACAGTATGCTATCTGTATGGAGTACTGAGCAGTGCTATTTAAATGGCTTGTCAAAATGCCTCACTGATGAAAAGCAGTCTGAAACTGAGCCAAATCAAATAAAGCGGAACCAAGGAGAAGCCAAGAGCCTGAAGCAGACATAGCTCAGTCTTGGACAACCCTTTGACAGGAGGCACATACCCCAAAGAAGGGAACTAAATCATGCTGCTCTTAAGGTTTTCATGACGCTGGAATGAAACGTAAATGAGTGTGACACCTAGTATTTTTTCCACATACATTTTTTGTTATATTTTTTTATGTAGAGCACCCTTCACCTGTCTGATAAAGGAATGGCCTGGCTTTCACTTTTGCTTTTCTTGAAAGAGACAACATGCTTCATGTATTCACAGTGGTATTCAGGAACTGAGGTGATCAATTCCCTCTGCATTCCCTGGCCTGCCCATGCTGTCCCAGTCCCCGTGCCAGGACACCTGCCGAGATTCTTACCACTCTTTCGCTGCACATCAGGAGCATTTCATCCTTGGTGATGTCCTCATGCTGAGGAGCATTGCGTCCCTCCATGTTTCACACCACCACACCCACTGGGCTTTCACTGAAGTCTTCTCCAGGGGCCTATTAGTGCAGCACAATGCTCCTGCAGCACTGGAATGGCTTATTGGAGAATGGGGGGAAATTGTTAGGATTACATAATGGCTCCAGCTATCTGAATCTTGCAAATCTGGAAAGCAAATGTTGAACTCAGGAAAACCTTCATGTCGCCCATTGTTAAGTGAAAGCCTGGGAGAAAAATGAACAAACACAATGCGTGTTTTTCTAAATATTTTTGATCTGCTCAGAGTAAATGTTCTAAAAATGCTCTCATGGAAGAATAGTGAATATAATAGATGCATTTTTGTTGGGACACATTCATTAGCATGAGGAACTATATGTTTCCTGGTGACTTCCTTTCCTACCAGTGCATAGTAAATCTTTCACAGCATGTTTACCTTCTTGCCATCTGATCTGTTCATTGAGGAGACGCGATTTAAATTTCATGTTTGCAGGGCATGTGAGAAGGCTTACATCAATGAATCACTGGGAAGGAAATATCCCAGGTTGCTTGCAGAAGTGTCAGCTGAATGGAATATTTTTGAGGCCTTTGACAACACCTTGCTGAAGGCATTACTGGTTTTGGACACAAACAAGAGAGATGATACTTAGTTCAGAGGGAAATTATATAATACACTGTGGTGGCCAGAATGTATCATTCTTTGTCTTCATAATAAATTAAAATATGGAACTATTAATTTCCTAGGTAACAACAGACATGTTGATTTTTAGGTTCACTCTTGATCTTGCACAATACCTCAAAAGAGATCATTTGTCTTCTATATTTAACATCCAGATTATTTTTTTTTCTTGCACAGAAGTAGTTCGTAGAAGATTTCAGTAGGAATTGAGGACCCTGACATTTTCCTCAGCTAGGGATTTTTTCAGATGTTTTTGCAAGTGCTCTCAGATAGAAGAACCTGGCCGCATGCTTCCTGATGGGCATGGCAGATCAGGCTGCATCTTCTGCAACTTTTCTGCTGACCATTGCTCTCACCTTTCTGTGGTGATGCCTGTGAATCAGTGTTTCAGGCATGTCACACCCAGCTCTCCCATCATTATCAAGATAAAAAATTCCCACAGGCAACTGTCCATCAAGCTCACCTCAGCTACTCATTGGTTCTTCTACTCTCTGCCTCATGTCCTGGTGTGCTCCTTACTCTCCATCCATGAGTTTTCTCCTTCTTTCATGCCGTTTTGGAGAATGTGACCATTGGTTTTACTCTGGGCCTGGAGGATCTGAAGTAAACAGCTAAAATGACCTCCACTGGGCTCCTTTCTGTCCCTCTAGACTACTTTCTACATTGTCCCATTTCTGGGACATTTTTACTTGGTCTGAAATTTTCTTCCTTGCTCTTGGGGTTCATGGCATCTCACAGAGGAGATGTGCTTTGCCTGGGCCCCATGACTACTCTTTGTCAAGGTTCACTGTAGGACATTTCTGTATATCTGTTCCTTGCCTATGTCTTTCTGGCTTTTCCTTAGTTACCTTCTTAAAAGACGATCTTTAAGTGTAATCTCCACCCCCTACACCTGCTCCTGGTCTCTTCCCTTTGTTTCTATGCAGGCTATTCTCTTAAAAAACAGATAGATGATTCCTACCCCGGACAATCATTTTCTCTAGCGAACCACAATTCAGTATAGTCCAACATCCAGCCTGCAGAAATTCTCTTACAGTGGTGTTTTACCTCCCCCCAGGAATCACTCAGTATCCATGAAATGCAACTGTCTTGTATTGCACTGATGAGATGCTGATTTGTTATTAAGCTGAGCTGTTTCTAATTAATAGCTCAAAAAAATTTATTAAAAAAGAGTTTGAAAGACACTATTGCAAGAAGAAATATTTAACGACTGCATCTGCTTTCAGATAAAATTGCTTCATCATACTTCTTTTCTTTTTCATTATTTTTTCCAAGGCCTATCATCCATCAAGTGTAACTCAGATATCTCCAACAATGAATTTCTCTTGTTCCACATTTCAGGATGAGGTTATAGCTCTGAAATGTTTCTGCCAAATAATTTCTTATGATAAATATTTTCTCTTCCAGCTATAAAATTGCATAATCCTGATTGTTGTCATTGAGATAGGAATGTAGAGGTCTAGACCCCTTCTTCTTAGAGAATTTTAGGAACAGACCACAGAAGGTCTCACAGGAAGGAATAGATTAAGAGTTCATTACTATTCCTACTTGTCTACAATATCACTGTGTAAACTGTGAGTGAAAGTGGTTTCTGAGTCTCAAAGAACTCAGAGCAGGCCATTACCAGAATAACTGGTGACACCACTGTCATGCTGACTAGAGATCACCTGGTGCATAAAATATGCATCATCAGGTGTTTGCTCTATTCTTTCCTTTAGACTTCTGAGTGCTATGAAGCCACTCCAAAAAACTCCAGGGGATGTAAGTGTCTGTGGTGGAAGTCCTTGTGCATAAATTGAACCTTATCCGCATTCCAGCGTTCCTGCTTTGATTCGTTTTCCTCCTTAACTGCAGGTATGCTGCACCATTGCTGTTAAATTCAAATATACTAATCTCATTGTGCACTGGTGTTACTCAGAACTTCCTTCGGCCTGAGAAACCTTCCCAGCCACCTTCAGAGTGCTTGCTGTAACTTGGAAGTTACAATAAGTCAAAGGAGCCTGCTGGTAGGGAAATCTCCCTCTTTGTTCCAGTTCCTTTTACATCGGGTTGGATTTGTACCTTCTGCAAAGTGTAAAAGCAAGGCTGCTGAAGCCAGAGAAATGGTCTATTCAAATCCAGGCGAGTTCTTCTTCCTGAGGGTAACTGGTCATAGAGAAAGACATGCGAGTGATTCTCAGAGCCTGTGTTTTGCTTATTTGTATATTTCCGCAGTCCCATCTTCCTATAAATCTAGAAAAATAACTTATTAAAATTCAGAAGAATCTTCTCTTTCTCAGTTTCCTCCCTTTCCAGACAGCTTGTAATTTGTCTAAAATTTACAATCAAAACAGGCAGCTTTAGCTACCATAATAAATAGGAAAGGTTTCCTGTCCCTACTGGTCCCTGGCCAAAACTTTCTGTTATTTCACAAGAACAGGTCCACTGAGTGGTGACAACATTTCTATAGCTATCATGCTGTATGGAAATAAGGAAGTAGGGAAAGCTTTAAGTCAGGCAGAAAAATCACATAACATTTCAGAATACCTTCTTCAGCCAAAATCACTGTGTTCCACCTATACAGATATATATGATTTTTGGTTGTTTATTTCAGCCCTCTTACTGGTGGACAAGGCTGTATGAGCCTGAAGTCTGGGAGAAAACAAAAGATCGCTTCTGTTGATCATTCAAGCTGTCAGCTTCGACCACTCATCTTCTGGGAAGGACTGTGAGTCTCATTCATGGATCTTGGGTTCACCTGGAAAAGTTCTTTTGAGACAAATACATTTCCAAAGCTGAGCACTGGGACGTACGTGGCACAGTCAAGTCTCCCAAGGCTGTTTTTTGAAGGAATCCATATGCCTGCCACTGACATCCCTTTGCTTATTAGCTGACACTGTTTGCAGTAAAGTTGCATTGATTTTCGCAGTGCTGTAATGTCCTAGTACATTAGGCAAGAATAGGCTGTACAAGTCTATTACCACATACTCAGCAAGTATTACCAGACAAGGAAAAAGAACAACCCTTCAAGCACTGGGAGAAAGGTTGTCCTAGTTCTTTGGAAATCTTCCTTATTTCGTCTTTGACCTAGCAGAGACCTAAAACTGCCCAATGGTTTCTTCAAGGTTTTGCAACCATGAAGCAGAATCTTGCATAATCTGAAGTGCGGAATGAGTAAAGGCAGCTTTTTTAATTTACTTGATAAAAGTTTTTGGAAACAAAATAACAAAATAAATGAGCCAGCACTAGCTATATTAACTCCAGGTAAATAAAGGGTCAGGGCTGTGGGCCTCAGTGGAAAGGTAAGCTTGGAGCACTGGTCTGTGAGACAGATGTGTGGTTACGCTGGGGCAGACCTAGGCATATCTGGAGTTTCAAGCAGAGAAGAAAAAGAACAATGAGGGGCAGAGATGTATTGTGATATTCCTGCATCCTCCTCTTTGCAGCGCATGATGCAGGATGGCATGAGGAAAGTGCTGCAGCTCTGATATCAATTGTCTTCTCCTGCATGTGGAGCTGGCATGTGATCTCTCTGTCGTTCTTGCACAAAATTGCAGCTCTCCTTTACTTTTCCCACATAAAGATATCCCTGTCACCAATTTGCAATGGGCCTAGTCCTGTCAAGTGAACAGATCGTCTGGTACTGGTACACAGAAATCTTTTAAACTGAGGGATTTTTTAAAAAGGATTGGGGGGGTGGGGGGATATCCTGTACTCCATTCTTTTTCTCTGCAGCACCTCTGCCCCCTCCTACTTCCACACCCTGAGCTCAAGTTTGTAAACCTTTTGAACTATTTTAAAAAATGTACAGCTTGTCCTCTAAGACATAGGAAATTACATTTGATGGTCTATTGTATAAGAATTTCCATATTTAGAGAAAAATCAACAGATACAATCTCTGATTTCCTTTTCCTTATACTCCTCATATTTGCCTCTTCTTGCATTGCTTGGTTTGGCTGCTGCCATGTTGTAGCTGAAGCAGATGTCAGCAATCAGAAGATGGATTTAAATGTAATGAGAGTATGTTCAAAGAGCCTGCCTGCTCACCCAGCTACCACATATTCACCCTGGGCTGGGTTCTCCGTCCCAGCTCACATCTGGTGGGTGTGATGCTTTGTAGTGCTTTCAAAGGTACTTCAGAGATAAGCTTGTACTCAGCCTGTGGAAAAATACATCACATATAAGGAAATTCTGACCCTCTGGTCTACAAGTTCTGAAGCAGTCTCTCTAGGACTCAGAAAAACAGAGGTCAGTGATATTAGATCATTAGACAATGATATTATGTAGCTAAACTCTAAAATGGATTTCAAAACATACAATTTAGTTTTCTTGTGGTTAACTATTTGGTATAATCATAGTATAAGTTTTCTCAGTGAAAATAAACTCAGCAACGATACTGAGGAAGGAAGGAACTCACTAGCAGGAGCTCAATGACTTTGTAGGAGCAAAACCCATTTGTAGAAGGGCTGGCGAGGAATGCTACTAAGCAGAACAAAATCAGAAAGATATGTTTAAAAATGAATGCAGTAAAAAATAAGCTTTCTGATTTAAAAGGAAAACCTTCAAATCTTTGAAAGCGTGATTCTGGCTAATTTAAAAGCCAAAGAACTAACTAGTAAATAACTTGTAAATTCAATAAATAAGTTAAAAAACCACCGATAAGTAGCTCTGAAATGAAGACAACAGCTACAATTTATCATTTGCCCTTCAGACAAGACTTCAGCCTTTTGTCAGTTTAGACCAGAAGAATCATTCTTATACTCGGTTTCCAAACTGTGAGATGGACTCCCTTTGAAACAAAAGACACTTTCAAAGGTCCAGCTTCTACTCTGACAAGAGCACAGACTTCGACCTTGCCTTTCCCAAAACAAACACACACTCCTGTATCTATTGCACACATAAATGTATTCCTTGGGTGGCATTATACATCTCACATGGCGATGCTGGTCACCTCCTAAGTACAAAGTCGAGGCTCCTGCACTTTGGTACCCAAAGTGATCCAGGTTCCCAGCTCCAACTGGCAGGAATTCCAATGTGGTAAAAGCTAGCCGTTCATGAAGTGCAGCTTAAGAAATCTGAAGGTTTGAGTCCACAGGAAGCAAATTAAGTCACTCTCAAAGAGAATGACCTAATTTTTTCTTGTGCTTTGTTTTGTTGCACTAAATTTTTATTGCAAAATGAGGCAGATCATTATTAATGAAAAAGTTTATGCTTTTTGGTTTTCATCTTCCCACTAGTTTAAATATTTATGGCAGTCTTCACTGTTTAGAAAGCACGCATAAAGTTTGCAAAATGGCCAGCCTTTTGTGTTATGTTATCAGTTTATAATATGTAGGTTCAGCTAACTTAACCATATTTTCCATTGTCAGCCTTCTGGCTCTTTTTTACCGGTCCACAAAGAGTATTTTGCACTGTGAAATACCCGTGTAACTACAATGTTTGTATTCATATGGAGAAAATTATAAGCACATGAAAGTAAAGCACATTCCTCATGATCTTTATGCTGCTTCAAGATTAAGAACACAATAGATTAAAAGAATCCAGGAATAAATTGGTCTCTGAAGAGCATTCACAATATTTGTGTAACTCTGTGCTGCTTTAATATATGAATAACAAATAAAGTCCTGATAGAAATGTTTCAAATATTTTCCAAACACTGTTGTTATATGGCCTCACCCCCCTTTGGCTTTTGTATTTCAGCAGCAGAGATGATCAGAAGAGTTTGTGCTATGCATTTTATTTTTAATTTAAAAACTAAGAAAAATAAATATCAGAGTTCAGTCTGCGTACAGTAAGGCAGCTCAAACTATGTAGTTTTACAAAAGCTAGAAATATATTCCTAGAAAGCCATTGTTTCCAAATAAATTAATTCCCAAGACAAATAGTCCTTTTTTTGCGGTATTTATGCAGCTTAACTTTTTGTAGATGATCTCAAGGCTCTAGTAAATACTCGCAGCTAGATTAAATAAATTCAGTGTAGTTAAGCTGATTGCTGTGATCTGAAAAGTTTGACCATTAACTGCTTCCATCAAGAAATCACAACCACCTTGTCACATGAAGCAAAAGCTGTTACCAAAAGATTAATCACTTTGAAATAAAAGATTGAATTAGATTTTTGGATCTTGTTAAAATACAGTGGCCAAATGGTAGATATTAAAAACCCATCTAGCAGGTGCCAGCTGAAAAGCAATAAGAACAGCACTTACACAGAGTCACAGGTGACAGACTTCAGAAAGAGTTCATAATTTATGATCCTCTTCCTATGATACCGGCTTGAAAACTGTCTTTATTGTTTTGGCATTAAATATTACTTCAGAAATAAATAAATTAAAATCTGCTTCTTTTTTATGGATCAAAAAACTTTTTCTTGCTCCGAGTGTATATTTCTATTTTTATTCAGTTTCAATAGTAACCTAAGTTCAAGGTGTATTTGGCAAACACTACCAGCCTTCCCGTTATCAGTAAGAAGCCAAAAGCCTAGAGCTGAATGCAAAACTATGTCCAGCAGGATGTGACTGTAGAGCATGCACTGCTGTTTCTACGGCTTTCTGTTGTTAGATTATTTGGAAATTTTCAAGAATATTTTGTTATGTGTGACTGAAACCTGTAGATTAATTTCCATGATATTGGAAAAATGAAATTTATCTGAGGTGATCAAGTGTGCAGAAAATATTTGCCCTGAAAGAAAATGCCCAATTTATTCATGCCTACCTGTCCCATGTAAGTGTTGTGAGATTATGTATCCTCCCACCTCACTTTTAAGACCTTTTGAATGATTTTAAGTCCTCCTCACCCACAACCCAGGCAACGCCAGGTGACCTAAGGCTCAAATGCAGTTATATCCTGTGAAAGTTTAGAAATCAATTAGTTCATCTGACCACAAGACTGGGCAGAGTACTCTCCTTGGACACAGTATCGGTGCCTTCAACCTGACCCAAAAGTGTCTTTGATTATTAGACTTCACAGCCTGTTAACATCAGTGGACATCATTGAATCACAGCTCTCTGTGCCTGTCGGTGTCCTTTGAATCAGAGTCTGCCTTTTGAATGCCCATGCAGAAATTCAGTTTTTGGTCAGCATTGCTTTGATGATTTCTGCATCAAGATACATTTTGTGGTGTAGACATCTCTTGTTACCTAATACAAAGAGAGCTTGCAAAACAGCCATCATGAAGTGTAGACAGTGTTATAATCAGATGTTGTTAGCAATAAAGACCTAATTAGACTCTAGTCCCATGCGCAGTGCCAAACCCAAATAACCTCTTCTGCATACGTTTTTATTGTGCGGCATGCTTAATTGAATCCTTCGAAGCAATCTGGGATTCACATCCAGATGATTATAACACCAATCTCCTTAAGAGTTAAATCCTCAAATGCTGTGGCCAGGAGGAAACTTCAAAGCAGAACTGCTGGCAGCTTTACCTCTTGTGCATGCTCAAGGAGCAGCAGGTCTGCAAAGCCCCAGCGGGACGTGCCTGGGGAGCAACCTCAGCATGTCAGGGAACATGGTACGTGCACCTTGGCAAATGCTTCCCTCTGTCCAGCCATAAACACTCCCACAGAATCCTCAGGCTCCTAGCAAATATTATCCCTGGGACTGCAGTAATGCTGCTGTGGCTGTGAGCAAGCAGAAGAGAGATGCATGGCAGTGCTACACTTCTTCCAATATTCAACATACACCTATTGTTTTCTTCTTGCTGACAAAGGAAAAATAGGAGGCAAAGTGTATTCTTTTTACAGAAATCATGTGCATTCAAATCCCACCTTCCTGACAATCTGTGTCTAGGCAATAGATAATATCTATCTTAGTAAATGAAATAGGTCTAGAGCACAGGCCCAAGCCATCATATAGATTGCCCATGCTGTCAAACAGTCACAGTGTTGTCCTAGTCTAGCTGACACTTTTCACATTGCGGTTTCTGGGGGTAGCATGGGCTATGAGCAATCCCTGCTTAGCAGACTGGATGCAGTCTCCTAGTTTGGGAGAACAGAGGTGCTGAAGTCTGCACGTGCTAGCCTGAGTGTCCTGGTTTCAGCTGGGATAGAGTTAATTTTCTTCCTAGTAGCTGGTACGGTGCTGTGTTTTGGATTTAGTATGAGAATAATGTTGATAACACGCTGATGTTTTAGTTGTTGCTAAGTAGTGCTTACTCTCAATCAAGGACTTCCAAGTTTCCCATGCTCTGCCAGTGAGGAGGTGCACAAGAAGCTGGGAGGGAGCAGAGCCAGGACAGCTGAACTGAACTAGCCAAAGAGATATTCCATACCATAGAGCCTCATGCCTAGTATATAAACTGGGGGGAGCTGGCCAGGAGGGGCCAGTCACTGCTGGGGGACTGACCAGGCATCAGTCAGCAGGTGGTGAGCGATTGTATTATGCATCACTTGCATTTTTAAGTTTGGGGTTTATGCCTCTCTCTCCCTCTCCTCTTCTTTATTATTATAATTGTTGTTGTTGTTACTATTATTTTTACTTTATTCAATTATTAAAATATTCTTATCTCAACCCACAAATTTTACCTTTTTCTGATTCTCCTGCCCATCCCACCAGGCTGCTGGGGGAAAGTGAGTGAGTGGCTATGTAGTACTTATTGGCTGGTTGGGGTTAAACCATGACACCACATCAGTTGCCTCACTACCAGAGATCAGCCACTGACCCCTTTTATTTATTAATACAGATGCAACCCTTGAGATGTAATAAAACAGTGCTACAGTGCTTCTGTTCACAAATAACATGCCCATGAGTACAGGTAACTGAGATTCAGCTCAGCTTCATTCATCAGCAGAAGGAACCAAAAGGTAAGAAAAAACTCCTCCAAAAATCTCTGATAGTTTTCAGTGCACAAAGAGTATGTGTCTCACAGAACGCTTGTTCATACTTGTAATTAGTGGACTGATATCTAGAGCAGTTTTTATTGTGAAAAATTGTGTCCAAACCACTAACAGTCATGAGTGCTTAAAAAGCCAACCAAGCAGTTAAACATTTGACTGATAAGATGGCTAAATACATCAAAGATTGCTTTAAATGACTGTAATGTGTATTGGATTGTGTTAGGAATAAAGACATTGTCATGTTTTCTTAGACCAATGGGCAGTCTTTTCTCATATATGACGCCAGAGGAGTCTGAATGCTCTCAAAGGATGCTTCTGGTTTGTGAATTTATCGGACCCAGGTCTATGAACTCTGCTCTACTGGTGCCTTTCTTCCAGTGCTCTTTAGGAAATGCCGAAGGCAGAGCAATGTGTTTGATGGGAAATGAGATTTCTGCAAAATAATTATTTTTTTGGCTCTCAAGGGACTTTTTAGAAAGCAGGAGCATAGGGACCCATACTTAATGCCTAAACAAAACATTTCAAGTGATACGACAAAACATCAGTCCAAGGAACAAATAAATTAGGTAGAATTAGTCAAGGATTTTACAAAAGAATTTGAAATGAGGCAGAGGTGCCGAAACAAATGGTTCTGGATAGAAGTGTGCCCACCATTGCTGTGACCTGAATGGTTTCTCTGGCAGCCTGACCTCAGCAGTGGGAAACATGAGTAGGCTTGATGGCCCTGTCTTCTTCTGGCAGAAGTCAAGTACCTCCCTACTGCTTTGGGCAGGGATTTCCTTTGTTGCTAGATAGCTTCAACCTTGAATAGGTAATCATGTCATTTTGTAATAATTACAGCCAGCTTACACTTCATTGAAGTTAAGGGGCAGGGCCATGTAGTCCTTTTTTATGAGTTTAAAGAAATATAACAAACAAGTTTTATTACATAGAAGTTCACTGAAAGATGACAGCAAGATACTTTTGAAAATTATTTTCTAAGATACTTATGCCCTTTTAATTAAAAACCAAATGCAAATTTTCCTGATTTTATTTCACATCTCCTTCTTCTGGAGAGGGAGTGGAGGAAGCTTCTTTTAGCCAGCCTGGCTAAGCAGTCTGGTAGCATTTTAGAGAAGGTGCTCGTATGGAAGTAGGATGTCAGAAATGAAAATGGGTTTGGTAAGGGAATTTGAAAGACAAGATTCAAAAAACTGCTCCTACCCTCCTTTTTTAAAGATGGTTTTCCCATTGAGGTTCATAGACTATCCTGAGAATTTAAGTAAAAAATTTCTCTCTGTTTAAAGAAGACAGGACCACATTCCCAGTAATAAGCTCACAAAGCTCAGCAGAGGCCATTCATTGCACATGGCCGTTATGTTTACATCTATCACAGGCATTTCTGACCTATCATGCTTTCTGCTTTGCAAATATACAAGTTGAAAAAAGTAAATGAGTGACTTGTGCGCAGTTCTTCCCACTACTTTAGCAAACAACAGAAGGTGAGTGCTTTCTTAGGTACAGGTTTTCACTTCTCCCTGACTGTATTTATCAAGCTTGTTGCATGAAAACTCAGTTTGCCTGAAACTAGCATTTGCTGTACAACATTGCTGTGTTCAGTGCAGTTGAGAGTCCTGTAGATTCCATTAAATTTGCAATATCAGGAAGTTTACTAAAATATCAGGAATAGATGAATCAGTTCTGTCAGGTGAGCTTTCCCAGACATTAGGGTGGAGGGGACAACAAAATGTTAGAAATGAGCCTAACATGAGAACCCTCATTTTACAGATGGATAAAATGAGGCATAGAAAGACTGACTAATCATTTGATCTTTCAAGCTACTGTCCATCTTTAGCTTGTAAAAATATAACCAAGGTCAGATCTGATAAAGACTTACAAAGTCATCTGTAGTCTTGGGGAAGATGAAGCAAAAATGGATTCTGTCTTTCACCTTTTGCAGAATTCAAGAGCTTCAGGAAGCTAATAGGCAAGCAGTGAAAAAGAAGAAAATTATCATGATTTTCACACTGTCACTAAAAATTTGCTATAAGATGGAAATTGAGATCCCAGAGCGGTGGGGAGGCCAGATGTATAAAACAATTCAAAAAGCAGCTGTATTAAATTAGGGAGGGAAGCATCCAGACTCTTCAATTTAAGAACAAGCATGTGAACTCCAGCTGTGTCTCATCTGAATATATCTGAAGGCTGGGAGGATGTATAAGGGAAAGGACCACTTGACACATGCCATGCTTACTCTTCTGTGCTTTCCCCTTCACCCATAGATAACCATTGCTGGAGATCAGGTCCTGAATGCACATTCAGCCTGACCCAGAACAGCACTTCTCATCTTATCACTAGGTAAGCAACACTTAGACACAGATTTATTTTAATGCATCTTTATCTCAAAAGCGCTGTCAAGCAATTTCTAAACGATTTGAATAATTTCTTCCCACATCCCTAATAAGCGATGCTAGGTGGCATTTGCTGTTCAGCATTTGTGAAAGTGCTGATCTATAATCAGATACTAATCTGTTCCTTTGCTGCCTGGAAAAAAGATAAAAATGCAATAAATTCAAAGCTGTCTCATGAGGACTGCAAAGATCAAGTGTTTTTTGTTTCCCCTTTTCGCCCACAATAGCTTGCTTCACAAACTAGCTGCGGTAGGCAGTGGCACAGCAAGTGAATTCCAAATCACTCTGGGCTTTGTTTGACCTAGCAGTCAATATAAGACAGAGACACAACTGCATTATAACTTCCTTCCCACAACACAGCATTGTTTGGAAGCTGCCCAAAGAATATTGCACCACCGTCTACATTCTTAGCCCAGTGGGTATTGATAGCCCAGAAAATTGGTTCCCTCCTTTGTTAGAGAGCTTTCCTTTTTGTACCCAGTCCCTTTAGCTCTGTTGTCTTTCTAGTTCCATTAGAGTCAGTAAAAATAGAGATATCCTTATAAACAGACACTTTTGATGTCAGAGAATAAAAATGTTCTCAATAGGAATTTTGTAAAATTTTTGCTAACTGCTAATGAAACGGCAGCCACTGCTTTAAATGTTATGTTTGCTTATTTAATGTTTTCTTCCTCCTTCCTTCCCCTGCACCCATTTTGTCCTCAAAACCAATATATTTAGTCTTGTTATCTTTCAACAATATGAGTACATAGTCACTGAAAATATGGCATCTGCCATGAGTTTAGATGATAGTGACAGGTAATATGTTTTATTTAACATTGTATCAATGAAAACCATTGTTCACAGAAGCACAACCGTTATAAACCCTGCCTGTACTCTAAAAAAAAAAAAAAAGGCAACAAGGGCACAAAGTCCAGGATACTAATTGCATTTTCGAGGTTAGGCACATGCTAAAATACTTCACTGTTTCAGAGCTTAAGACTATAAGACATAATATTGAACAAAAATTTGTGTAATTAATCCTGGGTACTACATAGATTAGGTATTACAATCCTAACATAAACCTCTCCTTATCTAAAGGCCAAACAGCCTTTGGGTCTGATCCAAAGCCTCCTGAGGACAGCAGGAGTCTTTGCACTGACTTCAATGGACTTCCAGCCAGGCTGCTTGCTGTTATCCATTTATAGGCAATTTTTGTTGCATTTTGTTGAATTTTTACAATATCTGAACCGCTGTTAATTAACCACATAGGGGTATAATGGACACCATTTACCAAGAGAGTGAAATGCCACCAGCATGGCTTGGGACAGGAAGCCCGTGCTTGGTGCTGGCAGCAGCTTCCCTGGAGCAAGGCACCAGACTTGCTCCGACAGGTCCAAATCCCGGCAAAAGGAGGGAGGAGTGGGGTCTGGCCCTGCCAGGGCAAGCTGTCAGACCGCTCAGGAAATGGCTTCTGGTCCTGGCCCCACTTACCGAGGGTTTCTGTGAGGATGTCCAGCTTTAAAGTCCAGCCCAGAAAGCAGTCCTGAGAGAGAGGGTGGTGGGCTTTCTGGTTTCCTTTGCTTCCTTTGCTTTCAGAGCTGTTGCTTACACCCCACCCAGTGCAAAATATAGCCTGGAAAAAGAAAGTGGATTAATTAATATCCCAGTGTCCTTGCTTCAGGCTTACTTGTCTTTCCCTGTCCAGGGTGCCATAGCAGCTGGCAGTGCCCTAGGTTTGTGCTGAGCACGGGGGCTTGCAATACCTTGTGAAATGGTCTGGGCTGGCTGCAGTGTCTGGGACCCTGTGTCCATCAGGCTGGGCACAGGGAGCACAGGATGGTGCTGGTCCCAGACACACTCCAGCAGCTGTGGGTGAGGACTAGCGCGAGACCCATGGGAGGACCAGGTAGGGGTGCAAGGTGAGATACCTCTGTGTGAAGTGCTCCCAGGTGGCTCGCAGAGAGATGCAGAGACTTAGAGGGGCTCCCTATGCTCCAAAATGTGAAATTGTTCCACAGTGCCCAGATAAAGTTAGGACAGGAGATGAGAAGTACCTTTTTTAAACTGAAATATCACTTGAACTCAAGTGAAAAACTAATTATGTCAGTTTCTTAACAAAGACATGGCATCTTTCATGATCATGGTAATTCTTGCTTTGCAACTCAAAAGTGACAACACAAGTCTGTACAAGTACATTGCCATCAGTATCAGATTTGGAAAGCAATTTTTACTTCTGACTAGTCTTTATGGAAGACCATAAAATTATATAAAACAGAGATAAATTTCTCTCTATGAAGTTTTATTAACCCAGTTTTAAACAGAATGGGCATTTATTAACCAACACCATAGTTATTAAGCATTACTAGATATCTCCTACCTGCATGCACAGCAGTTTCACTACCACATTTTAGGATGGAGGAACAGATTTACAGGTCTCTTTGGGAAGATGAGTTTTGATGTTGGCATTTATCCAACAAAGCCAAGGCTGCTCTCTGCTAACTCTAGTGATGTTTCATTGCTCCCAGGAAAGCATAGTTTCCTTTGCTGGCCTTTTTGGGATCATCTGAGTGCACAGAAGCACAGAGCTTCCTAGGGACTAGAGAAAAGGTGAGACTGTGACTTGTGGATGATTGAATGAAGCATAAAGTGATAATTCAGGGCTTTCTAGTTTTAAAAAAGGGTGTCCAGCCCACCAGCCATGACAAAGCAAAACCAATATTTAACTTTTCCCATGTTGTTACTGGTTTTTTTTAGCTGGAGACTTCAACTCTGAAGTGGAAATGTACTGAAAATATACATGCATGCATGAATTTCAGACCTACTCACACATAAACAAAGCACATTTTTGAAGAGGTGATACCTGGGAGAAAGAGTGAAAATAATCCTCTTTTGCAAAGTACTGCTTGGCCTAAGGGAAGTGCCTCCATTGGGACACTCTAACCACCTCTCTCCCATTGCCAGTTTGGTGTTGCTGTTTTGGGCGTTTTCCCTGCAGTTTTCTGTGACCATGGCCCCATGCCCTGACACAGGCAGGCCAAGAAAATGGCTTTTCAAGGTCCATCTGGTAAGACCCGGCTCTAGGGCACCCATCCCAACTTCAGCCACAGAAGTATTCAGAGGAGCTGCACTGAGTATGTAGCTCTGCCCCTGTGGTTGTAGGTTTAATCAGCAGCTCACAGCACGTTCTTACAGCTCGAGGATCTTGCTCTTCTGCCCAGATCACTTTCTTCTTACAATGTGTGAAAAGTGATGTTTGTGTTAGTGTTTGAATTCACAGAAAAGAAAGCAACTTATCTGCTGCCAGGTACACACTGAGCACAGTTGGAAGATGTTTGTGTCATTGCTATTATAGATATTGATTATGGACTGTGCTGGGAACCCACACAGAAAAAAGAGAATATGGTCACTGAAAGTCTCTGTGCACTAAGCAGAGGAACTATTTCTACAAGGACATTTCTTAACTTCTGAGGACTTGACCTGGCAGCTAGTACCATTCTTTTTAAAATTTTAAAATACTGTATGGAAAACCTATACATTCCTCTCCTAATAAAGCCTAGATGCTCAAGGCACAGAAAGTAAGTTGCAGACTTTGTACTTCTAGCTTGCAACCTGGTATCCAGCCTAGATGACTTGTTCTCATCAACAGCTCTCTGGAGGTCTGTGCAGAAGCAGAATGAGCTGAGGGTCATTTTCTACTTCCCATACCACTTACTCCAGTTCCAGGCTTTGCATTATCTGCTACAGCTTTCCAGGGGTGGCCATATGGATTAGATGTCTCATTAAGCATTACGCATATACATTCTAATAATAGGCCAGGGATGACACACTTGGAGAATGTACATATGGGGAAATTTGTCCCACTCTGCACTGTGTCCACCCTGAGTAAGTCAGGCGGTCACACGGATGACTAATAGCAGTGGCACACAGTAAGGATGATGACTGAAAGCGGTTTTTAAGCTGAAAAAGAACCTCAGAATTGTCAATGAGAATTATAGATGCATGAGCAAGTAGCCTTAAAATTTGGACTTTTTGTAGTTGTTTTTTTAATTATTTTTCAGCCTACATGTTTCTTCATGTTCATCTATCACACATTTCTTTTCAGAAGTGAGTTCAGCACCCTCCTGCCCTTGAAAACCATTAAATGATAAAAGACATGGAAGAAAAAAATAAAGCTACACATTAACACTGGGGTTTAGGTCACTCATGTAATTTCAAACTTTTAACAATATATAAACAAAATTCTACCCCTTCCTCCCCCATCAAACTATCTGTTTCACATTACAGGTTTTCTGTATGCCCCTGTTGTGACTGGCAGGATGGAAAATGGACAGCACACCTCAAGACAGCAAATGTTACATGTTACAGATACGCTCTGAGTGGAGGCTGAAAAGCAAAAAAGATGTCATTTGATTGTCAGGGTCTTGGAGTGTCCACTTGTCCAATTACAGGTAGTAACTGTGGGATGCTGAGCTACAAACATTCTTGGAATACTAAAAATTCTCCCATTTCTCAGAACCATGCCAGGTTTTCTGCGTGCTAATGAGTCATGTCATTAGTGCTGGAAAGCACTAATTCTTAATGATTATACATTTCACTAATGACCCACCAAAACAAATACAACAGAAAACTGCTGTAATATAATTTACTGACTTCAAAGATTTTGTAAGTCATGTTCGGTTAACTGTGTCTTTCTCAAAACAGCTTTAAAATAAAAGAGTAAGTATGATCAGCAGGGTCCCTGGCTTAGGATGCATGTGACTTTTTAACATAAACCTTAATCCTGGGCACAAAATCATTCACATGATTATTTAATACATATTTAAAATACCAAGAAAAGTACTTGACTTTGTAAGATCACTGACATACTATTTTCCTTTGGTGTACAAATGAAAAAACAGCATTTTATACATGCAGATGCTTTGCCTAATATTCTGGGACACTTTTCTTTGTTGGATAGGAAATTAATTGTATAATCTGTGATTAATTTTCTGCCAAAATGTTTTTTCTGATTTCACCCAATACCTATGCTTCAATCATACATTAAAGTGGAGAGTGCAAACCAGCTCAGAGCTTTTCTAGAAAACCAGCTATAATATAACAGGTATATGAAGACAGAATATTTAACATGATGGTTTGCATTAGCACATGAATCAAGCTGAGGGTTTTTTTACATGCTTTATGACCTTCTCTTTAGAAACCCAAGTACCTGAAAGGGTAGCAGTGAAGATGAAGGGAGGTGCCAATGGCTTCCACACAGTGAAAGGATAGTGACAATACGCACCCAGGATGTCCTGCAGGGTGGCACCTCACCACTGTCCATGGGGCAGCCAGCCTTCCTAGCTGCAGGGGTCAGCTCCCTGGACACCTGGGGAAAGAGAATTGTACAACACAAAAAATCTGTAAATGCAAGGGTTGCCTCACCATACAGACTAAATTCCAGTGCTGACAGATAAGGTAAATGTATCCACAAAAGACTGTTTTTAGGGTCAAGGTGTCTGTGCCACTTCTCATCAGGGATGGACCTGAGGAGATTTTTCCCCCAGCCAGGTACTATAAGAAAAAGTGATCTAGCCATGTCCAAGGCACAGCTGACCTTGCAAATACTTGTCTTTCCGGTGTTTACTCGTGTTGCCCCGGGAGAGTTTGGGAACAAGCACTATGTATGCAGTCTGTTCAAAAACATGTGGGCTGACCTCATTTATGGTTTTTTAAATGTTCTTCTACATCCAAAAGCTATTATTTCTATGATTTAACCTAATTCTTTAACTTCCTTTCCCAGACTGCTGTGTTTCAGTGAGAGTTTGCGAATCTAAATCACGTATTGCTGGACATTTCAAATATGGTGTCGATGCATAGTGTTTCAAAAGGCACGAGCACACACAGTGAACAGAAATAGAGAAACAGAGAAAAGGCAATTCCCGTAGATTTTCATACTTGGTAGGTATATTTGATCCTTAAGACTTACTTGACTAGAAATAATAAACAAAATATTAATTTTAAAGGTAGATACTATGTCCTCCTCTTTTTTTGTTGTTTTTTTTTTTTTTAATAGAGCTTCCAGTTCAGTGAGACTTATGTGGACCTTCAATACTGTCACATGACCCTCTAGTTAAATATATATAGAAATACATTTTGTCTAGCTTTTGTGTTTGTGGAGTCAGTTGGCTTTCTTTACACTTTTTAAAATTTGATTTAACCATGTTTATTACTTTGTTCCTCTTTTCTTAAAACTGCCTTTCCTGGAGTAGTATTAACATTAGAGAGCCTCAGTTTCACTAAAAAAACCCAACAGAATAGCCAGTAAATTATCAGCAGAGGAAGCTTGAAAATGAGATCACTAGCAATGCAAGGACCAAAAGACTAAATTAAAGGGGTCTGAAGTACTGTGGTTTTGAACAATGTCACGGTTCCACCTGTGTGTGGCTGGTGACACTGAAATGGCAAGGCCTAGGTAAGCATTTGTGAGAGACAGGATTCCTGTGCAATGGCATGCAACACGTGCTAGTTCTGCACTTTGGGAAATCTCCCTTCCTCTGTGGTGGCATCATGTCTGTAGTTACCCTCTTCTGTCTCTGTACTACATAAAAGGCAGCTAGCTGTGTTAAAACATCCGTGTGGAGAACAATATTCCAGTTTCCTCCAACAACATGTCGTCTCAGAAGTTTTGTTAAATAGTTTATAGAAATTCCAGCAGACACAGCAAAACAATAAGGTGATAAGAAAATCATCAAAAGCAAACTAGGAAATGAAGCTTTCAGGAAAAAAAAAAACCCAGCTGGGAATGAATGAAGACTCTCTGTGCACTAGCTTTTTTCTGTGTAAAGAAAAGGAAATTATTCTATAGTTGGATAAGGTGGAGCTATGCAGAGACTTTTGGTCAAGTTACCACTAGTGTTGTCTGCTATTAGTAATAGCAAGTGGCAGCTCCCTGTCCACTAATTGATGTCACACGCCATGTCTTCATTTCTTCTACAAGTGACAGCAAATATTTGTCAGAAACCTCATGGATGATTAACTTCTTTTACAACAGATGAAGTTTAGCCTCACCACCTCCAAAATACATTTTGATGGTCTCTGTCTTTTGCTGATTTTGTATAAAGTACTCCTTTTCCTCCTGTGCTGACACTGTAGCTGGTGAGACCCAGCTGGAGTACTGCACCCCATTCTGGATGGTGATGGAGGTGGTGAGACAGTGGCACAGGTGGTCCAGAGAAGCTGTGGGTGCCCCATCCCTGGAAGTGCTCCAGGCCAGGCTGGATGGGGCTTTGAGCAACCTGGTCTGGTGGAAGGTGTCCCTGCCCATGGCAGGGGGGTTGGAACTAGATGATTGTTAAAAGTCCCTTAGAACCCAAACCATCCTGTGATTCTATGATTCTAAGTATCACCCTAGTCTTTGCAAGGACAAATCCCATTTTAAGAAAAAAAATGTAATCCCTTGTTGTCCTTTATAACACAGAAACCTAACATGGCTTATTAGCTCTATTATTAGCTGTTCTGCCTCGCATAAGCATCCATACATATTAAAATATGTATTCCTGCAGTGGTCTCTGCTATCAGCAGACTTAGGTGATAGTTGCTTGGAACAGAAAATTGATTTTTTACATGTGTTAGTTTAATTTTGTCAAAGCATTTTGACCTTTTCAGTTATTAGTAGTGTAAGTTTCTTTCATTCTTCCACTGAACTTCACCTCCAAGCTTGCCATAATCTGGAGCTTGTGGCCTCTCCAATTTAATTCAAAGCTGCTTTCTTCCAGGAAAATTTGGTAATAAGGAACCACCTTATTTGCTCTATTCCTCCTGAATTCACGGAATATTGTTACATAACCGTGTGTGTAAGCTACCCCATTAGAAAACCCACACTCTCAGAGAGTCCTGCACAAACCCAAAGGCAAATTTATGCATGCAGGAAACCATCACAGCTGTTGGATCACATTTTTAACAGCTACGGGAAAGCTATGTGGGAAAATTCACAAAAAATTACAACGTGAAACACTGAGTCCTATCCAAGAGAAATCCCTGAAATCCTTAGCCCAAGGATTTTCGTTAGCACAAGATGCCCAAACTTGCCATTTTCAGAGTCTGTTGGAGGGAAAACTGAAACAAGGAATAATCTACAGCCAGTAATGCAGTGCACAAGCAAGGAAAAGGGCTTAGTTACCTTACCTGAACAGATAAGAGACTCTGGCATAAATCTCTAATGTGAAGCATATTGGAAAGTGTAAAACCAGTGCTGAACATAAGTGGGATTTTTGTAAGAATTCTTTTCTGTCTTTTCTTGTTCAGTGAAAACACTTTAAAATTATTTTTTCTTCCAAGTTTTCAGTTTAAATAGTACTACTTTCTAACAAATGGGGCAATAACATTCATCATTATTTTGCTTTTTCTGTTTGGAGAACATGCAAGGACAAAAATAAAGTGAGGTATTTGGCCATTTTCTTATACAGAAACTTTTAATGTTGGGAAAAAAATAAGTAGTTTTATTTAGCTTTTATAAATAGCTTTTATTTCCTGGCTATAAACATTACACAGAGTTACTGTTCCACCATTCATCCATCTTGAGTATGATGTTTAATATGGAAATAAATAATCCACGTGTGGGTTTTCATAGGTTGGAGCTTTCTGTTGCCTGAGCACTGGATTTCCTGCTATTGTTTGTTACAAATGACTATGTATGCTCAATGAGCGTGCTGAAGACCAGTGTTGTCTGAGGTGGTTTTTGGTCCAGTACCTACAGATCCAGACTTCAGAGCATGTCCTTCTGTTAGGGTTAATAGTAGAAAAACAGAAAACACTATTTTATTTTCATGGAAACACTTTTCTTCCTTCACTTTGAAATCCGTGTCAGCTTTGTTATGTGATTAAGAGCTAATTCCTTAAGTAAGTGTCTTGGGAGACAGATTGTCATGCTGACTGAGATGAAAAAGAAGAGCAATGAGCTTTTCTGTGTGTTCAAACTGCAAACAAGTCAGTGCAAGATACTCTGACCATGGGTGCTTTATAAAATGAAAGATATAAAAATTATTTTTCCTCTCCACCTCTTGACACATGGCTCCTTTCACCAGTCTGCCACAGCTACCATTCACTTGTGGTGATGAAATCATCTTGTTCTAGTTTCTACCTGTATGAATGTGACTAGACCGTCCTTGCTGATTCTTTGGTTGGGAAATGACACAGTAAAAAGTAGTTTGCCTTGGTTTGAAAGCACAGACTCAGATCGAACCCATCTGAGAAGATGACAGAACAGCAAATGCAGTGCTGATGGTGGGGGAGAGGACATGTCTTTCAAATCTAAAGTCTGCTTTTTTCAAAATGTGCATCGCTTTTCAGGTGCTGTGCTTAGGAGCTACTGGTGATGACTTGTTACATTTTTGGGTATTCACCAACTTAGATACTGTAGTTTAGTTATACTGGTCAGGGAGTGGACACAAACCCCAATGGAAACAAGTTTTGATAATATGCATGGAATCCATTTTGCAAAAAGGAGTGTGCAACCTGACCTCTGTGCAAGCATGAATTTTTTCCAGCCCATGGAAATTGCTTGTATTTACTTCAGAACCTCTCTCAGCTACAGCCAGTGAATCCAAAAGGAACAACTCATTTTTACTTCTTTTTGTCTATTACTATTTAGCTGCTAGAGAACACTAAATCGCATTTGTGATACTTCAGCTCCTTGTACCTTAAAGCTCCTTGGAGCAGAAAATATTCTCTGTGTTACTAGAGGATAACACAAAGAATGCTAGTCCTGGCTTCATTGTATTGTTGCAGTTGGATTATAAATATCATTCACTTTTAGCCAGAAGATCTGATAACAGATGGTTCTGCTTTCATATTGCTAGCAAACAAGATAACCCTGTCAAATAAAGCATCCTTTTCAGGAATGTTCTCTTAAATTATCATCCTGTATTTATTTACTAGTGGAGGTGCTAGTCACATCCAGGAGACACAATATGAATAGAGAAAAAGCATAGCATATTTTAATAAAGAAGAACATCTTTCCTATAGAAGTTGTAGGCAAAGTTCCATAAGAGATGAAGAACTGTCTTACAGTCTATGGACGGATATCAAATAAATAAGAAAAAAAAAGCAAAAAAAAAAAAAAAAAAGCAGGTTTGTTTCAATTACCATTGTAGGTTGTAACAATTAACAATAAATCCTATTGAGTCTTTTTACTTTTCCACAGATTCTTAACTGTCCTCACTTTTATGACACTTTATAGGATTTTTGTAAGACTAAAGACTAGGCAGATGTCATACAGAAGTATCAGAAGGAAAGGTTAAAATGTGAGATGATGTACTCTTGCTTTGCCTTCAGATTCACCTCTTCCCCATAAATCATTGCAGAGGAGTCAGTCACACTAATTATTGCATTTTAAGCTAATGGATTACTTGGGTTAACTAAGGAAAGCTAATGGCTTGCTTGGGTTAACTAAGGAAAAAAAAATTATCCTCTCTTCCTACCTGACATTTAGGTGCTAAAGGGGATACCTCTGGTTTTTTTGTCTTTTGGCCATGTTCTCTCTTCCCCACAGCTTGAGAGACTTCTCATAAATTTTCAAGATTAAAAAAGTTATAGGCTATGAATGTGTTTGTAAGCAGGAGAAGTACATCAATTCTGTGTGTGTGTGTGTGTGTTTGTGTGTTATGAAAAATATGTGTGTGGAAAGGCATGTAAGTTACAAAGGATAGTGTCATCGTTTATAAGTTATTTCCTTTGACAAGTACTTCTATTCAAATCCAGATGGTGCTTGGAGAATTTTCTGCTACTGAAAAAAGAGTTCCCTTCCTCTTGGCTGTAGTACATCCTTGCACCACACCTGGGAGTGACGCTGGTCACATTCCCACTGCCTGGCTTTGGATCTGAATGTTCCACTGTGTTATCATAATGTGGATGCTCAGCTCAAGTCCCTGAGGTGATGCGCGCTTTTCTCTGGGACATAAGCGGCATGTTGTTGTTGAACTCTAACATCCTTTCTGTTTCACCCTTTCCCCATCTGCTGAAAGTCATCTCTGCAAACTTACCAAGAGATGAGGAAGAAAAAGCAAAAACTGCTCAGGAAAGTACTGAGTAATTTCCTGATTTAATAAATAAAGCTTGAGAATCTTGTTGCTATTTTTTGTTACTATTTTGCGAGTAGAAAAACTGAAGTATTTTTAGAAACAAATGAGGAACAAAGATTCAAAGTTGGTTTTGCTTCCAGCATTTTGAGTGTTTGTCAGAGTCTCTTGGGAGCCCAAACTAGGTTATGACAATACAGCAGCATGTTGTTACATTAGTCAAGAAGGACCTTTTAGCTCCTCGAATTCCCACACATTTTCCTAATGCTACAACTGCAAACAAGATGAAGCTACTTTGGAGTTAGGATAGGAAACCAACTGGAAAGCAGCCATCAGTACTGCCCAGCTGCTTAGCCCAAGGAGCAGGGCAGGCTGTCAAATCCACAGAAAGAGCAGGAAGCAAGGCAGCAGCATGCACACAGGGGTGAATGTATCAACGCTGCTACACTTAACATGTCCCTGCATGTGATCAGGACAATGCTTTCACTTCCAAGTGGTAGGAAGCAGGCTACCTTCTCTAGTCGTCTTGGCAGGTGATCTTCAGTCATGTTAACAGAGCTGATCCTGTTCAGAGAACATAGATTGAATTTTCCGGAGGGGTATCGTGGTGCATCACTGGCACACAGTCAGAAATGTTGGAGGGTTTTCATTACATCACCAGCACACCACTGCTCTCCAGCTGGGTGCTCCTTGGAGGTCTGCCTCCAAAGAAAGCTTGGCCACAGACCTGTTAGCCAAAGTAGTGGTGAGATCCACTAAACCTTCAGATCAGTGATCTGTTACATCAAGTATCGGACAATAACATATAACCCTTAAGAGTCAGCAAAGAACAGCAGATGCTTCTAAGCTGTTATCTCCTAAAGAAGACACTTAAAATAGGTCAGCTAAACTCTTTCCTAAAAATACTTATAATTCTCCTAAGACTTATATGGGAAGACATTTCAAATGGAGATGTCTATGGTGGGTGGGGCGGAGATGTCTACTCTGTGTTGAGAAGAAGATCAGAGGCCAGGATTTGAGAGGACAGTAGTGCTAAGTTCAACAATTCACTTAAGACAGACCCAGATGAAGTAGTGTACAAGTTAAACCCGAGCCTGACTGAGGAATGGAAACAAAGGGGAAGGCACAGCCGAGTCACAGCAGGCGGAGCAGGGATGCCTGGCTGGGACTGCTGCATTCAGTAGCCCACAGAGGTGAGGCTGCTGCAGCTCCGTGCCCCAGGGGCGGTTGGCAGCGAAGCTGAGTTTGCCTTCTCAAAAGGCGTGCGTGCCCGCACACACGCGCTATGCATACACCTATATGCATGGCCAGCCGCTCAGGGCAGCGCAGGCTGAAACACTCGGTGTTCACACAAGCACGGACAGGTCCTGTTCTGTTTCCCTCCCTGCTGATCAGGATGAAGGTTCGTTAGTGGGAAATTAAGTTTAACCAATCATTTAAAAAGCTATGGAAAATGAGGAGTTAGAAGAGGCAGTGAACAGCTAGTATGGACTGACTGACCAGCAAAAACTGTAGGGGGGACAGCGTGCTGTGAATAGCGTGGACTGCCAGGAGGAACAAGCTTGAGCTATAGGCAGAAAGGAGAAAAGACGTGCCTTAACCCCTTGTGTTTTAAGACCAATCATCTAAATGTTGCATAGAGGGTTTTTTTGTTTGGTGGTTTGGTTTTTTTTGGCAAAGTAGATTCAAAGACAGTGTTGCCACCAGAGCAGGAGGCTGCAGGCTTCTGGGGGAACCCTGCTGAATCCCTCCCTCCGCAGCCTTCCTGGGTGAGGCATGGAGGTAGTCAGGCAGCAGAAGCTGCACTTGCAGCCTGATTGTAGGCACATCCCAGCCCTCTGTCCGTAAGAGGTGGAGCGCTGCGGGTGTGCTGAGTAGGGTCTCGCCAGGAGGAAGCAAAGGGGCGGTGACTGCTGCCTGCAGCAGTACACGGGACATGGTCAGGGGGTATCAAGGCACTCAGCCCAGCCCCAGCACTGCAGGGTTTTTTCAGAATGCTATTTTTGACTGGGCTAATTGCCATCTTCCATGCTGGGTATTTTTCAGGAATGATTTATTCCCCCAGTGCCTGGGGATAGTCCCCCATCAGTCCACCTAGCTGAGCTTTGCCGCCAGCAGGCACCCAGTAGATACTCAGAAGTGTGTGACAACAGCATAGGTGACTTTGAATTTGTCTGAGCAGCAAGAAATAATCTTGACCATTTTCCTTATCGTTTTAACTGCTTTTTAAGATATTAGTTCTGATAGCACAGCTTTACATCAAAAGCGTAAATCGTATTGACACCCCTATGATGATCACCAAGAGTTGTCAGGGGCGGGTTCCAATCTGGTTCAGATGGAAGAGCTGTTGTAGATGCAGAGTTTGAGAATATCTTTAGTCCAACATGTGTCTTCAACCTATGACCACCAATCCTCAAAGGGTTCACAGGTATCATGTAGGCAATTCCTGCTTTGGGAATCCAGAGCTGGTGCTATTATATGGGTTTCAGGGAAGAGCTCTGGCTTAAGCACAATTAAAATTACACCAAAAGGCACATTTTCCACTGTTTTCACAGGCTCCTGTGAGTAATTTGAAACTTGAGTATCTTGCACCAATGTATTTCAGGTGCAAGCAACTTCAATCTCCTGTTTCATCAGTTAGAAAATACAAACAACAGAAAGACATCAGGAGTGTTGTTCGTCCTCTGAGTATTCTACCCTTTTGCTATAGTTATTGTTCAAATTGCGTCTTTATGTAGTGAGCTGTTGACCTATGAGAACATGTACTTGGGAAGCTGAGGAGAGATGCGCTGAGCAGGTACTGTGGAGGTGGAGCTCGTCTCAGCTGCATCGATTCCTGGACAGTTTCAGTGGTGGAGAACACTGGTCACAGGAGCTTGGACTTGTGTCACTGGCTGTGACTAAACCGCTGCATATTAATGAATAATTCTCTGTGTGTACATGTCTCTGTGTGTGTAGATCTATATATATTGCGCATCTTACCTGTCCAAGGAATTTGGTGTGGCACCACAGTCTTCAGTGCCCTTGACCAGTCTCCCTTCCATGAATCCCTTCTCCCTAGTACTTTCACGCTTTTGTTTAGACATGTTTTTTAGGTCTTATTGCTTTTCTCTGGATTCTGTCCATTGATCCATTTTGCACTGCATTACTCAGAACTAGACACAATAGCATGTGTCCTGGAGGCTGTACTAGTGACAAGCAGAGCATGTGGATGACCGCAGCATGCTGGCTGTCCTGACTGCACAGCCCAATGTGAGGTTTGCCTTTTTTTGATAACACCACATGTGGCATTCATTTTCAGTCTGTGATCCACTATGAACACCCAGTGTTTGCACTAGTTCTTGCTTGTTCTCCATCTGGTAATTGTGCTCCTGATGATACTGCCTAGTGCATTTTTCCCTCTTAAATGTCCCCCTGGCTGTTTCAAACTATTTCCTGAGTTTGTTGAGATTATTTGAAATTGAACCCTGCCCTCTGGTATGCTTGTGTTTCCTCTCATCTCTGTACAGTCTATAAATAACATCATGGTTATTACTGAAGAGATTAAATAGGACTGGACCAGCACAAGTTGATTTGATAGATCCTTCCACTTTGGCAGTGAACCATTGACAGTCCAAGCATGGTCGTTGCCTCGGTTTGTATCCCTTCTCTGTAGCAGCATGTTAATCTACTCTGAATTTTTTAGCATGTTTATGAACGTCTTAGGGCTTACTGTTAAAGCCTTACAGAAGTCAACAGTGGTGACTGCTACTGGTCTTCTTCCATCCACAAGACTTGTAACCCTGTGTAGAAGAAAATTAGGTTGGTTTGAAATTACTTATATAGATAAGTCCTCTTTCTTTAAAAAAAAAAAGGAGGGAAAATAATCTTAAAATTATTCCTCTTCCCTGACAGAAGTTTTCCAAAATCATTAGCTTAGACTATAACAATTGCCTCTTTATTTCACAACATGCTCTCTGCCCAACTGGAGGCAGAGCCAAGATAAACTGTGATGATGCTTCTTGATTACATCAAAATCCCCAGAAAAGAGGAAGCACCCGGGAGAGCCTTAATGTTGGTTCACGTGCTCCCGGCCAGGGGGCTCAGGTCCTACCCGGAAAGTGCAGACATTTATGCACCTAACCTTTCATAATCTTTCTGCTCTATCTCTTGCTAACGTAAATCAAAATATCTGTGTTAACTGAATTTATAGGTAGTTAGGGGCCTTGAATATTATGTCTTGCAGTGTCAAATTGCTTTGTAGTCTTATTTTTCCACCACTCATAAAGAGAGGAGGTTTGTGAAGGAATTAATATTCCTTTTAAATGAATTTGCCTATACAATTTTTTAAGCGTTAGTAAGCTATAAAACCATATAAAACTCAATATATGGTACAAGATACAATTAGATGGCATGACGTGTGCAAAGCTGTGACCCTCTCATAGGAGATTCTCTGTATAAGGAGACTGAGGGCTCCACCTTCAACTGTCTCAGATTTTTTTTCATTTCACACGTGCAGAGTATCCAACTACAACATGCGTATGTATTTTAGATTTCAGGTCTGGAAATTCACGCTGGGATCTGAGAGATAAATGAGATTATTGTTGGCATGTGTAAGTATAACACAGTAGCTAGATACATTAAATATTTCTCCTTTCTGATAATTATGTCTACAGATTTCCCAAAGAAACCCTAAAGTGTCAAATTTGATAGAGGCTGTGCTTTAGTTGGCATGTCCCACAGCTCCACCATATATGTCTCTTCCTATAGGTTTAACTGCAACACTGTGTTTATAAGCTTGAAGGACAAGATCAATTCTTGCAGTGTTTTTGTTCCCATTGTTGACAGAGGTGTCTCTTCTAAGGAAGGCTTATCCACAAGGGATTGTGTTCACTTGGAGGCAAATAGGAAGCCCTTTTTCACTCCCTTACACTTCTCACAAATCATATGATAGATAATGGTGATAAAATTATAGTAAATAATACGAAAAATACTTAAAATACTTTCAATTAATATTCCACTGAAATAATTCTGAATTTTTCCTGAAAATATGACCTGAAAATAAATCCAGCTGTAATCCATTCACCCCACCTTTCCTAATCCCCATATCATCACATTCCTCCTGAATTTAGTTTTAAAAATTCTCATAACATTTGAGGAAAGTGTATTTAAATATTTGTTTGCTACTCAAAAGGTAGAAAGAGCAGTCTCCTTTGGGAATACTGGATGAACAATGTCTAACACGTCTTTCTCTCTCTGTAGTGTCTTGGGGACTGCATTATTCCCAATGTTGTTGTGCCCTTTAGTCCGAATAACATAATTTTCTTGTGTTTCCCATCTGCAGAACGATGGCCAATCGCCAATCACAACGTTTTGCATTGAAATGGCAAGGATATGCTCTAATTGCCTCCTTAACAAAGACCTTGATTACATCTAAATTCCAGGATTTCTGAAAGTGATTTTTTTCATGGCATCAGCCTATTTGTTTCTGACTGATTACCTCTTCAATGCTAACCTTTCACTCCTTTGTAATACAGACATCAACAGAACTTCTTTAATCCAAAATTAAAATTAACAAAGGTAAAAAGGTCTTGAAAGGCACAGCTGAGCAATTTCTATACAGCTCAGCAAGTTGTTTCTCTGAAAAAATGTTGTAAGTGGAGAGGACTCCTTATGAAGGAGCTTTAATTATTTAATTATTGCTTTAATAACACAGCCTAATCCCCCTCCCCAAATCTTAGCTGTTTCTAGAACCGCTCAGCTATACGTCTGCTGCCTAGTGAAACTATCCCAACAGGTGACAAGGCTTATGTGTGAAACAGCAGCAAAGGCCATGTGCGGGGGCCCCTGGGTGGGTGTGATTCACTTTGCAGGAATACAGGTGCCCTCAAAATAAACTTAGCTAAAACAGCCAAGGGAAGTTCAAAGTTACTACCTAAGACATCAGCAGGGACAAAGATTCCCTTGCAGGAGAATCAGTAGCTTCACCTCTCCTCCATGCTCCACTCCATGTGGAAAAGACCAGGGTACATGGTACAGTATCCCAGCTTTAACTATACTTGACCAGGAGGTGCTTTCTATCACAAATTGCCAAATTCTGCCCAGTCCAAGGCAACAGTTCTTGTACATGATGTCCAGATGCAGCTTTTATTTGATTTCAGCTCTCCCTGTGGGAGCATGGGGGCTGAGGCGGGCTCTTGTCATGCCAGCTCGCTTCTCCTGCCCGAGGAGACACCAGGCAGGGCAGAGGCAGGCAGTGCTGCAGTCTGTAGCCACCAGAGGATGAATAGCCCATGCAGGCATTTCCCACTGCCTCGGGAGATGTGGGCGAAACGAGGTGTGACAGAGCCTCACAGCACTCGCAAGGAAGAGTGACCGATGGGAGGAGTGTGAGCGTGGCCCTCTAAGATCAGCCAGGTTTTCATCACCTGGGGTGGGCACTAGATCAAGCTGATTGCTTTAAATAATGCTGTTGATATGCCAGCATCAGGCATGAGGCTACAGACATTTCTAGATTCAGTGCATATATGTGCCAGGGAAATGGCAAATGACTTGTCTGTGAATTTGAAAGCACAGTTCAAGACACAGGCATCGTACCTCAGTCTAGATGTTCATTCCATAAGTATCTGGCCCATGTAAAAAGTCTAGGAAAGAAGGAAAACTAATATACAGTAAGCCATAAAAAAGACCCCGAGGCTACACAATTCATATATTCCCCCTAAATTCTCCTGGAGACCCCAAGGATTGCTTTATGGACACCAGTATCCCAAAGAGTTCCATTTCTGTGCTGATTTGTACCACCTGCATCATTGTTTTTGCCTTCAACACTATCAGTTCTGTTGCACTTTTCCTGTTTTGGAAAGTCTCCAGGTCTCATGACATTTTTAAGTGACCTTTGTATAGAGTGAAAGTGCCAAATACTAGGCTCCTAAATAGAATATCTGCATTTAGTTAGGAACTTAAAAATCTGAAATTGTTGTTATTTTAATCCCAAATCTCTGGAAAAATAAACGCAATTAAAAGTTGTGTAAGGAGAAAAGGAGAGAGATGGGTTATAGCACAGAAAAGGAAAAGACAGTAAATAAATAAATGAGGACTAGGTGAGCAGTCCTTTGTTTTTTCTTTTCTTACCGTTTCCAGAGCTGGAAAACCCACAGTTTGTACCTAAGCAAATGTTTATTTCCTTTTCTCAAGGAAGAAAAAAGCTGAAAACTTTCATTGGAGCTGAAAACTCCTTATTGGAGAGGAAATTTTTCCATTTAACCTCAGAGAAGCGTTTACAGGTTACAGCAGGATAAGCAAAGGAAATACAGAGCTTGTTTGCAAGGGTAACTATCCCCTTGCCTGCGGCTCAGGGGTGTGAGAAGAGCCGTGCTTGAAAGGCTCCGGACAGCTTCCACCTTCCCAGAGCCGTGCCGGGGCGGGTGCTGGCAGCCCTGCTGCTGTGTTGCACTGCAGCAGGAGGGAATGAAGAAGCTACAGAGCAAAAATCCAGATTCACAAGTCAGTTTCAGGCCATGGCAGATTCTGAGCCGTAAGAAATGTGTTTTCAGCTCTCTGTTAAGAGTCTAGGAGAATAAACTAGAAGCTCACGTACAGCAATAGTTCACACTGTATGACTGTTCTTATGGAAACCTGGTGGATGATCTTCACTTAAAATAAGTGATTACAATCTGTTTGCAAACAATGATACTACGGGTATTATGCTGCCTCCATTCCTTGTTACAGTCACTGAAGACTTTGAGTTACAGAAACTCTTGACACTCAGAGGTGAGTTTTAATGGTAAGGTTAAAGATGAGGAATTTTCCCCTCCGTCTATGTTAAAAAGCAGGAGAAACTCTTCCTTAAAACTGCTGCCCATGAATTTCACAGCCTTCTCTCACAGCTTTTATTTTCTAGGATTCATCCTGTTTGCCTTCTGCCAGCTGCCTCCAGTTAATCTGCATATCCATAGACATGTATCCAAAGCTTTACCCAGTCTCTAGCTTTTCCAGCGATGGGTAGAGAAGAAATGTGACCCTTACATTTTGTGTTCAAGTATGATATCCCTCTCTTAGCTGTCTCCTCGGCCACACCAATTTAGATTCTGATGTTCAGGATCTCTCTTAGCCTTGAGAATATGTGTTCTTGACTGTAAAACCAGTAGGCAAAGGTTCACATCAGCACTGCTGATCCTAACAAGCCAAAATAAACACACATGCCTCTCACAGCTGTTTTAACCCCACAGAGAATGGAGGTGTAGCCCTGTGTGATGGCATGGAGGCAATGACAAGGGATGAAATACTCCATCTATTTAGTATGAATGTTGTGTTACTGAACATGGGCTAACAGAAGCAAGAATTAATAAGCTGCTGCCGTGCTCTTTGACTAAACAGATTTCCAGAAGTCAAGGTTTGGTTTGCTTGGGCTTTTTTTTCCCCTTAGTTAAAAGCAGAGTAAGTGCAATGGAAGGAATGAACAGCTTAACTACTCTGCTAAGCTTGGTAGCAAACTCTACCCAATGTGTTCAACTTTAAGCATGTGCTTAAATGCTGTGCTAGAAGTAGACTGGATTGCTGAGCACTTTCTAAAATGAAGCCCTCTAGCATCAATATTTTTTGAGTTCATTCACACCTGCTCCACACTTCATTTCACAGGTCAAGAGCTCTTTTGGCAGAGAAACATGGAATATATTCTGGTAATTTTTTACTCCAGAAGCTGTTCTCTTCCAAATAAATGTCAGGATATAAAAAGTGGTACTGGAATAAGTATATACATTTTGGGATGAGTATGAAACAATGATGTGCTAAAATCATAAGGCTGAAACAATAAATCATACTGAAAGTAAAAAATTCTAGTGGTAAAGGTGATTTTTCCCTATATGAACCGTTCAGAAATAAAATATTTTACAGGAAAAGGATATCAAATCTGTATGATGATGATTTTTACACATATCAAGGAAGCAGTGTTAACCATCTCTCCGAGGCTTCACCATTTTACTCAGAAATAGTCTGAGCACTTATACAGACAGGAAGAAAACTTAAATCATTGATGTGGAGACAAACATTCTATTTTATGTGTTCAGAAGCTTTTATTGGATCACCACAATACTTTGGATTAGTTACACTATGGCTCTGAAATACCAAATTATAGTGTAGTCATTTTCCCAATAAAAGGAAATAAGAAAATAAAGAAGCACAGTGCATGAGGCTTTGGTCACTGAACTAAGCCAAGTTTTAAGAGCCAGTCCCAGTCTGGTGCAGAGGGGGAATTTCTTCACACTCTTTCATAGACTCTAGTGCAGACAACTCCTTTCATGGCACATTCCTAAGGCACAAAGGAAAAGGTTAATATAGACCTTTTTCTGACAGCAGTTCTGTTTGCTGCAGTGACCTCTGAAGTCAGTGAAAATCCAGATGTCGTATTTTACATCCTTACATATTTCTATAATTTTTTGAGCAAACAGCAAAGCTATTTTTATGTTGCGAATGGAGTGGTTTCTATTTTAACATCTTTGAACTTAATTAAGTGGCATATAATAACAAATAGATTGCAAAATTAGGCTCAGCTTCCAGAAATAAATTTACCTTCCTTGGTACTATTGCTGGCTTGACAGAACCATCAGCCTCACATAGTTTATTATACCATGGCCCACAAACACTCTCAGTTTTACAAAGTTGGGTTTTTTGGGTTTTTTGGTGTTTTGTTTTTTTTTTTTTATGTGGAAGCAGAAGTAGCCTGGGTAGTTCAGAGTTCAGGCTTCTGGCTTAAAAAACTTTGCACTTATGAGTCACAAAATATTTCTCTTGACCCTCTCGCCCCCAGAGCTTTCAGCAGCTTCTGGTGACTCACAGCCACAGGATGCCTGCAGCAAAGGTGACAGGACATTGAAAAAGACCTCATCCATGTGCAAAAGATGAAGCCCTCTCCACAAACCTGAGGCAAGGGGCAGACAGCAAGACACAGATGGAAGAGGGACTCTACCTCTCTGCTTTTCAAAGATGGTTTAATAATCAGAAAAAAATTTACACAGAAATGCAGCTATGAGGAGATGTGAAGATAAATCACCCATCCAAATGTATGAGAACTTAAAACAAAATACAGTCAGAACAAGCTAGCAGGTAAAGGCATAATGCTGCTGATTTCATAAAGTTGCTAAGATTAGTTTGGCTCCACGCTTTAAAAACTGTAATGAACAAAGTACTTTCCTTCATTCAATAGTGAATTCTCAATTTTAGTAGTGACCCTTACAACTAGGGTCCCTAAAATATGTTATGACCCTGGCTTGGCCACCCCATGGCTTTCACAGGGCTGCTAGGGAAAGGCAGGTTGGATGGGGGGTGAGGGAAAGGCAACATTCCCCTGCCCCCAGGAAAGACGTGGCTCCCTCACCACAGCGGGCATTTCAGAGGAGCCATCAGCACCTGCCAGTCCCCAGTGGAGGTCACCACGAAGGCAGGTATGGGCACAGAGGTGCAAAACTAAAACATCAGTGTGTCATCAATGTTATTCTCATGTTAAATCAGAAACACAGCACTGTACCATCTACTGAGAAGAAAATTAACTTTATCCCAGCTGAAACCAGGACAATCCTTCTGACCTTCATCAGTGTACAAGGAACGTGAACTTACCACTACCATTTTCCCATCAACCAGTCTTCTTTTTATTGTAGTCTCTTTGCCATTCCACTTCTGGACTTGCACCAATGCCCCTTTTTCCAAGGTTACGACACTCTGCAAAGGCCAAGGGAAGAGTTTCAAACTGCAGTCTGAGCTTTGCAGACTAGAGTAGTAATTCATTTTACATTCAGCAAGACGTGCATTCTTGGCTAATGACACGCTTTGTAACATCAGTTCCAGCACCATACTATTTCTTCTTTCAGTGTTTTCTTGGAATAGCTTGGAAGACTCAGTGTGTTAAGGGGGTAGGAAAACTCCTGCTGGTGCTCTTCTAGATGTCCAGACCACTCAGAGATCATGAGCCCCCTTACCTTGACTTTCCGGTCATCTGCTGTCGTTTCATCAAACTGCTGGCCCAGTTTGAAAGAGATCGTTGTATTTTTGAAGGTGCTTTCAGTTCTGATGGTTACTATGTCTCCTTTCATACTGATGATCACATCAGGCTTTGCCAGGCCGCCTAGTTTTCTCGTAGCTAAGCCCACCCCTAGAAATCAGAAACAAAAATATCATTACATTCTAGCAAGCAAGAAACTCCATATCCTTTCTTAAGCCTTCAGTGGAAGAACAAGGAACACTTTCTTCTTAAATACCCTAATGCCTGATTCAGATGAGACACTAATGCTTTGAATGTAGAAGTACTGCATCCAGAGGCTGAGGCAGCCCCAGGTGATAGAGTGCACCTTCAGCAAGAAATAAAGATTTATGTAAGTAGACACTTGTGTACATTTAGCTAAGAAGAAACATAGATGGTTACAAAACTGCATGAATTTGTGTAGAGATACAACGGGTAGAAAAATTCAGAGGAAAGGTCTATTTCCCATGAAAGTTTGCCAAAATATTTTTTTAAAAGAGTTCTTGACAAATCTGAGAATCTGCACTTTTGTGAACAGGCTGCATGAAAGAAATCGGATACTGAACTGCCAATATGCTGGTGCTTGTTCCTTAAAACATACTGGCGATTGAGCAATTCCTGTGCTGCTACTAACATCCCTTAAGGATCCTTACATCTAAGTCTCAGTGAAAAGTAAAAATATGAAATATAGATAACATTGAAGTATAAAAGTGAAGACCTGCAGAGAGCTTTAGGGGAAAATCCCATGTCAAAAGTCTTTTATATTGGCTGGTGCTTTTCAGTCCAGTTCATAGTCTACATACAAGTAGTGAAGTCTGGGGCAAGTTAGAAGGAAGGCCACTGACGATGTATCACTGTCTTATAAAAGCAGAAAGGGGACAGCTGTAGTTATTGCTTTTGTTAATGCTATGCCATGCTGAGATGTAAAGATCCATATAAAAAGGTAAAAAGTTATCTGTAAAGCATAACACTATTTGCAGTAATTACTCTATACTAACCAGTTCTGTTCAGATCTTCCGTAAAATATCTGTAGCTGGACTTTCAACCCACATTTACTCTGGTTAATAAATTAACTGCAATTCTTTTGTTATTCAGTTTAACATTTTAAATAAAGGGAAGCAGTGTCTCAGTGAATCACTTATATAGCAAAAGCAATGCTGTAGCCGACTGTGCACTTGCTGTATAGGAATGGAGCCATTAAAATGAAAAACAATGCCTCATTTATTACATTCCTGGCATTCTTCAGTAACAGATAGGTTCATTCATAGCATTTAGACCTCTGAAACCAAAGTGTCATGAGACATCAGCTCCATTATATATTGTAAATTATCACAAGTCATGAGTTTAATAGTGCAATCAAGAGAAACATAAAAAAACCACTGCAGCTCCACAGATTTTTCCTCCTTACAGAAAACCAAATTATATCAGATCAGTTCAGTTAGTCAGAAGTAAATTTACGATAGTAATGTAGCACCTACCTTTATGTTTTTCCATTTTTGATGCTAAAGGAAAGAAATTAAATTATGCTAGGAAAGTAATTAAAGTGCTTTTGTGGCCAAGAAGGCGGCACCATCCATGAGCAAAGCATAAGATGAAGAAGAAACATTCCCGAAGAAAACTTACTAAAAAAAAGAAGGAACTTTTCTCACCCAATTCTTTCATATAGTCATCAAAATTTTCACTGGAGACAAGTTTCCAGGTTCCCACAAATCGGTTACACATCGTATAGGCTTTGCGAGGCAGTAGTCCTGCAGAGAGAGGCAGTGGCCACAGCAGCTCTTGGTGGGAGTCAGAGAGATCGCGTGCCCAACTCGGACCTCACTGGCCTCCTTTTAAAGATGCCCAGTCCCCGTAGCAGTCAGGGCAGGCCAATAGGAGAGACAGCGCCAGGGCAAGACAATGTGCACCTTGTCCAAGGCAGCCGTGTCAGTACCAAGGCTCCGGGTGACGCCTGCCTTGGCTTCCTCCACTGAATAGATTGGGACAAGGAGGGGTGCATGGGGACGGGGATGTGAGGTTACCACTGCATCCCAAAAGCAGTCAGGGGACACCGTGGTGGGGTCTTAGCAACACAGAGCCACCACGCAGAAGAGCACTACACTCATATGAAACTCAGCTCTGACAGTCCTCTCAATGCCTGAATAATATTTCAGGTTGGAAGAGACATACAACTATCATCTAGTCCAGGGGTCCTCAAACTTTTTAACCAGCGGGCCGGCGTGCGGATGCAGTGGCAGGCAGTCATCTGCGGCTGCTTGGTTTCCCCACCAACCCCCGGCGAGAGAGGGGCAGGGGGGGTTCTGTAAATACCAGGGACCGGATTGAGGACCCCGGGGGGCCGTATCCAGCCCACGGGCTGTAGTTTGAGGACCCCTGATCTAGTCCAACTGCCTGACCACTTCAGGGCTGATCAAAATTAAAGCCTGTTATTAAGGGCATCATCCAAATGCCCCTGAAACACTGACAGATTTAGGGCATCAATCACCTCTCTAGGAAGCCTGTTCCAGTGTTTGATCACTCCCTTGGTAAATAAATGCTTCCCAATGCCCAGTCTAAACCTCTCCTGGTACAGCTTTAAAACATTCCCAAGTGTCCTATCACCAGATACCAGAGACAGACACCCTCATCCCCACTTCCTCTCCTCAGGAAGCTTAGAGAGCTTTACCACTATTGCCACCACCTGTGTGCTAGTCAGGTAAATCAAAACCATGTGGATTTTGGGGAGGAGCTGTGAAGAAGCTGCTATACATAGTGGTGTTTTGGTGGTTGGGGTTTTTTTTACACTTTTGTGATCTACCCTGAAAAAGGTCAGTGTGTTTTACCATTTAAAGGCAGAACTGAATTACACTGTTCTGTTTTCTCTCTTTGCATCGCAGCAATGATCCCAAGCTGTGGGTTCTTTCCTGCCCATACTCCAGGAAGCATCACAGAGAGAAGCAGAAGCCAAACTTTGCTGCCTTTCTTCTTCCACAACAGGTGTGTGTGGAACACAGCATGTTCAGATCAGTGATCAGCTCTCTTTTGCTTTTTTGCACTTGGGTATGTTAGTCTATCATAGAGTGAAGGGCAGATTTAATCCAGCACAGTCATATAAGGCATTGCATTTGGATGTGTTCTGCTATTGTCAGGTTTCTTTGAAGTTTTCCTGCTCCCATGAAGAGAGTTCACAACCTTCCTGGATCCATGTCTCCCTTGTACTGGGGAGCCCAGACCTGGACCCAGCATTCCAGGTATGGCCTTCCTTGTGCTGAGTAGAGGGAAAGTATTATCTCCCTCAGCCTGCACCACTTCTCCTGATTTAGTCCAGGATATCACTCTCATGCTTTGCTGCATGGACACATTGATAGCTCGTATTCCATTTGGTGTCCACCAGGACCCCCAGGGCCTCTTCTGTAAAGCTGAGTTTGAAAGTTTTAAAAGTTTAAGTTAGAACATTCAAAACCTTCTTTAAAAATGTACATTTAGAACTATTGTCTTGTGTTTGGTAAAAACCAGACACAAAGAATGAATCCATACACCATACAGATATATATATATTGGACAGGCAGGAATTTAAAGCATTGCAATTCAAGAAACCTCAAACTATCTGAAACTATTTAGTGTAAGACCACATCAACTGTAAGTCTATCCTTCCCCTTCCTCAACTACCTGGAGAAAACTATTACTTGCTATATGAAAGGATTAGATGGCTTCTTTCTTACTTGCATGAACAATAGTTGCCCATCTGGTTTTTTTGCATGATGACACTTCCTGGGTTATGACCACTTGTAGGGACTTTTCAGATCTACATTGTAAGGATGGAGGGACACTGGGATTATAGGTTGTGGGACAAAGTTTCTTGTGTTTAGGGTACAAAGAGTAAGATGGAGCTGATGTTGGGCCAAGGAGGGTAAGGTTTGGGTCTTGTCTTCAAAGCTGTCATATACAAGAAAGGGAACATACTTAGAGGAAAACAATACAGCCCGACCAGTGAAAATATCTTGGTCTTTGGAATATACTGTGGCTGTGGGGAAATAACAAGGTCTTAAGTCACAAATTTTGGTTATATATGTGAAAGGCTTTTATCCCATTAGTCATAACATCAACAAGGGTAAGTTGAGAACTTCCCATTAATGCTCATGTCTAATTACAACTCATGTAGGGAGGGAAAGTCTAGAGTGAATGAAAATGAAAGCAAAGCAAAGAACTTTTTCTCCACCACAGTAGGACGCACATGCTGTATCTGTAATACATAAATAAACGTCAGTCTTTGAAGGTGTTGTCCACACAAAGTTCTTCTAAAGCAGACGTATTATATCATTTTGTATAAAGAATAGTTAGCTCTTTTATCCAATCTGTGGGAATGAGAAAGCTCTGTCTAAATGAAACTATCCATTATTTCTCAAGGAATAATACAAAAATATTCTACCGTTGCTCCTCAGGCATTCTTTGTTCTTTCATTTAATTGTCTTATCCACATAAAGGCACTTTAACAAGACAAGACTGGTGCCTTTGGGAAATAAAAGATGATTGGGACATTGTAAAATCAGGCCCAAAGAAATTCAAGAAGAGCAGAGCAGTCAGAATAGAACAGCTATGATGCAGTACCAGTAACCTTAAGCACAAAAGTGACAGAGAATTATTTATACAGACAAAACCCCAGTCTTAAGCAGTCTCAAACAATGTTGACATTGCTACCGTCTATCTCTTTGTCACTAAGGAAAACCAGCACTTTCATTTAAAGGACTTACAGTCTAGAAAGAAGAAGAGCAGGGAATTATGTATCAGTAGAAATAACATCTGTGAAAACCAATTATTTCTTCAGGTTTAAAGGAAAAAGTGTCAAAGATCGTGAGTACATGTGATAAGAGGAAGCTTTGATTCTCTGTTTTTGCTGATGGCTGGAGTAAAACAGGATTTGAAATGAACACACTTGGAGCTTGTGAAGCAGCACTAGAGATAAATATAAAAGTTGATAAAATAGTGAGCTAGAAATGTAAAGAGACTAAAGAAATACAGACAGTAAATTTATGTCAGTTTCTTTGAAGGCAATAGGATCTAGGCAAATTCAGTGCCAAAAAAAAGTCTAAATTAAGTTCCTGGGAGAGTAATGAAGAAAACAGAAATAAAGGCAGAGAACAGAGGCCAGATGCCTGCCTCGCTGTGAGGACACCAAAGATGTTTTACCACTGATTCTATGGACTCAAGGGATCAACCTCAATCACAAGGCCAGCAGTCTGCCTCTTCCAAATAGCTGCACTGGAGGGTGCAAATAGCCTTTTGTCTCCTTAGCTGGGGCACCCCATGAGACCAGACCAAGACTGCTTGGGGCTGAGGGAATGGGTGGCAGCTCGGGGCAGAAGCAGAGCTGGGCGCATGCAGGGTTTGACTTGCCAGGATGCAAGTGTCTGAGTTCCTTCCATTGGAAACAAAGAGTTAAAAGAAAAGCAGAACAATTACAGAAAGGTCAAAGCTCAGAATAAGCCTTGCTTCATCTTTCTCCTGAGCTGCCAAAAATTTGTGAGTGGGAGTCCCCTTTCCCCTTTGTCATCCAAGGAACCTGTAAAGGAGTAGTGAGTGAGTACGCTAATGGGCAAAGATCTCCTCCTCTCAGCATTCAAGGGTACCTGCTGCAATGAGCAGCGGTTTTGTAGGGGTCTGGCAAGATCCTCCTTTTTCAAAGAGCAATGCTAAGGGATGGTTTCGGAATTTTGGAGACTAATTCAGCACTACAGAAGAGAGGGAGACCTGTGCTGCTCTGCAGGCAAGGACAAGAAACTCTTCTGCCTTTACCCCTTTAGAAATGTGTGCTGTCACCTCCACCCAGGTATCAGAACACACACCTTTGTTTACCAGAGAGGAATTACATCCATTTATTCAAGAATTCACTAGGCTGCTGCATTTTTTAGAGAATAAATTTCATCCATGTTCATGTTCTAAGACAAGCATCCCTAATACTTCATTGTGGTGCTGGCCCTGTTGAAGTTTATGGACACGATGTCACTTTATTGACATTTCCAAAAGCTGAACTTCTAAGTGGCTTGATTCATTCACAAAGTCTGAATTCATTCACCAGGTACTAAAACAAATGGGGATGCTTTCAGAAGAGACTACCTGCCTCTGAAAAATTAGGCTGTCAATGTTACAATTGTAACTGCAGGCTTTTTTAAGAATGTAAGATTTCTGGCAAATAAAGGCTGCTATATAACTATTGAAATATTGAAAACGTGACCTCTGAAATAGAGTATTTCCAAATCCTTGGACAATGGGAAATATTTAACTGTGGGATAAGCTTTAATGTCTATATACATGCCATATAAGTTAATGTTGCTGCTTCTTGTGATCTTCTCTCCCATTTAGTTTTTCTGCCACTAAACTGTAGTTTTATCCTGGCTTTTGTCAATGATTTTAGTTCTTGTTAAGTGATTTAGTATTGTAGGTATGGGGTACTCTGAAGTATACTTCCTTCCTTAATGCAACTGCTGATCTTTTGAGCTGTTAAGGTATTTCACAACCAACGAAGCAGAGATAAAAACAGGGAAGCTGTTTGCTCATGGTTTTTTAAACATTTTTTGCAGTATTTACTGATAGTCTTTTGGAACTGCTCTTAAATGACTCCTTAGCTCATCCAGAGTGTAGAAGTCCTCCTTTTTCTTTTCCCCTTATTGTATTAATAGTGCAAAATCTTGGGAACAGTCTGAGTCATGCAGAGGAAAGTTCAAGTGTATGAGGTTTCTACTGCTGGCAGTAGGGACTCAGCTCCATTGCCTCTGACAGCTGACCTAAGGAATGTCAAGACTATGTGGAATTTGGTTCACAGATCTTAATTGCAAAGCTTGAGATGTGTCCATTTCCCCATTTTGTGGTTACTGCACACATTTTCAGACTCTTCTTGTCCTGGTTTTTGCTAGACTTCTCATATTTTTTTCCTCAGTTTGAGTCCTCAGATGTAGAAATCGTGACTTCTGTGGATGCAAAGTTTTAAAATAGGAGGCCAGGCCTAAGGGCAGCAGAAGGTGGCAGTTTGAAAATAGGAAAGGTTGAAAATCATGGTGTCTAAAGGGCTTTCCACCTAGAGAGGCTCATGTTTCCCAAACTGATCTTACCTAATGAGCTAGTAGGAAACGCACATGGGAAATAAAAGAGGTTGTACCACCAGCAAACTTTTACAGTTTTTTAGTAAGCCTGAGAGTACTTTCTAAGCTATGGTTCTTAATTCAAGGCTTCTTTTCTATTCTAGGACAAAAAAAAAAAAAAAGTTAGAGAGAAGGACATTAACAAAGTAATCACATCTAAGAGCTACAGCAGATCAAGCTAGACAAGATCAGTTCAGATGATCCCTGGGTTTAAAATTGTCGGCATTTGTGTGAGGAAGGGGTGCAGTTCCTGGCTTGTGTTGGAAACCAACATGTTGCGCATCCACAGTTGTCACCTTCCTCCCTGCCCCAGGAACAACGTCCTTTGCTCAAAGCCAGGAAAAGCAGCTGTGCACAAACTCCTTTGTGTGGGCAACACACACAGAGTGCTCACCAGAGCATGTTTTTGTGTTCAAGTCTACATCTATCACTACCACGCAATAAGTGCCACTCACTGGATCATCTCTGATCCTTTTTCCACAGTGAGATGGGGCACAGTTACCGTGTGGTACTAGCTCTCACACAATGCTTTTCTGCACAGCACCCCTTCCCACATCGCACATCCTCCCAACCCCCTTCCCAACAAACTCCAGCACAAATATGGGTTGTAGAAAGCGGAACATTTTATTGAATAGCCATAACAAATTAGACTAACTACATGTAACTGTTTGGGGATAGATCTGTAAAAAGTACTTTTCTCTTTAAAATGGATTTGTGGAGGTTTTATCCTTTGGTTAAGTTATTTTTCTCCAGCTTTAAGCATTAGTCCTGTGTGAAGATGGTTTCTTCATGCTTTTTCGTAAACTCTTTTGCAGGTAACATTATTCATGGTGCATTCCTGGAAAGAAAGGCAAATCTAATTAGCTTTTAACTCTCATTAAATGTTTGTTATCCGAAGGTAAAGAATTACTTATACATTATGAGCCAGTGTAAGAAAAAAATTGTGCTTTTCTCCTCCTCTAAAACCTATTGCCAAAATAGTGAAATTCCGTTTTGGGAGCTTCAGAAACAGTCTGAAATACAAGCACAGGACTGAAAGAACATCAGAGGACTGCTCCAGTGACCCCCAGGAGTTTTCTAATCTCCTCTTAAAGATCTCTAAAGAAGGATCCTAGAACTTCTATGGAGGGTATTGAACTCTGGAGCTGGGCATTAGTCTTTTTTCCTTTCACCTTTTGCAGCTATGTCTTGTCTTCACACACATGTGCTCAACACTTACTCACAGAATCCTACACAGCTTTCAGATGTGCAGCTGCTGGTGTCAGCCTCTCCTGATCTATTTTTCTGTTAGATCAAACTTTGTTTTTTTCAATCTTTCTTAATGAAGTCGTTACCAAAAACTATTTCTATTTGTTCTCTTCTGGTCTTCTCCAGTTTATGGACATATTAATTTTCCCTAGGGAAGGGCAGAACTCTTCAGGAATTTTGTGTATGTGTATCATTTTATAGCACGTAGGATTCTCAGCTGCTTTTTATGAACACAGTTTTAGACCTCTCCAGATTCATCAGAATGTCTTTCCTAAAATTGGAGAGCAGAGCCAGGAAGCCCCAAGCTGCAGGTGTGCCTTACTGGCACCAAGTCAATCACAACACTCTGACCAGATAACACCAACCAACAGAGCACAGATACAGGTGTGGGTTTTTTGTTTTTTTTTTTTCCTTTTTCTCTATAACATCATCTTATTGACACAGTTGTGGTGATCCACAGTACGGTTCACACAGATGGCTGTTGAGTCTGTACTGGAGATAAACAAGAGTATTTTGCATCAGCACAGTGCTGATGGACTTAACAGGGACTTTGCTAATGCTTCCACTATACTGTCCAGAACTTAAAGATTCTGAGATATAAAAATTTCCCTCACAGTGATGTTGTTTTTCTCTTCCTAATCATGTCTTGCTATGAATGGAGAATGGGCATCTCTATACTGTGCTGCAAATTTAACAACATTTCAGTTTTAATATATACTCCAGACTCATTCAGAGAGACTTCTCACCAAGTGCACAAAGCTTTCGCTCCCTGTGTTCGAATCCGGTGTAACACATCTGCCAAACATTCATTTTGCACAATGAATTCAGTGGTTAAATAACAAAAATGAGCTCACCACGACCAGGTTCCCATCCACCACTTTTCTTTTTATGATAGTCTCTTTTCCATCCCACTTCTGCACCTGGTTCAGTATGCCGTTGTCTAGGGTTATGACATTCTGCCAAAGAAAATAAGACAGTGTGACTGCTTCATCAGGGCTGAAGAGAAGACTGTTTCTATGTCCAAGCAACACTGAAGCACAAAGCACCCACAGGTCACTTACCTTTGAAGGCAGCATTTCTACACTGGGTGACAAAAAAAATCACAACTCCATCCTCCTGCTCCCCCATCCCTTTTGAGACATGTATTTGGAAAGTGCTGGTTTTGGACTCACCTTTGTTTTTCTGTCATCTGCTGTAGTCTCGTCAAACTCTTCACCCAGCTTGAAAGACACCTCTGTATTTTTGAAGGTACTTTCTGTTTTGATGGTTATCACATCACCATTGATGCTGATAGTTACGTTGGGCTTGGCCACACCAGCCATTTTCCTGGTAGCAAACCCCACACCTGTAAATAAGACAGAACACTATGAAATTTTTTTTCTTTATACAATGTTTTCCTGTTATTTATTGGGGGTGGGGGGGGGGGGGGGGAAGAATTTAGTGCTGTTTTCCCTATTACTTTCTGAATTTTCTATTAATTCTATGTTGCAGAAGTTCCTTTGTAACATCTCACTAGCTTGGTACGGCTATAGACAAAGTCAGTTGGGATGATGTAAGGAAATTCTCTGCTCTGTCGTTGTCAGAATAGTAAAAGCATTTTGAAGACTGAAACAAGATTTTAATGCCATGTATTTGTACATACACTTGTTCAAAATAACTGCAGTGGTTTATATGTTAACTTGCATGCTAACTGTATCTAAAAGTAAATAAGCAGAAATATATGATACTTTCTAAGCCACAAAACCAACCAATCAAACAAGAAAAAAAACAAACAAAAAAAAAAGAGGCACTTTTTATATTTATCAGTGGCTGGGCTGAATAAAAGGAAATGATTAAGAAATAGCTGGCAATGGTTATGTCCTGAGTAAAATCTGGGGTAAAGATTAAGAGTGCAAGAGTCTCACTGAAAGCTGTCTGAATGCTGCATAAGTGTCAACGAGTATTTTACCCCTCATCTCCAAATAACCCCCCAGCTTTTTAGCATGTACTGATCCAATCAGTGCAAGTTACCCCATACTTCCTCCACACTAAAAGAACACGGAAACCTTTTAAAGCCCAGTTTCAATTCCAAGGAAGAAGTCAACACCTTTAGAGAAGAGTGTTATCCCTCAAATCTTTTGCAAGTATCTACATGAATCCATGCAATTCTCTTTGTTAATATTCACTGGAGGCAGCTACAGAGTTTCATTCACTGTAATAGCCATGACAATTAATTGGTCTCCTAGTCCAGTAGCAATATAAAGAAGTATAGGTGTGCTGCTTTTAGCCACAGAGAAGCTTGCTGCATCCTAGCATTACACCGCTTTGTATGTCCAAGTGTAAAAGCAGATACACACCAAATATTGTAGTGATGTGTTTTACTTCCATTTATAATACTGTTAAATAGGCATGCACAGACTTGGCTTACCTGAAACTATTCTTTCCAGTCAAGGTTTTTCTATGTTATAGGAACTTGACACAACTAACTCAAACAACCAAGTTCTCCAGTTTAAGACCATCTGATCAAAATAGTTGGACTAAAGCCCCCTTGGTAAACAGCACAGCCAGAAAAAGCAAGTAAGGAATAAGTTCAAAAATCAGCATTCCTTCCCTGTCCCAGATACAACTCCAAATAACAATTCTCACCCAGCTCTTTCATATAGTCCTCAAAGTTTTCACTAGAAAGGAGCTTCCAGGTGCCCGCAAACTGGTCACACATTTTGTCAGGCTACAGAGACGTCTTCCACAGGATGAAACAGAAATGCAGGACAGGAGAATAGTGTGAGCTCAGAGAGATCAGAAGTTATCCTTAAAAAGAAGCCTTGGCCACATGATGCTCTAAGATGACCAATGAAGAGGGAGTCCCAGTGCCCAGTGTTTTCCTTCCTCCCCTTACCCCTCCTTTGCCACTAGGTCATAGTGTTATTATTCATATGCCCTTACTAGCTCAAAGATCACTGTCTTGTTTTTATTTAATTATTTTTGTCATTCAAGAACACTCCACCTTAAAGGCAAATAATTAAATCATATTGTCTGTCAGAAGAAAAAGGTAGGCTCAACCCACAGAGGGTTATGTTCTCTCCCATTCTCTTTTGTTTCATTTCAGCCTGCCATATCAAATGGGGACAGCAACATTCCTACACTGTAAGGTCTGAAAAGCTCAATGGGATAATTTGGTTTGTTTTCTGCACCCCTGCAGTCAGAGATTTTCTTCAAAGAGGCACAGAATTACAGGAAGAATTGGTTTTTGGGGCAGAAAGAAAGGGTGCTGGTGGCTGTAGAAGGGCAAGGCAATAAAATGGCTTCCTTGATTGATTAGAATCTCTTTATCATTGTACCACCTGAATCAATTGACCAATAGGTCTGTGTTCTGCTTTTATGTGATGGAGAGGAGATACAGGGCCCTGTGAAAAGCAAAGTAACAAACCAGATGATTCCTCTCCCTTTTGCTCCTGTGCTTTCTGAAGACCTATGTTCCAATGACTAGCATTGTGACTAGTTAGGGCACAAGGCTAGGCTCTGATATTGATCCACCAAAGGTTCCTGGACATTTTATTTGTTTTCTGTTTGCGCTGTTCAGGTAGTAATCTGTTTGAGGCAATGTGTGTACAGGCCTGATATACTGAGATCCACCTTGACTGATCCCCTAAGCACAGTCATAGCTCAGATCACACACAAAAAAAATAGATCAGAAAGCAGTCAAGCAATTTCTTAGGCTTTCTTTTTGGCTGTAATGTGCTACCCCAATGGCAAAAAAGCAGCTAGTAAGTGAAGACTCCAGCTTCTGCAATTCTTTTTAGGTGGATTTCCTGGAAATGCTCTGCTAGTTGTTAGGCATCGACTATGTTGGTCCACATATTTTCGTACTTGTTGATTCTGTAAATTACAACACTGTAGACAAATTATTTATATAAGTTTGTAAAATTATAGGGAAATTCGGAAGGGGAGGGAGGTCAGGAAGAAGCACAGCCTCCCACTCAGGCAGGCTCAGACTAGGCTGCTCAGGACTGGGAGCCAGCACAGCCTTCCTGGGCAACCCACACCCCTGCCCAGCTGTGTCCCCAGGGGAGGGGGTCTCCTTGTCTTCTGTCTGAACCTCTTTTCTTTCAGCTTTTAGCCACAGTATCTCACCCTCCCACCATTCACTGTGCATAAAGCCTGGCTTCAACTCCTCAGTCACTTCTCCATAGGTGTTGGGGGCTGCTGTAAGCACTCCCAAAGCTGTATCTTAGCCAGAATGAGCCACCCCAGCCTCACAGCCTCTCCTCACAGGGCAAGTACTCCAGCCCCCTGAGCATCCTGGGGGTCCTCTACTGAACTGACCCCAAAACTGCATGCAGTACGCTTGGATACAGCCTAGTGAGTGCTGAGGAAAGGGGAATAACCACTTCCATCAACCTTCTGGCTGTACTTCTGTTCGTACAGCCCAGCACAGTATGGGCCTTTCTGCTGCCAGGGCTTGGTTCCCTGCCCACCAAGACCCTGAGGGCCTTTCCTGCAGAGCTTCTCCCTAGCCAGGCTGTCCCCAGCTTGTGTTGCTGTGAGGGCTGAATAGGTTTTTACGTGTATGATTTGTTGTCCTTTTGTGGCTTTAAGACTGCAGACTGTGGGAAAATTTGTTCTTTTTTGCTCTTTTTTTTTTTCTCTCTAGAATAGCTGATCTTAGGTTTGATCTATTCTTTTCCAAGTTTTTGCTTATTTACTGACTTTGGGTTAATCCAATAAATAAATAAAAAAATATTCTAATTATTGAAGTTGCTGATGCCTTTCCTGATTGGTTTTCTCAGAGTATTGCATGCTTGAGTCCTCTTTAAAAGGAAAGTCTGAGGGGCCCTCAAGTTTGTGTCGTTATCTTGGGTTTTTTTTACTTAGGATTATTGGCCTGAGAAACACTGGGCCATGTGTGAGCAATTTATAGGAACTTGAAAATTCAAATCCATTCATTGTATGGTAAGTACCCAAAAGCATCAGGTGAGAATTGCTGCAGTACCCCAGGCAGAAAGGTCGTGATCTGGCTGAGCTCAGCTCCTCCGCTTGCTTTTCTTGCCTTTTGGGAACTGTTCTCTGTGAGGCTTACTATGATTAGCATTCATTTATTTGGAGGGGAAATAGGGCTTTTATACTTAAAAACTGTAGCCTGAGAGAGGGTTTGGCCCTCGCTGGTGTTATCAGCTGCCTGCAATGCTCGTGCTGCTGGGAGAGAGCTGAAGCACCTGTTTGTAGTAGAGGAGCACACGCTCCCTAGGCAGTAATTGCTTGCACCTATTTAAAGTGAATCTGAGCTATTTGTAGATGTCTTGCAAACATGATGACTCAAAAATGCAAGAAGAAAGACATCTTGTGGGTTGACTGCTTGTTTACTTCAAAGCAACAAGCTATCTGGGAACAGGCTCATGGGTCTAACTTAGGAAGTATCCTATGGATGGTCTCTTTTCCCTTGGGAGAGACTTCCAGTGCCAGGAGATAAGTTTGTGGCATTGATGTCATCTAATATAGACCCTGTTTGCTCCCTGGGGCAAAGGCTTCAAGTCATACAGCCCTGCTGGTAAAGACCAAAGTGCTTAGTGGCTGTGAAGAAATCAGTGGGGTTTCTGAGCCTGGAAGCTTAGGCAAACCTGGGATTCGTTTCACTTGGAGAAGTGTCTTGCCAGCAAAAGCTGGGCAACCTGGCTAAACAACCCTGTGGTCGTCAGCACTGATGGAGTCCAATACCATCAAAACCAAGGGCATCCTCAAATGTGTTGAAATCTTCTTCAAAATAAGAGGGGAATTTTGGAGAAACTGCACCAGGTAAGAGTAAACCAAGGAAGGGAAGCTGGTGAGGGTCCAGCACAGTGAGGAAATTCTGGCAAAATAAATTCATTACAGAGAGAAACCCTGTCATGTAGCTGAAGTCTGTGAACAACGATATGCTGTCTGTAATGTGGTTTTGGGGTGTTGCAACCTTTGACGATGGTTCCTGATGCAGGATGAGCAGAGGTGAAATAGCAAAGAAGCAGCTGTGCTGGGGAAGTCGGTGGTGATGCTGGGTTAACTCTTGCTTTGTGAATCAAGCCAACAGTGGAAATCTGCTTGAGATAAACAGCATTTTACAAAAATGAGCACAATAGTAACCTTTTGGCTCTTTCAGGCATGCAGGAGGAATTACACTGCTTCTACTAGAGCAGGGGTCCTCAAACTTTTTAACCAGGGGGCCGGCGTGCGGATGCAGTGGCAGGCAGTCATCTGCGGCTGCTTGGTTTCCCCCCCCAACGCCCGGCGGGGGGGTCTGTAAATACCGGGGACCAGATTGAGGACCCTGGGGGGCCGTATCCGGCCCGTGGGCAGTAGTTTGAGGACCCCTGTACTAGAGTATGTGAGAGAGAGGATGCTTATTCCTCTAGTTGAGACCTGTCGCTTAGGACAGCTTTTAACTGAGGACTGCGCCAAAGCTTTCCTGGTACTTTAGATACATATGGATTTGTCAAAGTAACAATAAAGCTTACTCTCAAATGTCAAAACATAAATTAACAATCACGGTTATGACTATTAGCAACACTTTGCTCAAATAAAGGCTTCTTTCCCCATTTCCACCTTGTCCCAGAAGGGCGGCTGTGTACAGTCCTGTGACTGCTGTCGCTATTGAGGTGGTGACTGCAGATGAGTCACAGCGTACAGGGCTTACACAGCTGTCCTCATAGTTCTGCTACTCTTTGAATCAAAAACTGGGATGAAAAGGTTAAAAGGCATCCATGCTCAATTCCATACCTGATGCCATAGCAGGCTACTAGCCTGTTGACAATGACTTCTGTTGAAAACTTTCCTAAAAGGAACGTGGCTTCTATTGTGGGTTATTAGTGGCACAGATGGCAATGTCCATAGTAAGAAAAAATACGTATTTTTGGAAAAGCTATTAAAAATAGGGATTTTCCTTTAAGTGGGGAAGGAACTGTGGTTTTGCTGCAAGCTTCATGCTCAGGCACAGTAATATCTGTTGGGAAGATGGGCTATAGCAGCTCTCATGCCAAGAAGGAGGGACCATGCCACACTGCTTCATACTGCTGCAACTTACTGAGGAAAAAGTTTTCTTAATACTTGTCTGGCTGGATACCAGAGTGGGAATCTGTTCTAAGGCCCCAGGGTAACTTCCAAGTGAGCTAATGCTGGAGAGCAGATAGTTAACAGGTAGAAGGATGCCCATCTCTGCTCACCGGCTTGCTGCTTTCACTTCTGATTAATGTTTGAGACAGGTTAATTGCCTTAGATTTCTGCTTAGCCAGGAAAAGGCATAACTAAGGCTTCAGTACTCACGATGTAAGGCACTGACTTTACAAAATACTGGCTTCATTTCGTTTGAAAGTTCAAGAGGCTAGTTGGTTTTTAGCGGTATTTTTCTCTCTCCTGGGGAAGGAATTGAGCAGGAGACAGATGCGAGCAGGTCCTATGCTCAGCAAAACTGTCTCCAGCAGCAGATTTGTGCTCCCCCACTTGTGGCTTCAGGCCTTGCTCAGGACTGAGGGTATTATTGCAGATGTTGACTTTGCTGACGAAGTCAAATTTTGCCAGCAGCAACAACAAATCTGTTGTTTCATGGAGTGGCTACCAGCACCACTCTACCCAGTTACATTGCTGGGCTGTGACATTTGGAGACCTCAGGCCAGCGGGCCCCGGCACTTGATTTTTACTTTTGGTGATTCTGGGTTCTTGTATATTCTCTTGGACTTCAGACTCCACACACTTAAATAGGGTTCCAGTACCTGAAAGCAGGACTGTGAAAACGGAAACATCTAAAAGGTGTTTCTGAAACACTAAGCTAAGTTTGTTGTAATGCTGAGAAAAAAAATGAAATAACTTCAAGACATAGTAAGATCAAGCCCAAAACAAAAGCTGGTGGTTGACATCATTAACTTGCAATTAAAATACACGTGCTGAACTTGCTTTAAAGATTAAATAAAAATGCAAATATGGCTAGAGGGAATGGCAAGCCTCTGGACCCTTGCCTTCACTGGATTCTTGTGAGATTAGTGTTGACAGCTGAGCTTCTGGCTTTTCTCAGCAGATGGCATGGCAATAATGTATGCTTGCAAATATTTGTGGCTCATGCCTGGTGACTGCTGCTCCCGAGGAAGACACTGACTTCTCATACACTGCTCTAACATGTATATGCTCCCTCATTCCTGGAGCAAGTCAGTTGGCAGTGTGAATCCCATCAACCAATGCTATGAACTGCAGGGAGTGAGTTAAAAGGAGTATCAGAAAAGTAGGAACAAAGGAGTATTTGCAAATCTGTTTTCTTTTCATTGCAGTGAGAAGAATTGCAGGTATGCTAGCTCTTACAGGCATGCAATAGGCTTCCAAAACATAATGTAAGTACTTGTGTACGAGAATAGTCAAAATGTCAGAGCTCTGCCTTAGATAGCTGTGTTCAGCAAATGCCATAGTGAGATTAATAATACGTCTAACTTAATAACTTCTGAAGGTTTGTACGAGAAAAGATATTATTTTGCTGGCTATAACATAAGCACCGCAGATGTTTCATATTTCTAACTGCCTACTAGTTTCCCTTGTCTAAAGAACAAATTTAAAATTGTCTATAGATTCTGATGCTCAAATCTGTCCAGCTTCTTTCAGGTACTGTACAAGTCTTGCATCTCACTTCAGGGCATTTCCTCTTGGGAGTGTACAATGAAAGTCAGCTTTTTTCTGAGTCCCACTTTGTCTTGTCTTTGCACTTAATTTCCCTACATTTGCCTCAGAGCACATAAATCCTGCCTGTTCTTCCTCTCCACCTGCCCCTCTCCTACAAAAGAAAAGTTGCTTTTCTTTTCTTACTACTTTATCTCTAAACCTCTCTCTAGATTTAGGTATTGCAGCACATTTGCAAATGAAGAAAGTACTCTGTTTCCCAAAACACTTCTGGGTTTCTTCTAGCAATTTGAAGACTTGAATAATGTTCTGCAAAATCCCTTTGTAGTCCTTCCCCAGATGCTTTTCTGAATAAACCCAGGTCATTCAGCTGAAACCACCCTTTGAAGCATCTATCTGATCAAAGCGACGAGACTGTCGGTTACCTCTGCGTTGGGACTGCCCAGCAGGACTCCACTCTGGTTCTGCCTTGTTACTGCAGCTGGTACGATACTGCCTGCACAGAGCCGGGCTGGCGTCTTACTGCCATGTAGATCTGCATTTACAAACCTTCCACTGGTTTCTTTTGTTTGTTTGTTTCTCGCTAGATATTTTTTAGCAAGCTGAGGAAAAATCTTCAAATAAAGATAACAGACTAGTACATTTTGGTAACATGTAATATCTTGTACTTTTAAACTATTCCTCTCGGCAGCTGTGCTCTTAACAGTTGCCCCCCTCTTGAGAAGCAAGAACATTCCTAGAATTTCACTTTTTCTGAGAAAGCTAAAGAAAGAACAAAATGTAAGAATAATATTTCAACAAGACTAAAAAAATCCTGTACAAGACATCTAAGTTTTGCTGAACCTGCACTTTGAGTAAATATACATGTTTTTTTCCAACCTTGTTTCTGCATCTCTTCACTCTGCATGCTGCAGTTTATTGCTAGCAATGCTTTCATCTGGCAGTTTGCTCTGAACCTCTTGAAGATCTCCTCTGGTATTTGCCACAAAGCTATCTGTTATTACAGATGCATTTGGACCACATCCAAAGGCCTATTGCTCTATGTAAAGAAAAGGGGAAAAAAAACCCGAGTATGTAATGCCCTGAGTTCAGAGATGAAACCTTACTGCAACAGCTCTCTCCCTCTGCGCGTGGCAGAGGAGCGGGTGGGTGTGAAAGCTGGCAGCTCTCCCGGCTCTGCAGGGCTCTGCAGCTGACTGCTGCCCCCGGGCGCTGCAGGGAAGGAGGAGATGGTCCACAGGGGCCAAGAGCTGCTGCCCAGCCACGCACCTTGCCTGCGCTGGTGGCCTCTTAACAGCTGCCTTCTCTGCAGCTTCACTTACAAACTTGCAAACATGTAAAGCAACTACTTTGCTGAATTTACTGCCAAAAGAATTATCCAGAGCAATGCTGAAGCTGTTTCATATAATAGTATAGAGGTAGTCTGAGACTCTTAACTTCCAGCTATAAACCTATCACGTTATATAATTTGGTTCCTTGATTGGAACCCTGACAAAAATAGACATTTTCTGAAGTAGAAACAACCTGAGATCTTCCTTGTCTTGCCTAGCAGCTAACTTCTCAGGTGTAACACAGCACTAACCATGTGCTCCCAGTAGCAATGCAAGAACTTGGCTGCAACCACAGTGTTGGAGAAGCAAGCTTTCTTTGGGGCAGACAGGCTTATTTGCTAGTTTCTGCAAGTAATTCTAGTAGGATAATGATCACACTTCAACTAACCGCTGATAGACACGAGGTGTGCAATCTGGGACAGTACCGAAGCTACTGGGTCTCGCAGAGCGTGCTGACACAGCCAGCAAAACTCTTGACAACCTCTTCGACCCTGTAGGGTAAGTGGTGAGTGACATCTGGTGAGTGCTTGGAAGTACTTAGCTAAAACTAAATCTAGACTAGTCCAGGACAACATATTGGCTTATTATTGGGTGAGCATGGCTCTCTATAACCAAACAACTCATGGAGCATGTTGGTGCCACAAACACACTATGTGACTAATATGAACTAATCTAGACGCATAACATTTTCTGCTCTGTGAAGCAGAAAATATTGGAAACTGCTTTCTCAACTGGTAATGCAAATTAACCATGTGTGAACATTTGCTGGTACAGAACCTGAGTACAGTAGCTGTTTCAAAATAATCTTTCTGTCTGGTAGCCAGTAATGTAGCATGTTCTAGGATCAAAGCAGAACAGGCTTAACCCAGTACCCTCGCTGGCACCTGATGAAACTGCTGTTCAGTATTCTTTGGAGGTTGTGTCTATCATGACTCAGAGTTATTGGGATGAGTATAAAGTCTGTAAGGTAAGTCTTGTCCAGAAGGGACCTGTATCTTTCATACACACTTGCACTAGTGTGGAATCTAAATTAAAATTCTTACATTCAGAATCAACCTGAATAAATCAGAAGTGGTGGGCTTTGGAGTGACAGCTACTTACACACTTACATTTTGGAAGATCCCTTACCTTCTGGTGTACATGACAAAAATCAGGTGCTAAATATATTGATACTTTAGGTCAGCAGAGCATTATTATAAAGATCTATAATTAACACCATCCTGATTAGTTTCTAGTTGTATTCATATTTCTATTATGAAGATAAATGCAAGATTATTAATATTGCATACTAAAAGGACAATTTAATTCTAAAAAAATTATTTAGCTTCATATCTTGGAGATAAATTAAGTTCAGGTCTGCAACCACACACACCAGAGCAACTCCAGGAGCTGAGGTTAAAGGTCTGCTTTATGGGTAAGAAGAGATAACAACTTTTAGGTGCTTGAGGCTGCAGCGATGTCAGCCAGCTGAAGTCTAAATATTGAATATTGCTTGAATGACCCAAATAATCTGTGGAAACACCTTTCTGAGTGCTCTGGCATAACAAGAGCCAAGAGCTGATACCAAATACATAATTTAGTCTTCATACTGAAATGGCAGCTTTCCCATTAATTCTGGGAGAATGGCAAGCACAACTAGAATACTTCAGTCTCAGATTTCTCTCTTGTGAAATTCAGAGGCAAGTGGATTTGCCTCCCTCCTCACCTTTCCTTTTATCTTCAGATTTGATTGCATTGGTAAAAGTAACATCTCTGAAGAGGAAAAGCTGTGTTGCACATTGAGAGAAATTACTAATTCTGAAGCTTGAACTAAATCTGTTAGTTGTATTATTTGGATTACTACTATACAAAGTCACAATGATTTAAATATCTGTGGTTTTAGCTTACTGTCTGGATGGCCAAATTCTCAGTCTGCCTTTAGGCAAGAGGGTGGTCTGTGCTTGGGCAGCCTGGGCTAAATTAACACCTAACACAACTTCTGCAGAAAGCATGTCCCTCACACTTTGAAACTTGCTTAGTTTCTTCTTTGTGACAAGCTACAGTAGTAATAAACCTCTTTGGAAAGAAAATACACAAGGTGATCTCTCTTCTCCTTTTCTTTCCCCTTCTCCACCAAGCAGACAGACAAAACTTTTCTGTTTTTTTAAAAAAGAGCAGTTAGTGAGCTTGAGATGTGTCTGTGATCTTCTGTGACCTGCTTTATGATGTGAACAAGAGGGCCAGGCTGCCAAGAGCCGTTGCTTGGAGAGAAACGTGCCACTCTTTCTCTTAAATTAGGGCTTCTTAAACACCATCAAGATGAATAGAAAGGCAGACACTGACTGCAAATAGCTACTTGAGTGAGACTGCTCAAAACTGAGCTAAATCCCCTATCATTCAAGTCTGTGAAAAGGTAAAGGCAAAACAGAAGGGAACCATGGCTCTAATTATTCCTTTCTGTGTATATTAGTAACTTTTCATGCTGTAAAATTGCTTCTACTTCTTAAAGTTGCTTACATTTCCTACCCTCCAAACTCAAGCTCTTATGTTTTGGGACCCTTTGTCTTCACTGCCTCTCCTGAGGACAAGCTTTTCAAATCTCCCTTTCAAGTACAGTGCCACTTCTTTCTCTCTCTACACACCTACCAAATGGGGAATCTACTTTGCTGAACACATAAAGGTGGAAAAAGGCAAGGAAAAGTTCATGAACATACTTTTTTTTTTTTTTTTTCCTATCAAGATGGTGAAGTTAAGCTTTTTACTAATTTGGTATAAAATTTCCTTTAGAATCAAATAGCTTTATTCCTTTTCCTGACTCGTATAGCATTTTTTTTAAAGGTGAGGGAGAAGCAACTTTCCTTCTCAGGAAAACCTGAAAATCAGGTTAGGTTTCTGCGACCATGAGAATAAAAGGAAGGTCCTAGACTTGTCCAGCATGGAGCAAGTATGTGATGGGATGTAAACATTCACAGCTGTAGGGACTGAGCAATATACCCATCCCTTTTTCCGTTCCCTGAAAGAGCTATTCCTAAAGCACAAGGAAGACATTTCTTACTCCTTACATTTTACAATACAACAATTTTCATGAATTATCTAGGGATTTACTTCAAAGCACTGTTTAGTTTCTGGCATCTGGAGGAGGTGAGCTATTTGCATGTTTCACATTCTTACTGGAAAGTCTGTGTTGTGATACTGCTGTCATAAATCAGCACATATAAAAGACAGTCATTATCACAAATTAAACTCCAAGCTCAATCCCTAAGAGCATCTGGACTCTTTAAGTAATCCATTTTTCAAAACACTGAAATAAATAAATGTCCCTGTAAGTCATCTATTTCTGCATGTCCCAGTGTCAGAGTAGTAGCATGTACCTGTAAACCAGAAGATGTTGTGGCTTGGATCTTCAACTTCAGTTGTGATAATTAAAGGCAGATAACTTCAATTCACCCATAAGGTTGTAATTTGCTGAGCTGCAGTAGGGGTAATTCACCAGCTGTTCTGTGGCCACCGAGAGCAATCTGAACTTGGACTATGTCCTTGTGGCCCCAGACTACGTCAAAAACAGGGTTTAACTCTCTAACTGTTGGGTTAAGGCAAGCTGAATAATTTCATATTTTCTGGCTAATGTGGCTTCACTGATATCCAGGATGAGACTGTCCTGAATAAGTGTGGATGTCTCGAAAATGAGTATCTATATCAAAGCAAGTCACCTTGAATTCCCCTTTATACTTAACAGAGGTACAGACTACAAATGCTCTCATTTTAAGGTCATTGCCTATGCTAGAAGAATAATTTTGAAAATTGTATTAATATCTTGTAAAAATGAGCAAAAGTGCTCCTACATGAAGCCCTGTATCTTCATGCCCAACCTTAGATGAGATACATTCTACATGTTGATAATGGTGCACTTAAGGCTTTTATCCATTTGCATTAACTGAACTTGAGCAGTTGAGAGATTATTAAAATTATGGTTGTCCCTGTCTCTAGTAATTAGTGCTTTTCTCTTGAATTAGAATGTAGATGATTTGTAGACCAACAAGTGTAATTTTCCAACCATACCTTGAAACACTGGTGTAGTGAGTTTGCATGGCAAGGTTCTGGTAGCTGGGGGGTTACAGAGGTGGCTTCTGTCAGAAGAGCCAGAAGCTTCCCCCATGTCCAATGGAGCCAATGTTAGCTGGCTCCAAGACAGACTTGCTGCTGGCCAAGGCCAAGCTAATCATTGATGGTGGTAACGCCTCTGGGAAAGCTTATGAAGGGCGGGGGGGTGGGTGGTGGAATCTGCACAAGCAAGACAGAAGTGAGCCTGTGTGAGAGCCACAGCCCTGCAGACACCCAGGTTGGGGCAGGAGGGGCTCCAGGGCCGGAGCAGAGGTCCCCCTGCAGCCTGTGATGAAGCCCACGGTGAGGCAGGCTGTGCCCTGCAGCCCATGGAGGTCCATGGTGGAGCAGATCTCCACCTGCAGCCCATGGAGGACCCCACGCCGGAGCAGGTGGGTGCCTGAAGGAGGCTGTGACCCCGTGGGCATCCCACACTGGAACAGGGTCCTGGCAGGCCCTGTGGCCCCGTGGGGAGAGGAGCCCAGGCTGGGGCAGGTTTGCTGGCCGGGCTGTGACCCCACAGGGGACCCACGCTGGAGCCGGCTGTGCCTGAAGGATGGTACCTGGTGGGGGGGACCCACGCTGGGGCAGTTTGTGAAGAACTGCAGCCTGTGGGAAAGACCCACATTGGAGAAGTTTGTGGGAGGGACCCCAAGCTGGAGCTGGAGAGTGTGAGGTATCATCCTCCTGAGGAGGAAGAAGTGGCAGAGACAATGTGTGATGAACTGACAGCAACCCCCATTCCCCTTCCCCTTGTGCTCCTTGGTAGGGAGGAGGTAGAGAAAATCAGGAGTGAAGCTGATCCTGGGAATACGTGAGGAGTGAGGGGAAGGTGTTTAATATTTGCTTTTATTTCTCGTTACCCTACTCTGATTTGATTGGCAATAAACTCATTTCTGCAAGTTGTGTCTGTTTTGCTCATGACGTAATTGCTCTGTGATATCCCTGTCCTCAACTCAACCTATGAGCCTTTTGTTATATTTTCTCTCCCCCTCTCCAATTGATGATGAGGAGTGATAGAGGGGCTTGGTGGGCACCTGGCATCCAGCCAAGGTCAACCCAGCAGAATATAGCACATAATTTCCACAATTTTTGGCAAGTGCTGCAGTATTTAAGAAACCTGGTGCCTTATGACTGACCAAGGACAGCATCCTAGTCCTCAGCCACCCAGTCAGCTGTACAGGCTATTGAAGAGGGTGACAACAATCACATCAGACCCCCTGATTTTTCTAGATTTCTAGGCAGTGTTTGTTCCAAGCAGTTCAAGTACTCTCCTACTACAGATCTGGATGTTATTGATACTCTGTCACTTTTTTAAAATTTGTTTCACCCAAGAGGGAAGGATATGCAACAGCTCCAGTAAAGATTATTTCAGTCCTTTTAGTCTTGGCTATAAATCAGAAGCTGTTGTTCATAACACACATGTAATTTTCATCATCTGTCATGTTAATTTACCTCAAACTTGCCTTTGAGTGGATCACGTTCCTGCTGTGTGACCTTACTATGCAAAGAAGATGGAACATGTGAAGACATATGCCAAGCCACTTTCTCACTGGAGTGGATACTGAGGATAGGTTCACTGCCACCATGTCCTCCTCCGCTGCTTGTCTCTTGATTATGTACTCGGTCCTGTCCCATTTCTGGACCTGGTTCAATGACCTGCTGTCCACAGCCACAATGCTCTGAGGAAATGCAAAGGTAATCACAAGCCTCCTGTTCACGTTATGGTTATACCTGACATTACAGTGGTATTTCAGTTCGCTCCTTCGGATGGTGTTTCTGTTCTACTGTAAGTACAGCAACATACAGGTTTGGGTGTGTATCATTGACTTTCAGCCAATCATTAATTAATTAGTCAACGCTAGCAAAGTTAGTCCACTAACCTCCAGCGACAGACAAGGCACAGTGAGAGAGACAGATCCAGGCCACATATTAACAGTGCATATTTTATGGCAAGGTGCACCTGGAAATGAATTTCTCTTTCATTAGCTATAGAGAGAACACAAAATGACTACTTAAATGACTTAATGACTTATGACTTAAAATGACAAATGACTTAAAATTAAACTTCCTGCCTGAACAGATTTGGGTCTTGCAGAATCAGGGAGTGATTATTCAACACTCAGAAATGCCCATATGGTCTCTTGGGATTTCATGCTGCAGATCATTAGCTTAATAAGTTTTGTGTAAAACTGGTGGGCGGTAGTCAGTACTGGCTTAGTCTAATACCTTTATTAAAGATGGAAACGGATACAAAATCCCTGACAATAAAACCTGTGGATGACACAAAGACTAGCAGAATGATGAATTATGACAGATTAAAGGCTGTTAATGCAGTATGAGGTGGACTTGGTTACAAACAAAATGTGTTACAGTATGAATATAAACTGGGACACTGGAAAATGGTAAATCTGTAAAGCACTTGACCAAACCACAAAGTGTTAACACCAGTCTAACAGTGTGACAAACAAGGCTAACGTAAACCTTGAGGGTGTTAGGAGGAGTAGGATATTTTTATGTTATTAAGGATGCTGGGTGCAGTGTATAGAACGGCTGTATGTCTTTTACCGGATCAAAAGAAGATTCATTGAAGAGCTGCACAGATTTTCTGAGGAATGAAAAAATGTCTTTCAGTGAGGGGCATACACAGCTCAAGTTGCATGTGGAAACAAAGACTGAGAAGGAAGTTGAACACAATATAATTATCTTGCCTCCACTGCAGATACACAGCCAAAGGACACCGTTATGTTTGATGTAGCTCCTTATTCTAAGGCATAACAACAGCCTGTGTCGGAAAGCTGAAACTGGACAAATGAAAAATAGAATTGAGGTACACTCCCTGAGTGAGATTAATAAAGCCTGACAGAAATTCTCTATATCTTCTTTTCAAGTCAGTACCAGTTATTTTTGTTCATCATCATGTCTCTGGAAGATATTTTTTAGTCAAATTAAAATTATCTATTCCACTCACAGGCACTACTGTGTGAAGCAGAATGATTTAGGAAAAAATCAAGTCTGGCCAGATGAATATCTTAACTTCTGTGAATCTAACGAAAAACACGCCCCTCACGGTTTCTTAAAATCCCTGGTCCTCTCTGTCCATGGTTATGGAATATCTATTTCCATTTCATTATTTCTTCCAAAAGCAGTGAAGTTTTACAAATATTATTGCTGATAATCTGCATGACTTTTCTTGTTCTTCTGGAAATACGGGCAATCCAGTGGAAACCTTCCGTTCTTACCTCAGTTTTACAGTCATGTGGTGTGGTTTCATTGAACTCCTCACCCAGCATGAAGAAGATAGTGATGCTTTAAAGACACTTCTTTTTTGGATGATCATCACATGCCTTTCTACTCTGATTGTCATGCTGGGTTTGGCTAGCCTGTACAGTTTCCTTGAGGATGCAACCACTCAAGAAAGAAAGCAAAAAGAAATAAAAAAGAATTGGAATTGTGTAATCTATGCCAGAAACCTGAGCAAACTCTTGGGAAATGAAATGTCTTGGAAAGAGAAAAGTGGCTTTGATGGGAAATGCAAATATTTCACAGCATGTGGCCTTGAAGAGCTCTTAACATCTGCAGTATTTACTTTACTACTGAGGATAGGATGTGATGCATCGTCTACTAAAGTCAGTGGCTCTTATTTGCTAAGCAGGAAAGATATTTTCTATTGTTGTCAGGTCACTGCAGTCCACTGCTGTCTTTTACAACTGCCTTAGAAATGCTTTGTAAGATATTCTATGTTCACGTTGAACTGTCACGTCGACCCTGCAGTTGTGAACAGAATGCACTTCATGAGGTGAGGGTAAGGCATATATTAAACCATCTTCATAATATGAATTACTGCTAAGGGCAATAGTGCGTTCCCTTTTTCAGCTGTCCTGGTTGGATAAAACATTACTAGTAACTGAGCACTAAGTGGGGAACTGGACACATATAAGGCTACATACTTTTGGCACATGTACTGGCTCTGTGAAGAAAAGCTGGTGCATAATAATAATAGAGCTATGGGGTTTCTGCCTACCAGCTCCATTTACTGCCAAAGCTGCTCATGACCAGACAAGCTAAAATACAAGATTCAAACATCCTACCAGCATCAGTACTGAAAACAAGTCAAGAGGAGAGGCAGATTGACTCATTCCTGTAGCAGCTCTCTTCCAGAGTCTGGAGATACATCCTGCTGGTCTTAAATCAGTAAACTGGAAGAATGAAGATAATGTAACACTGCAGCTGGATGAATCTTGTTATCCTCTCCCGAGATGCTGCTTAAAACAGAAGGTGAAACTGTAGAACGTTGTTGCTGTATGGTATTCCCCTGCACCTCACAATCAACCCATTCCATTTCATAACAAAATGAGAAAGGATCATAAAAGTTTAGCACAATAGTCAATCTTGTGTCAGAGAAGCCAGAGTTTCACATGGATTTGGTGCTAAGAAAAAAATGACAGTGGCTGTAGAAGCCAAAAGTACTGAGAAACAGCAAAATACAATGTACTGCTAATTCCTGGGGTGATACCAGCTGAGTTATTGCCAGGTTGCCTGATGTTAAAGGGAACAGGAAGCTTAATACTGAACTTGAATCCCAGCTGCCTGGGTGATCCAAAGCTGAAAACAGCCAGACTTCTCCCGTGTTGATTGAGGATGAACCACAAGCCTGAAGGAAGAATCCAGGAATTCCCAGAGCTGCTAGCAGACCGGGCAAGTTGAAACAACTTCACTTGATCAATCTCATGAAAAATACTCGCAACATCCATGGCTCCATGCCCTTTGTGGAAAGCTGTTAGGAACCTACTCCAGAGACTGGCCTGCCACAGCTGCTTTCTATTTCTTTACAGCACCGGCTTTTCAAAAGTGAGAGATGGGAAATATAATCTATAATGTATAATTCCTGCTATGGCAAGTGCCATTATGTCCGTTGTTTGATGAGGTCTTTTCCTGAGTATTGCTAACAAGTTCTTTACTCCATCTGGCTGGCTTGCTCAGTGCTGAGTAAGGAGTATTTTTTATGCAAACATCAATGATTTTATAGTTCATAAAAACTGAGACAAAATTATGTCTTCAGACTTCATGCCTTACAAAGACAAGTCTGAAAGAAGGACCATTACAAGAAAATCTTACTAGAAGTCCCCTAGGGAGATTCTGTTACACCTCGAGGAAAGCAACATTTTTTAAGAATGATTAATGGAAAGAAGTTGTGCACTTCAGATGGGGTAGCTCATTGTTCAGGGAACACCTACCAGAATCAGATGGATTTGGAAATTATTATTGAACAGGCATATCTCAGGGTAGAAAATGTGGCTGAGATAAGCTGTAAATCTCTCAATATTAGATTGCTGGAGCATTGCAAAAGAGAGAAAAATCAACAACTTCCCCAAAAGTAATCTATTTATTTATAGCAACTGAAAAACAAATATCTCTGCTCTTATCTTCTGTCTTCTTCTAAAAGTTGGTCCTTTTGAAAGTGTTCCTGGTATTACATAGATTTTCACTAAAGCATTGTTTCTTTGCTTTCTAGATGCCAAAATTAATCCTTTTGATTAGGCTCTTGAATTAATTTTTCTCATGGGAAACAAAAATTATCATTAAGATATTAAAACCTAGCATATCTTTTAACACTATTTCTGTGATAAGGATACCAGCTTTAGCAGAACTGCCTCAGTTATAAGACTGACAGATAGGTTATTAGTAAGTGGATGTAATAGCAGAGACTTGACACTCTTTTCCAAGGGAAGCAGATTACACAGGCAGTTTCCTCACAAAATAGGTTACTCCCTGCAGTTTCATTTCCAGTCTATTATTCCTTCTTTCCCTTCAGGGTATTCTATATCTTCATAGATATTACCTTCTTATTCTTGCAAATAAGACAGTAAATTATTGCATCCCTTCTGCCCTATCCTATCCTATCCTATCCTATCCCTGTTTGTTATTTTTATTTTTAAAGATATTGTATATACATACTTATAAATATTTGCACATATATTACACACATATATATGCATATATGTGTGTGTGTTCATGCATATAAAAATTCATATAAAAACCATATCTAGTTCTTTCATACATTATTCAAATTTTTCACAGGTGCTTGATCTCAAGTTCCCAAAAGATGATCAATCACCCTTCTGGATGTGGTGAAGTATGGCTTCTGGAGGATAAAAAGGAACAACTGTTTTACTAGCATGATCCAAAGGGCACACATCTGCAATCTGTCCCTACATGTGTGACACACAGAAAAGAGCATTTTCCAGTGTGTGATGAAATGTTCTGCTTAGCGAAGACTGATGGAAAAAAGTGCTTCAGAAGCTAATCCATAAGCACTTTACCCTCAGTCCTCACCCCACAACATTTCACTTTTCCCATTAACAATTCAGGAGGGTAAAACAGCCTAGCTGAGCCTGAATAAAAGCAGCAGCTAGAACCAAACACAAACAAGATATGATCTGCTTCCCACTCCCATTCTGTTCTCAAGGCATCAGGAGTCAAGTCTAGATAGGCGATTTTGCAGTTTTCTAGGGAGGCTGATGATGCTGGTGTGGCTTCCCAGAGGCAACGGATATTCAGTGCTCCAGTCTTTGGCTGAACATCAGCAGTAGGCAGGAAACATCAGAAGGAGGGAGTGAAGGTCACCTTGGGAGACATAGGGATACTTAGTAAATCTGAATGTAAGACACAGCAGATGAAAGCTTAAGGCTAGCTTACAGTGATGCTGAAGGAAAAAGCAAAGAAAGTAATGAGAGTTAAGAAGAAGATAAAAAGTTGTGGGTTTGAGAAGTCAATTCCATGGTGACAAAAGACCATCTCTGGAGCCTTTGAAAGACAAAGCAGAAGTGAAAGGATTGCAGCTGAAAAGGAGGTGAGGAGATCCAGGGATCTGCTGGAAGTAGAGAACAGATGAGTTCACTTCTGGATGTTGGCAGCAAAGAGAAGTAACGCAAGCATGAAGAGCTCTGCTCAAATAGTCTGAATGGTTGGGGGGAACCTGCCAAAAGTATTTTCAAGTATCCAGAGAAGAAACAGGAGCTGGGAGTTACACAGGCAGGATTCGAGGACTTCTCTGTGTCGTTACTGGAGATGCAGTTGTCAAGGTCTGAAAGCTGTGTATGTATGTTGAAATATTAACCAAACAACTGCCCTTGCCTTTTGTTGGTGCTATGTGTTTTTGATTTGGGTTTTAAGCCTGCTTCTCCATTACAGCTGACGAGGGCTGGAGCTGGGAGACCCTGCTAATGCCACTGCTCGCTGCAGAGTGGGGAGGCCACATCATAAAGCAGTTTTCAGTGTCTCAGCATAGGTCCCACCCGGCTGTCTGGCCATACCCTGCACTTTGTAGTGCAGTGCTTTTGGGTGTTCCCCTTGTTTGCAATAGCCAGCAAGGTGAGCAATGCAACCTCTGAATAAAACTCTTATAGGGAAACTGAAGAAATAATAAATTTGCTGAGTAGAGGAGTGTGCTGATAACCTACCCTGGACAATCACATAACATAAGGAAATGCAGAAGCCTATTGAAGAAATTCAAGAGTACACTGAGTCTGAAGTTTTAAAATTAATCCTTGACTGGGGAGAGCGTGAGAGTCATGGACCTTGTGTGTAAAAAACACTGAATATTGCCCAGTGGGGGGCAAAGTATGGTGATGTGGTGAAAACTTGTTATTCAAGAAGACACTCTTCAAACAGCAGTTTTATCATCCTTAGGGCATAACAGTCCAAATACTGCTTCCCACACATTCACAAGATATGTGCATTTTGCCCTTGAGAACATACCTGGAAAAATATGTGCACATTCCAGTACCTGATGGGAGTCTGACATATGCAGGCAGGGCTGGCTGATAAAAGTCTCTTATGTGCCAGCAAGACTGGCAGACTTCTGCCACAGCATTTTCTTTCCACAGGAATGAAGTTGTTGTTATTTTTAAATGCAGCAGGTGCCTTGCTAAAAAAAGAATTCAAACTATGTGTCAAAGCCCTGACAGGAATTTATGATTAAAATAGCCTGTAGCTGGGTAGCTTCACCTTTGGTGAGTGCAACTGTTCTCTGGAAGTCTTGTCACTGACAAGAAGAGTGACCAGCTCTGAATTAAAAAGAAAAAAAAAGTACCTTGTACCTTACCATTTATCTTCCTTAGCAAAACAGGATTTATCATGCTGTGAGCAACAGAGCAAGCAAGCACTTCTTGCCTTCACAGAAGATGTGGAATTTTGTTATAACACAGATGCTGATGCTTTCTGCTATTCAGTTTAATTTTCTCAGTATCAGTTATTCTGTGGTATCATAAACTGGTTTTGCAAAGCTTCCAGAACCATTCAAAGCGCTATAATACATTTGACCTCTCTTAGAGCTTTCTTTATAGTAATTTTTTCTAAGAAATGTGACTGTTTTCTGATTCCATCAGTTTTGGTGATATTTCCCATAGTACCTGCACAGAATATCGCTACTCTGCTATCAGTGTCACCAGCTGATGGGTTTACCTGCATCTCTCAACATTCAGTAGCTTCCCTCAAGTCCCGTGGAAGACAGAGCCTTTCATTAAAAATCTGAGTTTCTAGCTTTGATGACTACGGGTGAAAAACAACCACCTGAAAATATGTACTCAAAAAGAAATAACACCTAATTTATTGATTCAATGTACAAGTATTTTAAATTAGTTATAAGTGAGCTCATGGTTTGTTGGTTTTTTTAGTGTTGGGAACTGACTGCACTGAATTTCCTTATATATATTTATTTAGGTATAGTGTGCCTAGTCAGAGGTAGGTTTTGATGGGCTGACTATGTCTTTGCTAGTGTTAGGTGTGTGATGCCACCAGCTAAAGAGGAGACCTAGTGTCCTCTGTCTTGTACCATCAGGACACTTGATTTCTGATGGTGCAAACCCGCAAAGATATCTAAGAGAGTGGCAGGGTTTGTAAGGACAGTAACAGTATTTACAGACCAGATGATCTGTAGGAAAAAAATAGACAAGCTTCCAAGCTTCTCAGCGCACCAGCTCTTCTGAGGCTGTCTTTGCTTTTCAGTCTTTTATGTACACAAGGTGGCAAGTGCATCAGCCCTGGGGGCTACTGCTCATGAAGCGAAAGCCACATGTCACCTGCCTAAAATCATCCAAGCTCTAATGGCAGCTCTGAAGCTTGCAGAGATTTGCTAGTCTGTCCACAAGTTCTGCAGGGCTGTAGCAAGCTCCTGGTGAGCTGCGTTACTCCCTTCTGCTTTGGGGGCTTCCTATCAGGAGTTAGAGCTGGTCATGGCAATGGCTTGTTCAGGGAAATTAGGTGTCAGCTCCCAGACCTGGATGGGTTCCCAGCAGTGTGTTGGTGCTGTCATTCTGAACACTTATGGTGCCCAACGGTGCCAGAAGTTTTGGCTGCATGTATTACTGCCACAGTAGTCATGACCCCAGCCTTCTGTCTTCTCCTGGCTTTCCCGGGTTGCACGGGCAGTGCATGGCGTCTCACTCCCATCACCCATTACTGTGTGCCATTGCAGCCTCAGCTGCAGAATGGGTTGAGAACAGGTCCCAGCTTCAGAGGCAGATCCAGTGGGCTGGTAATGGGAACAAGCTGATCAGACAAGATGCCCTAGCCACAGGACCTGTAATCTTATGGACCCATTATCCGAGAAACGTTAAAGGTAGCAGTGATATAACAATGTTTTTCCGATACCACTATCATGACAGAATCCAATGGGTTTCTCACCCTCATGTATTGTGCACGTATATGCATACACAAATAGCTCGGTGGGTTATTTGAAAAACACTTTCTAGTCTCTTTAAACCTGGCTTTCTGTTCCTGCATAAAAAGTAAAACTACAAGGTCTAAGCTACTGCTCTCTAATTTTGTTCAGTAAAGGGAGGGAGATTTTTGCGTTTCAGTGACAAACCATGGCAGAGAACTCAGCCAGAAAAAAAACACAACCCAAACTATTCACCTGCCCCTTGTCTCTTCACTTCTATCACCATCCTCTAAAATGAGATTCCCTTCAAATAAACTTGATTTGAAAGATATAGGTCAGTTTCCTTCCATTTACATCGGGATCTTTAGAGTATTCTGAATTTCTCTGCATCTAGGAGAGTGAGAAACACGCTCTTCAGGCAGAAGCTGTAAGTCTAGTGCAATTTCTTGGCTTCTGACTCTGGATTTGGAAGGTGAGGGAGGGGGAAAAGTCCTCAAAACCAAGAAAGCAAGCACACAGATTTATGAAATACTCTGCACCTTGAGATAAGTACACAGCTGTACTGCATCCATAAAAAAAGGCGGCAGCTCTTTATGAAGCCAAATGATGCTGTCAGACTGATGGCTTAGGAAGGAAAAAAGAGGTTTGCTTTTTCTTGATAAACAAGAAGTATGTTATCGTCAAACTGACACACAGAAACAAGTAGCAAAAGCAAAGGAAAGGCACTAGAAAAAGGGCCCAGCTCACTGTGGATGAATTACAAAACAGCTGAACAGCGAAAGGTGTATAAGAACAGCGTGAACAACAGCCATTACACTGAGTAAGGGCTACCCAGCCCAGGCAGAGCACACACACGTACAAATGAAACTGGGTGTGATTTCCTTTGAAAATTGTTGATGTCGCTTAGTTTTACAAGTACCTAAAACTGAAGGATCTAAACTCAGGAGACACCTATAAATCTGCATCTCTGCCTTCATCTTACATACTAATACTGCCAAGCATCCATCACACGCAGCATCACCCAGTTGCAATCAGCCAGTTTGTAGCCAGGAGCAACAGATTTTAACAGCATTTCCAGGGGAATCTTTTCCTAGAAATAGCTAAGGCCCAAACTTCTTACACAGTAATCTTTATCTTTCCTTTTTGGCTCCAAAATATGGTTCAAACACAGCAGAACATCATCAGGAAGGAAGGCTGAGACAGCAGGCTTCCACAATGCCTTGCAGCTTTTCAGCTAAGTCATTAGTCTTAAAAGAAGGAGGCCTCAGTGTGCCAAATCAGGGGTAGAAAGCAATTTAGCTTGGGTTTCCCATTTCAAGCTATTCCAGTTATGGAGATACTAGATTCCTCACTAGCTGCTTTATGGCATGAGCAAGAAATGATCAGGCTTTAGGAAAAGAACTGGTCTTTGACTGGATGGATGAATCTTTCCCTGATCTGGGTAAAAATCAGGTAATTCTGAGCTGCATGCGGCTTCCACTCCTTGCCTACTTTGAGTTGCTTCCAACCATGCTTAGTTACTCTTCTCTCCATGCGCTATTTTTTGTGGGTGCTACCTACCTTCCCTCCTTGTTCTTTGGTCCTACCACTCTCAGCTGCTTTGTAAAGGAAGGAGACCTGGGCAGGCAGCTGGAGAGAAGACACAGTGTGCTCTGGGCAGCTGGAGTCAGGGTCCCTGAAGCCTGCCAGGGCATGCCTTGGTCACCCTGACAAGGTGTACATCCACATTTCTGTGCATGTCAGTTCGTACTCTGCAGCTTGGGTCCTATCTCTCCATTTGCTCACTGAGCACCCTTGAGCCCTCTCAGCGCAACAGCCCTGGAATCCAGCTGTCCCAGAATACTTGTAAAATTCCAGTTTGAACAATTTTTAAAGTCAGCATGACCTTGGTCAAAATTTTTGTTTTGGTTTGGGGGGTTTTTGTTGATTTTTTGGGGTTTTTTTGTTTGGTGTTTTTTTTAGTTTGTGTGTTTTGTTTTTTTTTTTTACAGAAACATCTTTTTATTCTTTGCATATATTGCATAGCAGTTGGAGTGTTTGGTTGGATTACGAAACACCTGGGCTGGGCTGCTTGCATTTTGTTGCAAAGGTGGCTGAGTGTAGAGGGAGAGTGTCCAAAAAGCTGAGATCAGAAATCAGCAGGTCTTGTTCTAACAAGCTTGTTGAATTCATTAGAAGCTTTTTGCTGAGTGTGCAAGCAGCAATAAAGAAGAAAAACTTCAGTGCTCAAGTGGTGTAACTGCTCCTAACGCTTTCCCAGTGGCTCATGTCTGACAGCTCAGGGTGATTTAACCTGCTAGACTGAAACCTACAGAAACGAATGGGACACCTTTGGTTCTCTTCCTGAGTGCCTCACAACAATTTTTCCCACCTTCTGCTGGTCAAAAAACAAACCACAGCGTCTGGTTCAGCATACCTCAAAGATCGGGATTTTGTGTATGTGGCCTCAATTCTACAGAGGTTTAACTAACTCCATAAATAATATCTAAGGTCTTGATGGTGCTGCCATTAGAGCTGTTGGACTTATTTGACTGCTGTAGTAGTGATGCATACTAATGATTACAGGACCTCTCCATTTCCTCCTGGTGCCATTGCAGAAAATGAGAAACCTATTATTACATGTTACTGTAAATATTTATACACCTTCTGGGTCTGCATAAAGCCCAAAAGTAATGAAAGTAGATTCTGTTTCCATCTTCTAAGTGTCTTTACACTTACCCTTTAAGCAAAAGTTTCGGCTTTTGCTTCCATGTTTGTCTGCTTTTTATATTCAGACACTGCCCCAGGGACCTTCCAGTCTCCTGAGGCAGAGCAGCAAAGGAGAACAACCTTCTGAAGTTTTTAATTAGTTGGATTTTCTTCCAGTTGCTAACATGTCCTGTCATATCTGCATTTGTTTGTATCTTATCATGGAAGTACAGACAATATGGCTGGAAAGGACCTTGAGAGGTCATTGTCCCTGAAGGGATGATAACTAACACACCATTTCTGATGGGAATCTATATGACCTGTTCTTGACAACTTGCAAGTAGGTATTTCCCAATCTTTCTGAGATTTTTTTCCAATGAGGATTAATCCTTCTTGCTGCAGTTTTACTCTATTATTTCTTGTCCTGTCTCCACTGAATTTTTATTCCTTTACCTTTTGCAGCAGCTGCCTGAGCATCTTAGGTAATACTAAGTATGCCCTCAGTTTTCTCATTTCTGTTTAACAACCTCCATTCTTCACAGCCCAAATCTTCTAGGTGCCTGATCCTTCCTATTGTCTTTTCCTAAACTCCCACTGACAAACATCCTAAGCCTTCTCTAACTTGCTGCTTTTTCATTGCTGTCAATGCTTAGCACGCTATTCAGTAATGACCAACAGAAAAAGCTTCAATATGCCTCCATGGCTGGTCCTTTTGCAGAAACCAGTTTAAAATATACTTTTATTCTGAGTTGTATAAAACCAGTTTATAAGGATAGTCACAGCCTTTGACTTTGTTTTCTTAGTCATCCTTCTGGCAGAAATTCAACAACAATTGGGCAGAAGCAGCTCCAAAAGCCTTCTGTGTACAGACCTGCAAGTAGGAGGAAAGGCAAATAATGACACATTTATGTGTAGCAGGAGAATCAGGTTCTTTGTGAGGAAATTCAGCAGGATTTGGAGAGACAGGTTTCCAAATGAGGCATTAATGGTCATAACCAGAGAGATTTGGGGGTTGTTGCATGCAGACATGCAAGGCGCTGCTTTGAAGCTGTATGAACAGTGCTGGATGCACAGTCTAACCTCAGCTGGTTGGTAATGCTCAAACACTACCTGAAATATTTTCTCTGTGATCAGAATATTTCCTTTTGTCACCAGAAAGCAAAGCAGAGGTTTCTGCTGACTCCATGCCTGTGCTCCTGACACATGTGATGCATTTGGTGATGGTTGAGGCAGATTGAGCCCTTAACTAAATCAATCACCTGGGAAAAATGCTAAGAGCAACCCCAGGATCTGTCTCAAGGTGTCTCTTCCCTGTAGGCATATGCTTATCATCCGCATTCCTCTGCCTATGCTGACAGTTTTTACTGCTGAGAACTCAGCAGATATGCTCATCTTTTCCAGTGTGCCTTAGCTGCTGCCAGGACACAAGGCTAACATCCTTGTTCTACAGAGGTTTTAGATGCTGTTTTCACTAAATAAACTTTTATGAAGTGTGAACCTGCAAGTGACACAATAGGTTTGGATCTAGCGCTGTTATCATCATCGAGAGGCTATTATCTACACACGGTGTGAAGCAATCATTGGAGTCAGAGGTGTCTGAATCATAGAAAATTATGGCTGGAAAGGACTTCCACAGATCAGCCATTCTACCTCCCACCCAAACACTGGATAAACTACCTACAACCTCCCTGGCAGATATTTGTCTTATGTCTTGTTAAAAGACATATCTCCCATGATGAAGCTTTTCACAGATTTCCTCTGGCAATTTATTCCAGTGCTTGACTACACTCACTCATTTTCCTAATGCATAATGTACACAGAGCTAATGCATAACTTATCTTTAGACAGGAAAGCAATATGATCAGAGAAAGGCAATACTTCTATCTCTCTCTAGTACAATTGTAATAAGAGAGTAACACACCTGAGTATCTTGAAAGAGCTAACTAGAGAGGCTTGTGTGGATACACATGTGGATCTGAGCATGGCAGCAGCAAACTCAGCACAGGGATATGCAAATTAGGTGGCTGGAAATGCTGAGGTCTGACATTTTTCTGAAGTTTCTCCCTCTCTGGGCTGTAGGTGTCTTAGTGCTGTGCAGTGATGCTTCCCTCCATGCAGGTTTCACAGCTTTAAGCCTTCACCTGGCCCCTCTCCTTTGGTGGCAGAGGCAGAGCTCACTCCCTTTGTTCAACATAGACTGGCAGCAAGAACAAACTCTATAAATCACTCAGTTGTGGAGCACTCATGCAAGACGAGGAAAACTGGGTTCAATGTCCTCTTTTGCCTAATGAGTCCAGACTCATACCTTGCATTAAGGTGCCTTGCCTGCAGATCGGTCACTGCTTTTCCCTGTTGCAATGCCCTGCTTGACGTGAAAAAAGTTTCATTGCACTGGAAAGCAAGACTGTGATTTTTAGCTTTGCAATTAGATGCTTGTGTTGAAGCTTGGAACAGTGGGTTTGGGTCTGGCCACAAGGATTTCATCAATATTTTGTGCAATATTTGTTTTATGCAAAATGCATACACAAACTTTGGCTGAAAGAGCAGGCATCACCCTCCACCCTCAATTGCTCTTCTCAGGAATCATGCTCACTTTCTGTGACTCACTGAGTATTTCACTTTTCCACACAATGAAACAAGTTCAGCAGGTGAAGCAGAGCCTACCCTCGGTTACACACCCTTTGGAGGTGAGCAATCGTGGTTTGAATCCTTTCCCAGAAAGAGAAGAATGAACCTGGTAGCCCACTTCTTGGTGGCTGCTTCAGAGCATTCCACATTTCCTCCAGCTGCATTTTGAAGGAAAGCAGCTGCTTCCACTGGACTTCATGTGTCCATTGCTTTTAATTAATTTAGGAACTCAGAGTGGCAGGCAAGGGAGTGTCTGGGGGATTTAGACAAGTGAGGGCAGAGGCAGAGCTGCACGCTGCACACTTCCATCCCGATGGGCCCAAAAATGGAGCTGCTGCTGCAAGAGGGGAAGTCATGCCAGAAACCCCCTTCCCTCCATGGTGAAGTACTAACAAAAAAAGATCTTGAGACAGCTGAATTTAAATTTAAATTGAAATCACCTTCCCAAGAACACGCAAGAAAACTACAAATCTGAAAACTTCTCATGTCTTGGTGCCATTGGCTAGCTCCCAAATGAAGCTTAGTCCTATTACACCAATAATGTGTTAGGGGGTGTTGACTTCCCTGCATCTTAGAGCAGAGAGCATCAATTAATTAACATAACCTTCTTGCTACTGTTCATCAAAGAATTTTTATCTAATTATAGTAGTTTACTGTAAACTTTTCCCCAGGGAGTTTCAGACTGCGGTTTTACTAGGTGTGCTGGATAAGTTAAGGATGCACATCTCTAATTCAGCTATTCAGGAGTATTTCAGTGCCTAATTCCCACAGAGTTTCTTGTCTCTTTTGTTTTAATTTCAGATGTGGTTAAGTTAATTCTGGAAATTAATTAACAACCAGTAGAGACAATCTCAGATTGAAAGTAGCTTGCATGAATGTGGTCAAAAGTAAGAGAATTCACAATTAAAAGGTGAAGAAAAAGGGAGACAAGTAGACCTCAAAAAGGTAGATTTGACTAAATTCAGGTAGTGCATCAGTAAAATTTCATGGGAAGCCAATGAGAGGGAAGGCTAACCTACGGAGAAGGACTGTCAGCCAGAAAGTAACAATATGAAGGACGCATGCAGATAAATTCAGAGAGGACACAGAGGCAGCTTGCCTCCGTCACCTCACTACTGTCCTCAAATTCATGAGGTGAAAAAAAATTGAAAGGAGGCCATATTAATATTTACAGGAAAAGAAGAATGAGCATGAGCAATTAGGGACAGGATCCAAAAGAACAAAGGATAAAAGAAGATGCAACTTGTAAAAAGATGGAAAATAACAAGAAATTCAGCTATAAACAGCCTTAGTAAGGGAAGAGCCAGGCAAGAGGAGTGCCTCTGCTTCATTTGCTAAACAGCTTGATGTGGAGAAGGCCGAAACATTCCGTTCTTCCTTTTGCTCAGCTTTCCATAAAAAGTTCAATGACAAGCAAATCTGTAGTAATTAATACCAGCTGAAAAAATGTAAGATTTCAGCCTCGAAAAGGGGAAGGATGGGGTAGGGAGATCTCGGAAAGTACAATTCTTAGAAGTTTGATGTTTCAGCATGGATGATAAATTGCCCGGTATGATATTTATAGACAGGCTGAAGCAACCTCAGTGGAGAACATACAGGAGGGGAACAAGACATCAGGAAAAACACCTGCCCTTACAAGAAAAGGCGACAGATTGAGAGGAAATAGGGAATAACAGGCCTTACTGACAATAGGAAAACTAATTGTAAGTACCTGGATGATGAAAAAAAATCTGGTACTTGCCAACATAGATGTCAAGAGTAAACTACACGAACTGTATTTTCTTCTTCAAAAGGGTAATTGGTCTTATGGTTAGGGAAGAAGTAATGCACCATCTGTCCAGTCTTTAATAGGGGATTCTCACACTTCCTTTCCATGCTCTTACAAGGGCATTAAGGAGGCACAGGTAAGATGAAATCAGTAGAAAAGTACAAGAAAAACTGTATTTCCCCATGACTCATCAAAATGGAAAGACTGGGGTTTCTGTAAGGCTCTTACTCAGGTTCAACTCTGTTTTCTACTCAATATAAGAATAGGTTTTGTTTTGCATGGAACAAGAAGTAACTAGCTTAAGTTTTAGTAAGGTTTATTTTAGATGTTGCCCAGAGAAGCTGTGGATGCCCCATTCCTGCAAGTGCTCAAGGCCAGGCTGGATGGGGCTTTGAGCAACCTGGTCTAGTGGGAGGTGTCCCTGCCCATGGCAGGAGGGTTGGAACTAGATGATCTTTAAGGTCTCTTCCAACTCAAACCATTCTATGATTCTAATTTTTTAATCATAAGTGGCACAAGGAGAAGGAAACAACTGTAGAGTGTCCATCACTGGAGGTCTGTAGTAACAGCTTAAACAAGCTTTTGCCATGGATGGACAATCATAGTTGACCCTGACACTTGTCTCCCTCCCTTTTTGCTGTGATTAAAGGCATTCAAAGAAAAAAAACCTGACTGCAAATGCAATAAAAAAAATCATGTTCCCTGACTTTAAAAAGAGAAGAACCCTCCTGCTGGTTTGTGGAGTCAGGCACTTACACAGCTTTGAGAACCAAAGCCTCTATTACATCAAATGTTAGTGATGTTTGTGGAGATCACTATTTGTCTGTATCTTTTATCTTTGTTTCTAACAGCTGTAATCACAATTAAATTCCAACATTGCTGTTGTGGTTCATGTTAAAGCTTCTTGCTTTGCAGTGGCATAGCTGAGACACTCATCAGTCTCTGGAGCTGTTAATTAAAGGATAAACATTCATGTCAGAGAACTAAAAAAAAAAAGGTTTATTATGGGAAACTAAGTGCTAAGCGGAAACACAGGCATTTATCAAGAGAAGCAGTAGCAACACAGAGAAAATAATTCCAGTGAGTGAACATGACAAAAGAGAACTTCAGCAAATGCAATTATGAAAAAGAAATGTCAGTGCTGCCCCTTCAGGCCTAGCATGTTCACTGGTGCCTGCTGGGGTGGAAGGCTCTGCTCCAGCAAAACCCGGAGGTCTTTGCATGTCCTGATGTAAACAGCCATAAAGGTGGCCTGCTTGGAAGGGTGAAAATTACTGAGCAAAAGAAAATGCTCTGCTGAAAAATACTAACAGAGAAAGGACTGACAGTCTGGAACTGTGAGCTGGGGCACTAGGCCTGGGAACCAGAAGCACCCTTGAGAAGTGCAGCTGGCATCTTTGAAGTACAGCTGGGTACCTAGAAACCAGAGGCATCCTGAGATACTATGAATAAGCCCCAAAACAAGAAACTGTAAGAGCAACTTATCTGAAAAAGTGGAAACAGTCTGGGGAAAAGAAATAGTTCTAACAGAACAGAAAACAGTATCATCTGTTGGCTGTGACATGTGGAAAATCAAAAATAACAGCATCTATTGGCTGCCTGAGGCGGTGATGTCCTACACCCTCTTACGCCTCTATCATCTAAGAACAATTTAATTTTTATCCAAAATGAAGCCTCTCTCTCTGAGAACTTCCCATGCTTCATGTGCTTTTCTTTTCCTAAACAGGCTGAACCCTGCACAAACTTTCTATGAGCACTTGGATGTTCACCAGCCATGCCTGCCTCACTCCAGGCTCGGTGACAAAGATCATCTCCAAAGTGATACTCTGTCTATTTATCTCATTGGACTCCCTTTGAGCCCAGTTTTGGGGGTTTTCCCTCCTACCTCTGGGATGGTTGGGTGCCCCTCTGGGATCAGTCCCTCTCCTCTGAGATGATTTGACCCCTTCTGAAATCTGTCTAATTCACTTGGTAATGGCCAGCAATATATACCCGTATAAGTAAACTATCATAAGCATATTTGCTGTTATATTGTTGATAAGTTGTTTCACTAATCATGTTTGTAGTTGTCAGTAATAGTGTATACCTAGTTGGTTATTGCTATACAATTGCTTGCTGCTATTATTAACTGCTGCAATACTAATGATCGATACTCTATTATTTATTGCTGATAGTAATTTGTAATAACTTGCTATAAGTATATATTCACTTTATTAATCATAGATATACTTGCTATTGGTGATTTTTGTGGTCTTTGTGCTAATCTGTGATAAGTAGAGAAATCTAGAGGATAAAAGCCTCCATGTCCTTGTGTATCATGGAGTCCTACAAGCCATGGTCACGATCTCTACCCACCCAACTAGCCAGGTAGCCCTCTAGGTCACGACATATTCCCAGCCATGTGCTTAGATTCCCTAAGTGTGCTCCATGCTGCCACTGGGAATACAAGTGAGCCTAAAGGTAAGCATGTGACAAAATGTTCTGCTGCATGTACGCAAAGCTGTAAAAATCAGTAGCATCCCACCAACAGACAGGATAATGTAGGAGGTCCAAGGAAGGGAAAATACACCTACATGAATCAAATGGCTTGTCATCCACTAAAGATGTTTGAGAACAGACTGCTCTCTGCATTCAGATCTGTAGTGCTGCAGGGTTGGGCTGCTGAGCACACAGCTACTCACCAGGCCAGCTGCAGCTGGAGAAGCAGCTGGTGGCCTGAACACTTGTCCCCCTAGAACAGGGGGGAAAAGGGACTGTTCACCAGTGCCGCCCCCTCCTCTCTGACACAGTGTGGCTTGTCACTGCTAAAAGTGGAGGCTCAGTAACATCAAGCATTTAGGTGGTGCTGAGCAGACAGTATTTGGCACCAGGTCCCCTAGCCTAGCTATGAAAAAAGCAAGTTCGTGGGTATGAGTTAAATTAGTATTTACCAAGTTAAACTTGAAAAAAATTAAACCATCATACATTTATCTATATGTGAAGCTTTCTTTTGATATGTGTGGACATTGGCTAGGTAATAAATATGTATAACACAGATGTATATGGATTTTGGTGGAGTAGCATAATATTTTCTCATGATGCTATCAGGAGTAATTTCTGTGCCTCATGAATACGTGACTTATACTTCCATCCAGCATAAAATCAATGGAGTTACACATAGAACTGCCTTGCCCTTCTAGGCTTCCTCCCCTGCTTTCAGTTACCTAGTTAGCTCAGATTGCATCAACTACAATCTGGTTTAATATGACAAAGTACCTGTGTATGTCTCTCCAGGCCCACCTACGTACCTGCTGTGAATATGTCTGCTTTAAAATGCCAGTGAACTAAGAGCTGAAATGAAACCAGACTAAGCATACTCTGTTGCATGAAACTTCAGTTTACCCAAAATCTTCCCTCTAGTGGAAAGCTGTTGGAAAATTTCCTCTCTACCATCAGCTTGCCAGCATAAGACAGCCCTCGCTTACATGCCCTTTTCAAAAATAAATGCATCCTATCTTTAACGGTATTTCAGTCTGAGTTCACTAAGTTCATGTTGTCTCTGAAGCAGTTGACAGAAAACATTACAACAGGCAGGGTGGGAGCGGATTTACAGTTACTGTACTGCATTTGGAAATGCTAGGGACAAATTTTCACAGACTGTAATGGAAGAGTCATACGTTTGAGACACCTCCACGTGTCATCTTGCATATCTTGGAAGATAAGAAGCAAGTGGGGGGGAAAAGCCTTCAAATGAAACAAATCTTTAATAAGTATGCTCAGGTAAAGATGAATACAGCAGAAAATTTGATATGTGGTTGATACAATTACATTTCCTCTCCAAGACAACTTAGGCTGCAAGAAACACTATTATTAATCTGCCCACAGTATTACTTAGTCTTAGAGACTTGCCTCCATAATTCAAATAATATTATTAATGTGTTTGCAGATCTCACTTCTTTTATTTGGTGCCTACATTATCTCAACAGCTGTAGTCTGATTTCAGAGTTTTTTGTTGTAACTGATGCCACCTTTAGAAAACCATTAGTCTCTTTAGAAGTTAAAACCATAACTGAGTCTTTCCTGCTTTCTTGTCTTCTGTTCCATCTTCTGTACAGATGGTGCCTTTTCTTGTGAAGGTTAAGTCAATGTAATGGTTTTAAATATTTGTGGAAAAAATGATGACTTTTTTTCCTAGCTGTTCTGCTAAAACAGAATTATTCTTTTAATAGATGGAAATGTCTCTTTTCCAGAGAGTGCTCTCTAAAAGTTTCATTCTGAATTACATCAGAATCTCAGGGCTCTGCATAAGTACAGACCCTTCTGGAGCTGAGCTGTGTCTGGACTTGGAAGTAATTGGTTTTAGCGTTCATTTCATTTTCCTACTCATTCAAACTTGTTACCACAGAATACAAGCTAAATAAGAAATATAAGAGAGATTTCATATGGATAGTCTGTTAAATGCACAAGCGTATGCTCAAGCAGTTGAACCATCTCACCGTAACCAGGCAGTACTCCTTCAGGCAATTATATACAAATGTCTTTGCTAGGTCAGACTGTGGCTCTGACCCTGTGCTGCCGAAGCAAATGCCAAATCTCCCATTATGTCAGAATTATACCAGAAATGATTTCATTCTAATTCTCAGTGAACGGGTAACCACAGGAGAATGGAGAAATAGGAGGAAAAAATTCCTCAAACATCTCTGCACAACTGCCAAGGTTATACTGAACCCTCTACAACCAGTCTGAATCCTGCATGCCAGTGACTAGGCAATGTCGGCTTTGGTACTGTTTGTTCTGTATATTACATTTTCTTTTCCCTGTAAGTAGAAGGAAAGAAGTCTGTCATGGTTTCCCAGGTTTCAGGAACAATATAATTACTGAACTTTCCCATAGCACCTGTTTGCTAGGAGTGCAGATGACAGCATGACACCCAGGAGGTACCGACAGAGTGTGGCTGGGCTGTGTCCCATTCAAACCCAGGGGCTGGAGCCTCCTTGCTGGTTCTGGACACCCAGCAGTGACGGCTGCAGGTGGAGAAGGTGCTGAAGCATGGTGAACTGTAGGTGCGTAGGCGTCCACATTCATCGCCCCACAATCTAGTTCCCACTGGAGGCACCTGATCTCTCTTATTACTGCATTATTTGGTTTGAGAATTCCCCAGGTCCCCAGAGGGTGCAACTCTGCAAATGCCCAGAATGGCCTAATACTGCCAGAGCTGAGTATCTTGGACATCACAATTTGGCAAATATTTTACATATCAGACTGAGCGTCTTGAGGGACTCTGTCTAGAAGTTTTCCCAGCATACTTGCCTGATGGCACCAGGACCAGACTTTACAGAAAATGCAGTCGTGGCCACCACTTTCTTTTGAAGTTTAAAGAATGGTATGTACTCTCATGATCTTTTTTTTTTTTTTTTTGCACTTCTTGAAGTTGTGTCACTCTGAAGGGGAAGAGAGGAGGGTATCCTAGCCTAAAGAAATCAGCACTTCAGTGAAGACTGCACTTTCCTGAGAGAAGGAATCAGGCTGCCATTTTTCTGTCTCTGCTTCCCATTATTTGTACATTTTGTGTGTAATTATTTCATTTAAAACACATAGTAGTTCTTGGACCAGGAACTGCAACCAGACTCTTCTTTCACATCCAGGTGTGCAGCCTGGAAACTACAGTAGGAAAACTACACCCCTAATGTCTTTGTTGCTTGCTCTCCAGTCCAATGAACCTCAAACTCTTCTTTGGTAGTCAGAAGACTCTCCAAGATCAGAGGTCTGTTTCCTCAAGCAGAGAAGGAACTAAACGTGGGCTGTGAGCATGCTCTGCCTCCTGCACAAGGTAGATAGATGCCTTTGTCTCTGGCCATGAGAAAAAATGGTTTCTGCTCTGGTGCCGCAATAAGAACAGGAGAACCGCAAGAAAACTTCCCACCCCGTACACTCCTAGCTATCAGGCTCTTCTGGCTCAAGAACTTCTTGAGACAGATGTGATTTATATTTAACAACTCTCAGTGAATTTAATTTCACCAGCAACTTCAGTCTCTGCTACATCTTTTTTTGAGGTCTGGTTTTAAATTTCTGCTAGGAACAGGATTCAAGACACATTGCCAATCTTCAGCTTTGCCTACCGATTAATTTTAAGAACTTCCAGCTGAAGACTGCTCTATTTTGAGGAGTTTCTCCATGTTTGTTGCATGGAAAATGAGGCAATCAGCTCTCTACCCTGGATTCCCAAGGGAACATTATCAACATTACTTCAGTTGAGATGCATTGAAGATTGCAAAGAAGACTTCAGGAAGAAGAAGAAATAAATACTAGTAAGAGAGCTTGCTGAACTGGATGAATGAACCTGAGCGTATATGGAGTTGGGCTGGCATTTCCTAAAGTATCAAGTATTAGGCTAAGTAGTTGGCAGGTACACCAGAAACAGAAAGAAATACTTCTGATGGAATATACTAGTTATTGATTTTCCATTATATTTAAATAAAAGATAGGAGAAATAAACAAAACAAGAGTGTACACTAGTGGAAGACTTATTTTCTCCCTTAATTGGTTCAGCTGACTGAATAGCAGTGTTTTTCAGCATCAGGTACACAAACAACTGTTGATGGGAATCATTATGTCTGGGTTTGCAGTTCCTTTCAGTGGAAACTGCTATTAAGATCTAAGTGCCTACAGGAGCAAAGCTTTTAACGTCCCCCTGCTATGACAGTTTATCATTATGAATTCCATTTCAGCATAGCGAGCTGAGCAAGGTGCACAAATGAAGTGGGATACAATTTACTTTTACACAGCTAATACGTTGCTAATTATACCTGAACAAATATTGAAACAGGAATTTCTAATAACATGAACCATTACTCACTTTTAAATGTGTTTTTCTGGAGGACTATTCAGAACTGTAATCACAATTTCAAGTATAATGAAGCAGAAATAAAAGGAGTTTTTATTATTTTTAGCTTTCAGTCGTGAGGTGAAAATAATAAGAATTTTTAGCTGTTTGCTTACAAGAGGCCAATGCAAACATCCAGTAAAGTTAAGGTTTCTACCATTAATAATACATAAAGTCATCCTGATGAACACATAGACCTGAATTAACTAATTTTTTTTTTATTCTGGAAAGAGCTATAGAAAATTAAACATCTCTACAGGGGCTTTCTCTATGGCTATATAGAAAAACTATATAGATGTCAGTCTGCTTGTTCATCATGAGAGCTAGAAAAGAATGACCTCTCTAAAACTAGAAGAATTCCCTGTAAGTACTAATATAAGCTGGTCCCAAACTAGGACCTCTTGTCCCTTTTGCAGCTACCTGTTGTTGTTGGCCTTCTCTGGCCAGCCCCTTCCCTACCTTCCCCAATATCACACACACCCCCATGCATTCCCCAGGCTGACACATATCCTCAGCTGGGACTCTCCTGTGGCTATTTGCCCTCAGCCCAGGTCCCCACTGCCAGAAACAGCATTTGGAGCTTTTCTCTTGTCCAAAGGGGGATTTGCAACTGAGGACAGCTGGAGGAAGAAGTGTGTAGCTGTATTGCAACATCATCAAGAAGTCACAGCAGAAGAGAGTTATATCACGCTGATCCACACTACAGTAACTTGCTCAGTTTAAGTCACCCTGACCTGCACGTTGCAGACACTTCAGGACATATCTTTCCTTTTGCTACTCACTGTTGGGAAGCAGAGTACCTTGGGGTCTGCCCAAAAGCCTGTGCAGATGCGCTTGGCAGTGTGCTCATGCTAGGCATGTTCTGGATAGTGTGATCTAGCAGGGCACCTCCAGATGTATTACAGAGGGCCAGGAAAGTCTTTTCCTGACAGCACTGCTGAGGCAGTCCTCAACCAGCCCTGCTGACATAAACAGCGAACCTTCAGTCAGTAACGCACTGGCACTCCAGGACACTACCTTCCTGGGCAAGGTCACAAATACAGAGAAACTTTTTAGAGGATGCAGCACACAGATCTGTGAAATAAAGAAATAAGGGGATGAGTTACCTATCCACGCTTGAACAGGTTCTGAAAAATGTAGTTTCAATATGCTGTATGGTATAGGGACAATGTAGACACAGCTGGTAAAGTTCCTTTACATCATGACACATTTGGAGGCAAAAGACTGGGCTTGTGTTCTCTTTCGAAAATAAAACAGTTGCATATCAAAGGCCATAAAGAGCTGGTCATTTGTGCCTGGGTTTGTGGTCCCAAATGGGACAATCTGTGGATGATGATGAAAGGGCTGTTTTATCTGCATACAGATACATGCATACAGATGCATGCTTGCCTAGAAGATTATCTATTGGGTTTAAAAAAAGGCTTCTAAAAGCCATGTCCTTATTTATGACAGCAAAACTCTAGGGGAAATGACTACAGCCTTAAATGCAGTATAATCTGATCATTTATGCAGCTTTTATCTTATTTTAGAATTCATATTCATGTTCTTGTGATAGATAACCACAATCTTCAAGACATCTATTCAACAGTAGGGACTGTTGATGCTGCTGACACAAGCCCTGTTTCAAATTTATTGTCAAGTCACAGAAACACAGAGACCAAGTCCCCAAAAACTTGTGGTATAATTATTTTGAATAATTCTGATATGGTCTTAGTTGTATCAAACGATAATTACAGAGAGCAGGAGGATGGGAGGGAGGAATGGAAAAGGGAGTCTCCGTTATAAACAAGGAACCCTGGGCCTTCTAGTGTTTTCCTGGCTCCAGCTGCCATCTAGTGCTTTGTGAGGCATGGTGAGGTGCATGGCTTGCTTTGAGTCTGCATGGATCTCTGAGAATGTACTTCACCTGCACACACAGGCAGGATAAATAGTACAGAACCATCTCTGCAAGGGATGGCAAAGGAGGAAGATTTAACACAGCAAGTTGAGGAAGTCCTGCAAAATTAGTTCTCAAGTGTTTGAGGTGGTATCACTTCCTCCAAATTCAGTGTGTTACATGGTTGTTAAGCGTGGTCTCTGCTGAGCTAAGGACAGACGTAACAAAACATAAATCTTGATCTTCCACTGCACAAAAAGGGGGTAGGTTTCTGTTGTTACCTACTACTGTGGTGCAGTTTGCTGTTGTATTTTGGGCTTCTTGTCCTTTCACTTAAATGGATGTACAGAATGCCTGATTCCTAACTAAAGCGACATTGTTGTAGGGAGAAACATCTCAGTGTAAAAACCATCACTGCAACTGTGCAAACCAAGAGTAAGACACACAATGCATAAACCCAAGCTAATGTAGCAGTGCCCTGGTTTCAGCTGGGACAGAGTTAATTTTCTTCCTAGCAGCTGGTGCAGCGCTGTGTTTTGGATTTGGCGTGAGAACAATGCTGACAGCACACGGATGGGTTTGGTTGTTGCTGGGTGATGTTTATACCAAGCCAAGGACTTTTCAGTTTCTTTGGGCCCTGCTGGAGGGCTGGAGGGGCACAAGGAGTTGGGAGGGGGCACAGCCAGGACAGGTGACTCGAAATGGCCAAAGGAATATCCCATATCATATGATGTCATGCTGAGTATATAAGCTGGGGAAAGAAGAACAAAGCTGGGGACATCCAGCATTATGGTGTTTGTTTTCCCAAGTAACCGTTACACGTGATGGGGCCCTGCTCTCCAGGACATGGCCAAACACCTGCCTACCGATGCAAAGCAGTGAACAAATTCCTTGTTTTGCTCTGCTTGCACGTGCAGCTTTTTTTTTTAACCTGTTAAACCGTCTTTATCTCAACCCACAAGTTTTCTCACTTTTACAATTCCCTTGCTCATCCCACTGTGGGGGCAACGAGTGAGCAGCTGCGTGGCGCTTGGTTGCTGGCCAGGGTGTAACCATGACAAGCAGTCACCAACATAGGCTACAAACTTCTGGAACAGGATCTACACACACCATTATCATTAGCATCTTACTCGCTTGAATTACGCTAGGAAATTACTTCTGCTCTATTGTGGGAGATCTAATCCATCATCCTCAAACAGGCGAGAGTTTGTAGCTCTTTAATACAGTGGCACAATGCTCTCTCAGCTGAGCGCAGTCCCCCCGTTTGTTTGTTCTGGATGTTGCACGTGGCTTTGAAGTATATTGTATTTCATTTGCCCTGTTGTTGTAGCAGGCAGACAACAGATAGCGGGCACAGAGGACATTTCAGGAGCTGCGGATCTTTGTGTGAAGATGGTCCAAACCAAAGTGATGTGACAGACTACATTCACTGTCACTTTTGGTGCAGGACAAGCAATAATGCAGAGATCAAATGGATTATGTTGTTCGGGAGATCTGGTTGACTCTGGCACTGGCACAGACTCCCGAGGTGTCATGTCACTGACAATGTCCATCTGATGCCTGGAGTTTGTGCAAACAAGGGAAGCTGTGCCACCTGCTGTAGATCCAAAACCAACGTGCTGTTGGAAAGTTGCCTGTCGGCACTTCAGTAACAGGATCAGATTTGTGAAGCAATTACTTCACTCACCAGTAATGAATAGATCTAAATTAGCAGCTGGTTTTGAGAGGATGGGAACAAGCTCAGGAAAAGAGATCTCCCTTACTTAAATTGCTTCATACTGAGGTCACAGGTTGATGTTTTATATCTATTCAGAACACTTGGTTCACACCTAGGCATTAGACTATGAAGAATTAAAACCACAGCTTTGGGTCACAGATATAAGGAATAGTCTGTATGTCACTGGGTGGGTGGGGGCTGGAGCAGGGGAGGGAGGCTCTGCAGGGCTGCTTAACAGGGCTGCATGAGAGCCCAAAGCCTTTTATGACTTTGCCTTTGGCAATATTTCATGCTGGGAAAAGCTCTGAAAGATTGAATCTATTGGAGAAGGAACAGAGCTTTGCAGGTTGTCATTGAAACCCATCACAAATCATCGGAATATCAACAAATAGACAGGGCAAGTGAACACAGGTGACAGTCAGGATGGTACACTAAGGCTACCTCCCCTTTTTCATACATAACAGTGCTAATAACCAGTATTACCTATTTTGTAGTACTGATTGTTTTAGTCTCAGGCTAAAAATCACTATCTCTACTCTGAAGACTTCTGTTAATAGCAATAGGCTTCGTAGCAACTGTAGCGATGATGTTGACCATACAGCCAAATTCTTGAAGTAAAGGTGAAGGGACTGGTTGAATTTGTCCATGTTGTCCTTTCATTTAATTTCTTGGAATTTTTCACTTGCTCCAGTTGCTGAATCTATCTGCCAGATCTCCTCCTCTTTTGCACTTAGAAGTTTTGGGTGTTCTTCACTCCAAGATTCAAACCATAGTAGAATTCACCAGGTTGTTCACTGAAAAGCTACGCAAAGAAGCTTCCTGTATACTGGATTGTTGATGTCTTCATGAGGAGCATTCATGATCTTAATTTGACAGTCTGTCCGTTCAATCTGTGTTAACTGATTTTCCTTTCAGATTGTCTCATTGCCCAGCAAAAGCTACCCTGTAAATATATAGTTTTATCTTAAATGATAAAAAAATCAGATTATCATCTCCGTCACTCCATCTTTCAAAGCAACAAAACCAAGTATTTTATTGTTTTGAACATTCAGGGACGACCTCTCACATATAATCTCTCAAAAATATTTTGATTACACAGCAATCATGTCTTGTTTTACTACAGAAAACACTACAAAAATTAGCCAAATTGCAACTAGCACAGAACCAAAAATGCCTCTAAACTTAGTGATTACATTTCAGTGTCCTTTCACATAATGAAGTGACTATGTATTAGATGAAGAGTTATCCGAGAAGATAATGCTTAGCAAAGTAGCAAACAGGGATTTCTAATCCCCCTAAAAGGGAGACTGAAATTCAAAGCAGGTAGTTGATAAAAGCTACCATTTATACATTGAAAAAAAACCAAAACAGGCTGGTCTCCAATGCAAATTGAGACTGCCAAGATGGAAAATTGATCTAAATTTTTCCTCAAAGAGCATTATTAGGAAAACTAACATTGAGAAGGCTACACACTTCAACCACCTGTTGGGCCTCCAAAACAAATCACAGGCAAGACAGTTCATAAAGTTTGAGCTCTGAGGTCACACATGACTAATGCACCACGATCTCACTGGAAGATGTTGGAATATTCACTCTAAAAACCTATTGCAGGTATATAAATAATCCCACTTATCTAAAGGCACAACAGTTTATGATCTATGCACTTCAGAGGCCAAGAAGAAAAAGCGTTCAATGCAGAGAAAGTCTGAAGCCCACAATTCCAGCTTGTTGGGACCCAGCACTGTAATGATGAATATTAAGAAAGGAAACACACACCTGAAGCTGCTGCTGCTACAACATATTTATTTTGAATGTGTTCTCCCATCTCAAATATTTTTTAGACATGTTTCTATTTCACAAATAAATCAGTTTTTAGAAGTTACACAGAATTTGTTATACAAAAGCCACAGAAATGGTACAGGAGACACTTCTCAAGAAATAATGACGATCCCTCATCATTTACAGCAACAAAGTTACATTGAAATGCTCAAAAAGTTTCTATCCTTGTCAACTGGAATTTAAAAAGCAAAATTAAGTCTGTTTTTTTGACAAGACCTTTAAATAGCAGGCTGATCTCATTAACATTGATCATCTGGCATCATATACAACTTCAAATTAAATATTTCTGCAAAATATGCAAAAATAAACTCATATAAAAGACTGAAATTTATAATAAGAGATCTGTTGAAACATCAAGGCAGAGAACACCATTCTCCAAATTAAAAATAGTGGGACAGCAGTACAAAAGTCAGGTTTTTTCAAAGCATTGCTGTCTTCACTGGATCATGAATGATACAACTTTCTTTAGGAAACTTTAGACACTGAAAAATGAGTCTAAAAACTGATTTAAGTTAAATCTTTTTTTTTAAAGTGCATTAATTATTTGAACAGTGTACTGATACTTTTAACACTCATACACAAAAATTCAAAGAACCAGTATAGTTTTCAAAGTTTAGAACAACTGACAACAAGAACGAGATTACTACTGTTTCTTAGATTTATAAAGATACGTTTAGATACGTATCTTCTTTTGTGCCTGTACACTCCATAACACAATGGAAACCTGATCCTGGTTGGTCGCTGCTTTTATAACTTACAGAAGATGATGTAAAACATCTGGACTATGTGCTTATTCTTTTATCAGCTGAGTTACTGAAAACTCTCTTGGATTTTAATGATTCCTTAGACTTTGAAACACACTCATTCACGGAGAAACCCACGCAAAATTAACAGGAATTATAACTGCCAAGAATAAGAGGACCTAGTACCAGCTGATCAGAATGGTCAAATGCAAATCATACTTCATTTTAAATTATGGTAAATCAACTAGTGATAGAAGGTGTGCTCAGAACTTATTTCTGGGAGATGCACATATTTTCTGGCACAGTAACTATTTTAATTTTTGCCAACTGTAAGGAACTTACACGGATACTGGCCACATAAAGGGCTAAAGAAGAGATTGTGTTTATCTACTGTAAGAAAGCTACAATGCTGACTACAAAACCAATGACAGATAAGTAATGAAGGCTTTAAATCAGAGCCAAAATTACAAGCAACTAAAAAAAATTTGCAAATGTATCAGTTACCTCTACAAAAACCTGTAACAAAGGAAGGAAATGGATAAACTGGTGACATCAAAGAAAACAGATGAGATGGACTGGATCAATAGTAATGCCTTTGTCTTTTGGGGTTCAGGATCGATACAACGATGTGGTGTTAAGACAGTGAATTTTGTTTTGTCAACTAGAGATTTTTATTTATCTATACATCAAACAGTCTCTTGCTATGCCTTCCAGTGTAACACAAAACTTTAAAATATTACCTGTATATATTTGCTTCTTTTTAGAGATATCTGTGTAATTGTGATGTTAAATAAAATACTTAACAGTAAAAGCTTACTTAGAATATTGGTCCAATCTCAAAACACTATTTAGTAGTCACACCAGTACTGAAAGACTATCACCTACTAATCTATCTTTTTATCACATTCGAGGTGTAGAACAACCAACACATGGGAGTATGAGACAACATTATATAATTACATTTAAGGTGAAGTTTTGGTATTCAGTTAGTTGCATCATCCCTTTTCAGAGGAATTATTTGAAGTGCTTTGGCTATTCTCTCTCCTATAGCTCGACTACTTGCTGCAATTATTCTTCGAGACATCAAATCAAATGGTCCACCTAGAAATCAAAGCAAGCAAAGTAACTACCTTTATCTGGAGAAAATTAAAAGTTGGTAAGAAAATGAGCATTCAAAAAATCAAGTGTAAATTATACATTCCTACTTAGGACCAAATTTCGCCCCTGGATATAAATGCATTTAACACAACAGGTACCTTGTATGAGCTACATTTGAATTCTGTTCAGTGTATGTTTACTGCCTTTTTTAACTTTTCCAGATGCTCAGCCATAGGAGTAAAGTAAAGCAAACAAAGTTTGCCTTGTAGCTCAAGAACATGCAACTGACTGTCTATTAACTGGGTGGGAACTCTGTTCAGTAGTGGTAACTTTGAAGGAGGGTTGAAAGACCTCTTTGCCTTCTCATTTCAGCTATTTTTTCTTCCCAACTAGTTACTTGTAAGGACAAAAGAGTTCCATGAATGCCTGAGTATTTACCTGATACATCTAGCAGTACTCCGCCTGCTTCAGTAATAATGATTCCAGCCCCTGCCATATCCCAGCAGTGAATCCCCATTTCGTAATAGGCATCAGCTCCACCGGTTGCCACAAGGCACATGTTCACAGCTGCTGTACCAACAGCTCTAATCCTAAAGGAGACATAGTTGTTTTTTTAATTGAGAACAGTTTGTACTGTGTACACTGCACAGAGAACACAGAAGCATCATATGCAAAGCGAACTGAGCTAGACAAAATGTGGTGGAATGCTGCAGTGAAACAAATAAAAAATTGGGTATGAAGTTTTGCTTGAGTAGCTTGAAGAACTCTCCAAATACAGCAAATTTCCAGAAATTACATTTACCAATTCCACTAAAGAATTCTGTCTTAAGAGTGAAAACACATATTAAACAACTTCTTAAACTAAAACATATTAGGGAAGATACCCACCAATGAAAAAATAACAGATATTCTACTTTGCTTTTCGAATACAAGAATTAGAGTGTACACGGTTCTCAGCAATGAACTTCAGTTCCTCTGATGATACTCAGTAAGTATCTCTGACTTGAAAAAAACCCTAACAGCCGTAATCAAAAAAATAAATTACACAGCATGAATTCGGTCTGGATAACTTTATAAAAACCCTTGTGTTACAAATTCCACTTTCTTTTGGAAATGTTGATGCACTTAGTGTGACTTGTACAAATAACTGTAGTTATTTCAATTATCAGTAAAATGTACATTAACTTGTAACCAATAGCAGCAAAGTTACTGCAAGAAGCAACTTAAATCAATCCCAATATCAATTTACTGTTTACAAATAAAATACCAAAGTTGAACTGACAACATATCTAAAATGTACTCCCTACTTACAATTCAACATACATTCTTTAGTGACATCAGTTGACTTTTGGAAAGCAGAAAAAAATTCTCCACCTTAGGTGTCAAAACGAGAATCCTGAAAACCTCAGCATAAAACTACAACCCGTTTTAGATCAGAAACATGAGTACGGTTGAGTAATAAAACACTGCCTAGTGAAACCACCTTTAGATGTAAAATGGCTTGCAGAAATGTAGGCTTTGGCTTATCTGGAGGACAGGAACCAGGCAATGTAACCACAGTAAGAACAGGTTACGGACAATTTCAACTACTTGGGACAAATTCAGAAAAAATTGTGTGGTGTTGAAAGGGGAAAGGGAGATCTACTTTTGCCTTCTAACATTAAAGAAACCACAACGATTTTCATTACTACAGGTAAAAGAAATGTCATGTAGCTTCTGTTTATCCAGTTTTACTCCTTATGTGTTTCAGGGGGTGGACACACACAAAATTCTTTCATTTTTGTAACTAGTAAAATACAATACTTTTCAGTTCTACAACACCAAACATGCTTTGCTTCTCAATACTTGTTATTGTTAGGGCTCTCTTGTACATGTCCCAGCTTGAAAAAGTTAAACATACTTAGAAGCTACTAGACAAAAACTTTTAAATCGTATTTCACATTTAAAGTGTCCAATATCATGCAACCAATCCTTCCTAAAAATGATCATATTTACAACATTAACACTATCAGTAAATTTAAAAATTAGGAAGCATCTTACCCATGAATGGGAATACTGAGAAGTCTTTCCATGTTAGAAAGAATTATTTTTATAGTCTCTGGATCACGATTGGATCCCAATTCTGTTACCAAAAGGGACTTTGTAATGTCTGGAAAAGAAACAAAAACTCACGTTTCCAACAGTACAACTTATATAACAACAGTAATTAGCAGAGTTTACTTCATTGCTTTCTTACCAGACTGAATAAAAGTAAGGTATTTAAATATGAATATGACATATATTGGGTGTATAAAAATCTGTTCTTACATGGAAAATGTCAGGAAAAAATATAATACAGCAAACAAAGCAGATCTGCTTTAATTATGTATATACATTAATCGATGTAGTTACTAAATAAAGTTCTATTGCTATCAGAATTATAACAGTCCGCAGATCTTTAAAGGTCTCACCTTAATGGTGGTTTTTACTTTACATAATAAATAAGTATAGAAGAGTGATACTGATTTAAACCACTAGTTCACACCTGAAAGAAGCTGCCTTGTTTGGTAGATTTGCTACAGACTCTAAAGAACAATCACAGACAGACTGCAGATATACAGGCAATTAAAAACAAACACACACCCCCAACACACAAAAGAATAAAATCCTCAGTTGCAGAGTCCTGATTTTGTAAAGATCACAAGCATGTTATATGCATCAAAGAAAACATAAAAGCTGTTCCTCAAAACTGAACAACCCATGGCCCAAAAAAGCCTCTTTGCAAAACAAAGCCATGAAATGGCTCTATGAGCCAAGAAACAGGACTATATCCAGGTCTAAAACTGTTGATGCCTCATTTGCAAAATAAATGTAATTACCAGAAATAAGCACGCGGTTCAACTTACCCTCTTGGCCCGATACTTGAAGTTTTTGACCATTGCAGAATGCACCTTTTCCTTTTCTGGCAGTATACATCTTGTCTTCTACACAACTATACACAATTCCAAATTCTATCTGCAAGAAAAAGTAAAGGTACCTTGAGGTTTTTTTCCCTTTCTTCCTATTTACTGTGAAAATATAGACCTTAGTTATAACTAGCAACAAGGAATTAATTTGTTTTTGATTGATTAGATATTAAGTAATAAAAAGTATACCTTTTTGTTTACAACAAAGCCAATTGAAACTGCCACAAATGGAAACCTACAAAACAAAACATTTCACTAATTTATAGTAAGATTCTATGCTTCTTTCATTACCATGCTTACGCTTAATAAAAACAACGTTCAGTTAAATGTAACATACGTTTCAGAAAGAAACCTGGACTATACAGAAAATACCAGTTTTCTGGAATTTGTACAATTTACTATGAAAACAGATCCAACAACACTAATTACTATTTAAAATACAAACTTTTCCACACACTGAAACTAAGCCTGTTACAGCTTAGAGACTGTCACCCCTGTTACAGTTGTTACCAGCTTTGGGACTGTCATCTTATAGCCAAAGAATACAAGCAAGGTTAGTAGCACAGAGGCTTTCTCAGAAGGAACAAGCTGGCCAAAATGGTCTCATCAAAGAAGCCAGTCACCTCTCCCCCCAAGCAACAAAGACAGACAGATATCAAAGTGAGAAGGAAGAATGCAGGGGGAAGAGTGAACCAGTGGGAGGACAGAGAACATGGTGAAATGCATCTCAGGCTAAGTTTTTAATGATCAACCAATCAATTTTTTAATTATTTTTTACTCTTCCAAACTTGAAGTTCCCAAACTTTTGCTTTAATTACTATCTGCAAAAAAGACAGATTTTTAATTCTGTAAAAAACAGCAAAATGGTTCTTTTCTTTGAGCTTTTTGAACACATTATTTAGCATGATTCACCAGCTGTTTAAAGCCATGGTGCACACAGTGGCAGTTATTTCACAGCTGGAATCAAGTAATCTCAGAAAAACTCGTCAGGGTTAAAATCTATCATGTTTCAAAGACAGAAGGAATAGGCAGTCAGCATTACACTGAAAGTATCCTCCTCATCCTCGGGCAAAATATCACTAGACAGTTACTGGTGATATTCTGCTTTATTTCATGGTAGCAGCTCCTAGATCTTAATGAATTTGAAATTTCTTAGAAATCTGGACTTGGTGCTGTTACCACCTCCCTGAAATTACTGCAACTCCTAACTCTGAGTCCTCTTGCTTTGCTGTTAACATCTGCCCACCTATCTTTGGCACCTGCGCCAAATGCTGCTGACCCCTGCTATATAGTATGAGCCTCTCATGGACCAACTGCTGTTGGTTACAGAGCTATTGTAATACTTACAGAAATACAAAAAAAGATTACAAAAAATGCCCAATGGTTCTCAGTAAATGCAGTAACAATTTATAACTATTAACAAGTTCATAATATCTCTTTCAAAGCCATTTAAAAGTGAAAAAACCCTTACTTTCACGGAACTGAAGAAAAAAGATAATCATTTGAAGTTGCTAACATAACAAAATGAAAGGTAGACCTGTGTACGAAGTTGGTAGTTCCGTCGATAGGGTCTATAATCCATGTAGGGTTATCTGTCAAAATGCTGCCCTCTCCAGCTGCAACAGATTCTTCTCCGATGAAGCTAGAGTAGCAAATACATTTAAAAGATACAAAGATATTGTTAAAAATGTCTGAATTACACCACTGTCCTTGAAATTAAAATTCTTAAAACAAGATGCAGGTTTTCATACCACCAGTGATCATACGTAAAAGCTAAGAAATACACAATCTATTCGGAAAGCATCAACCACATCTGAGCAACCTTGCATCAATATTTATGATGTCAGAAATAAGCACAGTACATGAGGAAAAGAAATTTATGTGTTTTAATATTGATTACTGGAATTTAGCATTCAGAACCTTGAAGTTTTCAACATTTTTTCCAGTAACAGCATCAAATTTTGGTCAGAATACTTGTAGCTATTTCTACCTTTCCGTTCATTTGTGCTATAAAGCACTACTTTTTAGCAAGAAAGCCTTTGTGGTCATATGCACCTGGTTAGACCACTACAGTAACTGTTAAATTTGTAGTCTGATTTCAACTCAAATATGACAGAAAGTCTTAAAACTGTTTAATTTTACAAGGGTTACAAAATGGTGACATGGAAAAGGGATAAAACCCAAACCAGAGCCCCTCCTGAAGAGTACAGTAGAGTGCACACTCAACCATAATAAGAAACCCAAGAGATACACAAGGCACAGTGCTACAGGAACCCAAATATCACAATTTTTGCTGCTTGTGAAAATATTTGTTTTGAACTGCAAAATTATTGGGATGAGTCTAAGTGGGTGGAATTCTCTTCTATGTTGTTAAATTTATCGCATATTACTCAACCTATGAAAAGTATGCATTAAACACATGCCTTCCCCCACAAACATGTAAAATGAAGAGAAATGCTGAGAGTAAACAATAAGGTCCCTTTAATATTGATTAGGAGTTACATGATTAACTATGGAAGTGAAAATGATTGCTCAGAAAGAAATATCATGTTTCAACAAAGCAGCAAATCTTCACAAAGAAAGCGACTGAATAGCTATTGAGGTGGATGAGTAATTCATTAGAAAGAGAAATTCAACACCAGTATCAATTATCTAATTAAAAAGATGCTAAAGTACTCTAAAATGTTTATTAATGTGACAGAAACTGTTCTTTCAAGGTCATTCCACAGGTCTGTATACTTACACTAATTTGGTTAGGTTACTGGCATTTTGCATCACCTCAGTTGTTCCAGTTATAAACATATTTATTACATTTCACATATACAGCTACAATAAGAAAATCTCCAAGAAAATGCAAGAAAAGTGAGCACACCCTCTTTAAGGAAACTGTATTAAACTTGAGCTACTATGTCAAAATAGGAAAGAATGTCTCATGTAAGTAAAACACATACAGTTCACCCTTCAAGAACAACTTTATCGGGGGGGGGGGGGGGGGGGCGGGGCGCGAGGGGCAGGAAGAAGAAAAAAAGGGACAGATAATTAAAAAAAAATAATCCGTATTTTGTATGACAAACTTTCAGTTACGCAGAATCAGAAGATCCTATCTTCTTTTAAGAGGGTTTGATGTTCTTAAGCTGTATGAGATTTGCCAAAGGTACGCTTGGTACCGCAGGACCCATCCAGCACAGACAGCAAATGCATGCTCGTTTCAACAGCCAACACCAGACAAGAAATTTGGGTTCTGGGTATGTTGGAGCCACCTCTGATTCTCCAACACAAGTAAACAAGAAGTTATTTACAGCTGGCTCAGCTGGAAGTGACCTTCAGCACAACCCCTAGGCAAGGCTAAACTCATGTCAGTAGATCCTGAGGACACCTTCTTTTGTTACTACAGCCCTGGACAAAACTTCAACATGTTGCTACTCTGAAAAACTGAACATATTGAGAGTAAGGGAGAATTCTGTAACTTGAAGGCATGCCAATAGTAATGAAATTTTACAAAGCAAAATCATTAACTTTCCATCTTCTTCTTCCAGCCTCTTCTCCCTTTTTCTATCAAAAATGTATTGAGAAGTCATACCTGTGAGAAGGATACTTTTCTTTTATCAAAGAAATAATGAAGTTTTCTACTTTTTGATCAGTTTCTGTCACTAGATCTACTGGTGAGCTTTTAGTCATAACAGATATTTCTTCTTTGAGTGCTTCACGGATTATCTGCTCACAAACAAAACAAAAAGAAAAAAAAAATCTATCTTCATCAACAGTACGAAAAATATAAGTTTTCCCAACAATCTGAGCATAATTTTTACTGTAATTTTCTATACCGTACATACAAAACACAAACAGTGACAAAACCTGGATTTAACTGCAGCAGCTGAAGCTTACCCTTGCATGTATCTTCAGTCCCTACTCAGCACAAACTTTTACATGACCTTAAATCTAAGTACTACAATATCCACTGGTACATGAAACTGAGGTCTATTTTCTTAGGGCAGGTTTTAGATTTATAAATTTAAATACCAGAGCTGAATGAAACACTTATGACTGAGCTTAAGCCAGCTACTTTTAGACAAATGCTGCATTTATGATATTCAAACTACCAGAACCGGCCTAAGCAAAAATCCATGCCTCACAGCCCACAGAATTGTTTTACTGTAACTTAGAAAGATTTTCTGAGGTAAGACTTTAATGAGGTCATTGAAGGACAATGTTCTGCAGACTTTGCAGCTGCAGGGGACAGAATTAGTACATGTACCATCTTGCCTGGCTGCAATAGCATTCAAATGTACCAAGCAGAACTACCAAGAACCGAACATTTGGTAACCACTCTTATGCAGAGGCTCTGCCAAGATGTGCAAACTCTTCCTTGTTCTAAGCCATCTTGGATCACAAACGGGCAAAGTACCGCCACTGCAAGGGATGTTTCTTATTTACAGAAGTAAAGCAGTCTTCACAAAGAGAACATGTCCCGGTACCTTGTGCCAACAACAAACCACTATATAACATCGATGTGTTCGCAAGGAAGACTGTCAACAGCCTTCAGGTAGTACAACTGTAAGGCAGACAGGTGCAGCTTAAGGGGGGAAACTGACATGCTCTTTGTTTACCACAAATCAGAATATTTTCTTTTTTTAATCAAATTTAAGGAATAAAAGATACCTCTTAAGTCTCTAATCAGACTCTGATCCAAAGAGAAGTGCAAAGTTGTTTTCTTAAATTAACTAAGCTGTAAACATGAAAGACACTCCAATCCTGAACATCACTGAATGATTCTGCCAATTTATGTTTTTGACAAAACACTCCTCAGAAGAATATCCACCACTAAACTCCTTCAAAAGCTACATACATATTAGACTCAATAAATAATATCATTTATAAATAGTTTATAGTTACCTCCCCAGCTTTCCTTGCTAAAGCAACTGCATAATCCATACATTCCTGCCAAGGATCTGCCATTTTTCCTTAGATATCCAGCCTACCAAAAAGAGAGATTAACACAAAAATTATTATGGCTTTATCTTCTTTTTTTTTCAATTTTATTTTTTATTTTCACAAATTCTGATTTTCTACTCCCCCTGTTCTGGACTGCACTGTTTTTTCCTTGCTAGAATATGGAATTTTGTCCTATCCCTTACTCTGAAACAAGATAACTTAAAAAACATTATAAGCTTGGCCTAAGTTACCAGATTTCTGCCCCCGCCCCCCAATTCTGTGATTATCAGAAAGATGCAACATAAAAACATTAACAAGTACAGAGCCTCAGCCTTGAATGATATATGCATATAAAAGACTCCACATTTAGACACTGACCCCAGTGTACATAAAGGCTCTGAAAAGTAACAGTGTTGTTACACACAGGCACATTCTCAAATACAATGTACAGCTCGGAGCCTTTTTGTTTAAAAACACTAGAATCTTCACTGTAATTTATTGCAGAAACTGGTGGCATACAGCTTAGTCTATTTTTAAGTACGGTTTACATTACTCTGAATATCTTAAATTAGAAGATTAAAATCTTAAACCCAAAATCTATCCTTTCTGTATTTTAATCCTCCATGCTTTGTTCTTGGGGTTTATTCCAAACACAAATACGGAAAAGGTTTTCATTCTACATGAGAAAGTTACAAGATCCCACAGTCATTTCAAAGTGTCTCCTATATTCTTAGGTATTACAAAGCAATGTTACCTTCTATGGATCTCTACTTTCATGAGCAACGTGAGATACAGATCAGCACATCATACATTATTTCTGCTGCACCCCCAAAGAGACCACAAATTTATTCCATGACACAACAGCATTTTGAATTTTGGAAGTCCGTTTCATTTTTCTGCCCTAGCCCTTTCAGAAGCCTTCTGGGTATTTCCTACTTAAGTGATTCAGTCTTTAAGCAATGACCTGGGTAACAGTTTTGTAACACTTGCAGACTGACAAAAATTAGAGATAAACGATCATTAAAAAATCAGCACTGAACTAGTATAAAAAAACCCTGTGCAATTAACATGATCCACGAGTGCCCAGTCCAATGACCCTGATCTAATGGTCCTTGCCTCCTTCAGCCTTCCTCCTGAACAGGCAGAGATGCCTAGAAAAGCTGGCTACAATGTGAAGAGTATGATGCTTCAGTTACGTTGATAATGTTCTTTACTTATCATAGCCTTTAAAGCAGAGGTTCTGTTAGTTATATAAACCCAGAAATAATCTGTCAAGAAAAAAACTGCGTATAATAGTAGTAGATAAAGTTACTGTTACCCGTAAAAGCCCGGCAGTATTAGCGGAACCTCAAGCACACCGACATCCAGCACCACGGCACAGCCTCACGTAGCAAAGGAGAAGAAGAAAAACAAAACAAACATTTACATTTAAAACCTCACCAACACGGTAACTCCAGAACACGTACTCTGGTTAAATACCAGCGCCTACACCGACTGGAAGAAGTGCCTCTCCCCCCCCGTCCCCAGTTTAAGTTCAGTCCCCCGCGGGTGCCCCGCCAGGCGCCGCCCCCCGCGCTGCGGGCCCGCACTCGCAGCAGCGGCGTGCGCGCCGGGCCGAGGGGGCCGCACCGCACCGCACCGCCCGCCCGAGGCGAGCGCACCTCACGCCCCGCCCGGCGGCTGTAGGGCCCCGCCACCGCGGGGCCGCTGGGCCACACAGCCCCCAGGCAGCAGCGCACCCCCCCCCCTCCCCCCAGCACCCCGAAATGGCGGCTGGAGGAGTACGAGCTGGCTCACCCTTCCCGCCCGCCGCCGGCTCCCCCTCGCCGAGGCGCAGCCGCGCCACTGCGCAGGCGCCCGGGCTGGAGCCGCTACCCCGCCTCCTCCGGCCGGGGCGCCTGCGCCTGCGCCGGCCGATGGTTAAGGTAATACTAAAGATGTTGAAATTAGGCTTCAGTGTCGGTATCTTCTTAATAATTGTCATATGAAGAAACGGTGCGAAATAGGGACAATAAACATCGATTGTGATTGTATATGCTTCCTCAAGGAGTGTAGGTGTGGTGATTGGTCACGTAACCATATAGTTTTAAGGAAATAACTTATGAAAGAGTCTGTTCTTCCTCTAACAAAAGGGGCTATTTATAAAAAGGATGAGAAACATTCCAATGTTATCTAGAGGGAGCACTAAATCTCCTTGCTAAAGAAAACTGGATGGCCGACAAGGACATGAATTAGCTGCAAACTTGCAAGACCACCACATTCCAGGCAAAGGACCGATAAGCTAATTAACATACGAAACGAGAGTAACGGTTGTTCGCTTTATGACTTAAAATGATCATAAAATATCTATATCACCAGAATAAGCAGCCTCACCCTGTTTCCCCAATGCCAGTCCAACCCACAACGAGGCGCTTGTTCCAAGGCCAAATGGGGCTAATTCAGTCCTTACCACACCAGTGAAGGTACAGTTTCCACTCCCAGCAGTGCTGTTGTTTGAGGCAAAGGAACTGTGCCTTTTCATGTTTCCTCCTTCCCATTTTGTGAACAGAAATAGACATATACGCCTGTTTTTTTAAATATTCAGTCATTAAAGAACTGCGGAGATGATAAGGGTTTTTTTATTAATTATTTTGCAAGTCATTCTCTACAAGGCTATACTAAGAGCATACATCCAATTGAAAAGAGGCACTTTGGCTCTGATTCAGTTTTTGTTGAGGCAAACTGCCAAACATGCCTCAGAATAAGCTATATTGGACTGCACCAGTATTATGGAAAATGGCTTCTTTGACATTATTAATAATATACTTAACATTACAGCAAGTGCTTTACAGGCTTTATACGGGGATTTCAAATTCTGTGTTGATTCTAAAATCAGCAGAAGTGAAACAAACAGAAATGGCTGAAATTCTCTCCTCCTAAGTGTAAGAATTGCTCTGATCCAAACCACAATTTCCATTCCAGCTGAAAGGAAATTTTGTATTTCATTTAAGAGGCTACTAAGAGGAGAACTGGGTGGCAAGGAGATGTATTTTTATTTGACACCAGATAAGCATGATGAACAAGTGTGATCTATTGATAAAAGTCTTCAAACCAGACTGATGACGCTCCAGGGCACATACTTTTCTAAACAGACACACAAAAGGAAACTGATGAATATAAAAGCATGAGAGATTACTGCCTGTTTTCTTGGTGTGATTTATTATTTCTTGTTTGCTACAGCATCACCCAGCTGATCTAACAGGTCACATATCCAAGCAAAATTGAGCTTTGAAGTTAATATAACCCTTTCCAAACTGTGTTACATATATCACAAATACATGCCAGGGAATTTTGTAGCAGTATTTGAATTGGGACAAGGCCAGGAGCTGCTACCAAGAGCATTGTCAGAGGTAAAATGTTCACAAACCCTTGACCTTGTGCATTCTCTGAAATTACTGTATAGATATAACAATCAAAAAGTTTGACATTCACCTATTTTAATAGTTCAGCTGAAAGTACTATTTACTATGAAATCATGAAGTATTTATTTTGACAAATTATTCTTCTCACTTAGGTAACTTTGCATGCATTTTCTTCTACTAGAAGTGAGTTTAACATTTTGTTTACTAACTGAAGTGGAACAGTTCAGCAACTTCTAAACACAAGCCTGTGAAATTAACAATGGTTTCAAATGTCAGATGGCTCCTCCAAAGTGTTTTTTCTGTGTTCGTTTTTTTCTTTTCAAATCCAGTTGTTTAACTTTCCTTATTAAAATATGCTAAGATAATAAGCTTTAGAAAAACAAAAAATTGTATACACTAGAGTGTAAACAGCTAAAATGTGAGCCATTCTAGCCTAGGCAAGATACTGATGCTCTGGGAAAGTTTCTGCTTTTGTTCCTAGAGTTGATGATTAGGACAGAGTTCTCACCTCTCAATTATTTATCTGTCAGACTAGCTTAATTTGGCTTTGCTTCTCAGTTTCTGAAAACCAAGTGGAATGAGCTGCTGTGTACAATCGCACATTCCTGGAATAAGATGAAAGTGAATGTGAAAACTTTTTGGAGTCTTATCAACTGTGACTTGTGGGTTTTGTGCTGTCATTTACAGGCAGCAAGCCCTTAGCAATTACTGGCGGTTGATGAAAGCAACGTTCCTGGTAAAACCTTTGAGATCTCCCCAAAGGTTTTACTTTCTCCATTCAAAGTCTATCTTCTCTCTACCCACAAAAGAATGTTATTTTAATTATTTTGCCTGCAACTGCTAGGGCAGAAAAATAAGGGGCAAAAGCAAGGGAGTAAGTAGAGAATGAGGATTTTCTGCTGAAAAAACCCACCACCCTGCTCTGCAGCATCTTCCACTTGCTTCAGCAACATGGGGAGCAGGTTCAGCTCAGGGCTCTTCCCTGACTCACTTGTCCCACAATGATAGTTGGCCTCTCATTGTATATTCCTTACCACAGCTGCCTAAGATACAAAGAAAATGAATAAAAAATTGTAGAGGAAAGGGAGGAAAAGAAATAACAAGGGGAAAGGGAACTGTTCCTCTTGCAGTGGAAAGTGAGATGACAAACAGGTGGAGAGAGGCAGGGGAAAGTGGAGAAATGCCTGTGTACTTCCTGCTGCCAGGAAACAAAGATTTCTGTAATATCCAGCCACTAAAGACCCTTTCCTTCATGGAATCCAGAAGCACCTTCCTCTTTGTGGCATCCATACCAGATCCAGTAAAATAATTTGTCAATACCCAAGTCATGTTACAACTACAGTAAGGAGTACTGTACAGCAAAATAAGAACAAGTAACAGTGACTTGCTTACTGAGATGTTTTTATGCAAGTCCAGTCAATGGATAATAATCCTACAGATACTGCTGTTACAAAGGTATACTACTTGGTAGTACCAAATACCATGATAACTTACAGCCACTTGAACAAGACCGCATTACTGTTCTGTGAATGGAGACTACCTTTGAAAAAGATGCTAGGCAGACTCCTCTTACACTGTGCTTTATGGGTTTTTATTACAGCTGTGCCTAGAATGGCTATGTCATTCATGGCTGGCTGTTTTCAAACTGGTACCAATGAACCAGAATCCAGCATTACAGCCAGTGGACAATGGTTCCCTTAAGGCAATCACGTACTAGAGAAAAACCTGGAGTTTTTCTGTTGGTGAACATGGTAACAGAACGAACCAACACACCAAATCCGTATTTGTGAATTCTCAGATGGCTGCAGGTGTCCATCTCCACTTGCAGGTCTGAGTACACCTCTCTGCCTCATGTCAGCTCTCCAGACCAAAGCTCCATTTCCCACAGAAATAAAAATATTCCTTAGCCTTATGTCCCCTGCTGTCCCCATAATGTTGCTCCCCACTTCTATGTATGTCCTGTAATGGCAGGACAACATCCCTATAATGCATCATGTGAACATTTTTGAACAATGTAGACATTCAGTCTCCCTGTGGCCCAGTTACATCTCCAGGAATTACTGAGAACATCCACAACGTGCATACAAGCTGGCACATCCTTGTGTATGTGAGAACAGCACATGAAGATAGTTGCCTAAAAGAAAGGGCCCCACATCTGAAAAAAGAAAGGTAGCTCTTCTCTTTTCAAATTTGTTGAAAGGTGAGTCACTCTGATCTATAAGTGAGTCAGGCTGTGGGAGACAGATTTCTCCCCCATCTGAATGCTGCGCCCTAATTGCTATGAGTGACTAGGTCATTTCAGTAGCAATGGATCACACCTTACATGCTGCAGCCAACTGCATCTGAGAATCTTGCTAGTCTGTTTAGTTTCCCATGAAGAGGTTTGCCTCAGTAGTTCATTCACACTGCACAGAATCATGGAGCAGTAGAAACTATTATGTGGAGAGAAGAAAATGTGGACCTGGGGCATGGACAGTGCTGGATTCCAAACTCAGTGAACTCTGTTCTTGTAGATGTAGAAAAGATGCTAGAACAGTGTAATGTGTTTCCTTCCTTCAGAGAACTGATACATTGCAAGTTTACATTTTCATTATTTATTAATACATACTTTTCCCATCATTTACACAAAAAAAAAGTTTAAGAAAACATTACTGAATTATATAGCTAAATAACGCAAGCATTTATTCTAGAAAGTGAATATCTGTAACATTAATTGTTATAATAACTAGTTTTCCTTTCTGGACATAGTTCTGTCAGTCAAGCAACAGAGAAATTGATGGGAACTGTGTCTCTACAACTGAGGACAGATTCTGGCATACCAGCAATTGTAAAATAAAACTGGACTTGGTTTGAACACCACACTTCTAAAAATTTTTTTTTTGTTTGTCATAATTTACTAACTAAAGTACGACTCTGTATCTTCTATAATTAGAACATCATTATCAAGATACTCCAGAATTATATTTCCACCATTGTATAATGGACAGTCTTTATCAGATAGCCATGTTTCCAATGTGTGCTCAAATGGCAAGGCTTCTCCAGAGGCAGTATGGCATAATCTCAGTTTCTGCAAGACAAACAGCACAGAAATTAACATTAAGATATCCCTATCTGAGATGCAAGAAGTGGGGTGGAGGAGGGAAAAAAGCGTAAAAAAACCCCAACCCAAATCAAAACCCAACAACCTGGAAAACGTTTGTTATTATTACTGATTTACCTGGGATGTTGATTTGTTGTTGTCATTTTTAAGGCTTGCTAAGGAAGCTGCAAAATCTACTACTTTGCCAATACTCCACTTACTGCAAAAGAACATAGGCTTGCTTTTCTCTTTGTTCCCCTTTGGTAAAAATACTTGAAAGTAAATTCTCTCTGTCTAGAAAAACAAATAAAAAATTAGTCACAGAAGAAACACATAATTCCAGTCATACATATCTAATAGTTTCTCAGTTAAAAACTTACACTTCAGCCCCAGAATTACCAACTGAAACTTGTTGTATTCCATCAGGACCAAGGCCTGATTTTACTGCAGAATATAAATGACTGAGATCAAGTCCAATCTCCTCCAGCTACAGGCACATATATGAAGCACAGTAAGTTCAGAAAGGAGCAGAGAACATCTCTCACCGGAGTCCTACAACTAGACTATTTATATATAAACAGACATGAAGAGGTGTCTGTCTTGGGTTTACTAGACAATGACAACTGCTCTGGGGAGAAAAAGGTGAGTTTAAATAAGCAGTGGTGGCTTTTGGCAGCAGTATAATGTCTCGTATTGGAATACAAAGGCAGTTAGAACAATTAATCGTACTAGAAATGCCTGCTTCACAAACCAACACTCTGGTTCTGGCCAGCTAATCCTTTATCCTGTTTTTCATCCTTTTATGTACTGAACACTCTTTCAATATGTACTAGACTGAAACATTTGCTAAGAAATGTCAGGAGTAACCTGTGAGCCAGAGATTTGGAACAGGATTGGGACAATCCCTTCTTCAGGTTTATTTCTTCTTGACATTCAAGAGAAGACATGCAGCAAGCAGGACTAGTTTATTCATCAGTTAAGGCTGCCCTTGCTGAGTCTAAACCAGATACTATCCTATCAAACAAGACAGAAGTCTTCTTTTTAAAGGACTTACTTATGCCTTCCCTAGAAAAATATGGAACTACCCTTCCCCCAGCTACGTTCATAAAACTGAGTCTGAATTTCATCCTGTGCATTTTCCTCAAAACTTGAGAGTGCTCTCCACACACCGGAAAATCTTTAACACCCAGGAATATTACAAAGGGGCAAGGGAAACAGGACCTGAATCTTGCTTAAATGTAAATGACCACAACTTGTAAAACAGCTAACACAATGGCCGTGCTATTATGGACACACGCTAACATCACTCAGCTGCCATCAGTGCCCTGGCACCTTCCTACGGTTGCTCCTCCAGTTCTAAGGATGATGAGACAGTCTCCCACCAGTTCACTAGAACTTAATTCACAAAACAGCTCATTTTACTTTGCATCCCTAACTATGGGATATGCCTCCAGGAATTTCTGTGCCATATCTAGGAAAATACCAGTGAGTCACGGACACAATAAGTAATGCTGTTTTGCAGCATGGCCCTCCAGTTTTGAGCTGGTCAGTATCAAGAGGGGTAACCCATATCAAGTCGGGTAACCCATATCAAGTCTGACACCAAAAGAATCTGAACAAAGAGGTCAGAGAAAAGATATTTCTAAGATAGTCTGATTTTCCTGATCATAGAATAAGAAAGCTCAGAAAGTACTGTTGGTGTCACATGGTCCATAACCATGCTCAAAGCAGAGGGAAATGTAAAGCTGGACCTAACTATAAAGGTAGATCATGTTGCTCCAGGTCAGATTCAATCAAGTTTTGAACATCCCAAAGATGTAGATTCCAAAAATTTTCAGAGAAGCTTGTTTGAATGTCTGACCACCCTCATTGTGATTTTTCTTCCTATTATCTAAATGGAATTTCACATGTTGCAGCTTGTGCTCATTGCCCCCTGTCCTTCTGCTCTGCACCTCCAAGAAAAATGTGTTAATCTTCTCTATATAGTGATAAGAGAACTAATGTGCCCAAGAGGCATTCCAGAAACTTCACATTCAAAAAAATCTGTCATCAAACTGGAACAAGCTGGGCAGAAGAAGGCTAGGAGGAGTCTAGGAAGCAATTTAAATAGAGGTGCTGAAGGTTAACAGGCTTAATTTACCAGTGTTAGAATTGTCACTATTCTAGATGATTAAACAATTAATATCCAAATGAGAAAATGAATAGTCAGAGAAATTAGCATACAGTAATTTGTGCTACATCTTTTAGAGTTTACTGGCTTTGGAATTAGGAAGCAACTTTTAAAAAAATTTCCTACATATATTGAGGGTGGATCTTCTAAATTATGTTCCACAATGTTTGAAATTAATCACTTTCCCTCCAGAACATATTTATTTAAGTGGTACTATCTGTGAAAAATGCTACAAGCAGGTCTTTGTATTATGACTTCTGCCTAAGCAGAATTATCTAATTTTAAGCTTGACAAAGTATAAAAACAGAAATTCATAAGAGGACTCAGTAATGGAATAGCTGTAGTTGTTTTAAAAACAGTAATTAAATATACTTTACAAAGATAAGACCTAACAATAAGAGTATCACATAGAATGTTTTCAGTATTATAAAATCAATATGGAAGGCCTAAACTTGGTGTGTTCCAACATAACAATGTGGTGAAAAGTAATTGAAATACAGGTCTTTTAAGAGGATGCATAAATACAGATCCAAAGTGAAACCCTAGAGGAAAGAATCAAGGTGTTTCTAAACCCGGTGTAATCCTGATATGTGGAAAAGACTTGAACATCAGGTCTGACTGGTCATGGTAGTGAAAAACAACAAGGAATCAGTGAAGTACTTCATGAATCAAAGAAATTAAAGGCTGAAAGAAACATAAAGCAACTGTTAAAACCCTTTTCCAACCCAAAGGCAGGAACAACTGACCTCACCCTTCATACCTCATCCAGAAATGTAGTAAATGGCTACTAAATCTGAGCAGCAGAATAACGGAGCTTCACCAAACACAAAGCTCAGTTTCACATGAGACAGGTTCAATCTAACTGGTACAGATTTGTGCAAGCTTTGTCCTGTCTGTCAGCAGCCTCTTGGTACCCAGCATGAAAAGCATCCTTTTGAGATGGGTTTGTCATGTGTGACCGGTACCCCCCTGCTCCTGGCCCCTTGGTGATAAGGTTAGCATAACTAACACCATTTTATATGGCAAACAGACATTCTCTGTGACCAAGCTGATCATGTATCAGTTCCCTCCCGCCCTCTCCTGACGGCCCCGAAGGTCCTGCACACCAGACAGACTTCTTCTCCCCTTCTGTATCAGCCTCAAGGTCCCTGGGTGCCAGGCTGACCACTCCCCTCCTTATTAGCCTTGAAGGTCCCAGGCACCTGGCCAACCTGATAGTGATGACTGCATCACAGAACAGGGGAGCATAGCAGCACACAGCACACTGTCCATAAAATCGAGCAATTACAAGCCCTAAGTGGATCTTGGACCAGAACTGCTGCTGGCCTGCAAAACCTGTGATCACCTGGTGGCCAGGGACACCTTCACTGTCATCTGTTTCCTCCAAGGACCGAGTGAGTGACTCACATTCTTTTACATGTTTTAAGTCTAGTTGATGACTGTGATACTGCTACTGCAAGCCGAGTATTGACTGGACCCAAACTACAGAGGCTCCAGGTGATTAGGAACCACAAGCTAAGTTATGCTATAAAATTTTGTGCTATGCTACTTATAAAATTGTGCTACACCAATTCTGATTATAAAAATGGTGTGCTACTCTGATCATAAATTTCTATGCTATGCCTATCATCAAATTCTGTTAATAAAGCTTTAATTATAACTACAACTTAGTGCCATTATCATTCTGCCAGGGATCCCCAAAAGAACTTGTCTGTTCCTGCAGTGCTGGGTGACAACCATGTGGCAGGCACTTCTTCTATAAAATAAAGGGATTTAACCTGACTGCTCCAAATTCCATACAGACACCTTATAACAGACATAAGATTAGTGAGATTGCTTTTGGGAAGCAGGCTGAAATATACATATAAATGATTGTGGGCTCCAAGAATTAAATCCAAAACGAAACTGAGGGAACTAGCTGAAGAAATTCAGAAAACTTCCCATTTCCATTGTGAATTCAATTATTGAAAACAAGTGTCACTGACCTGAGGCAAGGACTTGTCCCCACATGCATGCATTTTCAGTTTCATTAATGCCACTTTTGCTGCTGTTTCACTGTTCTTTGCTCCTTTACATTTTTTGCGTTTTGATTCCTCACTTTTTTTAGAATCTGAGAACAATTATTATTCTTGTTAGCGTGATGATTCAGACCGTCCCCTGTACATATCTTGGAATTAGCTTATTGCTCCTCATTATAAATATCTTCAAGGTTCCCATCCCTTTCATGTCCTTCTGAGGCCACGGTATCAGGTACTCCTAGTCAAGAATATCTGGAATTGTTACAGTTCTAGCAGAACTCATTTACACTGAAAAGCAGATGAACACTATCATGAGGTAAACATGGGTTGCAAAAGCCAAATAGATACAAATTCTGAAGTTTCTACACCTGTGGCAATCACAGGATTCATATGGCAACAGTTTCAGGTCCTCGTTTCCACACATTACTCCACTGTCCAGTTAGGCAGTGCTGTTTATTCTCTTTGCTGTCCTAGAGCTTGTTTAAAAGCTGCAAAATATTACATTGGTTTTTGCCATCTTGGTTGTGTAAGTATAATCCCAGCAGGCTGGCATGCACACCCAAAACAATACAATTGCATTATTTTCTCATGAATTAATATGCACATAATAATGGTTAGGTACAATTCAGTACATTATAGTACTTGTAGAATGAGAACAAGACTATAATTCTGAAAGAAACCTGAGCCCTATTTAATCTTTAAAGATCCTCTTTACAGACACATGCTGCTGTTGTCCTGTCTCAGTCTAGATGCATGGCATTACATGCTGACATGTGAGTTTAAGGCTATTTAAACAAGGAATCCCCATCCTTCTTATTTGGTCAATCCTGAACCCTCAGAAGAGGTCACAAGCTCAACCAGCCTTCTGAAGAAAATTGTAGCATATATATCCCACTGTACTTGCCTATAATATTTTTAACTAGCTGCTGGGTGGCAGCCATTCGAGGTTTTGGTGTGTCCAGTCTCTCACATTCATGGTCTGATTGATGCCGGTGTCTGTAAACAACAGCATAACAGTTTTACTACCTTTTCCATTCCCTAATGAGTGAGTATTGTTGTTTAGATACACTGTTCCACTCACCTTAGACAAAAATGTTTTTCACAGTAGGGACATAAAACTGGCAAAAGCTCCTTTCCATTGCAGTCCTTGTATGAGCATGGGTAAGATCTGTGCTGGTCTGGTTTCATAGAATTGTTTCTTATATTCACCTAGGCATTAGTACAAAATATTTTCTGTAAATAAACAGACATACAAGTCACCACCCCATCTTTTCAAAAGAACTGCATGAACTCTGAAGTTCTATAGGCAAAACTAGTCCAGCTATTCTCTCCTACTTTTGTCCTGGTTAAGTTTAGCTCAGTTAGGAAAAAATCCCAACATCCTACTCAAAATCAATTTACTTCTGACAGGCAGAAAAAGAGTAGATTCATTTTTTTAGGCTTGTCACATTCTCAAATAAATAATTCATACTTATATACTGCATGTATATATCTAATCTGAAAATAGACAGTTAAATTGCACTTAATTTTAAGGTAGTCATATATTATTAGATTACCTCAGAACACCCGTGAGCATCCCGGCTCCTGTGCTGAAGGCTTGATGGCAAAAGAAGAAAGTATCACACCATTATCAACATTTCAGGAGAAGAAAACTGCATGTGAAAACATTTACATGTTTGAAGTCATCTGACAAGTTTTATCACGGGAACACTTCAATTAAATAATCTTGTCCAAAATTTGTTCTAACCATTTCATGTCTTGAATGGATCGATCATATTCTTGCCATGTAAAACTTATGCCCCAAAATAACAAACCATTTCAAGACAATAAGAATATTAGCATGCTTAAGAATTTAGCTCAAAGCAACTGGAGTTTGTCTGTTTTAATGGATTTTGAATCACTTTCCACAACAGTAGAAATCCCTTGAAGATTTCTAACATATGGAAAGTGAAATCTGCCCTCAGCCTATGAGTTTATCTCAGCTGCCCTCTGCTAATCTGAAGTATAAATCAAAGTGCAGGCCCTGATTTGAATCTTGGAAGAAGAATTCATTTTTTTTTTCTACCAGAAAAAAAATCTAACACCCCCTCACTCCCTACCCCAATCAGTACAAGACAGAGTCCATAATAATTTACCTGCATTCTAAAGACAATCCCACTGATTTCAAAGCTCCGCAACAACCACTTGGGGAAAAAAAGTGGTAAATTCAATGAACAGTTATTGTCAAGTACATGTATCTGAATTGAGTCACAGAATGTTTTATACAACATTTAGGTCTATACAACTGCCACACTGAGATCTTATAGGAAACCCAACTTAATTTCCTTTTACAACAAGGTCACCCATCTAGTTGACCTAGAAAAGCCAGTAGATGTGGCGGCTTTGGATTTTAGTAAAGCTTTTGATACTCTCACAGTAGCCTTCTGACAAAATGTCTAGCACACAGCAAGACAAGTCTGTAATATGATGGGTGAGCCACTGGCTGGTGGGTCAGGCTCAGAATTACAATAAATGGGGTTACATCACGCTGGCGGCCAGTCACCTGTGAGGTTCCTCAGGGCTCAGTTTTAGGGCCAGTGCTCTTTAATGTTTTTATAAATGATCTGGATGCAGGAATTGAATGTACATAAAGTTTACCAATGACACTAAACTAGGAGGAGCTGTGGACTCCCTTGAGGGTAGAGAGGCCTTACAGAGCGGTCTGGATAGACTAGAGAGCTGGGAAGTCACTAACCATACGAAATACAACAAAATCAAGTGCAGGATTCTCCACCTGTGATGGCATAATCCTGGTTATACATATAAAGTGAGGGATAAGAGGCTGGAAAACAGCCCTGCAGAAAAGAGATCTGGGGATTTTGGTTGATGGTAACTTCAATGAGTCAACAGTGTGCCCTGGCAGCCAAAACAGCCAACTGTGTCCTGGGGTGTATCAAGCACAGCAAAGCTAGCTGGTTGAGGGAGGTGATTGTCCCACACAACACCACACAGGTGTGGTCCCACCTCAGGTACTGAGTGCAGTTTTAGGCACCTCAATGTATGAAGGAGATCAAACTATTAGAATGTCTCCAGAGGAGTGCGACAAAGATGGTGAAAGGCCTCCAGGGCAAGACTTGTGAGGAGCAGCTGAGGTAATCTGGTTTGTTCAGCTTGGAAAACTGAATGCTGAGGGGCGACCTCATCACAGCCTACAACTTCCTCAAAGGGGGCAGAAAAGGGGGAGGTGCTGATCTGTCTGGAAAGCAGCAATAGGACCCGAGGAAATGGAATGAAGCTGCGTCAGGGGAAGTTCTGACTGGACATTAGGAAATGGTTTTTCACCAAGAGGGTGGTTGGTTTCTAGAACAGGCTCCCCAGGGATGTGGTCATGGCACCAAGCCCATCAATGTTCAAAGAGCATCTGGACGATGCTCTTAGTCATATGGTTTAGTTTTAGGTAGTTCTGCAAGGAGCAGGGAGTTGGACTTGGTCATTATGGGTCCCTTCCAACTTGAGATACTCTAGGATTCTATGAACTTACCAAAAGACACCTGAACAGCCATCACATACAAAGGGGAGAAAATCTGAAACAAAAAGGTTTGTTTTCAGATAGGCGACATGCTTATTGTTTTGCTAATACTTTCTAGCTTAATTTTACATGATTAGCTTTTGCTTACATACATCATGGGGCGGGTGCCTTTACACGGTAAAAAATCTCTACCCCTCCATCTACACAGTACCTAAAAGTGGCTTTTGTAACACAGTTACACTGTTAACTCCCCTAGTTGGTATTACTGAAAAGCATGTAAATACGTAAATTGTTTTTATATACATTCCAGAAGTTGGAAGTATGCTTTAAATGACATTTTTTTCAGTATCAGATTGGGAAACCAGAACATTTGGCTAGTCATCAAACTTAAAAGTTATGTTAAAAAATTGAATTTATTGTGAGACCACTCAGAATATTATTTACTGACTGCTGAAGCAGTGGGCAATTTACATTTTCATTATATGGGTTGCCAGCTGGAGGAGACGTTATACCTTCCAGAAGGCCAGCATCTCCTCCATTTACAAGTCCTGAACACACCACTCCTTCCTCTCTGTCCTTCGTATCATACATACTGTCCTTGCGCAATTTAAATTGCACACACTTATTAAGTCTCTGCATACATCCCCCACCTACTGCATCAATTCTTACAGATAAAATCACTTCACTGTCTGCTGAACTCAACCACATCACCAACAGCAGCAAACACCCACCTCCAGGCCATTACTCCGTTTCTCCATCCTTCAGGTTTGGTCTTAATGGACCACCATGCAACTGGACTACCTAGGCCAGCTCACAGAGATCTCGGTCACTTCGTCTATGTCAGACCAAGTGGTCCCATCAGAAAGCCTTCAGTACAAGCGATTTTGCTGCCTCTCTCATTTTCATTAACATAATTTCCTCAGATCAGCGAGAGCAAGCAAGGGCGAAGGAAGGGAAAGCCGGGTAACAACAGCTGGCAAAGCAGGGGATTAACCACCCGGCCACACCACTGAGGCGACAGGCCGTGGCAATGGACAGCGCAGGGCTGCGGCAGCACGGAGGCCGCCCCGCGGGCCCCCCGCCGCCGCCACCGGTCCGGCCCCTCCCGGTTCCGCCGCCGCCCGCCCCAGAGCCCGCCCCCGGCCCCCCATACCCGCTTCCGCCAGCGGCGCCCCGCGGCAGGCCGGGGCCTGTCTCCGCGACCGTGCCGGGGGCGGGCCAGGCGCGCCCTGCCTTACCAAGCTGGCGGCACTCCGCCACCCCGCAGTGCTGCCCCAGCTCCAGCTCCGCCATTTCCCCGGCCTCGCCAAAAGCGCGGAGGGCGCGGGGGGGCGGGGAAACCGGGGGGGCGGGGAAACCGGGGGCTCGGCGTGCGAGGGCCGTCGGAGCGTGCCGCGGGCGCGGGGCGGGGCCGCTGCGCAGCTGTGCCGACGCTCCCCGCCCCGGGGCGTGGCCGGCGGCGGGGCGGCCGCGGCGTGAGAGCGGCGGGCGGGGGTCACCCGGCGGCATGGGCTGCGTCGCCGGGCTTAGGGGAGCCTTGTGCTGACGGGCCCGTGTCGGCGTATGCGGCGTCTCAGGCTTCCAGTCGGCCCCGAGCCGCGGCGCCGGCGGGCTTCTTGCGTTAGGCGGCTGTTACCGGGGGAAACGTGTTTTTTGCGTCTTGTTTTTGCCGTCAGCGGCGCCGGCCCTACGAACAGGGTCCCCTTCGAGAGGCGCAGGGAAGGGGAGCGCAGCTTTCCCAGCCGCTTCTTGCGCTCTTGACGTTTATCAGTGCCGCCGTGGTTTCCTTAGCGGTGCGGCTGCACTTCCTAAAATCCACTCTTCTTACGACCGCGGCGTTTGTTTTCTCGCTCCGAACCCGCCTGCGCCTGAGCGGCCTGCCGGCAGCGCCGCAGTCCGTGACGAGCGGCCCGGGTCGCGCCACACCGGCTCCGCACGCCGCGCTGCCGGGAGCCGTCCCGTGCCTGTCACCTGCTCACCGCCGCGGGGCGCCCTGCCCCGGCCGTTGCCGCCGCGGCCCTCCCAAAATAGAACCACCTGCTGCGCGGTAAAGGAAAGGGCAGGGAGGGAGAGCAACGAGGCGGCCGGCCCTGCCTCGGCCGCCCTCCGCCCCGGCCGGGACCCCTGCGGACAGCCCCGCGGAGCTCGCTTAGAGCTCCCGGCGCTGGCGGAGGGCACACGTGAGGCCCGCCGCGGGCAGCGGCACCTCGGCGTCCCCCGGTGCCGCCCCTGGGCGGGCGGCCCAGCCCAGCGCCGCGCCCGCCCCGCCGCCAGGTGCGGTGCCGCCGCCCGCGGGCCCAGGAAGTGCCGTCACGGCGGGTGCCGGGCGGGGAGGCTCCTGCGGGCCGGGCAGGCCAGGCCAGACCCTTCCGTCGGCGGGTGCCGGGCCGGGCCAGCCGCCATGAGCAAGATTTCCAAATTCTTCAAGGGGGGCGGCTCGGCCGCCTCCAAGGGCCGTCGGGGCCCCTCGCCGCAGGAAGCGTTGGCGCGGCTGCGGGAGACGGAGGAGATGCTCAGCAAGAAGCAGGAGTACCTGGAGACGAGGATCGAGCGGGAGCTGGCGGCAGCCCGTCAGTACGGCACCAAGAACAAGCGAGGTGAGTCTTCACCTGGCCGGGGCCGGCCCGGCCCCCGCGGCCCTCCGCCGGGGAAGCCCGGGTATGCCCTGCCGGGCCGGCGCCGGCTGCTTGGGCGGCTTGCGAGGCTTTGCATTCCAGGGTGCCAGCGCCTCTAGTTAGAAGTGGGGGTCTGGCAGGGGCTGCCGCTGGGTCGGGTGTGTCGGCTCCGCCGGTGCGTGGGGCGCCCGCCGTGCAGCTGTGGGCGCCGAGCAGGCGGCACCGCCCGGTGGTGGCTTGGGGTCTTCGGCATCCATTGGTGTTCCGTTCGTTACGGCGGGCCGGCGATAGGATGCGTTATTATTCCTCGCTGGTTACCGTCTGTGGCTCCCCGAGCGATGCTGCTGTTGGCTCTGCGCCGCAGTCGGTGCGGGTACCGGCGGGCGGCAGTGCGGCGGGGGAAGGGGCGCGGGGCGTGCGGGGAGCAAAGGGCCCGGAGCACGTGAGGATCTCCTGTACGTTCGTGGGTGGATTCCCGTTATCCCCACTGTGAGTGTTGGTGAATACAGAGCTGGCAACTGAGGAACAAAGTGATTCAGTGATTTACCTCAAATCATGTAAGGAAGCAGATGATACCACTAAAAAATGATGGTTCAGAGTATTAGTGACTGCTGGCCTGGACTGCTGTTAGCTGCAAAGCAGAGGATACAGAGGGATAATAAGGTCTGTATCCTGCTTGTACTGATGTTGTCATCGCTGGGAAGGAAACAATGGTAGACAATGTCTTGTGGATATTATAAAGGCCTTTGAGAAGCAAGTTAATTCTAAAGTCACCTGGAGTCCTGTTTGCCTACTCTAAGCTTTATTTTTCTTTGAATACTTAAAAACAGAAGATCATTTTAAATTAAAGATTTGTGACATAGTGAGAAAGTAGCTCTTTGATCTGCTCTTTCTGTTGCTCGATAATTTAAAAAAATACTGTCATGTAACTTAGAACTTGTGAGGAGCTGCGTGTTAAAGGTGTTTTGGTTATAATGTATTTGTAATACTTTTAATAATTATTAGCAAAAGGAACATTAACTTTTAGTTAGAAAGGATTTTAAAACATGGGTTGAGATGGGACAGGTTTGAAGGCACAGTCAGGGGGAGTAAAGCCAGTTCAGCAGCACCACTGAGCCTGCTGCTTTGCAGCATGGGAGCCGTCAGGGTTGTCCCTGTCCAATAGTTTCTACTCCCTTGGCTTCATCTGGGGTCTCTCTCTTGTCCCTTTGTGCAGGTACTGGCACCTGTGTGCTGGTGCAGTAAGCTAGTTCAGGAAGGTGATCCACCTTAACACTTTATTTGTTGTGGGATGAAGTGACCAGATAGCTCCTGGGCCTGGGTTCATTGTGCAAATGCCCAAGCAGCAGGGCTGATGCCAGAAAACAGGCTGGCTCCAGTGACTGCTTGAATTCTTGTTTAATCCAGATGTGCTGCTGTGGAACTTTATCCCAAGCCTGGACTTTAAGCTGGCATGCTTGCAGGAACAATAAATGCTTCCTTTCCTTGGCAGAGCTCCCTGAAGGGTGTGTTTCAGAAACCTGGATGCAGCTGTAAAATGTTGTGGGATTTTTTTTGGCTGGGTTATTTTTTTACCCAGGGTAGGTTAAGTTCCACTTAATCCAGTTGACTTGGCAGCTGTGTAATTGCTCTGGCACCTGTGAAAGAGGGTGGTGCACTGGCAGGAATGAGTATTTGTTGTTAGGAGAAGGTGGCTCTGCCTCTCCTTTAATTTGGCTGGTTGATACTGGTTTCAGGTGTTTTTTGGCCTTGTGCTTCAGGCATGCAACATTTGACATATGAAACTTTTCTCCTGGATTTTTGTTTACACTGCAGTGCTCAGTATGCAATTGTTTGTGGAGTCATGCTGAAAGCATGGATTGTTGAGCTGACCATGGTTAAAAATAACTCCCTTTACCTTGTCGTTTTCTCAGGGACCTACAGTTAAGGACAGTAAACAGACAGGAGTAGGGCAAGAAGTGTAGACTGGGATTTTTTTCATGCCAAAAATAGTTCTAAAGCTAAAATGCGATAGTGTAACTACAGTCAGAGGAGAAACAAGAGAAGCTAACCTTGCTGTGCAAAAGTGCTTAAATTTAGCAGGCTACTAAGTGAACTTAAAACCCCAGTAATTCCCCTTCATTTCATATGTAAATTGCTTTACAGTTTAATTGCTGTTGATTTACATATAACAGCATACTGGCTGGTATACTGTTCTATTAGTTCAGAGGAAATCTGTGCTAACCAGCATCTATTGTAGCATTATTTAAACATACACACAAATGAGAGAATGAAAGTTTTAATCTACATTGCCTTGTTAAAGTGAATGTTTCAAAGGGACCTTGCAGGTAATTTGCAGTGTTGGTTTTTCTTAATTGCATCTGTGGAGAAGCCTATGGAAGCTAAAGTGGGACTGTCTGAGACTGGAGCAAGATGTAGCTAGGCACTGTAAATGCACCAAATTAGCATGATCTCATCTGATTTTTAGGCACATGAGTCTGAGTCAGTTATACTGACACAAGAGAGAGCAGATTCAAGCACCAGGAATTTTTCATGAGTTCAGATGATTCTTGAATGGATTCATGTGACATCAGTAGGCTTAACTTGATTTAAAAGCTGTAACACATTAGCTATGCAAATAGATGTGAAGCATCACTTAAATATTTTTGGCTTCTCCTTTATGAAGTGATTATCCCGGCAGTTCCTGCACCTAATCTGAAATTAGGTACATATTTTGGGTGATACATTTCCAGCATTCCCCGTTTATATTTTACTGTAGCTAGGCCACTTGAGGCTTTTCGAAACAGCAGTGTGTGTTGGAATTCCTTCTGCAGAGGTTATGTCATGATAACCTAATTTACAGTTAGCACTGCCTTTTAATCTCTCCCCATTCCAGATACAAACTCATAATTTTTTTTTTAATATGTCTGGCTGTACTTTTTGGGGTATCTCAATTTCAGCCAGTGCACAGGTGCCAATACCCATCTGCAAATTGGCCTTGTATCTTCAATATTTTGAAGGTTATACAGGAAAATTTAAATGACAGAAAGTGATACTGAATATTTGAGAACTCTGTTTAAAAGGAAATGTGTTTTCTGAAGTGTGCCTGTGCATGTGAAAATAACATACTCATGAATGAGTGTTGTTTCAACCTGGAGTCTTTCACAGATCCTATGAAATGGCTAAATGAAACAAAGTTAAAAGAAGTCATCCAGAATAGGTTTAAATCTTAACTATAAAGAGCCCTATAGTACTAATGAGGACAAAACCTACATAGAAAGTTGGAATAACAGGTAGGCTTTTACAAGTATATGCTGCTAAACATGTTGTGTGGTAATTTGGACAGGTCTTGCGTAGCTGTACAGCATTCCTTTTCCTTGAGTTAGTTGTTTAGTTTCAACAGCTTCCAGGTGACAACAGTGTCGTAGTTGTGTGTTAACAGGGACAGGGCCGTCATGCCTGTGACAGGGTGCATGACAGGTTGGGACTTGTTGCTGGTGGAGAGATAATGAGGAAGCCCTTAGTGTGTCTTTGTTCTGCAAGTTACAGCTATTGTTCTCTGATCTTCATGATCATGTTCCAGGTGTCTTGCTGTGAACCAGAATGGTTATACCAAGTCAGGTGCATTATTGTTCTTGAATTATCCCTGCAATTGTAACTGTATGTGGCTTCCCCCATGAGGTTTTAAGAATTGTGAATGCTGATAATGAGCTTACTTAGGGTGGTATGATTTTTATGGCCTCAGTAGCATTTCTTTTGCTTTTCCCTAGTGTAAGGGAGATCAGCAGTTGTAATCCATTGGTCCCTTGCAAGACTGAAATGGCAGTTTGTGAACTGTATCCAAGAATAAGAACTGGTATTTTCACTGTGGTGTTATATCTTCTGAAGAAACATTCTTTTCCTTCACCAGTTTCCCCCTGGGAATTCTAAGGATTGCTAGACAATGTTTTTGTATATACTTCAGAAGATGAGATCATCAGTAATTCCTGTACTGATGGGTGTTGGTGGTGGGCTTGACAGGTAAAAGGTGGTGTTACCACTGTTCTGTGTCTTTTCATTCTGATCTGTCATGAAACCACGAGGAGGGTGCCACAAGCTCTATGTCACTACTTCTGTTCTTTCCTTCTGAAACCTGGATATTCAGTGTGGGCAAGATTACTATTGTCCAGCTGGCCATTTCTGCTTCCTTAATGAAGTATCAGCATAGTAGTGATATTGGAAAGTGTCCTTCTGTATGTTAACTACAGTAGTTCTTTAATATGCGTACATAAACTTGACATAATCTACTGTTGTTGCAGCCACTTATCTTGAAAATAAAATAAAACCTCAGATTAAAGGCAGCGGTTCCTAATCTATGAGCTGTATTCTGTTTGCTGGACTCAGCAGCACAGGAAATGTGCTAAAGCCCAGCCAGCTGCTAACCACTTCATTATGAAATTCAGGAGTTGAATCGGCTTCTTTGGAGCACAACAGAAACTGTGTATGAGATTGCTTTTTTTGCATGGAAAGCACCTCCACCTCTTCCTGGTTGAATTGATATTAATTACACTTGCTTCCTCAGACTGTACCTCTCCTTAGACTCTTCCTCCCTGGGCTGTCTTCCTTCTTTGAAATCTTTGGAATGGGCCACACCCTTTTCCAGTCCTGTTCCTAGACCTTCACTGAAGTAAGTTTATGTTCCCTGCTCAATTTCTTTTTTTTATAGATATATTCTTTTTCAGCTTGGTTATTATAATGCAGTAGCATTTCTGTGAAACATTTAAATCCTTTTATAAGAGTTGCAAACAAATTTTAAAATGCTTGTATGCACAGTAGAAAAGCACTCTAAAGTTCATGGTAATCTGTAAAACACAGAAAAATACATTTCAAACAACAAAGAAATTCTCGTATCTTGGCTATAGGAGCTACTATAACAAAGCACCATGCAGCTAAGGGCATTCATTTAATATAAATGAGAAAAAATCATATAGTGTGGTGTGGGAATTTATTATGCCTTGGTTGGTAAGGAAGGTGTAGGAATTGATTTCCTATAAAATACTTGGTTCTGTAAGTCACTGGTAAAACTAAGGATAATTAATAAAGATGATATGTTGCACTACAATAATTAGGAAAAGCTGTTTATGAATAGGTGAAGTCACACAGAGTTTAGTTTCTTCCATGGTTTCTTAATTTGGGTGTGGTTTAATTAAATTTTCATACAGGAACCTTCAGGATTTTGAAAACAAGTTCTTTGTGTGTAACTCACGAAATCCATTTTCTCTCTGAGCAGCCAATAATAACAGCACCATTACAGAGTTCCATTTCTGAAAAACACCAACTGGAAATGCTGCCCTGTGGTAGCTGCTTACTCTAGTCGAAAACTTTCTGCGTCAGCTAGTTAGTGCATCCACAGGGCTTTAGAGTTCTCCCTAGCACAGTTTCAGACCATTAAATTTACCTGGCATCTCTGGCTTCCTAACCTAAGAATCCAGGATCAAATTTTGATTCAAGTGAAGGGAGGAAGTGGCTGGTGTCCTGACACTACCAATAGTAAGCATAAATAAGTAGGGAAATTATAAGTAGGTAAAAAGATTATTTGGGATTAAGTCAAACTGATGTATTTTGGAATTGCCAATGAGAACTTTACAATTCTCACATCTGCCATTTGCATGACATCATCTGGTGTTCATGCATCTTTTTCAGAACATGCATGCTCTTCAGATCATTCCCCAAAACCTGGAAAAATTTTGAATTTGAATACTATGGTTCATCTGTTGTGATTGCGGTTTGCTGTCCTGAAACATTTTACTACAGGTGTTGGAAGGCATTGTGTTCTTGGCCTGTGTGAATGCTTCTTACACCGCCACTGATGAGCGGTTTTGAGCATGTTGACAAATGCTTGAATCAAAGCAATGAATCTTTTAGTGTGTGTTTAGACACCATAAATCTATGCCCCCTCCTGGGAGGGATCCTAATTTAAGTTGAAAAGTTGTGTACCCCAATGTCAAGGTTCAATGTTATTGCCTGTGGGCTATCATTTGAAAAGGACAGTAACTGTAATTGCTGCTATCGGTTGAGTTTGTAGGGCTCAGTGCTGTTGTTGCTAGCTGGCTCTGAACCTGATTTAAAAATTAAATGTAAAAGACGTAGGAAGGGACACGGGTATTAACAGCAGTAAAAAAGCAATGGGTGACTCGGTCTTCTGTTTTCTTTTGGTATTTTTTTTCTTGCCAGGCACATACATAGTTTGGAAAGGACAGTGGCGAGGAAATGCTTGTGGCAAGATAGTGTGTGTTCCACACCCAGAAGCCAAGAGAAAGCCCTTTTCTCCTCCTGCTTGTCACATGCATTTATTCTGGTAATGATTTACTCTGAGCAAAGTATGCTGCTCATAACTTATCAAATATAAAAGACTAATCTCAACACTTTACAAAGATAATGGGGAGTAGCTGGGGTTGGCTGTGACTGTGTGTCTACATGGTTGCCTATGTTTTCAAGTTCTAAGGTTTAAAGATCATGCTCCAAGTGATTGTAAGAAATAGATACAGCTGAAAGCCAGAGAACTGTGAGTCCTCCTGTCATCTGACTCACCTGCTTGGTTAGGCCATTTGGGTTTTCCATTGCACTTGACAGTTTCTGCTGCTGAGACAAAGTTGAGAAAGCAGCATTGGTGGAGGTGTGGTTATCATGAGAGATCTTACACTATCTTTCTTAGTTTTTACATATGTTTTGCAACCTCTTATTTTCTTTCTTTCCCCTGTTTCTTCCTTTCTGGCTTCTCTCTGACGTTTTTCTTTTTCCTCCCATCTTCCCTGCTTTGCCTGTGCGTAGGATGGAGTTCAAGATCTTCCGCAGTGGAGGAAGAAGCTGCTCTTCCCTGTGGTGCTAAAAGGAGTTAACCTAAAAGAGGCTTCCCAGCATGTTCATGCAACAGCATGTTGGTGATAAACAGGCTGCTGATCTGGTGGGGTCAAAGCCTGTCTCCCTACTAGTAAGGTAGGAGGGTGAGAATTATAAATTCTGCAGGTTGGCTTGGTGCTGAAATGCCTGTCCTTGCATTTTGCTATGAAAATACACAGTACACTTTGCCTCTTCCCATTCCAGCTGCCTTACAAGCACTGAAGAGAAAAAAGAGATATGAGAAACAGTTGAGTCAAATTGATGGGACACTTTCAACCATTGAGTTCCAGAGAGAGGCATTGGAAAATTCCCACACCAACACAGAAGTGCTCAAGAACATGGGTTATGCTGCACAAGCTATGAAAAAAGTACATGAAAATATGTAAGTGCTTTCTAATAGCTTTCAAGTTGAGCTTACTAACCACTTTCATTGCTACAGACTATTGTATCAAGGCAGCCAGTTTTCACTTCATTTTTGGTTCAGGCATTTAGTGTCAGGATTGCTGTTATGTTATATTTGGCAGAAGAAGATCTTTTTGTAACAGCAAGCCTAGGTGGAAGTCAACTTAACTAGACATCAGTGTGGTACCTGTGTTTTCTAAAGTCTGCAGTGGAGACTGGCCTCTGCCCTTAGTTTCTTCAACTGAGTTTCTTCTGGAAAAAACAAGTGGACTCTTTTCCTCAAAGTCCGTAAGATGGACTGTGTGCTTCAAAATATTAATTAGACCTAAATAAAAGAGTAGGTAATTTTTTTGTCTGTGTAGTATTTTTATATGTCTTATATTGTTTCATGAGGAATTTTCCTGCCTAGATAAACAGAGTTAAGTAGAAAGGTTGTTCTGGGAGAAGTAAACAGGAACTGAAACAATAATGAAGCTAACAATAAAGGGAAGCTTTTAAATGGGGTATAGTCCTGTTAAGTTCCCCTAAGTTTTGGTGAGAGCTTAACATCAGAAAAGATCAATCTGTAAAGTGGACACTGAAACTGACATTGGGAGGGAGATGGGATCTGCCCAGGGGATGTGGCTGTTGGCTGGTAGAGGTATGAAAAGCACAGAGAGGGAGAGACACACAGACTGCTGCTGTTTGACTTGTGTTATAATCCCAAAGTGGAAGAAATTGGACTGGCTAAAACACACAGAAGCTTGCCAGGGAAACGTTAAGGTGTAGGTGAGGGAAATTACTCCTGGTGAGTTCTGCTGTTTATAGAGCTACGAACATAAAAAGAAAATAGGGTCTGCTCAAGTTTTTCTGAGTTTCTTCTGTAAGATTTTAATGATTCATCTTTAAAAAATGTTTCCATGTTATCTTGCCAGGGACTTGAACAAAATTGATGATTTGATGCAAGATATCACTGAACAGCAAGATGTTGCCCAGGAAATTTCAGATGCTATCTCAAATAGAGCTGCCTTTGGTGAAGAGTTTGATGAGGTTAGTACTTCAGCCCTATGAGGTTTTAGCTGTTAAATGACTCCATAGTCATTTTGTTGTGCAGGGGCTTGTTCCGGGGGTTTGTTTCTCAAAAGGTGTGGATGTGAAATTCCTTGGTTCTAGCCTACCCTATCTAGGACATGTTTAATTTACATATAAAATTATTTAAAAAAATATTAATATATATAATCTAATAAAATCTGTAAAATGAAAAATATTTTTTTATTTATATATAAATTTTAAGAAAGGTGATTTTAACTGCACTCCTGTAGTTGTTATTCTCACTTGCACCATGGGAAGCGAAGGTCACTAAAACCTGTAATTTGTACTGTTCCAAGTGGACACTGAAACCTATAATTTTTTGTGCTCTGAATAGACATCTGTTTGACTAAGTGCATGTTTCTGTGCCTTGAATGGGCTGCAGTTCATAGTCTGGAATATTTGGACCAGTTTTTAAGGTCACTTTGGTGCTTGGAGATGTAGGTCCTTTCCCTGCTTTCTAGATTTTCTACAGAAGTAGATCCGTTAGGTAGAAGTAATTCATATTGGAGGCAATAGGGTTCCTTCCTTGAGCTATTTTTTTCTGAAGCCCCCACAAGCACTTAGGACCTTCTGAAAACTTGTTGCAGTGGCTTTCATCCAGTTTCCCTGGCCTTGATTTTGTATATCCAAGCAGTACATATCTCTGATAAGACCATGCTGAAGACTTAGGGGTCAAGTATACTAAAAATTCTTGCAATCTGTGGAATGCAGAGCTGGGGATCAGGCTCAGTATCACAACCAGTTTGATTTTGGTTTTTAATTATGTTTTAAAATGACCAAGCACTAGAGATCATTTGAGGAATGTCCTAAAGAATTAAATAATTCACTCTGTCCCCAACTAATTTGTTCCTGTGTGCCCAAATGGACAAAAAGAAAAATGCATATGCTATATGATATTTAACTGGTGGGGGAAGGTTTCATTCAACAGTTATAATTTATTGATGATAGTAATGATTCTTTGTGTTTTGTTCCCGTTATCTGCTCTCCTGTTTTTCCATTTTGAATATAAATAGACTTTTCAAGAAACTTTTAATCAATATTGGCACAAGGAATGGGATTTAGCCTGTATAAACTGGGCTTCAAACAATTGAAAAGCATACTGCTATCCTGAACAGCTATACAGCGTCACTTGCTTTTCATTGGTGTTTTAACTTTTAGGAGTCTAGACTTAGAAAGCATGTTTTAGTTTGACCTGGAAGTTCCTAAGAGATACTTGTCTAAGTTGATGGGCATGTTTCCTATGAGAAAATAAGCCACTGTCACATGGGGTGTTGTAGTAACAGCAACTACTTTTGCATAGGACGCTAATACTTATGGCACTTGGTCAGTAACTGGGAAACCTGGTTTGCAGGCCGCTTCAGCTTAAAAACACTAGAATATTGCTGGGTGCTAGAATAATTGCTGGGTTATGAAGTGATTTGTATTGGAGGATGATGTTAAATTTTATTTTATTTTGACCACAAACTTTAATTTCCTCTTCACATATGTGCTATGGGTGTAAAGAGATCATGGGAGCATGTAATTTGTCCTGCCTCAGATAAACACAGAAACATAAATGTTCTTTGTCCCTGGGCTGACACAGTGTATGTCATGAAAAATGCAAAACACTCTGTCCTACCTGAGCAGGATGCTCACTGGGAGAGGTGGTCCAATATGTACATTCTGGTGGATGAAGCCTGGAACCCGAGAGTTAGCATGGTATCTTCCCGCTGTACTCATTTTTACTTAGGTTTGAGAGGAGAAAGGGGATTTGTTACAGCTATTGCAATACTTCACAGCCTAGCTGTAGAGCAGTTTCTGAGTTGTGGGAAATGTAAGTAAAATGTATGCTTGAGGGTGAGAGGAACTTGAAAGTTGAGTCTCCCACTTTGAGAGAAAATGTTCTAGCGATTACAAAATGTTCTAGCGATTACATTGTACTGTAGGGGACATGATCACAGTTTCATTTACTTTTTTTTTGGTTTTCCCCTCTCCCCGCCCCCCCCCCCCCCCTTCTTTTTCTTTCTTTTTTTTGAGCCTGTCATGGCTGACACTACCCCTTAATTGTTTGTTTACTCAGCGGAGGTTGGTGAGGACTTACTTGGTGTGGGAGAGGGTTAGATGACCATTTAGATGTCTTCAGAAATGCCTGTTTCCTTTGATTTTACAGCTTGGACACTAACTTCTTAAGAAGCTGGTATTTACAGCACTGACAGGGGCATTTAAAAGTGCAGACACATTTGCATCTCAAAGCAAGTCCTGTGGTGGCTATATAATTATCATTTTAATTTACATATTTGTGATGAGCATGGTGTAAATGGGTAGGCAAAGCACAATACCAGTAGATTTCACATTGCTATAGCCACTCTTTCCCTAGCCAGTTTTGCCCATTGTTTCTTTGTAAACCATTTTATCAACGTGGCAATGGTCCGTTTCTTTACAAATACATGATATTTAGCTTCCTTTCTTTGGGAAGCTCCAGCCGAAGAATAAGCCCTTGGCTTTTTTAAAATCTATGTCGCCTTTTTATTTTTAGTATTATACAAGTGGATTAGATAATCTGTCCAAATCAGCTTCTGCAGCTAAAAGCCCAAGAGTGTTACGTGCTTCAGGAGTGAATAACACGACCCAGGAGGACAGCTCTGATTCCAGTGGTGCTTTGAGATCAGATATAATCCTGAACTTCTGTGACAGAACTGAAGCATACTGTTTTAATGGCAGTCTACCGTATAACTAGTGGAAGCTGTTTGATTCTTAAAATGGGAGAAATTGCACATTAAAATTAGAATTGGTTGAAAGAGTACAGGCTTAGATTTGGAGCAAATCTGAGGATGGCAGAGGGACTTTTTCATATTTTTTTCTTTATCTCCTGTGTTTGCCTTTTTGAGTATTACACTGTCACCTGTTTTCTTTCTAATTTTATTCTTTGTCTTGTTTCTAACTTCCATTGTCCTCAACTTTCAATTAAGATTTACTGTTGTTGCCCACATTTAGTAGGAATTATACTTGTGATATGATGGGTTTTGATATTTGTTTTCAGATGTAAAGTCTTTTCAGTAGTGGTTTGCTTCATGGTAGTTAAATTGCCCTTGCCTGAGATCAGTCAGGACATTGAATTTGTAAATAATGTTTTCCTTGAATTTAGGATGAGTTGATGGCAGAATTAGAAGAACTGGAGCAAGAAGAATTGAACAAAGGAATGAGAGATATCAGGTTGCCAAGTGTTCCGTCCACATCGCTGCCTTCTCACCCCGGTAAACGGCCTGCTTGTCATTTTACATTTCTTGTGATTGTTATGCTGTGAGACGAGGGAAGGAAGAGAGAGTTTCAGATATGGATTTAACTCTGTTTTAACTTTTAAAGTATTATAGATTCTTTTGCCTGGTTTTGTATCTGTTTATTAGAAAAAGCAGTGTGTAAATCTGGTTTGCTGTATGAAACATTTAGGACCAAATTCTCTGTAGATTTGGAGAAACAAGCTCAGGGAACTTGACATTGTGCACATACTGATGCATCTCCTACTGAAATATAGTGAGGGATGGGAAGACCTTTTTTTTTTTTTCTTTTTTTTGGCAAATAAATCCTTAGTCTTTTTTTTAATTAGTCTGACCTACATTCAAAACGTTTGTGTTACAGAGATCCAGCTTTGTAGGGTTGTGGTTTGATATTTGCCACTGATATTTTAATTAGAAATGGAGGAGGGAGCAGGAGGTACGCATTTAAAAGAAATAGTCATTCCTTTTCTTTCTACAGAACAGACTTATTCCTAGTATTAAGCAGTAGTCTGATTTCTCTGTAGTTCTGCCCTGTTCATTTTGAATTAACCCAGAGACAGTCAACTTCTAAGTACACCTTTCACCATGTCCTTGTTGTCCTCTCTCAGCTGAAAGACTTGCTGTGTACTGATTGAAGCAAAAGAGCGTAAATATTTTATGGTAAGGACAGCACTCATGTGGCACAGGTTGTTTATGGTACATTCTGCTGCAGAGCAGGCTACCTAGACCAGCTTAGTTCAGAGACTCTTCCATGTGTTTTGGCAGATGGCATTTTTAAATCCTGAGAAGCAATTTAAAATGTCCAAACTGGGGTTGTGGCCTCATCTACTGCAGTCAACTGCAGAATAGCTATTAGAAAAAAAATAAACTTAGGAAAATCCAGTGCAAATTGCAGTCTTGGCATTTATGGCTTGCTCATACATCCTCTTCTAGATCCGGCTGTGCTGGCTGACAGTTTTATTAAATGCAGACCACCCCCATATGCTTCTCACTATCTTTATTTGTTACTCCATCTTTATGTATGGCTGCTTAAGGCAAAATTAGCTGGTTACAATTATATAGTTTAAGGCCTTGTGAGACCAGCTTATCTTTTCTGAAACTCCATGTTTACTGTTACACAGCAATAGCAAAATAAGAACAGTTCATGCTTCTGATTGGAGGTGCATGTTACCCTTCTGATTTTGGAGATGAGGAAAATGAGATGAGCAAGGCATAGTGACATTTCTCAGTTGTACAGTGAGCCAGTCGTACTTGCAGAGGAGGGACTGAATCCCTGGTCTCCCATGTTGTCCTTCCACCTGCAGCCCCTGAAGGTGGTAGTTGCAGCCCCTGTCAAGATGGTGGCTCCTGGCCGTACAGCTGCCACAGCTGGGAGACAGCTGGCTGCTGGAAATGTACACACAAGGGTGGTATTGCAGCTGGAACAGTATTCCACTGATGTTTGAGGAATGCAAACCCAGACTTGCAGAGCCCACAGATGGGGACAGCTTGAGGTTGAACCTGGGCTGTAGGGCATCTAGTTTGTAGGTCAGTGAATGAAGGCTACCTGGGTAGAGGTTTTAGTTCAGTGAATGCAAAAGATATGTGGTAGTAGATTTGGGGGGTGGGTGGGAAAAGAGCAAGTGTGTGTGGGACCAGGTACAGAGCTGAGGGTTGCTATTGCTGTGAACGCAGCAGTTAACTGATGTTACCTGAACAAAGTTCAGAAATTTCTTTCTCCCTGTTAATAAATGACACCTGTTATTAAAATGGGGTGAGTCCATTTGGAGACTGGGCCTGCACATACAGAACCCTTCGGCACTATTTGGAAAGGCAGCAGGATGCACAGCTGGCCGGGGATAGGTCACTTATGCTTGCTGAAGTGGCAGTGAGAGAACTGGCAGCTTTCTCGTGGATGCTTGCTCTCTGTGACAGCTTTTAGAGATTACATGTATTTTCTGTCGGAGTCTCTCAGTAGCAGTTACCTCAGACCTATATTGTTAACTTCAGGGCTGTATGAGGGAATGGTGGGGCAAAATAGTTGCACGTTTCATCAGCTTCGTTACTGCATTACCTGTGTTTAGCTTGCTACTCAGTAAATTAATTCGAGATACTCAAATTGAATAGCACTATGCAAGTCCACAAATGAAATGGCTCTGATTGTTGTATTAGTTGATGGTTATTGTTAATCTCTCTTTCTCTGCAGCATCAACCAGGAAGAGAGCAGAGGATGAAGATGAAATGAAGAAGTTGGCTGCCTGGGCTTCATAAGAGCATGGTCTTTTTATAACTCTGAACATTACAGTGCAGATGTGAAGAGCTGTAATGCTGTGTTATAACCTTACCAACTTAGTGTGGTTGCATTTCATACAGGCTGGGTTTTTTTTATGGCCAATCTTAGTAAGAGTAGTGTTACGGCCATTATTACAAACTATTTGAAAAACAAACAAAAAAATGCAATAGTTGCCAAAACGTCCAAGCATCAAAGTTTTTTTGGCTTTGGCCAGAGACTTGTTCTGTTATTAGTATTGGTTAGGTATTGTTATTAGGTAATGTTTACTATATGTGGCTGGTTTATAAAACCTGTGAGCCTCACTTATGCACACAGATGGATTAATTGTTGAAGAAGTTCAGTAAGTCATCAAAGCCCTATCCTAGGAGGTTATTTGGTTCAGGTTATTTGAATATTAGTAAAACAGCTTTATACATGTCCTGACTTGCAAGTTCCTTCGAGCCCAGGAGCTAACAGCTGTTCGTTTGGGCATGGAGATTTACATCGTCTGCCTGGAGCAACTTAGGTGTCCTAGATATTAAAAGGAGACTCTTCTATAGTGTTTTTTTTTGAAGTGGGATAGGTTTTTTGTTTTAACTTAAGCCCAAATATCCCACACAGTTCTATAGGTCAGCTTGAATAGTATTTTGAAATATTTCCAACACGGTTAAAGAACAGTTTTTACAGTCATTGGGGAAAATGAAATGTCCAAGTTCTTATAGATCTCTGCTAAACAAAATTGATTTCTGCTAACCCTGTCAAAAATCCAGAAGAGATTTGACCTTCCAGTGTTCTCCTCCACCACCATGTCTTTCTAGGGTAAGTCATCGTGTGATAACGCCCATCCTCAAAGGAATTAGTAACACATTTTTAATTAAACAATTTAAAAATGTTTTTAATTTCTGAGTGTTCGGTTCTTTTCTCTTACTCAGTTTCTGAATGGAAATAGTGCCAGCATGCTGTATTTGAAATGTCTTTTCAACCCTGGTTAAAAAGCTGATTCTCGATTACTTGTGAAGTTGATGTGTTACTGTCCAACTGACAACTTTTTAGCTTAAGGAATAAATGCCACTCTGATTGCTAAACTACTACATATATAGAGACGTTACCGTTCAAATACAACCCAAAAATTAAATAGGCTGCTTTGTAGTAACAAATTTTATTAAGACGAGCTCAATGCTAGAAGCCTGCTGTCAATCACAAGGAAATAGCAGAACACTGTGGAGTTTCTAGGGGTGTGGGAAGCAGAGTCACAGTGCTCTAGGTTTCTTGTTTTCAAATTAATTTAAATTTACTGATGATTAAACCACTTGGTGAATAGTGGGAGACTTGGTTTCTATAGATCTATAGCAACCGGAAGACTGCCCCCTTCTCCTGTGGGCTTCTGCCTGTGGCTTGCTGGGTGTTCAGCTTTGATAGGCCATAATAGCCTTTAGCTTATTGGCTTCTATGTTAAGCATAAGCTAATGTGTGTTTCTGGACGTGGCATGCTGCTATGTTCACAACCTTTCAAGTTGGGTTCTATAGATGAAACCTAAAATTTACAAACCCTGTGGAGAGATTCAGTTTTTCAGGGCTTTTTAATCGGCTGTAGTGGAATTGCTTTTGGTTTGCATCCATATGAAGGGAGAATCAAGCCTTGCCACTTCAGATAAATTTCCTGCTGGAAAAAATTGTGTTAATTCTGTTCCAAAGTTTGGAGGTACCAGGAAAATTGTCCGTTTCTGTTGAGAGTAGAGAAGACCTGGAACTATTCAACTTTTGTTTTAAAAACAAAAAGAACCCCAAACTAAACCAAAACAAAAAAATCCTTAAATTTTACATTTTGAACTCTCATTTGGAAACCGAACACTAACAAAATGTTACTCAGTTGTGATGCTTGCTGAAATTCAGGATGAGATGCCAGCTGGGAGCAGGCATATTTATTACAATGAATACTCTGAGTTATTTAGAATCCATTTGCTAATCCTTTTGGCTGGAATTCTGTTTCAAGGTGTGCAGTCCGTGCAAGTCACTGAATTGGGTAGAGAAAGTATTAGGGTGCACAGATCGCATCGCTGTGCGAGGCTGCCTGTGTGCTTTTGGACACGTTGTGGACACAAATGCGAGGCCATGCCAGCATAGTCCTGTGCTTAGCTTGGAAGAGCTGGCTGCTAGCACCTGTGCTTGGTCAAATGAGTAGTTTTCCAATGCTTGGCACTTAAATAGCACTTGGCGTATTTAAAGTGCTGTACAACCTGACCAGAATAAGTCTCTATGCTTCTCATTTGAGACTCAAGGGATTTTCAGTCTGCTTTGGAAAATGTGCACCTGTGCTTGTTGTGCAAGAGCTTCCTGTGTGAACACCCTGCAGGGGAGAAGAAATCCTAGGGAAGGACTTCTCCTTTGCAGGCTGGTGTCTGGCTGCTGACCTCCAGCCATGTTTTGGCCAGGTGTTGATCCTGACAAGTTACGGGTGTCTTCAGCTTATTGATTTCAGACAGGCACTTTAGGAACAAAATTTGTGGATTTTTGTGAAGGGTGAAGAAAAGAAACTGGGGATTCAGATGAGTTTATTTAAAAACTTGTGTGTAGTGGTTGATGATGCTGGAGGACACTCTCACGTGCCAGTTCACAGGCTAGGACATGTGTGGTTGGTGAAGCTATACTTAGAGATACTCTGCTCATGTACACAAACCAAAATACACTGTGGACCTCCAGAAGTGGAGTGCTTTGTTGCCATATTTGTTTGGGAGACAGTAGGTGACTACTTTTTTTTCAAAAGCAAAGGGAGTTCTAGGGATTTTAATTCAGTTGAGGAGGTTTCTCTTACCTGTGTAAATTCAGATGACACTGGGACAAATGGCTTTTCCTGCTTTTGAACGTATGTGTCTTCATCCCAAGATATATTTGTTTAGTGTGTAAGCAGATGAGAGTGAATAGTGTCACTGTGTTACTGTAAATGTAATCTCTATTAACTGCAGCAGATGGTGTACTATAGCTGCCTTCCTTTCTTGTTTCTTATTTATTTTCAGAATGTTTTCTTCTCTTAACAGGCTTGGGCATTTTTAATCTTGAAAGCTTTAAAAGGGGGGTAATGTATTAATAAAAAGTAAGAATTTCTATATATGCTGTAAATAAAAAATATTTCGGTGTCGTATTTGTGTTATATGATGATTGTATTAAATTTATTTTCATATTATGCAAAACTTCAAGTGATCTCCTTACACTGTCATCAGGGTACAGTGCTCTTAGAGCATGTAAGGATATTTTGAAACATTTTTTGATGTATTAATCTTTCAGCATCAGGTTAGAATTCAGTTCTTCTTCAAAGGTGGTTTGGCTAAAAAACCCAACCAAATTAAAAAAAACAACACCAACAACAAAACCAAAACAACCTAGTGTATGATAGGGTGTTTGGGCTGCTTTCCTTCATGCTTAAGTTGTGTTGCAAGATACCTTTTCATCCTAATGTGTCCAGAATACCTACTTCCCCCTGCCCCCCAGAAGATCTGTTAATTGTTTCAGGAATGTGTGTATTTCACTTTTCCAGGCCTTAGTTGAAAGGAAGAATAGTCAGGTCTTTTAAATGTGAAAAATTACTATAGGCAAGGATGAACTGAAACAAGCAATGCATTTTTTCATGCATCTTAGTAGAATCTCCTTAAATAAGTGTGTGTGTATAGTATGTCACATTTTATGTATACACACATGTATATTTACCGAGTGTTGGAGCAGTGATTTAAGGTTATCATTCATTATGTGGTCTGAAAGGGTTCAATTACTTGGACAACTCATCTTTGCCTTTTTGTAAAGCCTAAAGGCTTCAGAACAAAATGTCAGGAACTGTTCCAGTACGTACAGATGCCTGTTGTGTAATACAGCTGTAGGGGGTGGAAGAACTGCATGGGCACGTATGGGGAATACTTCTGATGAGAAAATATCATGTTTTCATGATGGCCTAAATTATTTTAATGATGCCTTTTTCTTTTTTTTTTTTTTTTTTTTTTAAGAGATGTAAGGATGAGGCTTTAGTCTCAAAAATGACAACAGCAGGGACTAGATTGAACATTTTAAGAAATGGCAAATAGCATAAATCTAATCTTACATAGCTGTCACTTTCTCATGTGTGTCCCCATTGCAGAGACCATCGCAAGACCCACCATCATAGCACTGTTCAGTCAGATGTATATTGTAGGGAAAATCTGCCCAGTTCCTGTGACTTTGATCATGGTTTAAGTGGTTTATTGTTTTATCAATGCATAATTAACTGGCCTTTGCTGAACTATACACTTGGGATCAGTATCTGCAATGCAACAGATAAAGCTGTGCAATATAGTTATGAAATGTTAGTGCATGTCTAGATTCTAAACATTGTTGTGTAACTAGGATGGCTGTGTCTGACAGGGTCGTGCTGGCCCTTCTGCTGCCCTGCGTTCTTCTGCACACTGCACATCCTCACGTTCTCACATTTTGCTTGTATTTCTGTCAGCTGACTTCCACTCACCAGCTAAAAGTCTCCTAGTAATTCTCCATTTGCTTTTTAATACAGTTGATTGTTGTTGTCTTTACCAAGATGAGCTTTGGGCAAATGCCCTCTCACAGTTTGGGCATCCCCCTCACCCAGTCCCCTCACCCCCCCTATGCTCTCTCACCTGCTGGCGTTACCCAGGTTGTGTTTCAGGCATTGGGTGTTACTCAGCTGGCTTTCTCAGAGAGGAGACAGCTGAATCTCCAAGACCTGCATGACAATGTGTATCTAAGTTTTTAGTTTGTAAGCTAAATTTAATGAAATAGGTAGGAGGCTAACTGCTGGTGGCCTTTTCCCATGTAGGTGATGAGTCTTGATACCTTCCATTGGTGCAACCTCAGCTTTTGAAAACATGCTGTCTTACTGGTCGAGGAGAGTTTTGTGGGTTCAATCAGGGTTTATGCACCCCCTTCACCCTGAGTTTAGCACCCTTTCCTCAAAAAATAAAACACAGTTTAGGAGGAATACAAGTCTTCAGATACATCTGAATACATTTTTATATTAAATATTATCTTTACTTTTGTGATTGGATTTTATTACCAAAGGGACCTTGGTGCAGCTGCTAAACTAACCACAGTCAGCTAGGACTGGCTACATATAGGCATATGTAGGGTTACTATGTTACCCTTTACCCATCTATTGTGTACACCCTCCATGTATATAGGGTTGTTGAGGTGCCTGGTGGCTGCTGGTTGTGGGCAGCAGCAGCGATGAGCTCTGGCAGTGGCAGGGCTTGGACTCTGTGGACTCCAGGAGGAGCTCTGGGTTCAGCCTCCAGCAAGAAACTCCAGCGCGCTGGGAAGGCTGCGGTTCTCACGGAGGAGCTGGTTTCAGTCTTACTGCTCATGCTGATGGGAAAAGGGTCTGCTTGGAAGTGCTGCTCAAAAAGCAGGACCAGAGGGGGGAACTCTCCCACTCTCCCCACAAACCCCCACTTTTTCAAAGCTAAAATGCCCTTTTAAATACTAACCTATCCTCTTGGCTGCTTTTCTGGCTGCAGTCTCTTCTCTTACCTTCCTCTGTCTGTGCACTTGCAAGCATGCAGGACACCAGGTCCTCAGAAGCAGACCTTCATGCAGAGTTTTCCAGCCCTCTCTGTACGTGCTCACACCATGACCAAGTAGAGCCAAGGCAAAGATTGAATCATTCAATCTTCATTCAAAGTACCCATTTTTGAAGAGGAGTTCAGCCCAGCATGATTAAGGGACTTACCTCTTTAATACCGGTTCAGCAAATTGTGCTTTGCAGTGACCAGCTGCAAGCTGGGTGTTACTCCAGTTTTGCAGTGAGGGCACTGAACTGTGAAGAGGGACTTCCCGGTCACGTCTGTGTGTCAGCCCTTGCTGGGGTTCACAGCATGTCTGTGCTGCGCTGGCTTTGGTGGGAACACATGGGATGTGCCTATAGGAAGGTATTGCAACTGTTGGTTTGGAGGCTGTTGAGGACATTGAAGTGTAGAATCAATCACTTTGATTTATTGAGGATTTGGATCTTAAAACATAAGTTTACCGAGAAGGAGAGGTCTTACTCATCAAAGGAAATTCAGTCTGATTTGACATGTTCAACAGATTGGCCCCACCAGCTACGCATTAAGAGCTGATGTGGCTTTGGGCCTTTTGTCCATTAAGGAACAAACTCTGCACCAAAGTTAGTTGTTCTCGTGCTGTGTCTATGTGTAACTAGGGTCATTTACTGAGGTCTCCAGAACAATCATTCCAGCGCTTGAAGATGCTCTAGAGCATCTCATGTATCCCGCTCCTACAGGTACTGTAAGAGTACCTGAAGTAAGGCACTACAAAATGTTTCTCCTGAAGAAAGATAACAGGCTGGAAAGAGGAAACCATAATAGTAGAATATTGAGAACAAGGAGTAAATCATATAGATGATAATGCTTTGATTCTTTCACCATGCTTTGCAAACATAATTTGTACACTGCACAAGCAAGAGCTTGAGAGAAAAGAACCCTGCAGATCTGCAACAAGATGCTGCTAGAGTGTCTTGGCTAAGCTAGAAACAGTGGCAAATACCAAATTTGGTTGCAAGAGCAGGTAAAAAAATGCTGCCTTTGGGTCAGCTAATTTCTGCTAAAACAAAACCAAATACAGTGAAAACTGCATATAAATGCACAAGGAAAATGGATTATGTTACTAGTGACCTTCCTATGACTGTTGTGCCAAGTTTCAGAAGTTAATAGCTGAATGCAGGTAGCACAGACCACCTCACACTTCTTAGCTTAACACTGTCAGCTCCTGGTGCTATGCAAGCTGTCAGCAAAATGTGTCTGATTTAGTTTCCTGGGATACAGAAAAAATCCTCCTGCATAGACCAAAAAATTCTGGAAAAGTTTTGTAGTATCATTAACCTGACAACAGGTCTTACCTATTTGTTGTAACAGACACTTGTGGTTGAACAAAAAGGGTTTTAACTCACGAAGATGACAACAGGGGAAAAAAAATGATGGGGGAAAATGATAAGTAGTCGACACATTAATTTATGTAGCCTGAGAATCTGTCTAGAGCACATATTGTGTCTGAATAAACTGAAATCTGAGCCAACAGCTGCTTCAGCAGGGCAGAATAGAGCAGCCTCTTTGTTCAGAGATCTTGTGCTCTGACCCTTGGATGATCATGAGTCTTGTGTAATTCACATCATTTGAGAAGTGAAAGATGTTGGTCTTTCCGTGGTTTTCTAGATTCAGAACTGAAACACCTATCTCACAGAGGATGTCAGTGAACTACAGCATGCTGACAGCAAAAAGATAAATAAAAGTAATTATTTACCCATGTTCTGTTTCTCAGGTTAACTCACAACAAGGTTGACCTTTATTTTTTTATTGTTTAATACTCCTTCATAACACATGACTTTGCACATTCATTTTGCAAGACTTCCAATGTTTTTAAATTGCCTATTTAAGTAGGGATGATTGAGTCAGATCTGACTGGTGTGAGACCAAAAAGCAGTCATCTCTACAAGAAGCTGGCTTATCTGGGCTCTTCTTGTACATGTAAGCAGAAACACCACCTCTATGGGCACATCAACATCTTACTGAACAGCACAGCTGACTTTATTGCTTTTCAAAAGATTATATAAATAAGATAGTTTTCTCATCTGCTTTTCCCACATATATTATAAATCATTATCCCCTTGCCCAGCTCAAATCAGAGTAATTACATGATGTTTTTGTTACGTTTACATTATCCTAAAAGCTATGCTGTAAGATTTCTAAATTAACAATGCACATCAACACACAAAAAATAAACTTCTCAGGGAAAGACCTTTCTCTAAACGTACAAAGCAGCTGCTATAATAAGGTAGAACTCTTGCCTCATGCCTTAGTTTATCCCTGTAGTGGCCATATTGATACTGATGAGGGGGAAAGGAAGATCCCTTCACATCACCTTACAACTATCCACCTTATAAGCCAGTTATCAGAAATGCTGAGAACATCTAGGAAAGAGCCACAGGGAATATGGAAGGAGAGATCATGTAGGAGGTTTGCTATATGTTGCAACTGCTTCCTAAACTATGTTTATCTATATCTGTTTACTTTTTGAATATGCAAAACAGTAATGAGATCTTGAAAGGTCAATGCGCAACCTGCTCCCAATAGGCACTTGCCTGATGAGCAATGCTTGACAAAGCCACATTAAGTGTCAAACAAACAAATGAACAACATTTCATAGTCATCCTCAACATTTCCATAAAGCAGTTGTGGTTTCCTCTAGATGAAAAGCATTAATCCACAGGCGGTTCAGAGAGCAGAGGCATGTTCCTCCACCACATTAATGCAAATGTCCTGGTGTTTTCAGTTTGAACTGGTAGAAGAAAGGAGTATTATAAAATCTACAAGAAGCTAGTAATTCATGAGCAAGGATATTTAGACCTACTTAAAATCCAGTTGACATATCCCAAGACACAGTTCCTGTATTATACAGACAGCAGTCTCACTGGATCAGCGAATCATCTAATTTTAACCTGCTGACAAGTCTATGGGATCAGCAGTAACACTAATACTACACCGGCTGACTTACCGTGCAATTAGGGTGACTCATATAATGGCTTTCTTCCTCATTTTCCTTATTCACAAAGCAGAGGGAAATACAATACCTAACTCTTGGATACAAAGTAGGGACAAATTCACTATTTGGAGAGTGCCTTGATGATTCTCAAGTCACAGAAGCGCTGAGTATAAATGCGCAAGCATTTAAGATCTCCATGAAGAGCTTAAAAAGGATAAAAGGAGACAAGTCTCTATGAAGATTGTACTGAAAGTCATGAAGACATACGTCAGCGTACTACTTCTGGAGACTTAAAGGGTCGTGCAGAACCTCACTGCCCTTTAGACAGATGAGACTCAGCCAGTGCTGGGAGCAAGCTGAGCCCAGAATCCCATTTATTAGACCACTGTTTTAATCAGTTGAACCACAGCACCCACTGGCAGGAAGACCTATGCTGATGGTTCCTGCGCTGTGGGGGAGCATTCTCTTCTCTCTGATGATGCATGTTCCTATCTCCTGAAGCCAAAGGGTTCAGCTCTGGCTAGCAGTGACAGCACTTTTGAGAACTGAAATTAATACATGAAGTTTACCACTTCAACTTCCAAGTCCTCTCTCCAGAGCCATGCTGCCCTGCTTGCAGTTTTGGATGTTTACAAGCAATACCAGAACTACAACACTGGCTGAATGCTGCGATATCCCTCATGAGACAGAGAGGGCACAAGTCTCACAAACGGTGACAGAAAGAGTGTGAGGATCTGAGTTACAATACAAATGCATTGCAGACGATTTTTCTGCAGAAAGACTTCATGCTAAAAATTATCATTATTTGTTAATTAAGAATGGCCTACACACCAGGCTTTCTGATTTATCCGGCTACGCAGAATTACACTCAAGGACACAGTAACTGGCTATTGGCATAGCTCCTTCAGCCTGCCCATTACCTCTACGTGACCATGAAAAGTGCTTGTCTTTCAGAATCACCCTGCCTATGCACATCCTGTGCTCTGGGCAACCTAAATGTAACTCTGACTGACCCTTGTTAAAAGAGGATCCTTCAATACAAGCATCCCTTTGTCTTGATGACGCTGGCTAAAACTGCAGTTTAGGGCTTTAAAACGTCCCCACCAGAAGAAAAAAAGATTAGACACATCTCATGACAGCCTTTTCCTGATTCTGGAACAACCATCAGAATGGTTCTGAATTCATCAACCCACAGAGAAATTTTAAGAAATATTTCCTATTCCAGTGTAACACTCAAGCTATCCAACTGGAAAATAATCTATAAACTAACAGCAGGATATATGGCCAACAGTCACTATTGCTTTAAGTGGGGATGACATAAGTTTGTGACAGATATAGATGACAAGATAAGAATATGCTAATCTTTCATTGTTTAAATAAAGGACTGCATTTTTCTTAGGTTTCCACTCTTCCAAATCTGTACAGCTGCATCAGGAACAGAAGATAAATCAAACTTTGGAAGAAGATTGAAAACATTTAACAAAATCTCTCACTCTGTTTTCCTCACAATGCACAACCCAAGGAGGAACAAATACAAAAGGTTGCCCTTTGAAACAAGACTAGGATAAAGGTTAGCACAACAAGGGGTTGCGAAGAACGCCAGTGCTACCTAAGAAGAAACCTTAGGATCCTGAATGGTTGAGATGATACAGAACCTAAAGCATTCACTACACAAACTAACATTTAGTGGAGAAGCGATTCTGGTTGGCAAAGGATTGAATGAATTTTCACTTTCAAAGGGGAAGAATCCTCAATTGCAAACTATGGAGAAGGCAATCTCCCCTTTCTCCTCTGCCTTTTCCACGCTCTCTCCCATCTTTTCCTTCGGCTATGAGGTTAAGATCCCATCATTAAAAATGCACTAAAGATTATAAAGTAGAACAAAACACTCCACTGTCGGTAAACTGACTGCTCATCCAGAATACAAACTGTTTAAAAGAGCCATCTTTTGGAGACAGCTGCATTATCAGTTCTCCATATTCAACTAAACATGGATGTGAGGATATATTTTATCTCTCATCTCTTAAAGCAAGTCCTGTATTTTGTAGGAGAAGTACCCATCTAGTTTTGAATGTTGGACCTGTCTAACAATCTGAATGTACTGATCTACAGGACAAAGATTTAACTGAAATATAGAAAGGTGTGATAGAAATAAACACCCCCAGAGCTGGTATTCCTTGAAGAGTGTTTCCTACAGGATTCGTCCCTTCCTTGGTGATTCATGACCTCAGACTATTTATTCGTGTTATCTGTCATTTCTTAAAAAAACCTGATTGCAGCAGCAGCAACTTCACAGCACAGTTCTTAAGAATTCCTCCCTCTGTGTGTGGAAAAAAAACCCACAAACAAAACCAGGTAAAACTTCCTAGAAAAAGCTCTATTTGTTATCAGTTCCACTAGAAATGAAAATTTCTGGCAGGATAATTGCTAGTGCTTCATAGCTACATTTCAACAAAGGAACAGAAATCACAGAGAGAAAAATCAAACTACTCAGTGGTCTAATGAGATGCACAGAATCAAACCCGTTTGGAACAGACACGTACCACCTAGAACAGGAGCTTTCCACATCCCTTCTCTCTGCAACTAAAACCCTCCAGAGCAACAAAGAGAAGTACACAAAGAGGTGAGTAGAGCAGCCCACCCAAAAACACACTGCGTAGGTTATTCATTCTCTCCTACAACTGCCAGGTGCAGTTTCACAAATCGGTGCATTTGCTGCCTTGCTTGAGCTGGTTCAATACGACTATTATACTCACAGTAACTAATGCTCGTCACTGTGGGAAAGGTATGAAGTGGGAGTTTTATAGGGACTCATTCTTGACTCGGTACTAGTCAGCATTTTAATTGATTTAGGACTATACAAATCAAAAGCAGAGAAGTGGCGTGGGCAGAGAGCAAGTGCTTTGGAGGATAATCCTGCAGGATTATTAAATTTAAGATGTAGTATAAGAAAAAGCAAAACCCCAGTAAGATTAAGCTGGGTACAAATTATCACAATCTAGAAGTACTGGAAAAAAAACACCCATTGTAAATCAGTGGCTAAACTATTAAGACAATTACCTTTGGAATGATTTAACTACAACAGAAAAGAACGAAGTGCTACTGGTTGCAATTCTAGCAATTAGTTCACTCTGCTCCAATTCCAGTTTGAATATTCCTCTGCTCATTGTGAAAAGCACAGAACCCCACTGTCAAATTCTCATGAATGAAATAGTTGAAAGTTGGCTTCTTCTGTACTGAAACTGCAGCAGCAAGTGAAAGCAGAAGGAAATGAGTGAAAAATAATGCCAGAATGAAAGCACGCATACCAGAAAAAAGAAATATCAGTATGGGACAGACTTGGTAGCCATCTTGATCAGAATGTTCAAGGCCACCATGGGTTGCACACCTCCAGTTTTGCATGTTCCTTAAGGGTGGTAACCATTCATTAACCAATAACATAGGCTAAGTGATACCACATGGCTGCTGGACAAATTCACATTTTCCTGTCCAGTTTAATTAAAAATCAAGGCCCCCCTAAACAAAAATGTCTAATGTGACGCTAAACATTTTGGGCCAGCAAAGTATCTTACAAACCTTAAAGCACAACAAAATTCCCATTTCTTTGCCCTCTCATGACTAAATTGGAAGCTATATTAATGCTTTCTTTAGTTAATAGATTTGCAGATTTACATGAAGTACTTTAGAAACTCCTAGCATGCATGACCCAAGCACCTTTTCAAGATTTTTGAAACACTTACAGTTGTAAACCCAACACTGTTTTAATACACACAGTTCAATCTTCCCTTCAAATAGGTGACATCTGACAGAATTTCATTAGTTTTCTGTAAGGCATCAAAACTTTGAGTTCACTCAACTACTATGACTATGTAGAATATATAAAAAAGATTAGTACCTTTTTTACTTTAATCTTCAACAGAAGTACAGTAAGTTTTCTGGTGTCTTGCTACAGCATTCTCATTCATTTTCATGCAGACAATTTCTGGGACAAACCAAACTCAGAACAAAAGTTGAGCGTAGGAAATCACTGAGTTAAGAAATGTCTCTTTCTATTAGTATTTTTATCCTTCTACTAGGTAAGACATTGAATGTGGGTGTTTTTTTTTTCCTACAATGGAAAAAAGACGACAGGTGTTTTGTCCATAGTTTTATTTCACCAGGAAGGTTTATACAGTTCTGCATAAAGGTCATTGTATGCACAGCCTGAAGTACAAAGCTCCCTTTGAAAACTCCAGCACAAAGACACTGCATATTGACAACATTAAACAATGTTGTGGGTGGTATAGGGTGGGGGGAAAAAAAATTAAAACAAAACAACATTCTTCCTATTAGAAAAGCAGAATAAAACAAGGCACTTTCAGTAAATAAGTGAAGAACAGAAACAAGCTGTATCAAAGATTCCACAGAACTGACCCAGAGCACTGTAACAAAATTCTGCAGTAATGAACAAGTGAATACAAAAAGGCACTGCATAATCCTCTCCCTGCAACTCCCCTTTCTCAACCAATTAGCCAACTGAACTTGGCACAATGGAATCTTAATTATAAAGTGCATCTCCTGTCTTAATACATTTTGAAAAATAGGCTATATAACATATGGAGCAACATCCCCACGTGTACAATATATTGAAACAAAAATACATTGCAACTAGATTCAATCTAGTTATGAACTGTGCAGAAAAAAATATGGCTTCTTTACAAGTCTTTCAATAACCTCCATATAATCTGGAACATTTTTAAACAAACATGAATGCATTAGCAAGATGGTAAGAGGTAGTGTTCCAAGTAAAAGGCAAACTCACCGATTTTATTGTTACATGGGTATATAGCAAAGGTATCCCAGTTTTTCAAAGCAGCATTACCGAACAAGATGTATTACAGCGTGCTATCTTGGGATGAAAATACACAGTGTTTTGGGGGTCTCATATTAGTTCCTTCAGCAAAAGTGACCTTTTTTTTTTTTAAAAAAAAATGTCCAACTACAATTCCATTTTCATAAATACTCTTCTCTTGGTACTCTAAGTTTTCCTATTGCATTGCATTAAAATTTCCAGAGAAATATTCTTCAGCTTCAGAATTTAAAACCAAGTCATTCTACACTCTTATTAAATGTAAGATGAATCCATTTTTACTTCAACAAGCATTAATTTATGGCTATAAGAATATGAAAACACAAATAAACAGATGAACACATCCAATGTGTCACATCAGTGGCAACATACGACATGCTAGATGTGTTTGGCGATTTAATGTGAAGCTTTCATCAGTCTGCTACGAAAGTCAGCCAAATTGTGTATGTACACTACCTAAACTTCAGCTGATTTTAGCCCTTATTAGACTTTAATATATTAAATATACAAAGGCTAGATAAAAACTGAAATCAAAGCAGCACTGGGTATATTTATTACGTTAATAATTTGTAAGGATTTATGTAAACATTCAATATGTGCATTCTTGCTCTTTGCTGTAAATTCTTCACAGCTACTCTATGCCCCTACCCACAGAGTATGTCCCACACCTGAACCTTTCCCAGGTAACAACAGCTGCTATTGATCTATTATTCTTCATCAGCAGTATACGCTACTTCAGCGACTTCAATTTCTGGTACAGAATTTTCAGCCAAAGAGCCACTCCAGCATGTCTCATGATTCTCTTTATCTGAGCTGCAACAAGAGATCAATAAACTTTGTCAAATGAAAACTAATATGATCCTCCATAGTAATTTTATGATGGTGATCCACAAAACATTTATAAAGCTTGTTTAACTTATTGCTTATTCCGGATCTAAAAAGTATCTATCCTGAGGGCCTTTATGCAGCAGAGGTGTGATAAAATGCTGAATTCCTCAGCTGTGCAGAATCTATGCAAGACCGAACATTGAAAAACAAACTTTAACAAAAACTAAAAAGATAAGTAAAAGAATAGTATTTACCAGCTGTCCTCACCCAGGGTACCCTGGTCTGCTTCAACTGCAGAAGACTCCACCTCGCCACTGCACTCACTTTCTTCTCCTGACATTTGACGCGTCATTTTTCCTAAAGACAAATCCCTACAACAGATAAGAACAGAGTACCACCAATCCATACAGCAAATGTTTATCATTGAAGAGCTGTCTAATTTTAAACTTTGCAGTTTCTGGGAACCTATCAATCTCACTCCTACATGCCCCATTTCTTTTATTACTACAGAGATGCAGGGCTTGCACTGGATAGCTATTTAAACAGTTTATTTACTCCAGCTGCTTACTCCCCAACTGAATTAAATCCTCTCCTTGTACCACAATTTGGTAGCTTTACAAAGTTCAAGTCCCAGAGGAGCAATTATGACTTTAGGTAAGAAATCACAGGCAGATGATCCAAGCCATGCACATCTTGCCTAAATGGCAGAAGGATTACAACCAAACGTACTCAGAAAGACGACAGGCAGGATGATAAAAAGATTTCTTCAACAGTTTCCCAAGTTTGTCATTGTAAATTTAGAGTCAGTTATTAAGTTTCAGAGCAATACATTTTCCCATTAATGATATAGAGACAGGTAGTAATTTCTTTTTAACAGCAACGCAAATTGGCAGTCTAACTAGCTTGGCTATAAAGGAGAATATTGTCATGTAAAATTACCAAAAAAACTTGTTTCCAAAGTATTGCTCTGTGTGGAAAACATACATCAATTTAGTTTAATTTAAATCAATCAAGCTGCCACCTGAAGTTCACAAACTGGATATGGTATTCAAATAAGCATTTTCAATAAGCCACAACAAGTCCATTTAAATCCTTTTCCAAATATAGTTCACTTAAACCTTATGTCCAAAGATGTGATTTGTCAGTCTGCCTGGATATACCAGGCTCAACAATCCAAGCAGTATTAGAATAACTTCTGAAGAGACCATGGGAATTCACTCCTTTGCTAAGAAAACCCCACAATGACTGACTCAGCAGGTTTAGCAGGACACCAAACAGCCCAACATCAACTGCTCCGGGCCTGCTACAAAGTTTAGCAGACAGGCACCATAAGGTTTATTGTAAAACTTCACCATTTTTCCCTTTGATTTAAATGGACAATGTCCAGTGCTATTTAAATGCTATCTGCGGCAGCATTCCAGGCAATTCAGAACAAAGTTAAAGACATTAATACAGACATATAATTGCCTGATCACTGTGCTCATCAAAACTTTGAGTACAGAGTTGTATAACTCAGAGCTATTTTTCCACTGCTCTCATCTCTAGCAGGGCATTTAATATAGCCAACATTTCAAAAGCAGAATAGAAATTTTGCTTTTATCCTCAGAAGACTTAAAGGATTAGGAAACATAATCCCAGTTACTTCAGAGGGAAAAGATGGGACAAGAAGTTTCTCAGTCATCAGTACTAAACAACAGCTTTTTAGCTAGCACATAAGAGCGAGCCTACTGAAAATATTGCTCTGTGTGTAATTACATAGGGAAGATTGTTTTCTAAGAACACATTTAAAGCTGGTGCTTGCAACTATATAGAGATGTTTTCCTGAAAAGAAACTCCTAAACCTCACAAAATTTCTACATACCTAATTCTTCTTTCAACAGCATCTATATGAAGTTGCTTTTCACTTAACAATTTCTTCAGCGATTCAACTTCCCTTTGTTTTTCAAGCAGTTCTTTTTGTAGGCGGTAATTTGTTTCCTCCAGAGTTTCACAGAAAGCCTAAAAGGCAAATTTAAGAACAGCTTCCATTTAACTTCAGTGAACTGCCTTTATTGATTTTTCTTTTAGAAACATCATCCTGTAACAGAATTATAGCTGCTTTCCTTTGTATTGATTACTATAAAGAGCTATGTAAACTTTTCTTTTTAAAGTTCCGTCCTTAATGAAGCAATGCCACTTTGCTCTGAACAATGAATTTATTACGTTAAATTGCCATGCAAATACTTTATCACATCACTGATATCACAACAAGACAGACTTTAGAAAGAGGTTTATTGCCTTTGATGAGCGGTCCCTAACTTTGAACCTTTTTGCCTATATGGAACATTAGCTGAACTCCCTGCTTCCTTTTTCCCCTCATATAAACTTTGTTGTCACATGATTTGGAAGTCAATTTCAAAGTCTCTAATTACTCCCAAGATGCTAGGAGTATTTGGATAAAGTCTGTATTCTTCCCTTACCCAGGATAAAGAAAAAGTTTTAGAATTCTGTACCCAACAGCTGTTAAAAATACAACAATCATGAGAGGAGACAAATACAAAAACATTTTGAAAAAGTTTAATGAAATGCTAAGAACACTTAACTACTCACCCATGGTATGTTGTGTTACTCTGCTGAGCATGACATGTATATATAATACACCCTGATGAATCTGACAGCAAATAATCTCAAAACGTAAAAGTGAAGAGCCAATGTATAATGCAACATCCACCAAATGCAGGAAGTGATAGAAGCTTTGGCACAGAGCCTGCTTTTCTATTACTGGAAAAGAGCAAGTCTACCAACAGTAATGTGCAATTCTGATTTAATAATTCACATATTCTCACTAAATAAGAAACCCACATATAGGGACCCTTGCTTAAAGTCTCTCTTGCACTGAGTTTTAATTTCTTTTACTGATTCAGATAGCAAATTTATCTTAGCTGACAGCCAATGAAGACCAATCATAAGTTAAGCCACATTCATTCACATCTACCAGAGCTGAGAACACATGGCATGGAATTCATCTTCTTTGGTGATTCTGGTTAAGCAGTCATCCTGTTTCATCCAAGTCAGTTAAGTGAATTCTAGCGTATTTTGTAAAACTGTTCAGGGTTGCTGGTGCCCTAACTGAAAATTGCCCATCATTTTCTTAAGAACATAATTAGGTTATATTACTCCTATCTTTAGATTTATGCACATGCACATTTTCCTCTTCAGAGATTAACTAAAATTATTCTACAGGTGGTGCAAGCTGTTTCATTGTTCTACATGAAAAATGAACAAAGCCTTTTGGAAAAAGTAATTTCTTAATGCAATCTGTGTATCAGCTGCCCAAGGAAGGGAAGTCACTGTTCACAGCCAAGAAAACATAAACATTTCTGAAGGATGCCGTAACAGCAGAAAGGTGAACCGGAGTTGAGAAAGACCTATCAGGGAATTGTGTGTAATGAGGTATCTTGCTCCTTGAAGAGCTGGACACCTGGAGCGTGGTACAATTCTAATACTCAGGCGGGACCAATTTTTCCTCTAACTTCTGAAAGGGCAACAAAACTAGGCCAGCTGGAAGACAGCTTTGATTCCTTCTTCAGTGGATCATGAAACACATATGTCTGGGAAAGGACCTGTGGAAATAATTACCAAGGATGTGACAAAATAAAACCCAACCAGATTGCTTTAGTGAATATTTTGCCTACATTTCTGTGATTAGATTTCTATATGGCCGAATTGATTTCTAATGAGGGAGGTACCTGTACCCCTCCCCAAAAAGATAAATATGTTTCAGCAAGTCTTTCTTGAACTGGAATAATAGATGTAGAACAACAGAAGATATCCATATTTTCCATTATTAGGAAAATGGTAACAAGATTATTTTTTTTGCAATGCTTTGTATGACAACGGTAAAGCAAAACAGAAGTGATTTTTGAGATCCCTTCAAAAATGATCTCCAGGAATAAGTGTGAACCATAGTGCTTGTCCTACAATTAGGCATTGTTTTGGAAAAAAAGAGTGTGAGGGATGGATATACATGCTGTCTGATACGCAGGAGTTCAGGATCCTAACAGGCAGGAGCAGGGCAAAAACCAGGACCACCATCACCGATTTCAGGTGAGCAGACTTCAACCTCTTCAGAAACCTGATTAGAAGAAAGAATCCATAGGAAACCACCTTGCAGACAAGAGCAGTCCAGGAGAGCTAGCTGATAATCAAGGATCATCACCTTCAAGCTCAATTAACAGGTCAGCTCAACAAGTAGGAAGTCAAACAAAGGTTGCAGGAGGCCTGTATGGATAAGGCAAGGGACTCCTAACCCAACTCAGACATAAAAAGCAAGTGTACTAGTGGTGGGAGCAAGGAGAGGTGACCAAGTATAGCTCTGCTGTCTGATCTTACAGGAACAGTGCTAAGAAAGTGAAGGCCAATGGAACTGAGTCTGACAAGGCATGTGAAAGGAAACAAGAAAAGATTCTACAAAGATTTTACGTATCAATAAAAGGAAAACTAGGGAAACCATGGACCTGCTGCCAAATCGACAGCATGTGACAAATCACACTGAAAACATTAAGGTACTCTATCCCATCTTTGCCTGTCTTGACTGGTAAGCCCAGCCTTCAGGAATACCAGACCTCTGCAACCAGAGGGAAAGAGAAGGAAGAGCAAGATAAATTTACCCTCAGTGGAAAACAACCAGGTCAGGGAATATTGAAACAAATTGGACATACATAAGTCCATGAGGCCTGACACATCGCACCTCTGAGTGCTGAGGGAGCTGGCTGATCTCCAGTTCGCTGTCCACCCCCCCCCCCCCAGGTTTCACAATTCAAACATCATAACTGAAGATAATAATTGAGTATCTTTCACGTGGTAAGAGGAGGAGAGAGCTGGGACTCCTCAGTCTGGAGAAGAAAAGGCTCAGGGGGATCTCATCAATGGGTATAAATACCTGATGGGAGGGAAAGAAGAGGGAGCCAGACTCTTCTCAGTGATACTCATTGACAGGACAAGAGACAACAGGGTACAAATTAAAAAACAGGAAATTCAATCTGAACACACAAGGTAACTTTTTTTTTTTTTGCCGTGATAGTGATCAAAGACTGGAGCGTGTTGCACAGAGAGGTTGTGAAGTCTCCTCTGTAGAATATTCAGCACCTGACTGGACGCGGTCCTGGGCAACATGCAGTAGCTGACTTTGCTTGAGCAGGAGAGTTGGACTAGATTATCTCAAGAGGTCCCTTCCAACTTCAACCACTCTGTAATAAGGTGGGGTATCCCTTGGAGACCACAATCTTACGACAGCTTTCTCAAACAACTTTACAAAAATGGTTAATAGATCAAACTACAACAGCACAGCTATTTTAATAGTCTGCCTGAATTCCTATGGCGGAAGAATAACCCTGAGACTCCACTGCAGTACACATGATCAAAACCTCAATGAAGGCAGCACTTAAACTTCTTTATTAATTATCTGACCAAATAATTCCTGTAGTTCTTGGTAATTTTCATCAACTTAAATAGCTATAATGAAAAGTGATTGTATAGAAATCAAATATGAGTTTATGACACAAGAAACATATCAAATCCTTCAGACTTACATAGTAATGTAGCAAGAGCCAAGGTACTCTCACTTACACACAAAACTGGTAACTGAATTTATTTGAAGGAACATCACTTAACGTTCGTGATTTCTACAGTATTAACAATATATGTGCAATTCCAAAATATAGTTATTCTAAAGCAAGAAAACTAAGACCACCTGTTCTTGATACACCTCTGCATGCCAGTGAAACCTATTTCTAATAAAACAGGCTGCAGCATCCAGTATTGTTTGCTCAATGTACTCAAATGCATGTTGAAAGGCTCTTTTACACCACTACTCACAACAGTTACCTGCAAGAACACTGTTCTGGTGGTCAGAATTATTCCTGTTGTTACATTTCATAGCAAGAAACATTTTACTGCAAGACTTGAAGTCTAAGGTGACAATGCATTGAATGTAAATCTACAAAAAGTTCTCCTTATATTCAATAGTTGACTTAAAGACAAGTTTCATCCACTGGTCGTAAAAGGCAAAAAGGAAGAGATTATACCTTGGGATGAAGTACAGCAGTCAGATTATCAGTGTGTGCCAATAATCAGACTGTATCAGTTTTAGAAATACATCCATTTGCAAGTTTTTGTGAAAGAACAGAAATAAAAGTCTTTCATTCCATACTGTTCAGCAGATTTTATAATATTCTAACTACTGCCTTCTGCTTTTGTCATATTATGTAGCACTTACCCTGCTTTCTTCTAGACTGTCAAAAGGACCCGGAGGATCATCCAGACAAAGAAATTCTCTCACTGCAAGGCTTTAGCAAATAAAAGAGAGCTAATTACTTGAAGTACAAAAAAGTAACAATGCAAATATGATTGTACATGCACAGTATTTCTTTAATGGACACAAACATCTACCCTCAAATTTACTCTCAAGTATTCAAAATAACATTTACAATATTGTCTCAGTTGTATGGCTTAACAAGAGACAGTATTTAACATATGACTTCAGAAGCTGTGCAAGTACAGAGAGTTAAGCCAATTCAGAACATGATTTTTTTCAAATCTTCATAGAATTCGTCACTACATGACAACTGACAAGCAAGTTTATCACTTTGGTATTGAAGAAGTTTGAAAAATTCTCCTAGTGAAAAATAAATATTAAAAGATGGATGAAAAAGTATGTTGCTAAAATCCATATGCAGGTCCCTTCAGGAAATAATAGTGGAGCTAAGCATGGGTACTGAAACATGCTTATGTGTCTCCATGTTGCTAAGATCATAATTCATTGATATATACACAGTTTCTAACTTTTATATATACAGTAGATATTTTTATATATGGAGGAATAAGTTAGAATAAGAAGTGACAAGGTTAACAGGGCACGGATATACTACATCGCTATCTCTAAACACATTTTAAACTAACACATTAAACTTAAAATTGTGTAAAACTGTCATCGCCCTTGTGCATTGTTTTGCACAGTCCAGAAGAAAGAAGTATGTGTAATCCTGTGCTTTACTATAGAGTATTTTGAGCATCTTGCTCATTCTATCTTCCAAGTTTAGATTACTTCTCACAGAACTCTTCAACATCTCCAAACATGTCACTTCAGCCACCTTTCTAATACTTTCCTGCTCTGTTGTAGTCATTCTTCTGTAAATAACCTCCAGTCAGAATACTGTATTCGCAACCAATTAGCAAGTAGTAACTTACTAGCCATTCTGTGCTTGCACTTCGTACTATAAATCTTTAAATCATCTCCTACTGCAATCAATGCACAAAACCAGAAGATGTAAATCTAGACTAATTCCTTCCCTCTTCTAAGTCCCATGGGAAGGTAAGAGTAAAAGGAAGGAATTTTCTGCCTTCTGCTCATTTTCTGTGTTTGAGGCAGATGCAAAGTACAAACACAAGAAAGGAAACTTTTACCCAACTACAAACCTAATCAAACAGTTTCAGGTTTGGCAAGCAAAACAAGACGAGAAATTTCTTCTGCAAACACTAACCATTGATCATACCATCACTTTTAGTTTTAGAAAAGCTCTGAACAATATTTATCTAAAATATATTGAGCCTTTACTTTGTTGCCCTCTCCACCGTCTCACATTAGTCAATCTGTGCAAGCCATAGCCTAAACCTGTACTACTAAAACCAATTCCTCCATGTACTTTTAGAAAAAATAAAAAAAATTCTGCTACAGAAACCAAGATCACCGCTCCAATTGGCACAAAAAATGATAGATGGTAACAAGTCATTAGTTCAATGATTAGAAAACATAACCTCAAACCAAGGGACATGGTATTCAGGCATATAAAATACATTTCAAGGAGAGCAGCAGGGTTGGTTTTTTCCTTTCCAAATAGTTTAATGTCTGAAGTGACCTTTTTCCAACATGATGCTCAAGTCCATTCCTTAATGGCTGAATTGTTCTTTTCATAAAGATGCTGAAGGAACTCACATATGCCTAATGCAGAAGAATTGATTATGTGGAAAAAATTTTGCTTACCATTTTCTTCAATATCTTCACCCTAATTCACACAGCTCAGTTCAAACATTTTAAAAGTATTTAACTTCTAAATTTTGCTAGTAATTTTATTGTGTTATGAAAGAGTAACATTGAAATGTCATAACATGCAGTAATGTTTGTGAGAAAAAACCAAAATATCCAGAAAAATAACTGTGCAAAAATATCAAATCTACATATATCATCCACTTACATCAGATCAAACACATTTTCTTTGGTTTCCTACAGCTGCTGACAGAAAACTGTCTTTTTCTACAGTTTTCAAAACTTCTGAAATTGGGAGTTGTAGATTCACTATTTTCCATAAAGAGATCAAGAAACTTAAAGCCACAGGTCACCGAAAACATTGTTTCATTATCTAAAATACACACCTGATGGCATAAACGCCCATTTGCAGCCTAGCTTTACTGTCTGCTCTGACCCTGCTCTCCCCTCCTGGGGTTGCACCTCTTCCTTTCATTTACAAACAGGAGAAAATTCTGCTTTAAAAGTTTCACAGAATTCTTGTACATCACATGACAGATTGCTGTACATGGCTTCTTTCTTTACTCCTGTGCTACCTGGCATCCTCCCTAAGGGAGGCAGCGATGCCAGCTCACACCAGCACTACAAAGGGCAGCAAGGGCCAGTGTGGCACAGGGGATCCCTGACAAGACTCAACAGCTGACTGAGTTCCTCCCTTTCAAGCTTCTTACACAGGCTGGAGGCAGAGGAGAGCTGTGCCATCTAGATAAAGCCAAATTACACTTCTGTTTAGCAGGTAAAACTTCTTTCTCCCGCTCTGTGAATTGTATGAAATTTTCTTGAACACATTAAACTCTGTGGGTGGATTTCAATCTGATCTTTCACTGAATCTTTAATAGAAGGCAAAATATAAGAAATCCATAGAACACAAACTCTAAATTTAGTCACCTGCATACCATCCTACATTTTATCTTCAAACTACTTTGTGAATCCAGTTTTATTAAAAAGTAGGTGTACCAAATGAGGTCTCCTATCCCTGAAGGGCAAATTTCCTACTGTCACTATGTCTCAATGATAATATAGTGCATAAAGAGAAATAAAAGAGACTTCAAAGGCTCATCTGGTTTTGGTGCTACCCAAGCAGTTTGACTTAATTGCAAAACTGTAGAAGTAAATTGTGCACTTTTAAGGAGGAAGCAGAGTCAGATGCTCACCACTGCTCATATAAGGTGCAAATATTATTTTTCATTAATGGTAACTTATTCTTTGATAAGTAGGTTAAAAAAAATACTAATAAAAAATCAGACAGATCAAGTTTCCCTAGTTCTAATCTCTTCCCGAGGTATCCAGACCTTCCATAGATCCAAACAGGAGAACATAAGCTGTAACAATAGGTTATAAAGTCTATTAAAAATCTTAATCTTCATGCAGAGTCTTACACAGCCAAGGTCAGTTTTCCTCAAAACCACGTTTCAATTAACTATCTGTTCATTAACCAAAATACAAACTGATTCCACATTTAAATGCCTTTTTCCATTTCATAGGTGATACAATCTAAAAGTTATGTTTTGGAACTTTTTGCCTTAAATTATGACAAACACCATTTTGTCCAATATGGACCACCATCAAGATACAAACAAGCTAGCTGAGACACCAAACTAGCTGCAACAACATGAAGCATAAAGCCTTTGTGTGCTGTTATTCCATCTGAATATGAGAAAGAACTTCTTTACTTGGAGGGTGACAGCACTGGCACAGGCTGCCCAGAGAAGCTGTGGAGTCTCCTCTGGAGACATTCAAAACCCGCCAGTATGCTCTAGGTGCAACCTGCTCAGGTGAACCTGCTTTAGCAGCCAGGGGGTTGGACTGGGTGATCTCCAGAGGTCCCTTCCAACCCTGGCCATTCTGTGATTTTCTTCTATTCAAGCAGACTAGTCACTTATGTTATGCTGCTGCAGACAGACATTTAGAGGATAATTCCTTGTTTTTGGCACACCTATTATTATGTAATTTAACAAACAGGAAGTTCTTAAACTTATCAGCCACATAGCTCACGCATATAATCATGTTTAATTGCCACTGACAGAAACTCACAGGTTGATCCCAATTTCTTTTTCTATTTAAGCTTTCTGTCTCTGATATCTCACAGCAAAGCTTCGCAACTCAGTGTGACATACTGAGAGATGACTATGAATCATCCAAGACATTAACATTCCTTACCTTCCCTATACCCTTGATGATTTCATATGCCTTGTTTAGCCAGCCCTTTCCTAAGACAGCATTCTTCCAGGGATGTTTGTCTGTAGCTCCATCTGTTCTTGCTTTTTTCCCTGTACCTCTAGCAGACCCTCTTTTGAAACTAAATGCTATGTTTTAGCACTGGACTATGTGGAAATGCGATTCAGATTCCCACAGCAAAAACTTCCCCCCTCCCCCCAGTTCCTCTTCAGCAGTTTTTATGCAACTTTTTTACTATTGCTGAATACTGAACTGATTCAGAAAACTGTATCAATACCAACAGTTATTTTCCAGGTTGTAAAACACAATTGAGTTTATGATTCTGTATGTACACACTTGCTGTCAATTTGCACTTCATGACATGAAAATGAGTGTCACTTGGTGCCTCAGGATCCCTCTACAATACTTCATAATTTCATTGTTCATTCCATTCTCCAGATAATTTCCAGATATTCTGAACAACAGTGCCTGTAAACTGTGATCCAGCATGCCATGTATAATACCCTGAGATTTTCATCAATCCTTTTCCCCTTGCCTTTCAACCATTTTATACAAGCTCCTTCATAACTACTCGTTAGATACATTTCCCTCTGCAAAAGACATTATTGCTTTTCCAAGTATTATTTTTATTTACCCGTTTATCACTTTGGGTTTTTTTTATTACCAGCAGTACCAAAAGTCAGACTGACTTACTGATCTCTAGCTTTCAGACGCAACAGTCAAAAGCCTTATAAAAATGTGCCAAATGTAGTAATAGCCATTCTACTAAAAAGCAGCTACGAGCATTATATAGTCTCACACCACAGCTCAGCAATTTCACATTTTAGTTCCTCTAAAATTCGTAAGGGAATGCTGTTTGCTCTAGAGATTTCCTTACTCTTTGTTTTTAATGAAGTTTTAGATGAAGACAGTTCCTCAGAATCATTCCTCAAAGAATCTCTGGTACAGCAACCTCAACTTTTTTTATTTCTGATGTTGCAAAAAGTTTTTAGAATGCTCTGCCACTGCAACTTTCTTACTCAAATTCTCTCTTGGGCTATATTAAAACGATTTTAGATTTCATTTGCCGAAATTGTGTTGTGCTCATCTTCAAGTTTTGGAAGAACCTTCAACTTTGTATGAAAAAAGAAAATGTTCAACAAGACTTCTGCACTTGTTTTTTTTAGACTCTTAAACTGTTTTGATTTGTGGTTAACATTTACTTATGTAAAGCAGTCTGTAAAGGTACTTCTATTACTATCACATTGTATAAATTAAAAACCTTCAGTTTAATACACATTTTAAGAACTAGTCGTATAATAGTGTAGTTATTTTGCATTATGAAAGCCTAACATTTAATCTCAATATAAATTAACAATGCAGCAATTCCACATTCAGCACACAGAAGTAATGTTTTAGGAGTAAACATGGGATTAGTCTAACATTTTAAATATTACAGCTTTCAGTTAGTAGTTAACCATATACAATTAAAAATACTGCAACCCGACCCCTTTTTTTTTTTTGCTTAGGTTAAGACAGGATTAATTTAATAAGATATTAAATAATTCACATAATGACCAAACGCACAACACTGATGTTACTAAATTCCTTACTGAATTGCTCAAATATATACTGTCCGAGTCTAGGCACCTATATGAGGAATTTAGACAAAAAAAAAAATCCAAATGCACAACCAAAGTTGAATCACATACCAGTTAGCAATATCTTTGTGAGCTACTAGGTTCTGGAGGAATGCCTGTAGTCCCAACTGTCGATCTTCCAAGAAGTCAGGATTGTAATTATCCTTGAACCAGCGCTTTGGGGGAAGAGCCAACCGAAAGCCCGGAAACATATCTTTTAGCTGAAATAGAAATCAAAGCCAAAGAAAACCAAGGGGAAAATGTCTTTATGAAATACTGAATTTGACACAGGCACTGACTGTACTCAGAATTACAGGATCTTTCTGTCTATTGTTAACTTTAAGCACAAGGTAAGTCTCAAACACAAATACAATCACACTATAGCATAAATTGTGGGCACATTTCCGTCATTTGCTGTGATACCTCACACAATCAAATAACCTCTCAAATTTACCACATAAAACAGGAAATGTAAAATCTTACTTTGTTATTTAACATCTCAGAGTCTGCTATTTAATGCCTTTCAATCAGTAAATCCAAGAAAATTTTATGTAAGTAAAATGTATCAGATAAGTAAGCATTTCAGTGGAGTTTCTTCTAAAGCACTCAGTGATAGCAAGTACTAAATAAACTTCAAAAAAAATATGCAAAAGCCCATTACAGACCTACAACTCTGCAACTCATCTTTTTTTGGGGGGCTAGCAGAATGAATTACAACACATGCATGAGATACTTCTAGTAAAGAGTAGCTCCCTTGTACACCCAGAATATTAAAATTTCAACATACATTTGAATGCGGCCCAAACCCTAGTACCAACATGCAAAATTGCTTTTTTAAGTCACTTAAATAGTAATAGGGTATACTCAACATCAGAAATACCTACAGTTTTTCTTTGAATTCATAAATTAAATATGCAAGTGGATGGAAGCATAAAATTATATAATGATGGATCTGTCCAAGGATGCCAATTAATTTATCTAATATGCATGAATATAAAAAAATTAACACTTTCATAAACCCCAATTTTTAGATGTGTTTTATCGGAAGGGATGCTTGACACAAAGAAATCTTGGAAGAGGATTTACAACCAACAGGAAATTTACAAAATCTAATGTTCCTCCAACTGCCACAAGAATCATTTATTCTTTTCCTGAAGACAGGATTAAGTCAACTTCTGTCAGGGATATACTGCACACACCTAATAGTTGTATGAATTTTCCAGTGACAGGGATTCCAGAATCTGCCTTGAAAACAATTTAGCACTCAGTGTTTACATAGCTACAAGGTAATTCTTCAGCGGGTATCTTGATTTAAGCCTTCTGACAATAACTTTACTTATTTAACTACTCTTTCTGGACTCATGAAAAATGATAACAGATAGCTCTTTCAACAGATTAAGTTTTTAAGAAGTTAAAACCACAAACTATTTCAGCTAGAATCTCTCTAAACAGTTTAAAGGGAGAACCGTGTTAGCGGATCATCCTTTCTCATCTAAGTGCCATTTCACAGGACAAGAAGGGTGCTTTTTTAACATCACAAGTATTGTATATTCCAAAAGCCCATGATTTAGTTTCTTATTTATAGAATGCTTTATTGTTAAAGCCTTGCTCTATTTCTGCATTTAATTATTTAAGCATATGTTTTCCTCCTCCTAAATTTCATCTTGATATTAGACTCTTCTTGATAATTTTTAAGTTTATCTTTGGTCATGCAAAGTTCCTTCATCTCTTACCAAGCTATTACTAATACCATCTATGTTAGCATCCTCTATGCTTCACAACCCCTCTTAAGTTAATAAAATACTGAATAAAACTGAACCCAGAGAAGATAAAAAAATGCGTTCCTGTGTTAGATGTAGAGAGGACTACAGACAACCATTGCTGGGAAAGCTCTTCAACCACACAGATTTCTGCTTAATGGTAATTTCACTTGTTTGGTAATGTAGACCATGTAATTTATTTCTAAGGAAAGAGTATGCCTACCCACAGATTACTCCTTTTGTGGATGAAGACAGTATGAGAAAGCTAGCTGCTGTCAGCAGAGTAATTTTCAACAGCACAGTCCTAGGGCATTCTTTCCTGAACACTCTGCAGACACAGCAGGAAAACTGGGGGTCAGACAAGTTATGCTGGCTGTGATTGCCTACTTAGATCCAGCATCTTTTTTAGATGTCTCTCCCCTACATCATCAAATGATACACTATGCATATCACATGAGGCACATGCTCAGGGAGAAATGGGTAACTTCTTGGTTCTTAAGACTGGCCTGTAAGATAATGAAATCATTATTTGTATAATATCAATACCAGCACAGTAATAAACTTTACAACGTTCTTTTCCCACCATTTATGGGACCAAAGAGCATTCTTCACATACTTCTCCAATCCACTAGGCCTTCTTACAGAAAACCATGCATCTAGCCAAATGTCTTTACTTTAGCCTTTGCTCTTAACCCCTCAAGCTCTGTCATGTTCTAACATCCAATAAAATAAAATTTCTTGTTAACATTACAGCAAGACAGTATTTCAGTCTTTGCTGTAACATTCGCTATGTGCTTCTTACAGTTTGCTCTCAAGTAACTGAGTTATTTTACTGCCTCCTTCCCTTACTTCCATCTCTAATGAATTACATAAAACTTAACCTATCGCTTTTAGCATCCTGTGACAGTTCATCGTGCATCTCAGCACTTCTGCGTTAGTCTTTCAAAGACTGTACTGCTCTCCTTGTGCTTATCTTTTTTTTTTAAAAAAAAATTACTTTTGACTTAGATCATTATGTGGCTTCTTGTGTACCTATACTGGCATTATCTCATTCTTCCTTTACTTTGGATTACTTTGCCATCATCATCTATTTGTCTTCTTTCAGTAGGTGTGGAGTTTTCATAACCTTTTCATTGCCTGCAAAGTAGATAGCTTCGACAAAAAACATATTGTTCACACTTGAAATCTGTTCTTTTCAAGTCTTAACCTGCTGCTGCACTTATTAGTTTCATTCGTTAAAGCTAAGTTAATGGTTTTGAGCTCTTTTACTCCCACTCATTTCTGTTTTATTAGCTGTTCCTTACTAAAGTATTTCAGAAACCAGCTGAAGAACAAAACACTTTCTAAGATACTCTGGTCATCTGTTTTGTGGCTTGTTTTTCTGTTTCTTGTCGGGGTTTTTTTGAGAGATCAGGGCAAATAAAGAGTGCTATTAAAAAGTTCACTAGCTGCTTCTGTTAGTTAACTGAGCTGCATTAATTCATCTAGTCCTGATTTTGTCTAAGCATGTCCCTATAGGGACACTGTTCTTATTTTCACATGTTCTTCATTTTTAGCCACTGCCAAAATCCAACTCTCAGTTGAGACTTGTGAATAAGTATGTACCTGACATATACAAAACATACTGATCTTTTGCCTTTACCTGGTCTTCCTGAAAAGCCATTCCCCACTCTGTTAATACCTCGAACTTATACATGTAGTGATCAATTATTCAATTCAGTTGGCATTTAATGCCAAGTTTCAAGTACCGTTTCAGGGAATGAGTAATTGCCACCAACTTCAAGAAGGACGGTGGGGGAAAGGATTTATAAGATAGTATAATTCTCTTGTTCATAGTGGAATTCTAGGAGATACAGAAAATCCTGACAGTACACATGCATACAACTTCACGTCTGCATTTGCCATTAGAGAACAAGGAATTGCCAGTGTTGCACTGCATCTTTTTAACCACTGATGGCACATTTAACCATTTAATCTTCAGTTTGTAAGACATTATGCTTTTTATGATACAGAAATGCTAGTTCCAGGAACTGAAGCATACCATAATTCTAAAACTTCTAGAGAATTATAGAACAGCAACATATTAAAGGTTTAGATGTATACTGAAAGATGAAAAAGCTTCAGTAAGCGACACAAGGCAATAATAAAGCTCTTCCTTTGAAACAGAAATCCTAATACCCATGAATAGTGTGAGAAGCCAAACATTTTTGTCTAAGATTTGACTGCAAAGATTAAGGACTTCACTTGTAAAATCTAAACATCTATTCTAAAATGAATACCTGTGGCATTTTAATTTTTCAGACTACTAATAACCACACTGAAAGTCAATGCATGTAAACCAGTTCTTGACCTGTATCTGACATAGCTGACCAAAATACAAACTGTTACATGACTTGACTTCTGAAATTGGAGTTGAAACTCCCAGAACACAAACATTTCAAAAGAAGTCAGGCTTTCACCAATATCAAGGCATTCCTTAATTTAGGATAAACTGAATTAAAGGCAGAAATTTCTTCCGAAAGAAATCTTTAAAGTAATTCACATTCAACAATATGTATCAGTTTAGACTGCATTGATCTTTTAAAGACAGCCTAAAAGACATCCAAATAGGTCAAACCAAGAACCCACAGAAATGTGTGAGTTCGTGTCCATAATCAAAACTCAATCAGAATTATGTTTTTAGTTGACTAGGCATGTTGATCCAAGGAGAAGAAAAGATATACAAAAAGCCCCTTACTATAGGTAAAAAAGGGAGTGTTAAAATGTTACAAGCCTGAACATGAATGAACATAATAGCAGAAAACGTGTTAAACTTGCAATGAAAGATTATTCTTAGGAGTGGACAGTAGGACAAAGAAAAGTGTACTTCTGCTTTTCTAGTTCAACGATTCTATAGATATAATGCTGAATGGGATAGCCAAACACTATTTGCCAATTAAAAAAAACCCCACAACTTGTACAAATGGTTTTTTTGCTTTCAAGTGTTCTAAAAATACCAAGTTGCTGACTCAGAACTCCTATTTACCTATCATGTCTGTCTTCAGCTTTAAAGAGCTGAAATATTTCACAATTAACTTTGAAAATACTGAAAACTACTGACTGACCAGCATACAAAGAACTACTTATGTTCACGAAACTTCAGTTTTATCATGAAAAAAGCAGAGATTATCCCACTGAAAAGGACTAAAAAATTATTGGATCATTCCTGCAAGAGAATACAGGCCCTTATTTCTACTTCCATGCAGGGGATACAACTATTAAATAGTTGTATTACCGTATGAAGCACACCAACAATTTCAGATGAAGAAATACCATCTTTACATTAGCTGTAGTTATTTCATGCATCTTAGGAAAAATGAGGAATTGTATGTTTTTCAATCATTAATACAGTATGCGTTCTATATGCAGTAAAAAATGGCAAGAAAAAAGGGTGACCAAAATGTGAGACAAAGAAAATGAAACTTGAAAGAAGAGAGGCAAGTTAGCTGAGAATTTAACGATGTTTAATTCTCACCTTGTCATTAAGCCTGGAGAAGTCAGTGTACCGTCTGAAAACCACCCAACTTTCCTCTGGACTTCTTTTTACCAGTATTTTGTATACCTGTGTGGAAAAACAGTAAAAAAGGTACAGAACTTCACATTGTATTGGCTGAAGGCTGAAGTTATCCTTTATTTCTTAATGCAACAAAACCTGTGGATAAAATGAGACTCTTTAATTGGATTTAAAAAACCCCAACACCACGAACTTAATTTCAGCACAAACAGTATAAATTAATTTCAGAATTAAATGAAGGAGTTTCTATAATTCTTAAGTATATTTAACTATTTTAGGTCTCTAAGAGAGGGCTTGTGCAACTGCATCCAGATTTCTTCCACAGAGAAACAAGCCTCAGCTATCAATGGGGTAAATCAAGTATGTTTTAGTGATCTACTTTAACCTTTGCTGAATTATAGTTTTACTCATTAATCCTTGAAGCTGATCTTACTTTTAAGATGACTGTAATAATCAGGTACTGAGTGCTATATTGTTTTAAAACATCTCATCTGACTTGCTTCAAAAGTAAAAGTGAGCCAGGATAAAAATAACATCCTCCCCTGATTTCATTTTTCTCGAACATTAGGTTTTGTCTTTCCAGGCAAAATATGACCACTTCCCTAGATAACTGCACAAGAACGATTATACTAGCACTGTAGAACTGAAGTAACAGACCCTTTGAATCAGGTTTAGCAAGACAAGCAAGCAGTACCATCTTCCTATTTAAAAGCAAATGCATTAAAAACAAAAAAAATCAATCACCTTTTACAGAGGACTGATACTCAAAATGCCTGAACACAATGAATCTAACAACACACAACTTCATCTAGAAAATACCAAGCAGTGTCTAGGAAAGAAGAGTTCTTATCTCACAACCTTACTTTCACATAAGGAAAGAGAGGCTCTGTAATTGTACTGTGTTAGCTTTCCTAGGCTAGGTGCTTGCCAGTTAAAAAAAAAAAAAAGAATACAAGGAAGAAAAAGGTATTTTTGGAATCATAAACAATCCCTTATACGCATTTAATCAAATTCTATTTAAAACATTTTCTAATCTGTTACACAGTAAACTTTTCCATTATTTCATGTTTTCACAGCAAGTTGTCTTAGCTGATGAATCTTTTTCTTGTTGTAGTCCCAGTAGGCATTAACCCCAGTGCTAGCCAGCTTCTGTACACGAGACCCTTTTTAGCATTTCTGTATTCTATAATATATTGTTGCAGACAGTTACACAAACTACAGATAACTACAGTGTAAATTAAAAGCAATTTTAAAAAAGTACTTCTCCTATTTACATTTTAAACACAAAATTCCACCTTCAAGCAGCATTCACCTGTGAAAGTCATGGACTGTGACAGAGGCGGTATTTCAGCCATTAACAAAAAGCTATTAGCCTTTAAAATTCAAGCTGGAAGACATGCCTGTGAAGCCAGCATTATAATGCAATTCTTCTGTCTTACGTTTTCTGTATAAATGTTTGTCCCAATGTTTTAGCTTTCTTGTCATACCAAAAGTAGAAACAGTTTATTTTACGAAAATTTCATAAAGCAGAACTACTATATAAAATTGTGAACACTCTTTGCGACTACACAGTAAAACACAGAAAAAACCAGCTTTGGAATATGTTTGTGGACTTGCTAATCACTATTTTATTCTTCTATTCTACTAAAATTTATGCAGAGGCATTGCTTACAAATGAATACATGAAAAAAATCCAGTTAGTGTGACCTTCACTTTGAATGGTTCCCAAGTAAATATTACACAACTTTAAAAAAAATCTTCACAAATTACAGTCAACTTAATTGTAATAAGGACCACAATCATCTTGTGATTACTGGCCCAAAACACCATGGTCAACCTGAAACAAACATTTTTGGTTTTCTTGCCAAAGTTAAAAAAAAAAACCAAAAAACCACAAACTTTTTTCAAGATTTGTAATTAATAAACCAAGAAAAACTAGAGTATTACAAAACCAACAGTCAGTTACTTCACACAAGGTCTTGGGGAAAAAACCCCTACAAATTAATTCAGGATTGACTAGAATGACATTAATGTCTTGAATTGCCTTACTCCACAAATACAAAATATTCAATGAAAATACGCCAATATTTAGTAACAACCTCTGGCTGATTCAGCATCTCATTGTCATTTCTAGTTAGCTTAAAAAAATAATTTTAAAAAGAAGTACTAATTGAACATTCCAGGACTGCTAACTCATCTGAGACCGATTGCTTACAAAGACATTTTTTAGCCTAGGTTTTTTCTCCCATAAGCTTCAGCAGCCATGCACTCAAACACGCACTAACATTTAGCTCTTGAAGTTAGTAAATCACCCAGCTTAAGTAACTCAGATTCCTATTTTTGGGAACTAAGAGATGCTTACTGTAGAAAAATTCCAGCAGTTAAGTCTCACCTTTTACAGGTGATTTCAATTTAATTTCCACTGCCCTCCATCTCACTGATTTTGCACTGCAGAAGCAACCAAAATTTCTAAGACTAATTACTCATTGGTTTTAATGTACATTAGCAAGCTTATTTTCAACATGCAACTGAAAAAAACCAGTTAATTATGTGCTTTCAGAAACAAAAACAGCAACAGAAGTGAATTCCAAAAGAGAAAAAATGCATGCAAGCATTTTAACCATGAAGAACGTGTCATTTGTATTGTAACCTGGCCTTCTACATAAAATGAGTCAAAGTTGTCACTGTTACTATAGTTGAAGAACATCTTACACGCACACTGGAATATGCATTGGCACATTTTCAGACTAACCCTTGTCAATATAACAATACTAATTGCTACTTTAGTTTTGAAGATATTATTTAAAAGGAATCTTTTTAAGCTACACATAAAAAATCTGGCTCTTGTCTTACGCTACCATGCATGAAGATATCAGAAACTGAAAAACTTATGACAAGCCAAGCCATCATTCTCAAATAATTAAACCCCAGCATTATTTAATTCTTTACAAAAAGAACTTGATTTTATTAGTATTTCAACTGTCATAAGGGCATTAGATTCCACGCGTTTCCAATCTAGAAGAATATAGGAGAAAAAAAATTGCTTGTAATTTCAATTCTACTGCAATAAATATTCTCTCAGCAACATCCTATGGTTGAACTCCTCCCAGCACCCAACTCTCCTGCAAATACAAAGAAGCGCAAATAACAAATGATTTTGCACTACAACCTCCAGTCTGAGTGGTTCCTTTTTTTTTTTAATCATAACATTATCTGCTATTACTCTTCTTTACTTATTTCTGATTAATGTTGCTCTCAAAGTAACATAATAATAAATAACTTTCATCAGTCCCACAAGCATTGCTGAATTATCTCAAATAAATATTTCAACCACATCCACAAAAACAAACGCACAAATGCGTTAATATATTTATGGCATGCAAAAAACCCTGAATTGCCAGCTACAGTACATTTTAAGAAAAATCATTACAAATCAGTTAAGCTGGTGTTCTGTCATGAGATACTGTGTATGTGACATCTCATACTGATGTTTTCAGAACAGATTTCCCCTTCTTGGAAACTAAGCGTAGCAATGCAAGAAGCTAAAACCTACATGTTTACATTTTAATGCAAGTGTTTTATGTTCCTGATCACTGTAAAAGGCAAATATCAGGGTGTCTTATCATTCCCTTCAAATAAAAGACTACATTTTACTTAGTATGTTTAACTATCCAGAACTTCTGTAAGTTCAATTTCACAAGGAACTGTAACTTCACAAGGACTTCCTGACTTTTCTAGCAGAAACTGCCAGCTGAAGTAGAATGAACTTCTATTCCACGTACACAATTACAGGAAAGACTGCTTCTAAGTCTCTGTTTTCCCACCTGTATAATGGGAATGATACTCTCCTCTCATGACACCAGTACTTTGAAGCCAAATTGGTATTTGTAAAGTACTCCAAAATTCCTGCACTGCAGGACTAAATACTGAAAGAGAATGCAAAGTACTTTCAATTGTTATCTTGTCATTACAGGATGAACCATACTATCCCCATAACTTACAGTGAATTTTGCCCTTTCCTCCATCACCTCATAACCTAGTATAGTAGGCGTGGACGGTCGATCTTCCCAGCTCCTGGAATCTGTATTCTGCTCCATTTCTTCTACAGGCTGAGTACAGTATTCTATCGATGTATCCATACGCGTAAATTTAGTCCTAACAAGTGGACTACTACACACAGATGATGTCGAACCAATCTGGTCAGGCACGCTCATCTTTTTAAAACTACCAACTGTAGAGTCCTCCAGCTGTCCTTTTGAGGAGCTGGAACTTGTTGAGATGCTCCCAAAAGAAGAACTTCTTTGGTTTCTGTTTGTAAAGCTGGATGATGAACTTCCAATAGGAATAGGAACAGGAACGTATGGTGTTGCCATCCTTCATGAAAAAAAGAAATAAAACAGTTTCTGGTCCAGGAGTTCAAGGTTTATTCACTGTGTAAGCCATGTTTTCTCTTCTTTTCAAGAACAGTACCTGCAGCGAAGGACAGAAAATATTGTAATTTTTAAGTAAATACAACACTGGGATACTACTTTGAAAGCATCTGTATCAGCACTGAGATGGTACATAGCAGTATTGATGGTTAAGTATTTTCATACGGAATTTGGCTTCATATAAAATGCTACTTTTAAATTGTATTTCTGCACTTTGATGGACAGCTTTACAGAAGTTCTGTCTTCCACAACTATTAAAATGACAAAGTTAAAGCAAGATTACAAAAGAGAAAAATCTTTTTATCCTTTCTGATTTAAGTGCTATTTTGTTTTATTGAAGTCAGCAATTTTTAGGCATATAAGAAGCTGGTGTAGTTTTAGTGACTGTTTAGCATGAACAATACAAAAGCTTTTCTCAGAATTGCTACTGTTAGATCTGGAACAGACTACATGAGCCAAACATGCATGCAACAATATACATGACACGATTTAAAAGACAGCATAGTAAACAACGAAGGTGAAAAACCTATTTGCATATATTACATAGTCACTGAAGTACAATGGATCTGTTTTCAAAGCAAGATATTTTTTCCAAACAACTCTGTTGCATATAATGCTGCAGACATTTGTAGGTGTTAACTGGGCACATTTTCTCCAGCATGAATTGGAACAACTAAGTTTTACAAGCATGCACATCAAAAGCAGTGCTGTAACAGCCACTAGCTTTCCATTCCATAAGATAAAATGTAAAGAACAAGTTCAGGAAAAAAAGATAAAGAAAAGATTTGATATTTTTTCTTCAAAAAACCATTTCAGGCCAAAATGAATCCTTTGTATGCGTATGTGTACATTTCTAAAAAAAAAAAAGCAAAAGAAAATTAAGACAGCAGTATCAAATTGCCAAAAATATACCATCTCCTCATTTTAAGAAAGTACCCAAAGAGAGCTCTTACAAGATCCAAATAAGATGCCACCTCTTTGGATTAATAGGATTTGCGTCGCCACCCATTTCACTCAAGAGTATAGCAATCAACCACAAGGTTGGAGGTAACTGTGAAATGGTAAACCATCAACCTGGTTAACATCATATACAGAATCAAGAACCCAAATCTGTTCTGAATTGCCAGGGTGAAGTGATGCTTTCATTCTCTTGATCTAAATAAATCTTAGAGAACATGAATAAGGAAATAAATATGAAATGAACCAGCATCAACAAGACTGACTGAAAATCCTCTTGAAGGAATTCCTTGAAGGAAAACCCAAACTTCCTCATCCTTGCAGCTACACAGGGAAATCACATACTCTGTATGTCAGAAAGCTCAGGGAACTTGACCAACAAGAACAATTCTAAACTGGCAGTGACTCCTCAGAAGCACTTCTGCTTCACTGTGGGATGAGGCTGGACACTTGGCAACATCCAAGGGAGCAGAAATGTCAGTATCATAAACCCCTACTGATTGACTTTGCTGGTCAGGTACAGGATTTGGAGTATCCAGCAGCTTCTGTTGAAGCATAGTCCTGTCCTTGGTTGCGTGACTTTACCCCGTGTCTGACTCGCTTCAGCCTTACATAGTTCAAAAGAAGCAAGTCATACCTGTCTTCGAGACCAGATATTCTTCTGGAGCTAGACCAGGATCTAATTCCCTTTTTCCACCTTTATCTCAGCAAGCAAATCTATTTTCTGCCTCAAACAATAAACTTGACAATATTTTTTTTTATTAGAGCTAGAAATATCAACACACAAAGTATTCTCTGGCAGATTTTCTCTGGCAATACTTTTGTCTGTATAAAACGCCGAACAAGGTTAACTCCTTTTTCACTTGCCACTTCAGTGACTCTTCCATGTTACCAGCGTAAAGAATTGAGAGTATGCCCTTAAAGAATGCCTCACCCAGCTATGTTCCTGGGAGGTGTGGGATTAAATCTCTATAAACAGAACCCAGTTGAGTCCAGGTTCACAACAAATCAAAGGATCTGTAAATAAATAAAAAAAAAATAGTTATCTTCTGCTGCATGACTATGAATCTGAACCAGGAAATAAAAATAAGCCCACATCTCTGGGAATCTGGTGAAGTTCACTCAGGAGTGAAGAAAAAAAAGAAGTCTGTGCTTTTCAGCACTTTTTGGGACAAAAAACCCAAACCCCAATCATAAAGCATGACAACATTTACAGCCATTACAACACTTGTGAACAGTGTCTTTTCTGGAATTACTTTTTTCTTTAAAATGATGCCAGTCGAGATAACTTACTGTCTTGACCTTAAAAACTTACTCCTACTTTTAAATGCACATACATTACTGAAAGGCTATACCTATATTGGCAAACAACACAGCTCAACACAGAGAGACCTGCAAAGCACTTGGTATTAAGAATCCAACATTTACATTGTACATGCTTCAGCGGCTTTTATGTCAGACTAGCTGTAATTTGGTACCATTGACTAAATGCTTATTAGCAGCTGGGCTGCATTAGGTCTGCTCTCAGGGTACATCTTCTGTTTCAGTTTCTCTTGTACTCTACAAGACCACCCCACATTGTGGGCCAATGCCTATTAGATGGTGATGATCACAGTATTTGCTTCTAAAGAACATTCTTGACTAAATCTGACACAATGAACATACCCACAGATAAATAAAAGGGGCTGATACTACCAGTGTCACATCCAGACTCCAGTAACTCTGAAAGGTAACAGAAGAGTATTCTTTGAGTAACAGAAACGTCAGGTCAAGGAAGCAAAGGGCACACTGTGTTACTTGTTTGATTTCTGCCCTCCTCCCCCCCCCCAAGAAAACAGGAAGAGAAACATACAAAGATACTACATTAGAACATACTAGACTCATGAATATATATATATGCACATATATTTGTATGTAAATCCATCTTAAACCATAAAAGTATCACAATTTCCAAATATCTAAAGTGCTTACATGCTATGAATCACAAGAGGGTTTAAGATTGTATTAATTTGCAGTCTGTGAAGGCTAAACTTTAGAGAAAGAATGCAATGCTCAAACGAAGGTCACAACCTTAGGACTCAAGCCTTCTCTATGAACACTGAAGTTTACTGCCAATTCATGCAATAAAAGGAACAGAAAATAATTTAACAGAAAAACAACTTTTAGACATGCCATATAACTCCTTGCTTACATCAGTGAAGCCAGGAGGGAAGATTTAGGTACAGGGCGTGCCACTACACAAGCTTCACCCTGGACTGGTGTCACATGTCACTGCACTAAATCAGTAGATTCATTGCACCACACCAACTTTCAGAACAAACGGATTGCTCACAACACCTAGAAGATAATCCAGTGACCGCACTCTCTTACCTAGACATTTACTTACTTCACTTCTTGTGCAAAATTTGTTTCCTGTTCAGAATCTGTATTTGGTTTAGTTTGACTCCCAACTGTAAGTTAAGAATGAAATAAAAAGGCACATTTGCTGGAGGTACTGGACTGCTAGATCTGAAACAGGATAGGACAGAGTCCCAGGAATCCTACCTACTAAACAGCATGACACCAACTTATCTTACTGGGCGTTTACAACAGCCACCTCCCTTTTTGTGGGTGAAGCAAATAGGTCATAACAAAACCAGTTTAAAAGGGTTTGCCTCCAGCTTGCAGCTATCGCAATTCCAAACCCTTTTAAGCTAATGGTTTGTATGTTCGTTGAGAAACATATAAGCCACGCGATTCAAGGATAACCGATTACAAACCAAACAACACTTACTTAGCAGTTCTAATTGGATTCAGTAGACTTTTAGCTATGCAATACTATCTGTGCTCTGGTTACATATACCGTGTCTCTGGACAACACCGCCTGACCTCTGTTGTTTAGGATCCAAGTGCTACCATGGAACGTCACCTGAAGAACTAGTAGAATACTTAGAGGCACTTTGCTGAGTTAGGTTTTACAAAAGGTTTTAAAAATAGTAATTTTGTGTTGACTTCCATCTAGCTCCTTAACAACGTATTTCACCTGTTTCTGAACTCAAACCGGAGCCTATTTATCACACCTCGCACACACACGCAAGCACGCAGAGGGGGACACGCTCCCTGCCCCAGGGAGCCCGTTACCGAATTACAAACAACCGAAGGTAACTCCCCCCCGCCCCCGGAGTTCCACGCTAGGATGTGTCTGCGCTGCCCACCAATGCCTGCGAGTTAACGGCTCTGAAAGGGATGAAACGCCGCAGACCCCGTAGCTCCCCTCGGGCCAGCTATCGGCACGGCCCCGCCGCGGGGGGGACCCGCTGCCCGCGGCCGCCCGGTCCCACCAGGCCCCGCCACGGAGGGTCCGCAGCTCCGCCCGCGGGCGGCCGCGCTCGCCCCGCTTTACGTAACTTGAGAAGCAGCCGCCAAGCCAGCGGCACCGGCGGGGCCGGGCCGGCGCAGCTGCACGGCCTGGCGAGCCCTGCCCCGGCGAGCCCTGCCCCGTTGCAAGGCTCCGGTAACCGGCGGGACCCACAGCGGCGCGGGCTGAGAAGCCACCCCCGAGCTGGAGGTGCGGCGCCGCGTCTGCCCCGGCCCCGGCCCCGCCCCGGGGAAGGGAGGTCCGGCCCCACCGCCCGCCCGAGCGGCCCCGACCCCACGCCCCGCGGCGCCCCCCACCGGCAGGGACCGACACAGCCGCCTCCGCACAGGTGCGCGGGAGCCGCGGCCAGCAGGCGGCGGGGGCCAGCGGCGACCAGCGCGGGGCGAGCGGTGGCGAGCCAAGACCCCGCTCCCCGCGCCGCCCCAGCTCCCCGCCGCCTGACTCCCTCGCTCCCCTCCCCGGCGGCAATGCCTCCTGCCCCGCTCGCCCCTTCCCGCCTGCCGGGTGGCGGTGAGGGGAGGGCGAGCGCCCCCACTCACCTGCTCGCCGCCGCGCTCGCCTCCCTCTGCCGCCCCGCCGCTGGGGCCGCCCCTCCCCCTCAGCCGGCCCCGCCCCTCCGCGCGCCGAAAGGGAGGCGCAGGGCGCCCGGGGCCGGGGGCGGGGAGCGGGCCGGTACCTGCAGCGCGGGGCGGGCGCGAGCCGGGTCGGCCCACAAGTACCGGCATGCCCCGCCCGCCGGTAAGATTTTCATCTCCCGGCAAGCAGCGCGAAGCCGCCTGTGGCGGGGGCTGGCCGCGGTGCATTTCGGGTGCTGCGGTTCTCTGGCGCCGTGGTGCCTGCTGGTACCTGTAGTTTCGTGGGGCGAGGGTGGCTTAGGGGAGCGGGGCAGCGCCCTGCTGGCTCACGGGCCTCCGCGGCGCGGGCCCCGGGGCCTCTAGCCCCCGGATAGCCGCGCAGGGGGAGCGGGGAAGGGGCTTCAGGCACCCCGGCAAGGTCGGCCTGCCCCTCGGCCGGGCGGGCCCTCGGCGGCTCCGCCGCGGAGAAGGAGGGAGGAGCGGGGAGGGCAGGGGCCCGAGGGCGCGCCGGGGAGGGCCGCGGCGGCTCTGCCACCTCCCGCCTCACGGCGCGGAAGTCACGGGAGCTCTGTCGGAGTACGGGGTGTTAACGTGATTTCACATAGCACCACCGTAAGGTCGTGCTGCAGCGCGAGGTGTTTTCACGTGGTGGTGTAGCAGTGGAGTGTCCTGTGAAATTTCATGGATGAAAGTGATTAGCGAAGTTGCTGGAGAGGGAAGAGGGGGTGGAATTCAGTCTTCTTAAATAGCGGTGGGAATAAAACAGTGCCTTGTCTCATAGTCGCTTAGGTATGTAAAGAGGAATATAATATTCTGGAGAAAATGAACACAGCACAATTAGTGTTAAAAGATACATTTTCTTTATATATTTTGTGTTCTTTGTCACATAAAAATGTGATGCCTAGAATTTCAGAGAAAGTACTTCTGTTGAGTTTTCATCTGGAGGCTATCATATGCTTGGTTTTCTGGGACTGCCTTTTTCCCCCCTTGGGATCTTTTATCTGGAAGGTACTTGAGCACTTTGGGATTTTAGGGTCTTAGCAGTCTGCTAGAACAGTAGCTGCCTAACATCTGCCTTGTGTTCATGCGTCTGGAAGCGGTTAGATGCTTCCAGAATATATTGCACCTCTTGTCCAAGTGCTATGCAACTGTGTGTTTGTTATAAACTTGATACTTTTTACAGGGTATGGGTGCACAAGTTGTGTAGCAACACTATGCTAGTAAGGTGATCAGATGTGTGATTGCAAATAGTAGTAAAGGCATGGTGCCTTACCCAATGTCAATATATCCTGCTCTGGAGGCTTCTGTTACCACTGGAGTGTTATTCTTCTGAAATTATATTCTTAGGGTCCTGAGGAATTTGTTCTTTGTTTTTTTCCTGTGTCCTATTGCTTAAGCAGTACATTGGACTGCTTGAAATTAATTTTGAACTTGGTGGGTTTTATGAATGTCTTTCAAGCAATTGCCTCAGATTTGGCAGGGTAGCTAGCATTCATCAAGGGTAGAATTAATAGATTTTAAAAGCATTTGTGAATGACTAGTTCAGAAGACATGCCATGGGGAACTTTTCTGGATCTAATTCTCTTTTTAACTTCCCAATTCTGTTTTAGATATGTAGTGCTCAGAAGAGATAATGCACTGGATTTTTGAAATGTGCTATAATAATGCATATATTAAATCTAGAGAAATTTAATCAATGGCATTTTGAAAATTGCCCTGCCAAACCTGATATGCTGAGCACATAACTATTATGAACTTTAAGCTGTTTCTCACTCAAGATGAAAGCGTCCTTTAATACATAGCAGCAGAGGAGAAAAAACGGTTAGAAACAAGAAAATTCTGATTTCCAGTTATTCAGAACACTTTTTTCTATATTAGTTGATGATGTCTAAGTATTACAATTACTTAGTTACATATTCTGTTTTATTTTTTTTATTTATTGTAAAGTTATTTTTAAAGTTTGCTGCTTACACCGATCTAGTTTTAAAAAATACATGAGGTTTTTTCACCTCTAGAAACATCTGATAGTTATAAATGCATGGCTTTTTGGTTTGCTATTCAGCTAGCCTAACAGCTTGTGATATGACATTTATTGTACAGGTTAACCTAAATTTTTTAACAGGCCCCTCAGTTATAATGAGGTCAGTGTTTGCTATGACACTGTCGATCAAGAAAGAGTCCCGTCCCAACTCCTTTGAAGAGAACAGGACGTCTTTTGTCACGGTGAGCAGGTATAGGAACAAGGCTTGAGGCTGCATTTCTTTAGTAATTTGGAAATTCCAAGGAAGTCAGTGGGATCTTTGGCTGCTGAGGAATGTGGCTCAGTGCCTTCACGTCACAGGCTCTATCCACCTACAAAGTCATCAGGAATGACTGTTGCCTCGCTGAGGTGAGGGAAACTATGCAGGGTTAAGGTGAATTAGAAGTGGGTCTGCGCCCTTTCCGGTTTTCGCTCTGTAGTAGCTCTTCCCTGCGTACTGCGGCTGCAGCAATCCGTAAAGCTTTGAGACTGCCTGGCTTCAGCCGCTTGTGTAAGCAGAGCTGTGGCTTGCATGGCAGGCTAGGTGAGCCACCCTGTGGCAATGCCGTGCGTTTCACCTTCGTTGAGTCGAAAGGACAGCAAAACTAGATACTACGCGTGTAAGAGTGGAAAGTACTTGCAGCGGTTTTTTTCCTGCGGGTATGGTACCAGATGCCACCCATGTTCTGCCTCCCACTGCTAGTTATTTGGTTTTCTGGAGGATTGGTACATATATTACAGGCCTAATCAAGATCTGTCAGGCCATCTACACATACACACAGTAATCCTTTGTGCCAAAGATGTGATTTTTGCTAATGCTAGCTGGTTAGCTAGCTTAATTTAACCTTGTTTAGGGGCTAGGGCTTCCAGAATCAGAAAATCTTATTAAGGTAAAAGAAATTTATGCAACTTCTGTGAGCTTCCCAGCACACTCTCTGCTGGGAAGAAAAATGAAGGAACTGCTGATCATGTAACACTATTGGTTCAGCAGTGTCACCTTCTGTTGTAAAAAATATCCAATACAAATAATCCTATAGGTGAGAACTCTGGGATAATCTGTTATTGACCTACAAGTAGCTTCTGCTGTGCTAGCTGAGGCATGATGTGGTATGTATTCAAAGCCCCATCTGCCGTCATGATCAGGTGAAACACTGAGGATAGATTTTTCAATCAGGTTATGGGATTTAGGTGCTCAGATCTCATTACTTTTCAATTGGATGCAAGCACTCAAACTGGAAGAATTCAGGGATTCAATCCCATTATATTCCAATGGGAATTAGGCCTTTGTGTCTCAGGATAGTGTGAAATCTGTGACTTGGGAGGATATTGGTTTTGAGACAAAACAGCCAATTTTCTTTCTCAGCTGTAGAGCCTTCAGCATTAGAAACAATGCAGTTTCTCCTAAAGGCAATTCTTTCTGTAATTCCTTCCAGGGGCAAAACCTACATATCTTGAAAGAAGTATAGCTGGATATTTTGAAAGTAGACATAAGCATTGAAACTGGGAATTTCATAAAATGGGGGCATCCAGATCCTGATTTGTGATCCTGTAATACTTCAAGTGGTTGGTATGTCATTCTAATGCGTCTCCATAGCATATCTAGCATTTGTATGTTGCATTTTAATACTTCCTATGTCTCTGTGATGCTACTTTAGCACGTGTTCAGAAGCACCTTGGGTTTTAAAGGGCTGAGAAAGTTGACCTTTTTGAGAGCTCCTGTCTTTTGGAGTTTGTAATACACAGTTTCAGATATCCAGGTGTCAAAAAGGACTGAGGGAAAGGTAAGAGATGGGATTTAAATTGTTGCTGGTCTTTGCTGGTTTGGTCTCTAGATGTTTGTGGTTTCTAGGACTTTGTTCTAGCTCAGGTTTTGAATTTCACACTCATCCCTTATTCAAAACACTCTGGTGTAGGATTGCCCCTTTGTCTCATAACTGTTTATTCTCAGCCAGGTGACATCTATGTATTAACTTCTGATGCTTGCCATAAACTTCACTGGTAATACAGTTTTACACCTAAATTAGTTTCAAGGTGGTGTCCTGATAATAGACTTTTTGTGGATTAAAAATGGACTTAGTAGACTTTTTGTGGAATACCAGATTCACAGATATAGTTCAGCTGCTGTGTGTTATTCTGGAAATTCACTGATCTACAAATGGGATTTAACAGCTTTCTATTCAATTATGCCTGTTGTGCTTCTGTCTTAAACGTGAGTCCTCAAGTAAGGCAGCAGAGGCAGGAGCATCTAAGGAGTTAAGAAATCCCTGCCTGCCAAAAGCTAGGTCTACTTTGAGTTATAAGGAATTTCTTTCTCTCAGGGATTGCTTCTGGGCAGAGAAGCTTGCCAGTGTTATGGCCAGAATTTTCAGATGAATGAACTATAAGTGTGGAATTCAAAATAATATATGGGTTACAACATTTGCTTCTGTCGTGTGGCAGGTATTGAGAACCCTAGTAAATTGTGTCCTTACTTCTTTCTTCCTTCTTGTCCTCACCATTAGCATTTTCAGTCCCTGTCCTAGCTGTGTCTATCTTGCTTTGGCTTTAAAATACGGAAGTCCAGTGACCCGGTGGGATGCACCCGTGACTGTTGAGGAAGCGGGCCAATGTCCCTGCAAGGCCACTCACTCTTGATCATCTTTGAATGTTTGTGGGGTTTGGTGAAGGTTCCTGGGGACTGACAGGAAGAAAATGTCACATCCTGGTTCAACAAGGATGAGAAGGTGGATCTGGGGAGCTACAGGCTAGCGGTTAATCCCTGAAAGGTGATAGAGCAAGTAGTTTGGGGAACCATTTCTGAAAATGAAGGACAGGAAGGTGATCAGGGGTAGTCAGTATTGTTTTAGGAAGGGGAAATCATGTCTGACCAACCTGATAGCTTTCTGGGATGAGATGACTAGCTTGGTGGGTGAAGGAAGAACAGTGGAAATTTTTCATCTTGACTTAATTAAGGTTTTTGACACGGTCTTACATAACATCCTCATAGATAAAGTGATGAAGTATAGGCTAGATAAGTGGAAAATAAGGTAGGCTGAAAACTGGCTGAGCTGCTGGGCCCAGAGGGTTATGATTAGCAGTGCAAAGTCAAGTTGGAGGCCAGTCACTAGTGGTGTGTCCCAGGGTTGGCACTGAGTCCCATGCTGTTTAACATCTTCATGTATAATGTTGATGATGACACAGAGTACAACCTCATCAGGGTTTTGGACAATAAAAAACTGTGAGGAGTGGTTGATACACCAGGTAATTGTGCTGCTATTCAGAGGGACCTCAAAAGGCTGGAGAAATGGGCTGTTAGGAGTCTCATGAAGTTCAACAAAGGGAAATGCAAAGTCCTGCCCCTGGGGAGGCACAGCCCCAAGGGATAACCAGTACAGGCTGGGAACAAACTAGCTGGAAAGCAGCTTTGCAGAAGAGGCCCTGGGGGGGTTCCCAGTGAATACCAAGCTGAGCACGAACCAGCAATGTGCCCCCACAGGAAAGGAGGCTAATGGTATCCTGGGCTGCCTTAGCGGGAGTGTTGCCGGCAGGTTGAGGGGGGGTGGTCCTTTCCTTCTGCTTAGCACTGGCGAATGACATCTGGAGGGCTGTGTCCAGTTCTGGGGTCCCCAGTATAAGAGAGATATGGATATACTGGAGCAAGTACAGCAAATGGCCATGATGATGACTGTGAGCTTGAAGCATCTGACAGTGAGGAGAAGCTGAGAGAGCTGGGACTCTTCAGCCTGGACGAGACAGAGTTCAGGGGTGTCTTATCCATGTGCAGAAATACCTGATGGGAGGGTGAAAGAAGTTGGAGCCAGGCTTTTCTCAGTGGTGCCCAGTGACAGGAAAGAGTCAGAGGACACAAATGGAATTACAGAAAATTCCATCTGTACATAAGAAAGCACATTTCACACTGAGGGTGATAAAACCCTGGAATAGGTTGCCCAGAGAGGTTGTTGCTTGATGAAATTTAACACCTGACTGGACGGAGCCCTGAGCAACCTGCTCTAGCTAACCCTCCTTTAAGCAGGGGCTGAGCTAGGTGATCTTGAGGGGTCCCTTGCAACCTCAACCTTTTGTGTTTCTGTTAGCTTTGAGGCCTGCTATTCTGCTGTTGCTGCAGAACAAAAAGATACTAGACACTGTTTCCATTTCTGTTTTCTTAAAAGCACCTACTCTTCAAAGAGTATGGGAACAAATTTTTTTCTCTGCATTTGCTGTTGTGTGATGAAATAAAATTCAACTTGTTGCAACTTGACAGGTAATCTTTGAATGTACTCCCTAATAATTTCTTTCTGAATAAGTTATTCTTTTGTCTTCTTTTTTCTTCCCTGTAATCGATGTGAAAAGAAAAGAACATCGTAAGGAAAAGCCAGGGAGCAGAGAATAAAGAATTATTGTTAATTGAATAGTAGACTACATGGTTTCTTTTCAATCTAAATAAAATTATTATGGCGGAGATTTCAGGCACTTTGATTGAGGAGTCGTATTCATGTGCAATAATGACTTCATTACATGCATTTGAAGCTTCAAGTTTATAAATTGTTAGTTTGCTTTTAGCTAGAAGAAGTAATTTAAAATGTTCTTTGCTTTACATCACTGAAACATTCACTTACTTTCCTTACAGGGAAGAGGCAGTTGTTTCCCAGCAATAACCTTTTGGACACTATACCGGAGTTACACACCCTACGTTGTAATTTGACATGGCAAGGCTTTTGGTTCTTTGATAACAGCCTTTGTAGAAGATTCTGGGTTTTGCTCCTAATGCTCTATAGCTTACCGTTTTGTATGGCACAATGCATTTTAATATTGATTTGTGGAAAGTCTTCAAAGTATTTCTTCATCTGTGGGGTAAAGAAGAAACCTGGTCTTGTTAAAACGTGAACGACCTTGGACAAATAACTTCAATTTCACTTTACTGTTGGTTCCCAGGTTTTACTGTAGGCTCATCAAGCAAGCTAACTTACAAGTGAATAAGTTACAGTGAATATAATCTTCTCCTAAATATGGAAGACATCACTATTACTTGCACAACCCTGTATTCTGAATTTTTAGAGCGGTGCTTGTCTTTCCTGCGCAGCACAGCTCTATTACAATGCACTCCTGCACACAATCGCTAATACAGCCCTTTAAAGGGCAGCATTCATTAATTGTATCCTGTGCACAAAGGATGTGAGTTTCATTGTTTCTAACAATAATGCAGAAACCTTTCTATTTATTTCCAAAGTTCAAATAGGTGGTGTGAAACAGCTTTGTCTTGGAGAAACCTGTGTTGCATTGATATGGAAATGAGCACATTCTGTGCTTCAGTAGGTGCCAGAGTGGCAGCGTTCACTGCTGCCACACATAAGTGAGCTTCTGCGTTGTGCTCAGTTTGTGTTCAGCTAGCCAAAATTCTAGCAGTGTGCCTTCTCTTTCGGAAGTAGTCTTTGAAATGCTGCCATACTTGACATCCTTGTGTGTAAAGCTGGGTAGAATCATACTCATATTACACAACAATGTATTTTGTTTATGGTAAAAAACAGCAGATAATTTGGACTTTTGTCTTTGAAGGAGAGAAAATCTCTGTCCTTCAGAAGGACTCAGTCTATTACTTTGTGTTTATTTAGCCTTTTAGTCTTTCTATTTCAGCTTTACCTCGTGAATTGCAATTCAAGAGTATGTTGCACACTGACATGTTAATTTAGCATTAACATTTGTAGGCTATTCTAAGGCCAGAGGCTACTGTTTAGTGATTACTGTTATTGCTTATCTTGCAGAGCCCAGAATTGTGCTAAACATTTACAGATGCATAGAAAAAAATATATTTTCTGGGTGGATTTGTAACTTTATATTGAACAGGAAGAAACAAGTGATGATAGCAAGTATTTCAGGCAGAAGTTGATAAGAGAGAAAGAGGGTTATCACGTGAAGATCAATCACTTATTTGAGGCCTTGACATAGAGTTATTTTTTTATTCTCAAACAGTATTTATCATGATGGATGATTACATGGAACAAAGATTCTTAGGAGAGAGGGGCTCTAGTTGGGAGTGCCTCAGCTATCTCAGCTGTAGCAAATTTCACTGAGGGAGCATGGTAGGAAACCACCAAATCACAGAAACTGGGAGGCAAGTCCATGGCACAGCTGTGTTCTGTACTACTTTTCTCGCTATCGTCCGGACACAGTCCCAGTGGTTGGAATACCCATCCTTTCCTTCTGAACTGCCCACATATCTAATTTCTCAGTGAATGTAAGAGTATAAGAGGGAAGCAGAGTGTGGGATGGTCCCAGCATGCCAGTAGGACACAGCCACATCTCACACCCTCACGCAAGACTGGGGAAGAGCTCCCGTGTACCACAGCTCAGAGGTGGTAATAGGTACCTGAAGTGTCATTTTGCCTAGAAACCTGGACACAACAGATCACTAGCATAGTGCAGCATTCCCAAAAACCCAGTAATTTTAAATGAAGGGGAAAATTAGGCAGTTGTATGCATGAATGTCTTTTATGTGCTGAGGAGGAAGGCAATCTTTAGGATACCTCTTGAAAGCCTTGCTGTGGCTGGATGTGGCTGTGGCTGGATGTAATGGAAACAGCAGGCATTGTAAGTGTTGGGTGAGATGGCAGAAAACATAAGGGCAATTATAAGATAAGCAATGTTAAATGGAGGTTTGCTGTCAGAACTGTCACAGATATATCTAAGGAGATACTGACTTTGTTTCATCACATACTATATTAAAATGGCCAGGTTTTAATAAGAAATGGATATTGCCTTTCATCGCTACAGGCATGGATACCCACATCCCCACAAATGCATACTACCTGGATAATTTAAAAACAAACTTAATTTTGATGGTATTACTTTCAGTCGAATAAGTGTTCCTAAATGGTCTCAAGTGTTAGTCTGACTCTGACTGTGCAATAATAAGGACACAAAGTTTTAGCATGAAGACCTTGGCTTACTAAGTCCACAGTTGTGGCTGAAAATTGTTTTAATCTTTGAATGAAGATACAGAAAAGAGAAGAAAAGTAGTTAGAGAATTTGAAGTGTAATTTATTAAGTGAGGTTTTTAAATGTATATTTGAAAACAATACCTGTAACTATAAAAATACATAATACAATAAAAAGTAAAAAGTTTTCATTTCACCAGCATCTCCTAATTGCTTTTGTTTGTATAGAAGAAGATTTTTAGAAGGAAGCTCCTCCTCCTGTTAAACTACATTAGTATTGACTATAAAGACTTTATCAAATGTCTTTTTTGGAAAAAGGAAAACATATTTTAGGTGGATTGAAGCTATTTCTTTTCCTAAGTTTATGCTTTAATATGGCTTTGCTAGGAACAAACCAAGACAAATAGACACAAAAGGGGAGAGAACAACAAAAGCTGACATCGCACTTTTTATTATTGATGCCGATTTTTAACTTGCAGCTTCATGAGTTGGCATAGTGTGCCTGTCATTCCATCTCTTGGCATCCAACCCAAGACCTAGAAAACCTGCATTAGCCACCTTTCAAGTCATGGACTGACAATTATATAAGAAAAAAGTTCTGTCTTGGTGGGCTAAATCAGATCTCTTTCACTCCAAAAAGGAAAAGAGGAGTATGAAAGAGTAAAAAACCAAACAAAAAAAACAACAGAGAAAGAAAAAGACAAATAAAAAAACCCCGTTATGTGTAGGTCCTAAATCTTATGTTCTGGATGAAGTTACAGATTAATCTAAAGAGCAGTGAACACTCATGTGACAAAGGGAGCTAGACTTCTTTTACTCTGTGCAATGTAGAATACAGGATTGTACACCACAAAGCTCAGTGTATGAATTCACCTTCCCTGGTATTAAATGGGGTTTCTTTGGTGTGAAATGTTTTGTGTGCTGTAATTTGAATGGTAGCAATCTGACTTTTGTGCAAGAGTGATGGTTGAGAGGAAGCATAAATAATAACCTTACAATTTCTTTCTGACATGTAGATCATGCTGCACATTAGATGAAGATATTTCTGTCCTTTGATATCCTGTGTTCTTGCAACAAATTATTATACATCAAAGAGATGAGCTCTGAGTCAAAATGATAGTAAAAGTGATGAGCTAGAAAATAATGTAAAGAGCTTGTACCTATGAAATTACTGCAAATGTCTGAAGAAGTGGGGTAAAGGAAATTGGTCACAAAGTTGTTCAAATGACTTAAGCTGCTGTCTGAAAAATAAATAATCTGGGATATGACTGTTAAAAATGGAATGTGGTTGAAAGCTGAAGTTTTTGAAGCACTGTATCCAATAGTGCATTGCAAGGCATTTTTCCTTAACCTCCTTCCCTGAATAAAGTTTTAGGAATACTCTAGTGGGGGCAAGTAGAGGGCAAAAGGATTGCCGGTGTCGTAAAGAAACTTTCTTATTGAAGCCACTAGTCCTTTTCCAGCCATGTCAATTGTGGGTTCAAGTCATTATTGCCAGAAGATTATTCAGTGGTCTGTGTGAAATTAATTGATTGTTTCATTCTCATTCCTGTTAGATATTTACCTCACAGAAAAGGGTTGCCAGAATTGATACCACCCAACAGATACCAGAGACTAAGCAGTGGCTGAGGATTCATTGCAGAGAGAAAATAGTAGCTAACATGATAGATGATCCTTTTAGGAAAGGATTGAGTGATGTGGGGTGGTAGGGAAACGTCCTTTTTGCTAACTAGACTCTTGTGCAATCTGATCTTGTCTCATTTCAGTGGAGCGTCTTGCTACACCCTCCTGGGGACAAAGCTTTTTACTTATGTTTAGCCATCTAAATTTATGTTTGAGATGGTTGTCTAGGATCCCTTGTAGCCCATGTGAACACAAAAACATTTTCAGAGGACTTCAGTTTCTCTGAAATAACCTTTTTGAGTTTTTTGTTTTGATCACTTTGCACAGGTTGTCCACGTACAGAAATGTTGAACTCCAGGTCATTCCCTCCTGCAGAAATGGATGGGTCTTAGTTTTATTCATATGGCCAGAGAGGAAATGAATGTAAAAACTCTTAAGTAAAATGACATGTGAGTTAACTTTTCCTTGATGGCTACAAGATTAGGAGCAGAGATGAACAAAAGGCAAAATGCTATGTATTTTGGGATACTCTTCCTATTAAAGAAACAAAGGAGGGGAATGTAACATTTTAATGGGTGTTCACGCTGAAAATGTTGGTGATAAAACTTACTCTGAAGGCAGAAAGCAGTGTTTCCCTTTACTCAGAGCACAGACTTTCACCAGTTCCTGCAGTGTAAACTTGTCTTTGACAGCTCTTCTTTCTGGGGCCTCAGAGTAGTTACTTGGCTCTCTATTTCACTTTCTAAGTCAATAAAATGAGGATAACAGTACTTTCCATCTCCTTTGAAAAGTGTTACTTAAGTATTCAGTGCTGGATTATAGGTGAACAGTGGTAGGTGTGTGCTGTGTGTGCTCAAAGTCCCAGACTAGCATCAAGATCTCTTGAAGTGGGTGGCACAGACTTAACTTAGGTATCTAACTATCACTTTCCTACTAGCAAACTATTATAAGCTGTACATAAATTTTTCAGCTGCAGCTTTCAGGCCCTCCCTTGTGCTTCCTTTTTGGTTGTGGCCTTAATTTTATTATTTTTCTTTCCCAGGGGGAAAATAGAGAGGAAGGGTTACTCTAAGCTGTGCTCTTGGTGATATATTTGGATGTTATGGAAAACTAGAAAACAAATTTTTGCCATGTCTTATTAAAGATCCATGTGCCTGTATCGCGTTTGCTCTACAGCCAGTTCTGCTAATGAGGAAAGGGGTAACTAACCATAACATGATTGATTTCTGGGTGAAGGTCCTTTGCCTCTAACCCTAGCAGGTGTGTGTATTTTCTGTTTTGCAGAGAACACACGTTTCCTGTATTGCAGAAGACAGTATATAGCCTGTCCGCTACCAGGACTTCTGAAAGAAAATATGTTGGTTAAGGCCAATAGATCAGTACTCTTTCTTTAGAACATCATCCCTCACCCGCCCTTTATTTATTAGAAGTATTTAGACAAGCAGCAAGTGAGTTTCTTTGATTATACTTACTATATGGCTTCTGTTGCCTTGAATTGTGAATTGTGATTGCTTAGGTAAATAGACTTAAACGCTCTCCGTTCTCGCTTTGGCTTCCAGAAATACCTCTTTACGCTTTTCAGTGAGGTACTGTTTTGTAATTTGCATCAGTCTCATTGCTGAGATGTCTGTAGAGATTCACACAGCCTCTTCAGGACAAATACAGTGTGCGTACCATTTCTCTCTGCTTTCCAACAGTGAAAGAATAATGCTCTGATAAAGCTGTGCTAAATTAGAAGACTAGTGTGGGTTGGTTTTTTTTTTTTCTGTGCTGACTCCCTGTTGTTATCTATGATTTTAGTCAGTATGGTTAAAGAAAAGGATGAAGCATCTTAGCTTTCTGGGATAGTCTAAAAAAATCTGTCATCTCCCCTCAGGTTTTCGACAAATATACTTGAGCTTTCCTTTAAGTGTCATGTCTGAATCTGAGAATCCTCATAAAGGAAAGAAAAATTCAAGCAATCTCTGAATGTAACTTTTAAGAGTTGGAAATAGGACTAATGAAATCTCTGTGTGGGTCCTAAAAGATAATTTAGCGGTAGGTACTGAATAGAGCATACTGTGTGATTTGCTGATGAGTCCTGTGAGATTTACTTAAACGCAGGATCGGCCACACCAAGAGCAGAGCAATAATTCAAGCACTTCTCCTGGCTGACAAAATTGCTGTCTTCCTGTAGCTGAGTTAGTGCTGAAGGGTGCAACAAGCTAGCTCATATATTTTCAATAGGAATTTTTTAATAAAAGGCAATAAATTTAAAGCACCCAGCTGTTCTATAAAGGCAGCATAAAAAAGAAAAAAAGGGCTATGTAATAAATTACACATAATTTATTTCAAAAAAGGGTCTTTAATGAAAGCTTAGCACTAATTAGATCTAATCACACTGGAAAAATTTGGCTAGTTTTCAAGACATTTAGATCCTGTTCATAGCTATTCTACTTTAATACTTTATAGATTTCTATCTCATCTGCAGTATGGCCGCCATTCTTCGAAATCACTTTTTCCCTAAAGACAAGAAACTGCATCTCCGATTATGAACTATACGTTTATATAGGCAAGAATTTGAATCTTAACTAACGAGTCCCACCTACAGAGCAAGCTTTTTCTTTTTGCAATAAAAACCATGTAGTCTTGTTGGCTGTTAGTGATGTGCATTGCTTCCTTCACCTCTTGCTCCATATTCGCTTAGCTTAATGTTACTTTTTCTGTTCAACAGAAAAGGTTTTGAGATTTTGGAGGTGGTTTTTTTTTGCTGCTAGTCTCATTCCAAATTTATCTCTATTTAACTGCATATGCTGTCTGCTTGCTTTGGGATTTCATTTAAAACTCTTCTGTACTTGGCTGTATTCTCTATCACCATTGGTCACATTGGTCATACAATCATCGTATTCTTCCAATTAAGTCTCATCTGAAAAATTGTCCATTTCTCTTTTTGCCTACTTTCTTTTCTGTTTCTTTTCTAACCCTTAAAAATTAAAGCGAAATTAACCTGATCTTTAGATAGGTTAACATCCCCAAAAGGGAGGAGGCATTGTTAAACAAACAGGTCTGTGTTGGTTCTGACAAAAGTCTTCTGTTTCTACTTAACTTACTTCAATATGTTAGGGTACGTTAAATTATTTCTATTGGAGAATATAAAAAATGATTTAGTGCAGAGTAAGGACACTGATACATACAGTTTTGCTTTTAATAAGATTAAATATCCTCTACTTCTTTCCTCCATGCAAACAGAGGATGCTTTCAAGGACAGTGACGGTATAAACTTAGCTCCAATCAAGTATGTGGAAATTGACTGGCTTCCTTTTTAATTATCTTTAAAGATTTCTGTTCTGCTCATGTTGTCTGCAAACTGAAAAGACTTCTACCTTCAGAAACCCTCTGCAATTAATTTGAAAATAAAAAAGTAAAAATCAGTGCTTCTTAGTCCTGATAAAATAACACCTTTTCAAATATTTGATGGTGGAGGGATGGTGAGTTTATCACTCAGATGACTGACCAAGTCACAGTCTCAAGATGTCAGAGTAGAGGCAAAAATACTGCTTTTGTTAATGCTTTCTCTCACCTCAAGGTGCTGAGAAACCAGGTGAGGTGGAGTCAGTCTTTTTAGAAGAGGAGCTTGCCCAAAGACACTTCTACATTTCTACCTTCTACTTGTGGTATGTTTAACCTATGTTTAACCTTTTGCCTTGATCTAAGTAAAAACTGCATATCGTTGGTAGCAAATGAATTAATTTTCTTCAGAGCTAGTCTTCTCAGGTGATGCTTCATTTTTTTAGTGATGCTTTTCTCTTCCTAAGTTTTGAGCCATGCTTCTTTGGCCTCCAGTCATGTCTCAACATTTATGATAGACCAATATAGCTTTAAAGATTGTAGTAGCATTAGGAAAGCTCATCTGTTCGCAGGGACTCCCACTGGTGGTCTAAGGGCTGTAGTTGCTGCTGTTGTAGTGCATTTTACTTTCCCTCTTCTATGCAAGGATCTGTGGCTGGCCATTTGAACCTCTGATAAAGGAGCAGAGCACTGACTGTTGTATTGCTTTTACTGCTGAAGACATTTGGTCACACACACACCCGTCCAGTCATTCATTGCACAGGAACACCACCTGTGTCTCCATCATTCACACTGTGCACCTTGCTAATGGCTTTGCAGTATGCGTACACAGAAGTGGGTGTGGGCTGGGCCTGGTTTTGGTCTATCATTTCTATTTTCACCCATTTCAAGGTCCTTTTGTGCTGCCAGGGCAGTGGAAACGGGCAATAGTGGTGTGCACCTGAGAATTAAGCTCTGTTTAAACAGGAAGGGCTCAGTTCTGTCACCCTGATACGATTTCACATAATACCTTGCTGTACAAGTACTACTATATTCAGTGGATCTGCTCATGTGACAAAAATGCTGTTTAGGTGAGAAAGGGCAGCAAAATCAGGCTACTTGCACTTAAGTGCAACGGGAAACAGGATATTAATTGACTCTGTTGCAGAAGAAGAGCTGTTGTAAAAGAAAAATTTGACACTGGGAAGGAAAGAACCGGTCAGCAGGATAACACACCTTGAAGAACACAAGTGATGATTATATGTCATTATTTGTCAGTATTTATCTTCTGTAATCTAGAGCTGCGTTGGCAAAGTTAGCTGCAGATCTCAGGAGTTACTCTAATGGGATGTTGGCTTAAGTAATACGAACTGAGTGTGGTCTACTTTTATTGGTAGCATGCAAACAGAAGGCAATTTGGTCAAAATTCCTTCTATTATATTTTCAAGGATGTTGCTTTGAATTGTATTTGTTTTGAAGCACTTAACATCCACAGAGCTCGTATTGTCTCTAAGAACTCAAGAATAAAGGTTTGAGAGGAACCTCTGCATAGTAGACTCTGTACTGGTGAACTACATTTTCCCAGTATGCATAATTCTAAATACCGAATGATGACAATTACTAAGGGCATTTGAAGAGGGAGACGTTGTGAACTGTTGTCATATTATATTAGTTATGGATAATAGCTGCTGACTTTGGAACAGTGATGTGAAAATCAGACCACATCAGAAGCTCAGTTTGGAAGCTGTGAGAGTCATGCAAGGTGGCAGATGAGTACTGATGTAGGAACTATCTTAGAGGCAGGTAACTGCTGCTTCATGCATAAGTAGTCAGGGTCCCAATATTTTTCCTATGCAAATCAATGTCAAAATTCAGGTTAACCTGATTAGGATTGTCTCCTTGAAGAGAAGGATTATCTGTTGCTGTATCACAGAGAAGAGTTATAATTACATTTTAGATGGAGAAAAGTTATGAATTCCATCATTTACATAATATGTTGAATCTAGCGGCCCTAGGAAACTTCTCAATATCAGTTATTGTCTGTATAGAAAAATTCTTTTTCAGAGAAACAAATGAGAAAGGTGCTTTTCCATGAATTTAGGAAGGCATTTTGAATTGATATGCATTTGTGCTGATCCTGCAATGTGCATTTCTCATAGAAGTGTTCCTAACTCACATTTGGTGAGAGTGCACTGAACAATCCAGCAAACTGCTCGCTTGTCTTTGGTAGTTTGCCTAAAACAGTGTGCATCTTCATAGCTAATGATGCTTAAGGTTTTTTGTTGCATATCATCCCTCATCTGCATGGGGTCACCTTTGCCATTTTTGAAGAAAGACTCCTGTAAAAGAAGGGTGTTCAGGAGACATTGGCAGAGACCTGCAGTATGTCTCAGGGAGGAAGGAAGAATCCCTCTAATCTGTTCTATAAGTAATAAAATGTGGCCAGGCAAATCATTCTTCTCTGGAAAAGTTCAAATAAACCATAAGGGAGATATTATGAACTCATCCAGCATGTAAAAACCCTCATGTTCTCATTCATTCACGAGGCGACAATAAAGAATTTATTTTGTGTCTTGAATATTTATCATTTTTGGATGTCAGAAGTATTGCTTTCTGTCATCACTTAAAAAGATTTTCTGGTGAAACCCTCACATCTTCCAAGGAAGATGTATATTATACTGGGAGAAGAGTTCTTTTGCTATCATAATATAAGCTGTATTTTAGAATGGAATTAACTGTATTCACAAAGGATTGTTTTTAACATCTGGGTGTCTAGATAGGACTGTTGCCATTGTAAACAGAATTTTTATTCTGTTTTAAATGGGAAAATTTTATAAATATGGAATTACTTTGGACTGTGTAGTGGCTTACTGAATGTAATAAAGTATATCAGTCTCAAGATTTTCATAAACTGTGCCTAGTTAAGAAGTGTATGTTGCAGTGAAATTGGTTTAGTAGGAAGTTTTGCTCAAACATAGGAACACTCAATGCTTTTGACAAATACGTGATTTCAGAGTTAGTTCCCCTGATTTGTCTCCATTATCTCATTCCCCCTCTCTGAACAGTGAGGCTCCTATTTCTAGAGTGTATCTAGTGTCATCACCAACATTAGTCCTTAGCTGATAACTCCAAACATTAATGCAAATTTTTGAAATGACATTGAAAATGACAGAAGTGCTTTTCTGTATGTGCTCTTTCAAAGTAATTTTTTTGCTCCTTTGTTCCAATGCTGCTTTTTGCTTTTGCACAACCTGAATTTCTTGAAGTGATCTGACAGAAAAATACATGTGTTGCTGTTTACGTTATTGCTCACATTTTTTTAGGATTAAAAAGTGTGCTGTGGTGTGTTACTGAGTATTTACAGTGATGTGCTTCCTTGGTTATTAGGGTGAGAAGGAAATTTTAAAATTATTTTTAAGAATATGAAAGAAGCAGAAAAATGCACAAATTTTGAATATATGAATTCCTATTGTTATATCTTGGGTGTAGCCCCATTCTCTAAGTAGTAAGGCTCATGCTGATTGTAGGTACAGAAGAGCTGTGTAATTTTAGTGCTTAAAGTATGGTTAGGTTTTGTGGTTTTTGACAGTTTTGAACCCTATTTCTTTATAGATACTGCTTTACATTTCAAGGACAGCATAAGTGTACCTAAAGTTCAGAAATAAAAATAGAGGATAATATGGTCTGAATCCATTATGTGATGGTAGGTGTTGCTTATGACAAGAGCAATTGTATTATTACCTGACCTGGACTACTTGTTGTATAAATTCTGTAGTAATTTCAATAAAATTTCCCTCTCTAAGTGTTCTTCTAAAAGGGATTTTAGAGACAAAGTAGTGGAGGGGAATGTTTGCTTTTCAGAGCAAGCACGATCTGGCTTCACTCCTAGAAGTGCTGCTGGTATCTCTGTCTTTCTCTCTTGATAACTCTGGGGAGGAGAGGTTAAATTGCTGTAAATCTTAGTATATACTACAATTATATATTTAATTATGCCTCTTTCCTGACAGACAAGTAAGAACTTTAACATTCTCAGATCTGCAATCTAAAACTATTATTTGTTGCAGATTTTTTTTCCCTAAGTAAATGCAATGGAAGTACAATGAAGCTTCCTTTCTGGAAGCAGGATGGTGATTTTTTCTGCCATTCGAGGAACTTCAAAACAATGGGAAAGTCTTGAATTTGGTGCATTTGCATGTATTAGGAAAAGGTCTACTTTTAAATAGGACAGCACTGTATCATTTTAAAGCACTGAAGAGTAAGTAATATAAAACCAACCAAGAGGATAATCTCTGACATTTACAAACATTTATAATGGCATTAGTTCCGAGTAAGTTAGCTGAGGCAATTTGAACCTGTAGACCTGAACAAATAAATAAGCATGGCTTGCCATCAGCTATTTCAGAAATGTACCAGTATTGCTGTGGAGCTTTGTGCATCCAAATAAGCAGGGAGATCTACCAGATTTCTCTGGGGCTTCCTTCGGTCAAGACATTGTCTGCTTTACTAGGAAATATTTCATAAACAGGTAAAAATGCTATGTTGCAGAAATTTCTTGGTTTTCCGGAATTTCTGCTGTAGTGTTTACAGCTGGTCTGAAAATAATGGGTTTACAAAAGATTCAGTGATATGGCTTAAAGGTGAAATTAGTTTTCATGAAATGTCCCTGATTGGCAGGTCTCGCAATAGTTTCCCTTGCTTACCCGTGAAATGAATCCATTCTTCACGCGGCTGCATGCAGCAGTTTGGCTGTGCTGCCAGTGCGGGCTGAGCTTGTACTTGGTCCCAGACTGACTCGTCCAAAATCTCTGGACACAAGCCAATGCCGAAGCAGCTTTCTGCAAGCCCTGAGGAGTTCAGGAGAATATTAACTGAGTCTGTGCAAATTTTTAGTGTGAGCAGAGTGTGTGCTTAGTATCAGGAAGGAGAGTTAAGCATAGATGTGCCAGCTCTTGCTTAGCCTCTGCCCCCTGCCCTAAGTGCCACAATGACTTGCAGTCATGCAATATGGCCATACGTGGGTCAGAAAGACTGATACGGTGGTCAGCATGCCCTTATGGGAGATAAGTCACTGAGGCACAAGTGACCTAGGCAGTATGGGGGTGCAGAGCATGGCTCCGGGAACACACTGTGCCCACTTTTGGGTTCATCAGGCACCTAGCAGGGCAGGTACGGCTTCAGGGCACTGCTGCGCTGCCTCACCACCTCCATGTATTGCTGTACAAGGGACAGAAACACTGATGCTTGTGTCTGGACCGAACAAAAATAATTCAGTTCCTCACTTACTCAATTGTAACCTGTCTTCAGGGGAAATCTTATTTATTAAAGATACCATACATGTTATTCCTCAGGGGAAAATGTGAGGAAGAGGAAGAAAAGGTGTCTGAGCCAGCAGTCTGAGGGCCAAAGGAGTTTGGAGACTATGAAGCAGACGTCACAGCAATTCCTGCTCAGAGACTGAAGCAAGAGTGTGCGGAGTGGGGCTCACCAGTAGCAGAGACCCTTGATAGAACAATATTCATCAGGGTCCCAAGTCCCTGCATCGGCAGTGCTCAGGTAAATCTCTAGCCCTCCAGTCTCAGCTCCACAAGTTTAAATATTTGCCCTGAGAACCATTTAAGACAATTAACCTGATGTGGTGTTCAAAACTAAAAGTTTGATTTAAAAGTAGGGAATTTACAGAAGCACAAGTACAAGTTAATTTTGGCTTGTGAAACCTTTATTTCTGGTACTAATGTTTAAGATGGAAGCAAGCCAGCTTGACTTCCAATTCTCCAGAATGAATTTGTAGGCCTGAGATTTAGAAGAGAAAGACCTTTTACAGATATATTGAGGTATTTAACCTGCAAATCCATAAGAGAAGACAAAAATGCAATTCTCACAATGCTCTGATTGCATTTTTTAGAGGAAAACCACATGTAAAAAGTGGGAACAGTGCTAAAGGATGATTGTAGGATGCATGCTTTAATGCTGATTTCCTGCTACCATCTGTTCTGTAGTAAAAAGGCAGTCTCTTAGTTTCTGGGTCAGAAACAAGGCTCTGGTAGTAACTTTGTACTTCTTGGAGGATGTCATGCGCTTTAAACCAATTCACTCCTGTGGTGCTGTGCAGTGGGAGGTCATCTGAAAAGTTTAAGATAACCCAGGACAATTTAAATCACACAGTTTTAGCAAGGGTCTGTTAGTTTTAAGCACTAGCACAATTTGGCCAAGGACTATGTGTAGATTGGCTCTTCAAAGTTGAGTGCACATCTAAGTAAAACCTGGAGGCTTGCTGCAAATGGTTTCATGTTTATTCTTTTTCAAGACTTCCTTTATAAAAGTTTCTAACTGTGTGACACTTTCTAGTTTATACCAAACTTTTGTAACGGTGACATTTAGAGTACAGGATGATTGTCCTGTCTGTAACTAGCCTCATGGAATATAAATCTGTTGTCCCATTCTCTACACTATTGTTCTAATGAGTGACTGGTTTTTTTGTGAAAGATGTTACACAAGTAATTTTCTGAGTTAACAACATACTATATTTTCAAAATGGTTAAAATTGAGCTTTTAGAAGTACCTGAAATAGTTATTGACCACTGGTAGAAATTGAGAGGGGAAATTACTGCATTGCCATGATGTGTGATCTAATGCTTTTGTAGGTATAGAGTTTTGTGGGAACTGAAAGGCTTGCTTTTTGTTCTAAAATTACTCTTCTGCCCTATTTTTTTTTGTCTTGTTTCCATTCCTTTTCCAAATGAAGTTTGTAGATTGTTCATGGGAAAAAAAAATAAAATACCTCAACTGGTAAACATTTTCATCTGCTAGAATACCATTTTAGCAGATTTAGTTAGGGTTGTTTAGAAGAAACCCAAGAGACCAATATTTACAAGTATCACCATTTTGGAAATCAACATTGAGTATCCCAAATAAGCCTGGAAACATCTTGAAACTGGCAAAAGAAAACCCACCAGTATTCACTGAGGAAGTGGATGTCTTCTTGTCTCCACTGACACCATAGGCAATGTAGCACCTCCAGTGTGTGCTGGAGTTTCGTTACACTGGGACCCTTCAACTGGGAGTATAGGAAACCTATAGGACACACAGCGTGGTCCTAATCACGAGTCTGGTGTTGTCATTGCCACCCACCTTCTACACAAGAGTCAAGGACCTCCCTGAGGAAAACCTGACATTACAGCCCCTGCTCCTGGGGGGTGGCATGCGCGTGTGTGGCTGGATTGCCAGATAAGCACAGATGTGATTCCCAGTGAATGAATTTCACTGACCCCTGTTCCCTTCGTCTGTGGGATGAGTGGGCATCTCAGAAATCCCGTTGCCTGGCACCAGGGCTCAGCCTTCCTGGGTCAGTGCCCTATGGGCTGCCCACCGCCCTGACTGATGCAGGGCAGCGGGCCTGTCCTCTCTCCCATGCCAGTGGTAGTAAAGCACTTGTAACTTTTTCAGGGACTGGAGTGGAGTCCTCATGCTTGTCTGCCTTGTCTTGTCTTGCCCTGCCATGGATCTTTATCTTCAAGTTCAGTGGTGGGTTCCCAGTGCATTTAGCAGCCTACAATGTTGATAGATGCACTTAGTCACTTAATCATAGCTTATGCTGGAAAGTAACTGCTTGGATTGATGTCTTGGACTTTCAGTGAGTTTACTGGAGCTCTCTGAATATTTTTCTGTCCTCTTTCTTCTCCTGTTAACCCAGGAATGCTAAAAATTTAAATCCTCTCTTTATTCAGAGAAACACAGGCAGTGGCTCAGCAAGGCTGTATGTGTCACAAACACTTGTAATTTTACCTTGCCTATAACAGAAACTGAGGACAGAACCCAAATGGAGAGATTAGTTAATCCTTGGAAGTAAGATGAAGTTCACAAATTGTTTATTTGACAATTTAATTTATTTGTCTAGCTGCTGCCATCTATATAGTCCACCTATAGCTTCTTGATAAAGAGATAATTTATTGTTCAGAAACATGGCTTAATTTTTTTCTGTGCTGGTGCACACAGCTAATGCATGTCATTAATGCGATCCAGAGGGAGCAGTTTGGAAGATGAGAGGATAATTTACTCACCATGTGCATTCAGTCCTCTGCCTCCTTGCTGAGATTCCCCTGCTGGTTTGGATTCTGTTTTCTGACATAAACCTGCCTGAACCTGTAATAACGAGAAACATAGTGAGCCTCCTAGTTTAATTCAAGGATAGGATGGTACAAATTCTGTTTGCAATCTTCAGAATTCAGAAAGCTCAATTCTGTTTGAATCTCCAGACCCATGCCTAATTCTGGCATTGCTACCTCCGTATGAGTTGAGAGCTATGCTAGGAAAGACTATGAGATTATTATAATCACTAAAATATGAATAAATTATTCATATTGGTTACACTGAAAATAGGTCCGGTTTAACTCCATATGAGAAAAAAAAATTGTTTTTAGGGGGGAGCAGATTTCCAGATGTGCTGTGCTGCAGGGGTGTTGCACAGTACTGTAGGTACCAAAGTGCTTTGGCCTGAGCAAGAGCCTGCTCCTTTGTGGCTCTGTAACCTCCCTCTGAAGCTTTGAGCTGTTAGGTGGAGCCTCTGTGCCAGCATTTTTCTGTTATTGTTTTCATGCTGTTATTCTTGTAGCATTTGCATGGACTTGCGTCTGCAAATCCTGAAAGCATTTTTATGGCAAGCTTTCATGCTTTTATGGTGGGTTCCACTGGTTTGAGAATCACCCCTCTTTCTTTCCCTCCTGTTTTGTAGATTTTAATTTGTATTAGAGAAACCAAGTACTCCGAACAAACAAGTAAATAATAGTCACCCAAATGCTCAACAAACATTATCCAATAATATATGTGGACAAAATCTTAACAATCAGTCAATGCACAGTGTTTGCACCTGATTAGTGTACTCTGGTCAGTGCTAACAGTGTTAGTGGCAGCAAATGTTTGCAGAACACCCGAGTGTATTTGAAGAGAGCACGTTGAAGAAAGCGGGATGTGCACAGAGGCACAGGCTTACAGCCCCAGCTGGGCCCAGCACGTTTCCCCTGACAAAATGGGATGCGAAGGTATTGAATTACTTTTGCAGCCCATAGGTGACGCTGGCCTTCCTCCAGTTTGCTTATTAAATGTCTGTTAAGCTGTTTCTCCTCCTTCCTGGTACAGAGGGTGCCTGACACCACGTAATCCCCCATAGAGGGAGGCAAGCAACCCAAGCAGTAAGCAGCCTCGAGGGTGTGAGCCCAAGGGCTGGCCCTTGTGCAGGTGCTGCAGGGCTGAGGTCCACAGCATGGGGTGGGCTGGGCACTACATCACACCAGCAGTCACTGCCTCTGCCTGTCACCCCCAGCAGAGCTTCCAGCACCTATCTGCAGATCTCTAGGGCCAGGACACTCTGTAAAGTGACTTATTTTTACATTTGCTACTCCTTTTGCTTACAAAGGTGGATTTAGCTAGGTCCTTATTTTGTTTGATTGTATCGTGTAGATAATAATTGTATGTTCTGTGGAAAAATATACTAGCTGACTTATTCACAAAGAGATACAATATCAACTATAGTGTTATTTTTTTCTATTCATAAGTAATTGATAGAAACCAGCAGGTGTTACATTTTGTCTGGGAGCAGATAATGTTCAAGGAAGAAGAAAAGGAAACCTCTCCTTTTCCCAGGAGTAAAGGACTAATAAATTATTCCACGATAGATAAGGACAGAACTCACACAGGTAACAAAGCTTTGGAAAAAAGTACATAATAGTGGTAGTAATAATAGTATTAATAAAAGATGAAAATATGTTTATACTGCTGAAAACTTGTTTGGATGCAGCGCTCCAAATCTTTCTGTATTATTGAATCTAGAAGAAAAGCTTTTTATTGCACTTAAATTTTAAAAAAACAAATCACAAAACTACGCCACTGTGCAGATGTAGTGAATTTGAGGCTTTGACTGACAATAGATAACCTAAAACATTTTTCTTTTTACTTGCTTTTCTACATTTGTGTGTGGCAGAAAATTGAAACTCCAGTATAAGAAGAATTTGTAACTCCAGTTGTCTTTGCAACTGTCAAATAGGGAGAATAACTATGTCAAACACTTCTAAACCCAAGAAAATTCTCCTGGGAGTAAGATGATGTAAGAGAAGAGAGGTATAATGGTTACTCACCCATTCCTGTCTCTGTCTCTCTTGTTCATCTCTTTTTTTTGCTATTGGCTTGTTGTTCGTCACAAGGAACATTCCTTCAGCATGTTTCTCCCATTGCTTTTGAGCTGATCTTAGTATCTAATAAGTATATCGTATACCAAATGAGTTGTCAAGATTCAGTCAAGATTCCTGGTCTGTTACACAGTATCTCTCAGTGCACTCTCACGGTGCTTAGCGTGGGAAATAAAATCAGAGTTTCCATCCTGTTTCTTTGGTCACACTGAACTTTGCTTATCCTGGTGCTGCTCAATCCATTCTTGTAACCAGCTGGGTGGTTTGGCCGAGGTCTGACCTTTGGGTGCTGTACTCCAGGTGTGACTCTGCTGTGCCAGCCATGGAACCTGCTGCCCTGTGGCCGGGACCTGCCGTGCTGAGGGCCAGGGGGACCGTAAGAGAAATCTACATGGAGAAGTTCACAGTGAGATCCACACCTTGGCCCTGGCCAAGACAAAATTTTCCAGTGGTCTGGGTGTTGGCTGTGGTCTGTTTTCTGCCAAGAACAAGGCAAAAACATTCACTGGTTATTATGGGCTAGGTCATGGGCTCTGTACACAGACTTAGACTTATTGGAAAGTCTTGTCTTGTTCACCCCATCCAATTCATCAATATAAAAAAAAGTTAAGAAAAGATTAAAAGTTGGTTTTAATGAAATACAGGAGAATTAACTCACAAAATGTGTCCACATTCTTATATTTCATGCAGTCCCTTGCTGATTACATCTTTTATTGATATCCATCTGAGCTGGTGATGAATCTCTTCTATGTATTCTTCACTTATCCAGTGTAATTGAGCCTTACCTATCTGGGGTATATTTAGATAACTGGCTGACTGTGGTGCTGTGCAATTGATTTTAAATTGATGCTGAATAGTGGAATAGTTGCTTATGGTACAAAATATTAAATAGAAGCAGCTCTGAGGTCTGTCCAAGAGCAGTTCAGAGGTCAGGGTTAAATCAGACCTTGTGAAAACGAGCACAGATCTGTGCAAGTTGATGGAATCACTTATGCCGGGGCTGAGTGCGGGTGGTGAGCTATGAGCTGGGTTTGCAAAGCTTTCTGGGTATGCAAAATATAATTTGAACCTAGATTTTCTTGTTGGTCTTGGTCTAGTGTAGGGAAAACCAGATATTTTGAAATTTGCTAGAAAATAATGAGAGCAAAACCAGAAACCTGCTATCTTGGTACAGAACCTATTCAGGTATTTAGGACACTAAAAGTTCATCATGGTAAAGGTCTGAATCTCTGCTTTCTCTGGCTTGGAACAAGGACTTAAACATAATTGTCCCTCATTTCAGAGGCCAACACAATATAATTTGCCACGTTGCTCTCCTGTTAGGTCATTCTTCACCCATCCTCTGAAATGGCAAACAGATCTAAGACATGTTTCCAGCACAAAAGTTACAAATGCCTCATTGTGGTAATGTTTGCATGAATTGAACATTTGTCAGAAATTGAGTTAAGTTTAACATTTTTTCACCTAGCTCCTTAGTACATCCTTTTAACTGAGAATATGGCCTAGGCCTGATCTTCATCCAGCTCTCTGATCTGTGTCTTCAAACTGGATTTTGTGTTAGGCATCTAATGACTCTTTGGAAGAGAAAAAGAGATATAACTTTTGATTTTAAAAGTTGGAAGATTTAGTATAGATGTCATCATAGATGTTTAGACTTGATGATAATGGTAGGTAGGAGCTCATTGCAGCTTCACCAGTTACATAAAAAAACTTTCCATTGTATTTACCCTGGGAAAATGGTGCCTCTCTGCTAACATCTGTATGTCAAAGACAAGAATGGGCTTATTTTGGGCTTAGCTTGTTAGCAAAAAAACTCAGGATCTACACTCTTTTGTAGGCTGATGGTTTGTAAATGGGTTTAGAGCTGAATCAGAGATTTTGTATTGTGTTGCCATTCATTAAGTAGACTGAAGTAAAAGAAGGGGCTGAAGGTCTGGCTTCCTTGGCAGGCAGCAAGGAAGAAATCCTGAGCTTGCATCTCTGCCATTCAGCTTTAAAATGTTGAATGCATCTGACGAAACAGAACATTATTCCTGCCCATTTTAATTCTCCTTAAAGCTTTTGCAGACTGACTTCCCACAACAAAGTGTGAAGGTTTCATTGCTTCTCTGTACATGTCCTGGAAGGATGCCTATTACTCCCAGCTGCCTTTGAACTAATTGACCTGCAACTCAGATAATGGGACTCTCAATTTTGCCAATTGTGTAATTTGAACTTGTTGAGTAGGTGAGAAGAGAAATGAAAATAACTGAGGAAAGTTACATGTTTTGTTGACAAAATCTGACATAAGGGAAGTGTCCTTTTACTCATTCTAGCTGAAGGGGAAGGTCTGTTTTACAGATACAAATTTACAGATGCGAAATTACAAATCTACAAATTTACAATTTTACAGAGTGTTGAAACAATTCTTACACATTTTTCTTGAAGTGAAAGAATAAAGTCAAGTTCTTGAGCAATTTGTTTTAAAATAAAAACTTACTAAGAGGTTGCAAGGAATAAAAAATAGTAAAAACATGCCTGTGAACTAAATTGTGTACTTAGAAGGTTTTGTCAGTTATTTCCTTTGATGTGGTTCTGTTTACTTGAGGTACTACATAGGTACAAATGTTTCAAATTCTTGACACAACAGTAGTACAGATGTTTAATATGCTTCAGAAACTTTTAAGTAGCAATAATTTTAGTAATACTTTGCAGATCCTAATAATTCTTACAGTCTTGCTCTGTTGAATGATTTCATAGTAGCTTTTTCCATGGGATCAGAGGGCTGAACATTATAAAATGAGGATGCCATAGTAAAACATTACATAGCTTTCACATTTTTTTTCCAGTGATGGAGGTATGATTTCTTGGTTTTGGAGTATTGTATAACGTTCACCTGACTGTTGTCTACTTCTATCCAATTACATACTAAAAATTCCTGTGTAATTTTTGATGACTCTTCTAATAGAAAAAATGTTTTGGCATTAAAGTATTAAACTGATTAACAGCATCTAGTGTTAGGGCCCAGCTCTTTCACAGACTTCTTGACTGGTCCTTGGCAAGTTGCTTCATCTCTTTGAACCTCCTTCCCTGTCTGTTCAAGGATGAAGGAGGGTTGATGGCTCATCCTTTCTCCCATCCTGTTCTTCTAGAAGAAACTTATTCTGGAGAGTGTTGTAGTTCAGGTACATGTTTCCAGGTTTCCTTAAAAAAGAATAGATATATGCCATTAAATCCTTTCCTGAACCAGTATCATGGACAGAAAGTTGTTCAAGGTAGGAAGCACCCTTGAGAGTGTGCCTGTGTTTGTACATTATGTAGGGACACCACCAGGGAGGAGAGCTCTGAAGGCTTGAGTAAGAAATGGTTGTAAAGGGTGTTTTGTGCAAGGCCACTTTGGATAACCACCATACAGCGAGAACATTTTGTTTTGGCTTAGGCTCTCTTCAGAGAAAGGACTTAATGTCTACACAAATGCTTTCACACACTGGTGTCGCTCTTCAGGCTGTTCCCTTGCACACAGCACCTGCATCAGTTCTGCTCCACAGTGTGTCTGGTGGGTGGGCTAAGATTACTATGTATTACACTAAAGGATTAATTTATGATCTATTTCTTTGATTTCAGCGTGATTGTACCAGGGCTGCATGTGAAACTGCTCTGCAATCCTATTAAAACGGCAATGACTTTGCCTCACTGTCCTGCAAAGGAGTCAGCAACTACTGTCAGACAGTCTGAGAAACTGTGACAGTGAGGTCGTGGCTGTTTCCATCTTGCTAAGCTAACGGTAGACTGAACAGTGCAGTGAAGAGTCAAGTCTGGGCTGGTTTCTTTGCCAGTCAGTGCTGACCATGAATGCTGTGAGAAATGCCGTCATTTAACTAAAACTCTCACTGCGGTAGAAAAAGCAGTGCTGGAAAGGGATTTTTGCTGTGTTTAGCCCTGAAATGCGAAATAAGTATATTTTGATTCTGTATTTGGTTATGAGTATGATTACTTCCTTATTGCAAACCATGGTATAAATAACAACCCTAGATGCATTCCTGGCAAGCATTATTGCCGTTAATGGCAATCAGTGTGAGAGGTGGCTGCTTGGTCTTCTGCAGAATTGGGCTGTTTGTGATTGGAGTTGGTGGAAGGGAGGCTAAACTGTAATTTTACTGATTTAATCCCATGCTTGGAGATTAATTTAAAACTTTATTTTTTTCCCCTGGGGGGAAGATTATCTGTTTGATTTAACATTCAGTGGCATTTACACTAGGTCTGAATGGCTCACATGATTTCATTTTTAAGTCTGAAACTCATTTTGCGTTTTGAATCCTGTTTCTCCCTCCAGTACTGAGAAGGGAGCTGGCAATTGTTTTAGCAGTCTCATCACCTATGAACGGTTGCATTATGTTTAGTTTTAATCAAGTTGTGTATAAACAAAATGCCTGCCCTTAGGCATGTCTCCTGAATGTTGAGGATACATTCATGTAATCTTATAAGAAATACATCAATAAACTGAACAAATTGATAAACATATGTTTTCCCTTAATACATGATTGGTAGGAGCCATATGAGGATAGTGAAGATTAGGATTATCCAAATAGCAAAATAATTAAAAAGAAAAATCTGCTAATATATTAGTTATACAGGGAAGAGAGTGTAACAAACTGTTACTAGTACTTGTATTCTAAAAAATCTGAGTTATAGTTGGTGCAGCTGAGTGTTTGCTTCAGGGACTGTGTATGTTGAATCTGATTTGGATCAACTCTGTGTGCGCAGCTAGGCATCCTTCTGGCAGACAGTGCACAAGCCTACTTTATCTATCTTATTGAGAATCACCTCCACACCCACACCCACACCCCCAAACTGCTTAGAAAGCCACTGAGGCTTCCCTTTATTTCTTTTTAATTGCACCATTTTTCACCTTGGTGAAAACACATTGGTGTTTCTTTTCCAGTGTATGATTGATTGTCCCGTGTTACTAAAAATTAAAGGATGATGTAACTAACTGTAATTGCACTTCTGTTTGTAGATCAAGCTGTTCTCTCCTTATGCCCCATGAGACCAAGATGTGGCATCAACTGTGAAGCCAGTTTCCATCAGACATTTAAAACAAGGCAGAGATATTAATGTGTGCATATCCATAAATTAAAAAAAAAAGTGCTCCTGTCAGAGCTGGAATTAATTTCTTCATGTTTTTTTCCCCAGTCTCATGTACCATCTATAAAGCGTTTTATTCTAGGTGAATAAGTATGTGAAAGGGTATGTTTTCCCTTTAGACAACTTGATTCAGATTTGAGTACAGATGAAAGCATGCCTGACATTTATTTCCAAGACTGTACTGGGAGACAGGGCAACTTAATTCAGTGGCTGACTTTTGCATTCATGCTGAGAGGCATCAACATGCTAATGTACCACAGAATCCTTTCATACAGGTCCTAAATAAACTGGATTGGGATTTCATTGACATAGTGTATCAGGCTTCAGCAGAGTAAATTTTATAAAGGACTTTTACATATTCTGAAATGGGTGTCGGTGAGTGGACTAATATATTTATTGTGATGGTGAAAATGGAAGATTTTAGCACGTGTTGTGCTCAGAAGCCCATAGAACAATACTGTTTCTTTTCCATATCATACCAAATCATCTTTAGAATACATAATTCAATGTTAGTTTTATTGCACAGATATAACTTCAGTGAACCATCAGAAACGCATATCCGGCTCTAGCAAATTTTTTTATTGTGCCTGGTGGACAAAAGATCAAATCTTTCTGATATGGGTTCTCTTCTGCTATGGGGAAAGGGAAGAAAGGAAGATTGCTCAGCTACCATTATTGGTGGTGGCACAGTATGAAAGTTAAAGCTAAGACAAGAATTTTACCGGTTTGCAATAGCTTCCATGTCAGCTGGAGACTGCCCAGAAAGCATTGTGCTCCTGTCAGTTCTCATCACTGTTTCTGGAGCTTTTTGGAAAGGTGATGCTGAGGGTCTGTTTCTGTTGAGAGGTCCCTGTGCCTGGGGAATAACTGGAAGGGGAACATAGAGCTCATTTCTGGTCTTTCTGCACACCATGAACAGCACTTAGGAAGTAGAGCATTTGGCCTTATGTGCTGTTTATTAAACTGCTCCTTGCCCTCAGATACTGCCAAATCTCTCTCTCTCTCTCAAAGGTAAGTTCCATGTCACTCTGAGGTCTGCCTGTGAATACTGTGAAAAAGTGTTGTGGTTTAACCCCAGCCAGCAATTAAGCATTGCTCAGCTGCTCACTCACTCCCCCCTGGTGGTATGGGGGAGAGAATCAGAAATGTGAGAAATGTGAGAAAACTTGTGGGTTGAGATAAAGACAGTTTAATACATAAAGCAAAAGCTGCATGCGCAAGCAAAGCAAGGCAAGGAATTCATTCACCACTTTCTGTCGGCAGGCAGGTGTTCAGCCACCCCCAGGAAAGCCGGGCTTCATCGCGTGTAACAGCTACTTGGGAAGACAAACACCATCTCTCTGAATTTCCCCCCTTCCTTCTTCTTCCCCCAGCTTTATATGCTGAGCATGACGTCATATGGTATGGAATATCCTTTTGGTCATTTAGGGTCAGCTGTCCTGGCTGTGTCCTCTCCCAGCTCTGGGGCACCCCCAACCTCCTTGCTGGTGGGGTGGGTTGAGAAGCAGAAAAGGCCTTGACTCTGTGTAAGTACTGCTCAGCACTAATGAAAACATCCCTGTATTATCAACACTGTTTTCAGCAGGAATCCACAAAAAAGTAGCCTCATGCTAGCTACTGTGAAGAAAATTAACGCTATCCCAGCCAAAACCAGCACAAAAAGTCATTGCACCATTGACTTTCAATGTAAAGTGTGAGTCAGAAGTCTCCCAAGTGACTCTGCCTTTGCTGCTAAGGATTTTATGGTAATAACCTTACTTGGAGATGGCAGATGTGCAGAAAGACCAAGTCTCTTTCCTAATCAATGTACAGGCTAAATCCAACAAAACACAGAGATGGAGATGTGCAGGAAAGATGTACAGTATATATACCATACAGACAGGTTGATGATAGTCATGTGCTGATATTAGTTCCCACTCTTCATTGGTGTTGCTTGAATAAATATGAATTCCTTCAAACTTCACAGTCTTCAGACCTCAAGAAACCAATGGCAGCTAATTTAAATTCTTTTTTCAGTGAGTGTGTGCAGTACGGAAATGCATCCCTCCATTCCTTCTTTGTAGTTGGAAATCCTTTGCCTGATGTCCCACTGAGGCTTTTGGCTGCTTGCAGCCTGTGCCGCAGGCAGCTGCTGTTCCTCCAAAGCATTGCTGTAGCAGAGGTGTGAGCTCGGTGTTCGTGTTTCGTGTCAAGACTGAAGGCTGTGGTGTAGGTATGAGGCTGGAGGGAAAGGACTTTGTGGTAGCAGCTCCTCACTCTGGTCTTGATCCTGCAGGAAGGTCAAGGGCATTGCTCTCCGGTGGATGTATGAACAGGCTGTGGAGACCCAGGAAAAGTAGGTAAAATGCAGCAAAGAAAATACATTATTTTCAACTCCTTCCTTACCTGCTGCTTTAATCTCAAGGACCTGGGATCAATAAAGGTGCTGAGGTAGTTGCAGACAAATGGTATTTTTACAGAGTTAAAGTGTAATCCTCCACGTAGGAGCAGGCAGGCTCTCAGGCTTTGCTGAAGGCTTCAGCCTGCTCACCACTGAGCACTATATTCACTGACTGTCAGAAGAGCCCCTAGTTAATTTCAGTATTTGTACCACTTTTTGGAAGAAATCAAGCAGTGCAGAATGGGACAGTCACATTCTGGTGACTGTGTGCATGCCCCAGCTGTCCCAGAGTTTGGAGCTGTCCCCAGAGCAGCTCTGGCATTGCTGGAGGTCACAAAGGGACTGCCCTGTCAAAACCCCTTCATTGAAACAGATCAAAAAGTACAAGTGTTTGCATAATACCTGGTTGTAACATGTGGTTGAAAATTTTAGCATTCAAAATTTTTGAAGGGATGGAAAAGGACTCTTGTGTTCCACCAGTTCACCTTGGAGTCACATAGGTTCCTCAATATGGACATAATTTTTGTTTGTTGTGGTTTGGTAGACTCTCTCTTGTAGTTCAGGGCTTGTCCTTGTACAGTTCTCCTCCTTTATCTCCCATGAGCTTCAACTATGCTCCAGAAAATAAGTTTTCCTGCAGGGAAAACGTGTTTCCAATCCTTTAGTTGCGGAGGCAACTTTTAAAGTACAAACTAGTAAAGTCTGTGTGAGTTTCCAGACATTGTGACTATCTAAAATGAAGATATAACCAAGCTGGTTTTGAACCATGTAGTTTGCATATAACAAGGACAATGTGCTGAATTAAAGTAGCAAATAAGCTGTGATGAAAAGCTGATATGTGGGGCTGGGTCAAGGCAGCTACCTCGCTTCTGGACTAGCTTGTTCCAAGGAGCCTCCAGGATCTCTGCAGCACTGCAGCATGCTGAGCAGGCACATCCCCAGCAATGAAAGGTTGTATAGATGTAAGCTGCCATTACTGATCTTACTGAGGTGCTGTCTGAGACTGTATCCTGGCTCCTTTTTAGGCTATGACCTTGGAGTGCACAAGGCTGCTTCCTCCGCTGCATCCCATTGCTCTTGATTTCCGCAGAATGGGAAGCTAAGCAAGCTCCAGCAGGATCCCAGCTGGGCAATTAAAATCCTGTGGCACGCTCTGTTTTTTCTTGGTAATTAGGTACAGCCTTAGGCAGTAAGGGTGGCATTCATCTCATTTAACTGAAAGTGTTGGAAAGTTCTGAACTGGTTGTGTAGGTTGCCCCTAAAGGAGAGAGGCAGGTACTTCCAGTGGATGCTTTAATTTATCCTGGAATAGATGAGATGAATTACACTGAAGGTGTCTTTCTCCACTGATTGCATAGAAGAAACCTCAATGTTTACATTGGACTTGATGCCAGTCTTTTACACAACTAAAGTTTGGTGAGGTGCATCTTTCAGTATTTGAAGCTGCATCTAAGCCATGTGCTCTAATATTTATTGTTCGGGGTATCGTAACAGAAGAGGCATGTTCCTAGTCAAAGGATCTGAGCTACCTAGTATAAATAACAGCTTGTTTAAAGTGATGAAAAGGTAGTATGTGGGAATAAACCATATGAGACCATTTAAGAAAAAGACAAAGTAAAAATCTCACAAAGCCTAAAAGTTCAGCCAAATCAGTATATGAATCTAGCTGGAGCAATTGCATGAGTAGCTACAACTAGCACCTTCGTAGATCAAGTTTGCAGGACAAAATTTATGGGTAGTATTCTAGGGAGTATGCTGCTTTATTTTCCTTGGTTTGACTCCTAATCTAGCCATATATGTAACAAATGCCTTTCTATGTATTTTCCAACAGATAGCAGCAGTTCACGTGGAGTATTTTTTTTTCAGTGAAATTACATGTGAATCGAAGAGGACCTTGAAATATCTCCTTTTCACTCAGAAAGTTCAGTGTAATTCTAATGCATGCAATACATGCTGATTTTATCACCATAGCTAATTTATGAGAAGTATTGTTAAAGGGTTGAGTTTATCTCAGACTGAGCCAATTAAAAACAGTTTTATTCACAACACAAAGGAAGAAAAGGAAAAGAAAACAGGGCTTTTCTTGGTAGTTTAAAGTTATGTTAAATCCATTAGTTCAAAGAGAGCATTATAAAGTACATTTTCACCAGAAGCCTGATTAGAGTAAACTCAACAGTTGTTTTAGGAGCTAGGAGCATCAAGGACTGGAAATGCCCCCACAGACCGTGTCTGGGCTATTGAACCAAATTCTTCAGAGTTCCCGAGTTTGGTGCACACTCTGGTCATGACAGAGTGATAGTTTCAGGCTACTGAACTGGAGTGGATACATGGTCATGTGTCTGCCAGGTATCTCCTGAAGTGATTGTGTGGACCAGGTGGGAGCCACATGTGCTGTCACAAGAGTTGGTTCTGTTTGGCTTCAGCTACCAAACAGACCCTTTTTGAATGTTTTTTTGAGTAGATTGAGAGCTGATTTGGGGGAAATGCAGAGAAAAATGACATTGTTACTGGAGGACAAGCAGATCCCTAGAGAGCAGGAAAAACAGATTATGAAACAGGAAAGCAAGTATCATCATTCTTATGTCATGCTGTACATTTATTCCACCTAAACTTCTAATGATACTTAACACATTCTGACATGAATAATTTCTGTAGTGTTGCCCTTTGCATAGGTCATTTTATCTGCTGTAAGTCTTTCAGTATGCTCAGAATTAAAATCACTACTCACTTATAGTTGACTGAGATTCCTGCACAGCATTTTTCCTCTGTAAGATCAGCTGCAGCTCAGTTTGGTAGAGGCAGCATGCTTTGTACAGGCACCTTGCTTCCAATAACCAAAGGCAGTTGCATAAAAGTTGTTTTTCTTTCATATCTGTAGCACAATTATGGGGATCTTCATCCGTGTTTGCGTTCTCAAAGCATGCAAGGTATGCAGTAGAATAGGGAAAGATGAAAAGATTGAAAATAAAAGTTGATTCCTTAGAATTTTTTTTTTTAAATATATTTTGTTATTGTTGCAGTCCCTCTTATGTGTTTATTGCACTAGTGAGTTGAAAGCTGAGATGATGTATTCATGGCCTGACTGTTAATGTTCTTTTTTCTTCTGACTGTACATGAGTTGTGAAGAGATCCTTTACATGGCAAGCAGTTCCACTGACATAAAGGATGACAAAATCTGGCTGTGTGGAAATGATTGAGTTATTTTTGAATTGTACTAAAATCACAATTGATGAGGTTCAATAGAGGAGTCTGACAAACGACTGAAATCTGCGTTTCTTCTGCCTGGCCTTAAACTGTCTGAAGGCCAAAGCAGACAGCAGCTTAATTTGCAGCATGCTCAGGACTGAGTCTGGACTGGGATTTGCTCTGTGAAGATCGGACCTGCCTCTATGGCCCATCTTTGTTCCAGCTACCAAGCAAATGGGTGAATTATTTGGGCTTGCTTTTTCTGCTGTTTTTGAAAATGCCGAATACATCACTCTTTAGCTTCTTGACGTTAATCAAACTATACTAAAATGTTAGGAAAGTGTGAACTACCTGTTTCTTGTACAGTGATCTAACACTGCATTCAGTTGCTACATTGTGGTGCCAATGGCAGCAAAACGTTCCGCGTACTTCTCCAAGTGTAGGGCAATGTGAATAATGATGCTGCAGTCTGATTCTGGAGCTTCTTGTATTTATATTGAATACTGTGTTTTTTAAATCAGTATACAAACATACCAGCACGTATTAGTTTTCTGACCAAACACAAATTACTTTTTCCTAATCTATTATCAAAGCAATTTCATGTGGATAATGTCATTTCAATATTTATGGATACCTTCTGGATTTGTAATATTTATACACTTTGGACAGATGTATAGAATTTGTTAGATGTCTGCGCTTTTTTTTTTTTTTTTTTGGTTGGGGGACAAAGAGAACATTAATTGCTAAGCTGTTACAACTTCAGGTAGGCTTTTAGGTGATTTCTTTTTCAGATATTCTGAGGTCAGGTTAAACAGCTTAGCTCTGATTTCATCAGCGCTCGAACCTTGGTTGGCCAGCTTCCACTGAGCTCTGGAAAGCCTGCCCTGTCCACTGCCTCTGCAAGTATCCCAGCTTGCTTTGGAGTGGTGTGTAGAGCTCTGGTTTTAAGCAGAGCTGAATAAAAGCCAACTAGAACTTTAAAAATTGGCCAAAAATGTGAAGGACAATTGAAAAAATTTTGAATTGGTGGGTATCTTTTGTGCCTATATTTATATAAGCTTAAATGCTTGTAATTAATACAAATTTTTATTCAAAAATAGAACAAGAGATAGTCAATTGCACATCCAATAGCTGCAAATCCTAAATGGGTCAAATTTGGTGACATAACTAGTTCTTATTCCATTATTTTGGATAAAAGACTGAACCTGCCTCATTTTTGCTGTTTCTGCAAACACTTAAGCAATTAACTCCACATATAAACAGCAAATAAAATAAATGAAAAACCTTTTATGTAGTAGCTTGGAGGATTCTTCTGTACAGTTCTGTGGCACCCATGCTATGTAAATTGGTTTATTCTCAATGCCACAGATACATTAATAAGCAGATCTCTGTGTGACACAGTGAAGTGCACAGTTTTGTGATGGCAGCACTGCATTTTAGTTAAGTGATTATTATTTATTTTAAGTAGATTTCGTGATAGGAACACAGTAATACGTAGGTAGCATCAACCAGCTACATCCAAAGACACAGACTGGGAAAAATCCAGCCTACCAGTTGCATTCTACTACTGTTGAGTAAATTGACTAAAAGAGGAAAGTTGATAAGTATGAAGTGAAGCTAGAGAAAAAGTGAAATTAAATTTTACTTAAAGATAATAAATTTTATGTTTAGAATACTGTCGTACTATCAATTAAAAATCCAATCCATATGGAACATGGGGATTTCAGGATTTAGAACATTGTAAGTTCTCACGTAGTGGCTTGTTTCCACATTTTCATTGACGTTGCCCCTGAAGATTGCTAATGCTTCTCTTCTATGAAAAGAAGGATCTTAAACCACAAGCATTCACTGAGTATGTGTATTTGCATGTGGGATCGACTAGTGACTTGTAGAATTTGTGTACACCCCTCTCAGAATGGAATATAAATCTCTTTTATTAGCAGAGGCAGCTTCCATATATTTAAATGTCTGAAATCCCTCACAGATAAACTTTGGATGATTATTTTGGTGAGCAGCAGCTGCTGCATTTAGTGAGATGGCCCAGTGATATGGGTAATTCAGTGCTTATTCACCAATAGGGGAAAAATAAAAGTCCCTAACATAATGGGTAATGAATGTGTCTGACTTCAGTGACTACAAGGGTTGGATGGTGACTCATCTTCCCGTGAGACTGAACATAGTTTTTTTTCCCCAATACTTTTTGACATTTTTCATACTGAAGAATACATAAATCTCTCTCTCTCTCTCTTTTTTTTTTTAATGCAGCTTGGCTTTAACAGCTTCAAGCAAGTTATGCTGAACAAATCAGTCTTACTTTATGTCTGATGTTAAAGAGCTTATTATTCTTTCAGATTATGAGGAAAGCTGTTAATTGTTAGGATTCCAAGTGCACAGTTTTGCCTATATTCATTTATGTAGTTATTTCCCATTGTTTTAAGGAAGTGATTGGTTGTAAAAGACATGCAAAATACTAGGCTCTCAATATTACCTTGGAAACTACAGAGTTTCACCTTCTTATTTCAGAGCTAGGAAAGGGAGCACATCTCTCCTGGCAACTTCTGAATTCTTCCAATGTAAATGGTACTAATTTCTTACTTCTGTTGATGACTTTTGCTTGTTTTGCTTTTCATGTTCAGAAGAGACTGTTATGATGAGATGATCTATCCTGCAGCAAAGTACAAGCTGTGGACTTATACTGGACAATTTTGTATGAAAAACATAACTTTGAATAATGACAAATTTTTTAGGATGTCATGTAGTAAACACTGTCTTGGTTCATGTTCTCGTGCTCTCCCAAACTTATCCTCTCACTGTCTTGAGGAGATTCCTTTTTCAATCTCTTTCTCTGTACTTCCGGCACTCTCCAATGTAGTTTACAGTGGTATATGGCTGGGCTTGACTCTGCTGTTGGGCAATACGACTGCCAGATTGAACACCATGCTACTTGGCTCTGGAGAGGAGTATGATGTGGACTGTGTCACACATTGAGTGACAGCATTTATAAAATGTTTTATTGTATAATAATGTAAAACTTATCAGTCTCACTGTTTGGTCCAGATAGGTGCATAATTGGTGTTATTAATCTTATTTATCTGGGATAGTATTTTTAGTCTAATGAATCATAACCCCAGAGGAGGTTCCACAAGACAGCATGGGGTTTTAAAAGCAAAGGAAAGCAAGTCTTGTTTTTCCCTCCCACAACACTCCTACTTTTCAGTGCTAAACACTGTCAACCTGCCACAAATAAACATATATAATACATTTATTCATCTGCTTCTCTTGATTATCTCAAAAGACATGTCAGTCTAAAGCTTCTGAGTTGGAATCTGACCTGCTGATAAGCTGATGTGCAAGTTGTCTGAGATAAGAAGAGAACAGATACTCTCTTGTCAGTAAAAAGCTGGATCTCGGAACTCATTGGAGCCATCCACGCTGCAGTACCGAAGTGGGGATGCTAACCTTTACTACCAATTTTAATTCCTTAAATGCCACTCTCAGATGCAACTTACAGGTGAGAGACCACTTGACTTTGAAAGTGTTCCTAGAGGACACAGGTCTTACCAAAATGCAGCCTAATAGCTCTGATTTGCGACTTTAAAAAAGGGCTGTCAACTTAGTGAGAAATTGCTTATAGACAGAGATCTTTTTCTAAAGCAAATTGGTATTTATTGATCATTCCTTTTACAAGAGGAAAAAGACTTTGTATAGAGACTTCACAAAAGGACCTTTAACGCAGGACCAGGTGAAATAGCTGTATTCCTCTCTGGAATATAAATTGACTTAATCTCCCTTTACCTAAAACCAGTTTTTCTCCATATGGTTTCATCTTCAGTGTAAAGGCTTAATAAAATTTGTGGCTGAGATTTACTCTGCTTCCAGTTTCCACTTCAGAAATAAATTATGTTATTGTCATTATGTAATGAACTGATCAGTTAATGAGCTCTTTAAAAGTTACTAAAAATATAGATTAAGGCTTATAGAGTTTACTAAAGGACATTAAAAGACCTGATATAAAGAAAAGATTATTTTCTTATTATCAAAGTTTCAAAACGCAGTCTGATGTTTGATGGCAGATCTGGCTGTTTAGAATATGACAAAAATTGTTTATTCCAGTGTTTGGGTTTTTTAATTAAGGAAAAACTTAATATAATAAGGGTAATATGAATTAACATTGGCACTGAAACTGAGCATCAGGATTTTGTTAATTTGAGATTGAGTCAAATAGGAGCAGAGTATGCAGTCCTTGCTTTGTGACCTCCTTCACTTGGAGAGGTCTTGAAGCATTCAGAGTCATAGATGAACAAAAGCTGCTCAAAGTTTCTTACAACCTAGTATATATACTACCACCTTTGAAAAAATGGAATTTTAGATCCAGAAGGCTGGAGGTATGTCGAGACTTGATTTTACATTAGGAAGACCTTGGCTGACAACCTTCTAGCCATTTCAAAGTCCTAGCTGTGATTGTATGAGGCAGCAGTTTGCTTTAATGCTGCTGAGTCAGCTGCACTCTATGGAGATTACAGACCTTTTATCACCTGCAGAAAGTTAACCTAGCAGCGCTCAAGACCATGGGAGTCTTGCTTTTGTCACCCTAGAAAACAGATCTGGGAAAGTCCCATTTGGTACTTGGCAACACAGCTATCCATTTTGGCTACACACTTGAAAATGTAGACCAAAGCGTTTGTTGTACTAGCATTAGCTCTGATAAGAAATTGGACATATTGCTGGTGGTTTCCTAATTTTGCATAGTCTATTCTGCCAATTTATATTATAGCCAAATGATTGGTTGTGGAACTGGAATTTAAGGTGCAATCCTTTTTTTCTCTCTGTCGTTCGGCTACCCAGGGCATGATAGGTTTCTTTCTGATTCCTTCTTGGCACCCACACGTAGATTATTCTTCTTCCCTTCATGTTGATATATGCTTTTTGTTTCCTCTTGACCTTCAGGAAAACTCTTTAAAGATGATTGAGTTAAAGGCAAACCGAGCGTGGGGATGTGTCCTGAATGAGCAGGAGGTGCTACCCAAGGGAGGGAGGAGGGCTGAGGGAAAAGGCAGCCTAGCAGGAAAAATCAGTATGTTTCTTAATTTTCCTTTCACAAATTGTTTTTTAAATTGTCTAGAAGAAGACCAGGTACTTTGGACAGGGAGTGCTACCCTATTAATTTCCATTTTTTGGAATTTCAGGGAGTGCTACCCTATTAATTTCCATTTTTTGGAATTTCTGTCGAAATGACATACATGGGCTGTTTTCTTCCATTGTGTTTTTGCAACTTTTTCTCATTGAAATTTTAAAGAGAATTTATTTAAGTAAAGAACAGAACATAATGAATTCATATAGTATCATTATTTCTAGCCACATTTGATCATTTAGCCAGGCACGCCTGCAGCAAAATAGCATTGGTGCTGGCAGAAAACAGGTAGTTAAGCAGGTAGGCTGTAAATATCTACAGTTATTGCTTGAAAGCTATCAATTATTTGTGTTCCCAAGTTTAACTGTCACACTGAATATTCACCCTGCAAACTGAGAAACAGCAGCCAATCTAAGCAAGTCATTTGCTTTTCAGTATTAATTTCACTTCTTGTGCCAGGCTCTGTAAATGTTTCCTCATATATCATTGTCACGGTGCCATACATTTGAAATGTCAAATTATGCAGCTTCTGGTGTCAGAAGAATAATATTAGCAGCAGGGAGGGACAAAAAAATACCATGCAGAGAATAAATATTTGTTTTCAGTAGCTTCCTTACCTGGTATTGCAGTTCTACAGACAGTTATTTAAGGGTTGTTTGGGTGTACAGAAGATACATCCTTTGAGTATTTTAGCCATCCCTTGAGGAACCTTTTTGCTATCCTGAAAACAAATGGTTTGTGCATTTCAGCTGCTGTATTTCTTTCTTTCCCTAGGCTCTTGCATCCAAAGTGAACATGCCAGAAAGGGCAGATAAATGCCATTCTTTTTAGTAGTGATTTTCCAATTATTGTTAGTTCACAAGCCTTTTATGAGAAATTATAGCACTAAAGCAGAGGCAAACTTTCAGATGACTATGTATTGTGTGTGGGAGACAAGGGCTTTATTCTGCTCTCCTGCCCCCCATTTACCATCAGATTTATGCCACACTAGCACAGCAACTGAAGATTAAACAGGGATTAACCTTTCTGGTTATCCACAATTTCTCACACTATTTGTAGAATTAATATAATTTACCACTGGGTTATTATTTTCCTAGTGGAGTAATACTGCTGTAGAGGTTAGAGAAGTCAGGGCTGTGTAATAACCTATTTATAATAATAAGTGAAAGGTGATCACATTATTACCCTGAAGAGGCTTCACAGAAGGAGGTCTGTGTTATGTTGTGTTTTGTCATTCAGACTGTGTCTTTCTACCCAAAGCAACAGATGCTGTGCTCCCTGTCCCTGGAGCCAAGCATGCTGACTTGCCTCCACCATCCCTGACCCTTTTTCATGCCTCTTCCCACTCCAACAGAGCTATTTACATCAGCATGTCCTCTTACGGTTTGAACATTTCAGACTGGTGGATAAGTCGAGAGGGCTGAAGTCCAAATTTATTGTCCTTGGGCTAGGTTCATTTGCTCATGCATGAACATCTAGTGCTGTCTGAGCTGTCCAAGGGGATCTCTCCAGCAGCCTCCAGAAGGGAATGGGTCTCAGAGACATCTTGTGAAATATATACCAGCTCTGCAGGGATATGTCAGATACTCTAGAGTGTGTCCCAAGTGGCAGCAAGGTATTTAAATATGCATTACCGCACCGGGCTCTAAATAATCAGTTTGCAAATTGGAAATGCATCTTTCATTTTCTGAATATTCAGTTCTGTAAGGGAGCATTGAAGAGGTTGTGATGTTGCAGAAGGGAGAGCAATTTCCTGTCATGATGTCTAAATGCCCCATGCCATTGCTCAGGTCCAGGAAAGAAACACACAGAAAAATTCTGGTATTTCAACCAGCTGCCTCTTTAGGGGCAGGGATGAGCTGGAACTGGAACCTCCATCGTTTTTGTGCTTCTATAACCTAAGCAGACCAGTAAGCCTCTCCAGGACTTGGATCATCTTGGTGTAATATTAACATTAACCATAATGTAATAAGGTAAGATGAACTGATGCCTGCAAATGCCTATCTTCTTTGTTTCTACAGGCAATTTAAATGAGTTGCTTAAACCATACATCTGACTTGTAGATCACTTGAGTCAGTAAAAATGAATTCCTACTTTCAAAGCAAAAAGGGCTAATTTGAGTCAGAGCCTTGGCCCTGGCAGAGGTATCAGAACCCAAAATTTGCATGGAAAGTAAAATGTCCAAAGTACATATTTTTTCATAAAGACTTCATACATAAATCACTTGCTAATCTTTTGCAACAGTTACCTGTTTCTTAAATCACCACCTTTAGTGTTCTTTTCCTATTTCTGGACTTCAGTTGTGACAACTCTTATACAATGTAGTAGTTCATATTCAGATAATTCCTAGTACCTTTCCAATAGCCTGAAGTGCACTGTCTGAGCTTTCCAAATAGCACAAAATGCTGGATTTTGTGATTTAAATGTGGCACATCTGTTTTCTATGTGAAACTTAAGGTGTCCAATGCAGAAGACATCTGTGAGCAGCTGTACACAATTCAGAATGTATTTCTGGTACCTTCACTGTTTTTTTAATATATTTTTATATATATTATATAATTTTATAGAAAAAATATTATTTACCCACAAGATGAAAAACCTTTTCACCAAGTTTTCAATCTTGTGGGTAAATAATATTTTTTCTATAAAATTGTCAATTTCAAGCTATGTGATTCTATTAAATTTTAGCTAGTGGTCTGGATCTCCTTGAGAATTTATAGAAGTACATTACTGCATTACACAGATTTGAAATATACAGATGTAAAAATACTACATGTACTTAACAGTACTTATGTCTTGGTTTCATGTATGTTTGCCTATTGAAAAAACTCATTGAGTATTTCTTGCTGTTGATCCTTATTATTTGTCTTGATTCCAGTGTAGCTAGTCTCTCAGTGTTAAAAATCATGAGTCAAACTGGAAGTTGTGGAAATAGCTTTGGCTTCATGAAATGTGAAAAAGAAATAATACACATGTGTTCTCCTATATTTCATTTTACGGTTGCATTGTGGTCAGGGTTTTTTAATCCACCCATGACTAAAGAGATACTGATAAGAAATAAGCAAGATAAATCTGTGATATCATTGAATCTCTTGAGTTGAAACTAGAAGAACAAGTCCAAATGGCAAGAGTCCAAATAATGCTTCATCTGTTCTTAAAAACCACTGAACACAAGGTTTTCTTAACATCCCCAGCTGCTTCAGGACTTAACTGTCCTTATAAACAGATAGATTTTTCCTACACCTTGCATAAATCTTTTTTTACCAGTGCTGCCAACTTGTTTTATACAGAGGGTGCACAGAAAATAATTAATCACTGCCATGTTTATGACAGTATTTCACATCTCTCATTATGCCTCTAAGCCAGTCCCATTGCTCTATAATCTCTCCTCACATATTGTGTTTATCAGTCTTGCTGATTTCTGCTGAACTTAATTTCCTAAATTGCCACCTCTGTCTGTCTGTCTACACCTATACATCCCAGATTTGCATTTGCATCAGCATTGCACAAGTGGCTCCAGTGCAGTTTATAGCTTCCTGGTCCTCTTTTGCTAGTTTCTTTTTTTTTTTTTTTTTTTTTTTTTTTCTTTTGGTGTCAGTTGGTGGTGATGACGGTGATGGATGTGAGGTGCCTCTGGTCTTTTGTCAAGAACAGGACCCGACTGTGCGAGGTGCTGTAAGAGCAGAGCACACCAGACAGCTCTGCCTCCAGGCAGACCTTGCAGCCTTCCCGAACCCCAGCTGCACTGTGCTGCAGGGAGGGTGAGACAGTTCCTCGCTGTGCGCTGCTCACGACTTACTCAGCTCAGCCGAGACTCTGTCTCATGTCTACGACTTGAAGCTTAACATCCTCATTGTTCGAATGGATTGTATGAAACCTTTTTCTCTTTGCAGTAGTTAACAATAGCTGAAAGGATCTATTTTCTGGAGACTCAGTGCAGATACTTTCTCCTTGTAACAGGGAAACTGCTGCTGTTTTTATCCAGCATGTCCTCAGTAGGTTGCGCTTTCACCCCATGTGCAGCATGAAACTGTTGGAGCAGCTTTCTGCACCAATCTTTTTTTGCCCTTGACATTTACAGAGCCTCAATTAGGGAAAAAATCTCACGTAGTCATTATATACAGACTGTGGCTGTAGCAGGATAGCCATATGGATCAGTGAAAGCTTTGCCTTCGTGATCAGTACTGCTGGGATTCCACATGGTATATCATAAAGTACGTTTTTGTAGTCACTGATTCTCCTTCCCCCGTCTTAAGCAAGCGCTCGAGGTATCTGGTGTCTCCAGGTGGCATGGAGCTGGCTGGTAGATTTAGTTAGGTCACCCTGGGGAAACTGGACTTTTTGAAAGCCAGTTAATACAGCATTTCCTTTAAATTGCGTACATCCTGTATCCATCTTTAAATAGAAATATCTCGTCTTCCTCTCTCCCCTTTCACAGTCAATGGTTTATTTCCCTAGCTTTGCCCAGGACTTCCCAACTGCAGGAACATCACAGGCAGTGAGGTCGCGATGACCATCACCGGTTGCCCCTGTGCCTTTTTAGGCTTGGAGGCAGCAGTGCTGACTTCCCAGCAACGTGTTCATGGTCACAGAAACATATGTGCAATTGGCTTCTTGATTTCAACGGCTTCGTTAAAACAAATGATCGTTAAAAGCTGCGAGGAAAGCAGCTTTTTGAGCCTTTTTTTGAGAAGCAGCAGCAGGGCCGCTGGCTGCGCCTGGCTGTCCTGCAGGTGGCAATGCACAGCAAGGAGACAGAACGGCAGAGGGATGTGAAGAAAGCGCAAAGTTAAAATTAGCATGCTTCTTCACAAATGTGTGTCAAAATGCCTTCTTGTGCTTCTGACTGAGGTGCCCAGCTGCTTTTGCTAGCGCCAGGCATATATCTGAGTCCTTGTGGAAACAAGTGCTGGAAGCAGTGTTGGGATGGATTGCTGCATGTTTGCAGTTCGCTGTCTGGGCTTGGGTAGGAATGGGCATTTATGATCTTATTCCCTCCCTTTTTCCATTTGTCATCTTTTCTCCCTTTGTTTGTGCTGCGTACAGAGCTCATTGCTATAAGGGGAAGGCTGTAAAATACCTGCAAGCTGATTTATAGCTTCTGTTTCTGTAGGTGCGCCAGAGGGTTTCTTTCCTTGTGGTATCCTTCCAGCTGGTTCTGGTGGGCACTTTTCTGCCAAATCATTCCAGCTGTTTCACTACAAACTCAAACACTGACCATGTTTTCCAGTCTTGTTACCACAATATTTCATATTTGGATGTTCCCTTAACCATTGTCTTGGGGCTTATGCTTATGTTCTCGGTACAGTAAGAATATTCTGCAATGCACTTTATTTGTAAAATATGAGTATCTTCAGCTTTAAACACTGCCAATATTATCTCACAGATTTTTTTTTTCTTTCTAACTGAGCTATTTTTGCAGCTGATAGTGACATTTACAAAAGAGAAACTAGAGAAGCTGTAGCAGACCACTCACTGAAATCTAGCAATCTTTATCATGGACTTCATTACTCTTCACATAATTTATTCTGCTCATGTTTGATTTGATTAGAAATACTTCCAGTGAAGCAGGTTGCAGTATTTGAAGTGCTTGATCTTCTTCAAGCTTTCTTCAGTGCTTAAGAATATACAGGAAACCCTTGGATTTTTTTAGCCTGTATTGTTTTCTGCTGGTTTTTGGCTGTGGATCTTAGAAACATTAGTAAGGCAAGAGATGGCAGTGAGTATGCACTGTGGTAATGGATATGCATGGCTCTTGTCGTGTGAAGTCTCTAAGATGATGCCTTGTGCAATACCGTTTGTGTACACAAATGAAAAGGCTACATGTGCAAAGTTACTTCCAAAGAGAAGCACATGCAAATAAGTCAGGTTCGCTACTATAAATGCTGTGATTTGCATGTCTGCATGGAAAGCTGTGAGTGTGACAAATTTTGCAGATATAAGCAGAAGGTTCAAATGTTTTCTGATGTAGTTGGCAACATTTCTGATTTATTTTTCTCTAGATGTATGTACACCCATTATTCCTATTATAGTCTTTAAAGTACCTAAAACAGGCTGCAATGTGAACTGTAGTGATTTATTTTAGACAGAGTATTATGTGAAATTATACTTAGGATGATGAACACAAGAATTTGAGGCAACCTTCAAAAGACATGGGTTTTGTATCATTTTATGTCTTTCCCTTCGTTTCTTTGTACAAAGCCTTGTTTGTTGGCTTGCACATTTTGCAGAATGTCACATATTTTAGCCACTGTGAACTTCATTTGCTACATTGGGGTTTGATTTGTGCTTTTTTTCAAGATCATATGAGGTGATTAATTAATTGATTGAACTATGTAGCTCTCTTTCATACTTGTTTTTAGAGTAGCGAAAATAAGTTCAAATTAATGATCAGTAGTCTATAAAGAATTTAACCAAATTACTCTTCATCTTGCAGTGTATTTTTATCACCTGTATCAAAATGTTTTTATGTGTCCTCAGATGTGGGTTCTTCTGCTGTCTTACCAAAATTTATTAATCTGTCAAATATGATGGACTTTCATAGCAGCATTGAGGAAGGGCATTTGGCAAGGTTCACTCAATTTCAGATTCCTGATTTTACAAAAGCAAAGTTCCACCTGAGAACTGCAGTGTTGGCGATTTATTATTTTATAGCACTGATTCTGTGACCCATTTCTGCTGTTGTGATCTGTCTAGGATTCCCAGGCATTGCAGGGCATGTTGTCTTGCAGTTTTACCATTGGAAAAAGAGGAACATACAGATGAACAACTCACTTCAACCCTGAGTTGCATGGGTCTTTGCCCTGGGGCAAGGCCTTGAAGGAGGAGGTTACTGCACTGCAAGAAGCTGAGTATTTCTCATCCTTGAGAAGCACCCAAGCATCCAATAATGATGTGCAAAGACAGAAAAGAATTGGTAAACTCTGGAGAACCCTTTGGTTCAGTGCTGCGGCCAAAGGCAGAAATAACATAATGTGGCACCAGACTGATGGTGCCTAGCTGTAGCAGTACTCTCAGAAATGGTGGTGATGCAAACCAGGATGCTTTTATCTGGTAGCATCCATTAGAGTGCAATAGCCCAAGATACCAATTTTAGCATCCTTTTCCCCCATTAATTTCCTATTCATTATTTATTATTACTACTACTACTACTACTATTATTAATAATGTTAATGTTAATATTAATTTGATGGTGATGGTTCCAGGTTTCCTTTGAACTTTTTGTCTACTTTTTTCACTCCCTTTGCTGAATTAAGCTATATTTGGAATGCTTCTAATGGAGTATTTCTACCATCTGCTCTCTGCAGCAATTATTCAAATTATTTGCAACCCTCTGTGCCAGCAGGGGTGAGGCTATTGCAGTCCTTTAAAGCTACAGATTTCCTAACTGACATATTTTTACCCTGGGATATTATACAACTGGTACAGATCTGTAATTCTCTGGGATCAGGTGGGGGTGGGGGGTTATGCCTACTTTTCCAATAATTTCAGTGTCTGACTCTAAGGAAACTATTATCTCTTTGTTTTTGCAGGACAAATCAAAAGAAAGATGGGACTATTTTTTGTGTCCCAGTTTGCTGTTTTTTAAAGTTTTCCTTCCTTTACAATCTCAGCCTGTGCTAGAATCCTCCAGATCCTGAATACCCTAATTTGTTCACAGCACTGAACACAGCACAACACGTGCCTGCACTGGCTGTTCTCTCTGTCATTCAGAATACAGGTCCCTCTCTATTTTGCTGTGATTAAGGTACTGCAGTAGTCTGTCCTATATTTGTCCTGCCTCTTCTGGTATTCTCCTGCTATAATAAGAGGAATGATTTTCCTACTTCATGTCCTGTATCACTTCTTCCTAGTGAATCAGGGTTGGTTTTGAAATGCAAATGCAAACTCAAGATATCAGTAGATCTGCATAGACACTTCATCGCCTTAATTTTTGGGAGGACTTAAAATCAAGGTAGGAAAAGTAATGTGCATGTTACTGTGAAAATAAGAAACTTTAACTGCATTATAAAGTGTTGGAATGTTATAAAGAGCAACTAAACACCCTCTGTGCTGATGGTCATACATGTAGCTGAGAGTTATAAGCAGTTCTGTTCCATTTCTGACCTTCTCAATTGAGATTTTCAGAACAGTATCAAAGTAACTTCACAGCCAGCAGAAATCTTTTTAGCTTTCAGCAATTATTTATTCATTTTATAGACACACATACTTTAACATGAGAGGTGTGCAGCATCCACCCCACCCCATGTTTTCAAAGCTACGTGGGAACCACTGACTGTGCTTGTGTTATGGGCAGTGGTTTCTCCTGGCATTGAAAACTGATAATCTCTTGGTTTGGGCACTAAAATAATACAATTGAATACAAGCGCTAGGCCCCACAGATGGAGATAATGATGAAAGATTTGAAAACATATGGCTCTGAATCTTTGTTTAGAAACACATGAAGATTTTTGAGAATTTCCAAATAAGTTAGTTACTGCTATAGTTACAGAAATATAAAGCACAGTCAGCAAGGAAAGGTCTTTAGCATTGTGCTTTCCTGAGTACCACAGGTGATTTCTAGGGAAGTTCCCATTTTGCAGCTGTTAATAGGTTCTGCCCATACTGTCCCTTGTCCTCACCCAGCTGCTTTTTCTCAAAGGTTGCTGTCAGATTTTCACGAAGCTGCCAGTGTTCTTTCCCCTTTACACCATGTACTATGAGAGGGGCTGTGGGTCTCTATCATTTATCTTCCTTTTCTTATGGCTGTTATTTGTTACAATTTTAAAGCAATATTCTTTTATTACTAGGAACCTGGCTTTGTCTATCTTAAAGAATTTTGACCTCTTTGCGTATTGTGCAATGCTACACATACATGTACAAAACATCTATCATAACTGCCAGGAGTGCACAAGTGATACCACTGCTGCTTTGATAGTCATTACAACTGCAGGCAAGATTTTTGTTACTCGCTGGGCTGATAACCTCCTATTTTGCACATTGCCTTGCTTCTGAGGAACTCAATTGCTTTTTGGACATTTTGACTTCTGTAGAGTTAAAATCTTATTAGGCAGCATCTTCAAAGAGTTACAAGTCCAAGAGAGGGGGAGAGTGGCATCCTGTGGTGGTCTTAATCCCCAGAACAGAAAGCCAGGCTGAAGCTCTGTGGAAGTAACAAGAGCTTTTGCTTTCTACTACAAGGTTAGCTTTAGCAAATGTGTTACATGGATAAGTTAAAAAAGCTGGTGATTCACATTTGTGTAGTTGTATCTTCTGAGATACTGATTGCAAATCTCTTTCTTCTGGGAAGACCACCTGCTAGTTAGTGAAGGAGCATGAGCCTATAGGCTGAGGCTGTGGTGAAGGCTTCCAATTAATGCCCATCGTGAAATGACTGATGAATTTAGGAGATGGGATTGTAGTTCTGAAAGTAATAAAAAGTGATTCAAACCAAAGAAAGATGCAGGAAAGAGATGAAGCTAAAGCTCAGCATAATTGGGACAGCTTCTATAACTTCAGGAAGTTTTTATGTTAGGTGATCTAATAGTAAATTTTTTGAATCTCTGAATAAAATGTCTCCCTAAAGAAGTTTGTTGCTGAATGGAATTGTCTGTACCCATGTAATAAAGTGTAAATCTTTCCACCTGAGAATATTAGTAAAAATCTTTGTATTTAGAGTCCCTGCTAAAACGTTTAAAACAAGGTCACTGCCCGCTGGAGTTTTCCTGAGTGGAACACTAAACTCAGTATTGTGTGAACATGAAGTTTGTCTCAGGGTTCAGCTTCAGCTAGAGCTGGGCAGCAAACAATTTTGTTATATCACATCAAGGTGCGTCAGAGTCTTTTAAAAGTGGTTCAGGGGAAAGAAGAAAGAAATTCCACTGTTTTATTAAATGGCTTATGATCAGAAGAGTTATGTGAGAGACCAAAGATGAAGTTTCCATCATGATTTGAAATAGCAGCTAACTGGGCTTCAGACAGCCCAAATGAGTGTTTGGTTATTTGTAGTTCAGATATCCATTGTCTCGTTAGCTCATATTTTTAGCAGAAATTTAGTGCTGAAGCAGAGAAGCCTTCTTAATTTCTTTTCCCCTGCAACTTCTGTATTTTTAGCAGAAATTTAGTGCTGAAGCAGAGAAGCCTTCTTAATTTCTTTTCCCCTGCAACTTCTGTATCCTCTTGGAAATCTTTGCTTTGATCTAACAGTAAAAATGCATCTCCACTTTTTTTTCTCATGGTGTACATTTACAGTGTATTTTTTCCCTTTTCATTTGTCTCATTTTTTACACCTCCTCTCTTGTACTTCCCAAGTTTCTCCTTTCATGGTCTGAAAACGCTGCTGAGTAAAGGTGAGCCAATAGTTAGTCCGATCCCAGATGGTCTTTTGTTTAGATAATTACTTGGAACTGAAGCAGCTCATAAATGCCGTGACTTCCCTGACTAGTATTGACTGATTGAAAGATTAGGTGAGGCAGACATTTGTAGCCAGCCTGGTAAGAAGAAAAGAAAGTATAGAATGATTTAAATAAGATATTTTTTTTCTTTCTCCCTCCCCCCACTGTATTGAGGATGCATCCTGAATGTTATCTAAAGTTATGTATTTAGGTTGGAGCCAAGCTGATGTGGTTGCAGCAGAGGCGAGCATCCCTCCAGCCACTCCTGAATGGTGCTGGAGCCATGCTGGTATTGCTCCTGCAGCTGGTATCACACCCCACAGGAGGGCTAACTTCTTAAAGAAGAAATTCTACCAAGGTTCTCAGAGAACATAATGCAATTCTCCTTACAATAAAACCAGTGATTTAGATTTATACCCCATTTATTTGCCTTGGTTTCTCACTTGCTAAAGACATTTGCCAGTATATACCAGATGACACAACCCATTTAACACAGATGAAATTGGCTTTGAAACCTTTATCCCCATCTTACCAGTATGGCCACAGCAGATTCTTAGTAATAGTAATATTTTACAAAACAAAAAACGTAACCTCAGTTCTATATGGAAACAAATAAACTCATTGTAATCCCTGCTAAAATATATTTAAGGATTCATATAGGAATTTTACCAGCCTATATCTAAGAGACATAATCATAAAAAAAATACATAAAAACTTTTCCATAAACATGAAAAAATAATCCAGGTTTCACCAATGAATCAGAGTAAATATATTTACAATACTGCAAGCAGTGCTTTTTAAAAAGAAAATCTTGTTAATGAAGCACTGAATGACAGAGAAACAATGCTATGTGTTGGCCTCTTTTTCAAAAGATCAGAATCTATAAAATGACTGGCTTCTTTACATAGTCTGGAATTGCTACTATTAGAGCGTTTAATGTAAAGTGCAATATCATAGTCTTTCCTGAGTCATAGTCAGTATGACAGCTGTACAGCTCCAGGATCAAACACAGTGTAGGTGTCTGTCCCTAGTAGCAGAGCTCTTTTCCTCTGTGGGGCTCACACTATACATCAGCTATACTAATTTTTGCTTGGGAGTTGGAGCCAAAGCTCCCTTCTTTTCTTGCCTTTGGACCTTATGTGTGTGAGCAAGAGAGCAAAGGAGAATGATGCTTAGAGGTGGCTGCTTCCATGGAGACCTTGGGGTGAGTAGCCTGCAAAATTCACCATCCTTCACAATTCACGGTGTGGGAGGTGCCGGTTGTGCCCTTTCTATCATGGCTATTCACTGGCTAAAAGCAACCCTTTGTCTTGTCAGTCCAGAGACATCTAGGCTGAAGAAGTGGCAAAGAGAAGAAAATGCAGTGTCTTTTCAGCACAAAGCTTTTGATGTCTAACTGTGTTGTATGGGGTTAACTGGACATAAATATCAGTCCTGAGATTTTTAAAACTGAAGCATTATAAACTAATCTCTGGTCCTCAGACTAGTCTCTATACAACTACCTGACAGGAGGCTGTAGGCAGGTGTGTGTTGGTCTCTTCTCCCAGGTAACAAGTGATAGGACGAGAGGAAACGGTCTCAATTTGTGCCAGGGGAGGTTTATATTGGATAATAGGAAAAAATTATTCACTGAAAGGGTGGTCAAGCACTGGAACAGGCTGCCCAGGGAGGTACCTGGTGGAATCATCATCCCTGGAAGTGTTTATAAAACGTGCAGATGTGGTGCTTAGTGACATGGTTTAGTGCTGGACTTGCTAGTCCTGCGTTAACAGTTGGATTTGATCTTCAAGGCCTTTTCCAACCTAAATGATTCTATGATTCTGTGAGTATCTGTGAGGCATATTGCCTTTAAATCAGTAAGCTGTTTGGTAACAACCTTGATGTACAAAGAAGCGGGCAAATATTCAGAATTAAATATTGAAGAGATAGAAAGGTAAAGAACACAGAAGACATAAAAGTTCGTTACATACTCAGATGATTGTATTATCTTTTTCAAGAGTTACCCAGCATGATTTATAATTTCTATTAAAAATATCAAGACTATCTAAGCAACATCCCTAAATCTTTATTTTATGTCATTCTGAGAAAAACAGCACGTTTACCCACGCACTTCACCTTCTAGTCTTTGCTCAAAACACAGCTTTAGCTACAATAACAAGGAAGAAATCAACCTTCCTTGAATTTTAATTTCCTGTGGAATTTGCCTCTTTCTCTTAAGAAAAATGTTTTGGCTTGCAGGTTTGGTATTCCTGTCACTTTTTGCTTTTTAACTATGTAAAAAAAATGCATACAATACTAATCTTCATTGCCTTCTACAACTTTGTCCTCTAAGCCCTGTGCAAAGCACATCTAGATAAGAGCAATTCACAATAAGATTTTTTCTTAAGTCAAAGGTGGGGTAAAAAGCAACTCTGTTGAAATTTATGTCTGTGAAACATATCTAAAATGACACTTTCAAAATTGGTTCACTAAGAACCCATTTCTAGCTGTGCTGCGCTTTGATAATATACAAACTAAAATAAAAATAAATTGTTACTGGGTATATTTTGAAAATGCTTTCACCAGATATTCTCTGGAAACAATAGAGCAAATTCTAAGGCTAATCCAACAATCCCAGTTTGTTAGAATCATACAACAGTTTGGGTTGGAAGGAACCTTACAGATCATCTAGTCTCAACCCCCCTGCCATGGTCAGGGACACCTTCCACCAGACCAGGTTGCTCCAGGCTCCATCCAGCCTGGCCTTGAGCACTTCCAGGGATGGGGCATCCACAGCTTCTCTGGGCAACCTGTGCCACTGCCTCACCACCCTCACAGTAAAGAATTTCTTCCTTATACCTAATCTAAATCTACCGTCTTTCAGTTTAAAGCCGTTCCCCCTTGTCCTACTGCCACAGGTCCTTGTAAAAGTCCCTCTCCAGCTTTCTTGTAGGCCCCCTTTAAGTACTGGAAGGCCGCTATAAGGTCTCCCTGGAGCCTTCTCTTCTCCAGGCTGAAACCCCCCACCCCAGCTCCCTCAGCCTGCCTTCATAGGGGAGATGCTCTGGCACTCTGATCATCTTTGTAAAATATTGTCATGCTTTGTGAATAAATCTAACCTCAAGCAGGGCAAAATATGAAATATCTTTGCTTCCAAAGAGTGGAGAAATTACCATGCAAGAATGAACGATATGAAGTTTTTGTGATTTGGTCCAAGATATTTTTTATTTAAAAAAACTTGCAGTTGTCTGGATATGTGAAGGTTTCCCAGTCTCTGCTTTGCCAGCTGAATGTTGCAGACCTTTCCATAATAGTTCCCACTCTTCCTTTAAACCAGTGTTTTTTCCTTAACCCAAATAAAGTGTTAAAGGCTACATGGAATAACTGAGTTTGAAGAAAAAGTTGAAATAAATTTTGGGCCACAAATAATTGATTTGGTTCTGTAAGGAGGGGTCAGACGGGTCCCTGTTTTGTGAAAGTGTTATCTATCAGTCCTGTTTGTATGTGTAGAGGTCTGGAGAGAAATGTGCAGGTAGTCCCATGTCTGCTGGAAAGTTATTAAATTTATTATGTGCTGAATCTACCTTGATTCTGGAAAAGGAAAATATCTACCAGGCTCAAATTGCCAATAGAATAAATAAAGCAGAGATGGGGGAGTAGGTAGGATTTTTTACTCACGTGATGTCTCCTTTGCAGGAATGAAACAGGATTCATGTTCTTATAGTGCTATTTAAAGCTGAAAGCCTGTTTTTCCAATTAGACGTGTGTATCTGCATTTGCAGTGTGCCACTGGCAAGGTAAATGGGATCAGCAGTAAGCGTTACTGAAAGCTGCAGCTGGCTGACAGTTGCAATTTTACAAAACTCCCTTTTTTCCCCCCTCAGAGTCTATGCAGATATGAGTTTCAGCAATACTCGCCTCCAGCCTCTTTCAGCTTTCTTTTTAATTAAAAAGCTTAATTGGGAGTAATAAAAATTCCAATTAAGCTTTTTAAATAAAACCCAAAAGCTCAAAGTGGCTGCAGTTGCAGATAACTGCTACTGCAACCCATGACTAGCAATTCTATTTGAACAAAGCTTTTGGTTCACTATAATAAATATTGTGGTTTATGATTGTTCCTCCACATCTTTCAAAAGTACTGTATCTTTAAGTCTCAGATCTATCATTTTCTTGTGAAATATGGGCATCCTTGTGATTTTTGCTAAGTGCAGCACAGGGACTCAAGTCTCCATAGGTTGCTATGCATATATGCCCCTCAGCGTCATGCCACATGTTGTACCTCTGAGGAGAAATAACAGCAGTAACAAGTTCTGATCAGCCAATTTCCCTGTGAATTCATGCAATTTTATAGGTAAGTGAAAATGGAGAGCACCAGACTCCAAAGGTTTTTTCCAGCCAAACACCTTTACTTCAGCCATTGTGTGTAATTATTTAGGCCAGCTTGGTGGCTTAATTTTATGTAACAATTTATGGTCTTTATATGTGTGGCTTTTCTTCCTCAGAAAGGCCAGTGAAAAAATGCATGAATTAGATCTTGTACATCATGACATCTGACTTCAGGGGTCATCCACAGTATAAAAGATATGGAAATACCTGATACTATTAATGTTCCTTAGAGGAATCACTGAAACTTTTACTGTTCCTTTTTGGCGCAGAACTTCATAGAAAATAGTGCTTGTTTCCAGTGGCATGTCAGCTGCATGCATGGGGCATTACCATAGTTAAAGCAGAGTAATTTTAAAATTTGCTGTGTTAGTAATGAATTTCTTTTGCGCAGCTCAGCCTAGCATTTACCTCTGTATGGTGGGAGGTACCTATAGATCTAGAGAAGTCATTAAATCACAATAAACCAGGAAGAGAATAAAGAAGCAGCTGGTGAGGTTGAAGTTGTTAAAAAGGGAGAAACTTTACGGAGTGCTAACTGATGCTTACTGCTGCTGCACGGCAGCTCTGAAAGAAGTAAAGCCTGGACCATCACTGAACAGCACTGCTGGCCCAGCTATGCTTCGTTCCCAGCTTCCAAGGGCATGTGCAGAGAGGAAGCAATAGGACCTCAGGCGGGAGGAAAAGAAGTCTTGCTATTACCTGCATTCATTGCAAATCACAGGTTTTTCAGTTTCTTCCAGCATAACCTACAAACAGGGATGTGGTCTGGTAGAAGTAGTGGCACTCGGTTCAGGAGGCTGAAGTAAAAAGCAAAAGGAGAGGGAAATTTAACTTTTATGTGGCTATCTGACTATTTCCAGGGAATGTCTATGATGGCTCATGAAACGCTTAAAGGATCTCTGGAGTGGAGAAATCGTCCTGTGTATTCGGGGGAGGTACGCCAAGCAGTTTAACAGGAGTTTTAATTTCTGTTTAACTGTATTCTTCTGTGAAAATATAAGGTTGAGTTGACCTTACTCAGAAATGTGATCCCAGACAAATGCCATGGCTTAGTGCTTGACTGTCCATTTTTTCCGCCTTCTAATTCAGTTCAAAGTTGGGATGTTTCATGATGTTGACTATGCCTGAAATTCCCAGAACTGCTTCCCCTACAGCTTCATAGGAGTTTTTGTTTTTTTTCTCCCGCTCCCCTGCCCCGTTTCTTGACTGATTCTAAGCTCTTGTTTTGAAAGCCTACTTTTGTTGGCTCCAGATACCACTTCCATTAGCTTCACAGGCTTTTCTCATCAGCTTGATGGACCCAGGTGGCCTTGTCTATCACTGATATTGTTGCTTTCATTTTCTCAGCCATCTGTTTCTGACAAGAATGAATTACAGCCCTGGTTTCCAAGAAGTACATTTACAGTTGTAGCTCAGATGATTACAGCAAGAATACCCCAGGATGGCTTGAAAAGCAAAATATTCATATAGAAAACATAAATGCATGTAAACACTCATAGGAGTTTCAAGAAAATAAAAACGTTAATCTTCCACTCAGCTAATAATTTATTAACAGTGTTGAGCTAAGTTAAATAATGAGCTTGTTAGAGAATGGCTATGTTACAACACAAAATATATTTCCCTCCCCCAAATTAAAACCTTAGTATAAAGAATGAAACCAAGTTTAATCATGTCCCAAAACTTTGAAAATCTTCTACTTCTTGCCCCAAAATTTTGAAAACAAGAAATGTGTTGACCAAGAACTTAAAACCCATTGGCTGTCATTAGAAGGGATCACTCTTCTACCCTAGCCTGTTCCACTGGAAAGCTTCCCTCCAACCCAGTGGTCTAGTAGAGTAATAATGTGGTAGTGTAAACTCAGTAATGTGCTTCTGACAGATTGCATTTCTGTCCAGCAAACGTACATTTGCCATAGGCCAAGGGAATTGAGACTCTTTATAGGTTGGGCTGGCTTGGCTGGTCCTCACTTCCTGTCAGTCATGCCTTTTCTGCTGGATCTGGGCTCGGACTAACAGCTGTATTCCAGGAGAATTGGCAGCTTGAATTACAGGAAGGTAGGAAAGATTATGTTTCAAATGTAGAGCTTTCTTGGTTTTTTTTCCTGAGCTTTCTTTGGGAGCATTTTCTGGAATAAATCACAATATCTAATAACTCAGTGAGGCTTTTTAAGTGGAGTTTTAAGAGTGTACTGAGGTCTTACTGAATCACGTTATCTACCATTTCAAATCCTCTTGAATTTAGTTGCAAAGAATAATAGCTATATGTTCAGTCTGAAGAGTGTGAAGATTTTACTGACTTTGGATTAACAGAAAGATTTCTCACTATCAGTGTTTAAGCTTCACCTCTCTGTCAGTCATTCCTGACAAGGCCAGAATAAGGTACTAATGGCAGTGACTTTAGAGAGGGTGGTTTTTCATTAGTTTAAGCAGAATGTCAATTAAAAAGGAATTGAGATAAAGAACCAGCAACTAGATTAAGTTTACACTTCTTCACGGATGATAAGAAAAATCCATTTACAGGTTCTATTTCAGGCTGAATATACTTCCCAAGGTAAAGGCTTCTTATACTATAGCTTTAAAAGCCTACTGACAATTTCTGAAAAGATTTAATAACTATTGCGTCAGAAATGTGGAATAATTTTTTAACCACTGGAAATAATTATTTCTTACCTAAAATGAATGTACTAAATTAATTTAAATTTAATTTCACACATTTTATTACAGAATGTTATCATCTACCATCATTTCTTCTCTTCCTGTCTGACTATTATTTGCATTCTCTAAGAACTGACAAAGCCCATTTAAAATAGGAAGAGAAATCTATCTTTCTCTGATCTCTGGATGGGGGAAGACAGCCTGGGACTGATTTCCAGCTAACAAGTGTGGGACACTATGGCAGACCGTGTGTGCTATTTTTTACTTTTTCTGCGATCTGCTTGTAAGATTTTGAGCAACTTAGTGGGAGTTGTGAGCTTAGAATTCAGCAGGCTGCGCAGGACTGGGGCAGCATTGGGCTTTGATCAGGCTTCAGGCAAAAAAGGCTCCTACAGGCATTCCCCCTTCTTTACATCCTTGTTATTCCTTTTTATTCCTTTGGACAACACTGGTCTTCAGGGTTCAGATGAAAATTATTGTTTCAGGCAGACTCACATAGATATTTATTACCCTGGACTCACATAGTCTTTTTTTCTTCTTTTTTTTTTTTTTTCTTGTTTCTTTTTTTTTTTTTTTTTCTTTTCCTTCATGCAGGCTAAGGAGTGTTTTCTCATATGAAAACTGAGACTGTGACTTAATGTTACTGTGCTCAGAGCTGGGCTAGTCATAGGTTTCTGCTTTGCCCAGAACTGCAGACTAATCCAGAAGAGACAACTCTTTTGAGGGATGCTTCTCAGTAAGAGGTACAGCATGGGCCATGGCATATGACAAAGGGCAGGAGGGGAAGCTCAGACAGTTTAGAACTGTTGAGCAGTGATCTGCAGATCTTGTAAATGCCACCAGCAAATCTTTGCCTTAATCCACTTCTGCCCCCTTTAAAAAGGCAGTTTTCCTGCCTTTTAATTGTAATCTGAACAGTGTACAGCTTCAGAGCAGACGGTACATAAAAGCTTGCACATACTCCTGAAGTTGGGTAGATCTTTCCTTCTGAGTGTTATCTGAGGCATTTATTCCTCCTTACTGTTCCTGTGGCTAAATCCTGAGCAGATGAGTCACATGTGGGGATTTTTTTGTGTGGGTTTTTTTGTTTGTTTTTGGGGTTTTTTGTTTTGTTTTTGTTTTTTTGTGTAGAAAATCTGCTTTCAAGTTTCATCCCTCTAGCTGGAAGAACCAAAACTTTCTATCACTAACAAAATAGCAGGTAGTGTCTTTTACAGAAGTTTTCTCTTATAGTTACTAAGGAACACGCAGCAAGACACCCACCCAGCCTGGAGGGGAAGAGAACTACCATTTAGAGACATCCAAAACCAGGAGAGATGCTGACAAACTCTGATTCTCCTATGCTATTTATACTAGCTGACAGAATGAGTCACATTATGCTATTTTAATAGATTTCTCACCTTCCTGAAATGAATTACAGACTTACAGAGCAGTGATGGTAAACTGGGATTCATAGCTATATTACTAGCTTTGCAACATCCTTTACATCAGCGTAGCTATTTGTATTCAGTACCCATGAATCAGCTGTAATATACTGAGATAAATAATCTGTCCAGAGGGACATCAACATTGTAGCTGAAGAACAGCCCAGACTAATCCTGTGAAATTGGCTTTGATACAGTTTGTGAAGTTAGGTCTTGTTGTATCTCTCCAAATCAGGGAGGTGACTATTATTGGTTGATTCCTCCTGATAAAGAAATTGTTGAGCAGCTTTTTCAGAAGTACTTAAATGCCTTGGTATTTGTGATTTAAAGCTGATGTTTTTCAACAACAGTGTGTGACCACACTTAGTTACATATACACCATCACATTAAAACCTGAGCTAAAGAAAAAAGAACGTACTTGGCCATGATGGAGGGTATTCTTTTGAACATGATGTTCAAGATCTCTCTGCGGTTTTGGAGGTTTCAGCTGAATCAATTTTCTGTCACCAGGTTATACAATATGTCCTGTTTTCCGTTGCAAAAGATGTGATGTTAAAAAACTATGGGAACATGTGAGGGCTTATGGCAGTACAAGCTGAATCTGCAAGGCAACAGCCTGAAATGGTCACAGGTTACAGAAAATAGCCCCAGAAGGGGCTCTGAGAGGTCATCTGCATAGTCTGTGTGCTGAGGCTTGATTAGTGCTGTCTGAATTATTTTAAGAAATTTTTATTTAAACTTTTGCAAAGTTCCCACAGCAGTGGGGAAAGATGTGAATTAACCCCTTTCACCTACCAGTGAAAGCCAGAAGTGGTAAATGACAGAAATCTTGGGCTCATTGGTGCTGGCCAGACATCAGATGTCTTTAGCTTTTCTCTACTGTTGGATGGACCTTCAAATTTGTATCGAAGGGAGACACATTTAAGGTGCATAAGAAATCCTTACCTTTCATTTACAAAATTTCTGCTTTGCAATGGCAGAGCAGTTGTGTTTCAATAGCACAAAGATCTGGAAGTGCTCTAAAAACCTCACTTGGCAACCTCAAGTACACAAGGTTAATGTCCCTGTAGGGAACAGATGTTCTGATGGTAACTAGTTTAGTCGTTAAGGTAGTGTGTGCTAGTGGATAACTCTTCTGACTGTCTCTTCATAGCTCAGGGGTCTGTTGCTGACTCTGCTAGTGATCTTCAGCCCCTTTCTCCCTCAGTGCCTCTTGTTCCACTGTCCTTCCATTTTCTATACACTGCAAATTTATTCCCTGTAGGACATTTGGACAGCAAAAGAAAGTGATGCAAAGGGTCCTGAGTGACCCAGGTGACCCCCCGACTTAAAGACTGGAAGCTGCAGAGTCCAACAGATCAGCTGTGTAAGCGTGGAATCCACCACAGAGCCAGAGGCAATAGGTGTCTCCCTTCAGTAGGACTAACTTAACTTGAACTGGGTCCTTGTGTTTCCTGCAAGACTGCTATGCAGATCTCCTGGCTTAGGATGGTACCAGCTCAGGGGTCTGAAAGACCCTTTGGTTTGGCAGATGGGGCTGATGCTGTCTGAGCATTATGGCTGGGAAGGGAGAATCCTCTTTACTCCAGCTGGTAAATCACATTTAACCTGGTGCCACACACCACTGTTCCCTGTAGAAGCATTCCTACTATTTCATGCTGAGGCCTCATACCTTGTCTGGATAATATGTGCTGCCAGTTTATTAAGAAATAAGAAGTTCACATTGTTAATACAACTTTTTTCAACCAAACTGCTAGAGTTTGCCTACCAATGAAGAAAGAGGTACCAAAAAAAAAAAAAAAAAAAAAGCTTATAGCCTGTCAAATACAATTTCTACAAAACAGCTTTTCTATTTAAGGGTTTTTTAACGTTTATGTTTATTGCTGTAGTAGTACAAATGATGATGATGTGATTTAATGGGCTGTTAGCACAATAACGCTCTGTGCTTAAAAGTGACACAAATTTTTATCCTCTGTTTCGATGTCATCAATGACTCTGAATGCAATGGGAGGTGTTCTTCTATTATCTAGCTATTTGCCTACTGTCTGATGATGAATTTAGGGTGTTATGGATTTGAAATATGTTTTTCTGAGTTTAACAGCTTTAAATGTTGTCTTCTTTTTGCCAGCACCTGGTAGGTATATCAATACAATCGGTTGATACAGGCATCTCATACAATTGAAAATTAGATTTGGCAGTTTGTGTCACACAGATACATGTGTTCAGTACTTCTTAAATGCAGATTTACTTTGTAGAAATAATAGTTAAGAGTGTTTATTATGAATCCTAAAGAAAAGTGTTAATTTATTTTAAAATAAAATGAATGCTTATGTACTGGTTTGTTTCTTTTATTCTTCTCTAGAAGTTAGAAGATTACCTCAGTGGTCACTTTCAAACTCTATGTTTAATAGATTCATGCATTTTAAACTAAAGGAAGTACTACATGCCACTTCCAGTATTTCTTTAATGGGCTATATTATGCTGATAAGCTGTGTATGCCTTTCACAAATGGGCCGTTACAAGGGTCAAAATATGAAAAATAAAGCTCCATACATTGGCACTAAAGGGTGAGGGATAAGTTTAAGATGTGAGAATGCCTGACTGAATACAGATGTGGTGTTATATTGGTGAAATCAACACAGACTTTGTTTGCAGTAATTTAAAACAAAGCATTGCAGCTTTGTTTAAAACAGGAGGTTTCTTTCCAGGAGAAAACAGATCTAACACACAGGGAGGAGTCTGTCTCCTTCTGTAGTATTATGTACAGCTAGTTTTCTTCTACCTATATTGTGTTTCAGAGTCAGATGCATATATGAATCCATTTATTGCCCTATATATGTTGTATGTCTTCTCCTCAGGGGTTGGGGGAGGCATAATGGAGATGCTTCTGCACATCCCGAGGGCTGCAGCTCCCTTGGGACATCAGGTGCTTGTGCTGGGCATAGGGCAGAGGGCTGCAGAAACCCACTTCTCCAGTCCCAAAGGAGGGCCAGCCTGACCAGGGAGCCTGGCTGAGATGGCCAAACCAGGAGCAGCAGCAGTCTGTCACAGTTCAGGTATTACTCAGGAGAATGGGATCAAGCCAAGTTGTGACAGTAATTTTGAAGTAAGATCAGCAGACATAGGTCTCTGTCCAGCAGACACTGCATGTCCCCCTTTCTGCAGGTTTGGGCACAGGAATGGTGAATTAATTTGCTTTGGGTTGGTTTGATGAAGTATCAGTTGCTTTAATTCACCTGAGACAGTACTTTCCGTCGCCAGGATGTGGCATTAGTGGTGTATGCTATTCTGCCAGGGAACAGGCTGAAGCTATGTAAATATTTGTTACAAAACATTAACTACAGATCCAGGAGCACTGAAGGAGCCTTTTTAGATTCAGAAGCGAAAGTGGTATTATTTATAGTGTTAATGGACAGCTAGCTAAAATCACTGTCATGGGAATTTCATGATCAAATTCCCATTAAACTCAGCAGAAGTCAAGCTGAGGTGTCCTGGAGCCAGCCTGTGGAAAAACCCCCTGAGAGACAGCCTGTGCACCCAGCTGGTCATGAATGACTGATTCACTTGACTTAGATGAAAAGCCTAATAATTTTCAAGTTATGTAGCAGGAGTCAATTATTTAAATAATATTCTAATTTACTTAATAGTAATGCAAGGGTTTCTAATTTCAGCCACCTTTTATAGATTTTAAAGACACAGAGAGACTGACAAGATGTTCACAGTGTTTTTGTGCCTGCCTGGTTCACAACGAGTGTTGCTAGCGGGCAGAGTGATGGGATGAGGAAACACTATTGCTCACAACAGCCAAGCAGGTATGCTTAATTTTTAAACCTGCCAGCTTTGACATAATTCCTTCGATTTTTCTAAAATCCTCTTGTACATCTTAATTATCCTGTGTAGTCTCTTAGGATGGATTTGATAAGGACAAATTTGAACTATTAATTTTCAACTTCAGGGTGTTAAAATAACTGATGAGGCGTGTACTAAGAGAAAGAAGATTGGCATCTTCTGTGTCAGAATACAATGCTCTGTGTCTGATGAGCATTCGGTTTGTACACTGTACCCTCTAGCGCCTTTCAAACCAGTAGGAAACTGACCTTTGCAGGAATACAGGGCAGATGAAAATGCCTGGGATAACTGGCCTCCCTATCAGCAGACTGCTATCAGCTTTTGCAAGGTATGTTTCAGATGTGATATCTATCTGTAAAATTATGTAATTTCAAATATTAGAGATAAACACACAATATGGTGCATGAGAGAAGCATGTAGCTGGTTAGCCTAAGGGATGTGAGGATAGTTTGTAGACTGAAAAATATGTTTGTCTTTCAAATACAATACTTCTGAAGTGCAACACAAGCAAAGGTTATATGGTTAGAAGATCTACTTTCTTCCAAGTGCTTGTAACAAAAAGATAAAAGCAACAGCAAAACCCCAAAGAAATCATACCTGTTATGACACTTCCTTAATTCTGGCAATCAGATAAGCCTCTAGCTGGGACAAGATCTGTGCATTTAAACTCAAAGTGCTCTAAGTCATATCAGTTAATTGTTGATAATTTACATCAAGTTAAGACCTAACTGATAAAAGAAGTTTCATTATAACAATACTTTAAAGTATTCAAAAGTGTCCAATTTTGTTGCTAAAATGCTGTCTTCGTTGTTCTGGTCAAACACACTCTGAAGCTTCCAGTTACCTGCTCTGCTGACCTAGTGGGGAACATGACCTGATTATCTTAAACAACCACCATGTAGATGGCACAAATGCAACCCACCTCAGTGATAAAACCAATAATATCACAGAAATTAGACTTTTCCATTCTATAACAATAAGGTTGGGAGACTGCTTTATTTAAATCTGGAGCTCGGTCTGTTTTATCATGAATTATAAATTAGACATTTATGAATTCTAATGTCATTTCAGAGGTAAGAAGAAAGGATACTGGAAGGAAGCAATACATTCCAGGGAATTAGTGGAGAAACCAGCAGAAATTAAAGATGAAAAAGAACTGATGGTGGAGAGGGAAAGTACTGCATGTAGTTGTTAAGTAGAGGTAAGTGAGATTGGCCATGACAGCATGATGGCAGAAATGAGTGACTTATCAGTTAGTAGCAAGAGAAATTCATGATATTACCAGAATCAGGAAATTTAAAAAGTGTGAATTTAAATGAGAGGCTGTGGGATGTCTGGTATGCTCTAAGTTACAAGATCCGTTATGTAGTATAGCCAACGTTTTGTCAAGCATTCTCTCCACAGAAGTGGTTGGGCAGCTGAGGGTAACAACTGGCAAGAATTTGTGTGTCAGCAAATTAGTATTAAGAGATGAACAGGATCTTCATCAGACTAATTTTGTTGCCTGGACCTACCTCTTCATCGGTTTTGTGGAACTGCAAAGTATCCTCCCTAGACAGAGATAATTTATAAAACAATGCTTTGGGTCCCTTCTTATTTTATGTAAATTAAAATAAAATTAAACAAAAATTTTATAGTTGGAAAACGGATCTGAGTCAGGACTAGAGGAATGTGTGTTTGCAGGAGTCTAGTTACAGATATATAGTTTTGGCTAGAAATTTGGAAGTACTGCTTGTAGTTGTGGAGCAAAGATGCGCTGATCTAGCAGTTATGTAGCTTTCTTTGGAATATTCTTGGAGTTAAGATGTTTACTCAGATTTATAACTTTTCTGTGATAAAAATAATAAAATGAGCATCCTTTATGTGGTTTTTTTTCCAACCCAGTGTATCAATGTAATGCAGAGGTACTGGTGAGTCCAGTTTGGCTGTTTCATAAGCTGCAACTCAAGCAGGTTCATCAATACTTGCCATGAACAATATTAAATGTATTTGTTCAAAGTTCCATCAGTAAGGTCACATTTTGTTTTTTTTTTAATCAGTTATTTGTATCAGGGAATAAACTTATTACTTAAGGGGTTTATTTTGATTTTTTTGTGAACCTGTGTGTTGCTATTTCTAAAAGGCAACAGTAGAAGAAACAGCTTGTTTGACCTAAACAAAACAAAGGAGGTTTATATGTAGGCTTTCTCTTCTTTAAACTATGTGTATTTCCTTCAGGATCCTGGAATCAGCATTGCTCGCTCATGCAAACTGGAGCCAAAACCCCCAAATACCTGAGCAACAGGGACTGACAAATAGCCATGGAATGCGCTATTTGTACCATCAGGAATGTAAAGGCAGATAACGGATATTTGTGTAGTCCAATGTTGGAAACTTTGCTCAGTCAAGTTGGGAATGCATTCGTATACCCTTTACAATTTAGAAATGTAGCAAACCACTAAAACATACATAAATTAAATGGGTTCTTCATATTCCTAGGCTCCCTGCACGATGTGAGATTGTTTAGCTTTCATAGTTTATTTTGCTACTTTCAATGGTGCTATTAATCATACTTTCTCATTTTCCCTCACTGCTAGGATTTGACAAGGATTTTCTTTCACGTTGAAAAACTGCATACTCTGAGGGGTTTCTTTGCAGCGCTCCTGTACACTTAGCATAGCCTCTGAGTGAAGACAGCGTGTTTTCTGCACTGCGCTTCTTCCTGAAAAGATGGTTTCAAAACCGTGGGTTTGATCTCTCTCTTGGTAGCGAAAGTTCATAAACAAATATGTCTTTCAAATTGTTTTTCTACTGGAAGCCTTTATGATTCCATCAAAGAGGAAACTGAGCTAACTCAATAAGCAATGGACCATAAGGCAGTAAACTGATACATTGTTAATTTTTATTGCTAAAGTTTCTTTCTCCTACTCTGGTTCAAAATGCTATTCATATTTTATTATGCTGATTTTTTTATGATTGCAATGGCAAATCCTTCTGATATTCTGCTCAGTGTTTTTTCTTGAGATGTGTTGGCTGTAGCAAGCAACAAGGCAGGGAGCGTGGCAATATAGCCTTCCAAACGAACAAAGAAAGAGATCAAACACTTTACAAATGGACGTGCAAGTTGTTGGCCAGGACTAACAGAGCACCTGCCTGGCTGCTCTAGGAACCTGCTCTAGAAAAGCCTTGGAGGAAGAGCATTAAATGCCCAAAGAAGAAGGAAGCAAGGGATATGAAAGTAGTAAGAAAAATTGTTTGTGGTAGGTAGGTGCTCAGGAGCCATCTAGGCAAATATATAAGCCCTGGCAATCTCTTGTGTCCCTTAGAATTTTTATATATTGTCACAGCAGATGGAGAAGGACTCCTGGGGGAGCTGGACCTTAGAGATTGGAGATCCGTAGGCATAAGTTCTCATTAGGTTGCAGAGATGGCTGCTCTTGTTCAAGTTATAGGAGTAATTTCTCTCTGCTTCTTCAGGTGCTTCTGCACTGTGTTTGATAGCACACACTGTAAGTGCCATGTTTGTTTTCTCTCCCAGCCTTAATTTCTCATGTTTGTTGATTACCTAGCAGAATGAGACCCCAGTCTTAACTACGCTCTGCTATGATCCATCTGGCCAATATAAAATCCTTTTTAAAGGTTATCAAGGTACTGATTTTGCAGACTCGATTCACAATGTGTTTTTTTTAAATAGCTCTGAATACAAAAACACAATCTGCTCCACCAGATTGGGTTTTTGGTCCTTCAGGTCCATTATTCTGCTTCCAGCAGTTGCTTTGTCTAATGCTGCAACAGGAGGGAGAGGACAGACACAGCATAGCTTGCCAACAGTATGAAGGTTTCCATTCCTGTGTCATCAGCTCCTGCCCATTGCCCACATTTGTCCCATCAGTAGTAAATTTTAGATTTTTTTTCTGAAAATGATCACTTCCTTTCAAAGTCCAATATAAGACACTGTAATCCCTGCAGAAACAAATTTCACAGTCTGTCAGCAAACTGCCTGAAGAAAAGTTCTCTTTTCCTTCAAAACTACTTATTACAGTGTTCTACTTCTTAAGGTTAATGTGTATTTGAGATTAACACAGATATTCTGGAAATTTAACCCTCCATTGAAGGTACTAATGCAAATCAGAGATAACTCAATTTATCCCTAAGGTTAGCTCAGATCAATTTAGTCCCTTGTACTCGTCTCTGCTTTGCAGACTTTCATGTAAATTGGGTAATATTCTTCAATGAAATGAGTGTACAAATTAAAAAGAGGCACATCTGTGCTGCATTTACTTGTGACTGTGGAAGATTATTTTCAAACATGCTTCATCCAGGTAGTCAACATTACAGTTTTTTTAAGAATAGCAGTCCATAAACTTCCTACATGGTCCAGATCAGTGACACTTCTGAACAGGGAAAACCAGGGATTTAATGTCTAAGTGCTACACTGGGCATTGTAGTCTCACAGCAAGACCATCAAAAGCCTGGGTCAGTCATTGCCTAATCCTCAGAGCATCCGGGGGCTCTGGCTGCATTTCTGCCAGCACTGTTCCCCAGCAGCCTAAATCTTAAGTATTGAGAATTTCATGTTTCTACCTTGGCAGCTCTGTATTAGGGTTTGCTAACAACGTGTCTGCTTTTCTGTCTTGTTGGTGTGACCTGAGAAACTGTTTGTGTCATGTCTTTTAAGCATAAAGAAGGAGGAAATGGTATTTCCTTCCTCCCCCCATTAGCCTAACACTGAGAAACTGCACAAGATGGATTACCCAGATAAAATGCTATTTTCTCAGTGGATATTTGGATCCTCCAGCATCTGGGTCCTTTGATGTGATCTGATCTGTCACATCTCTGGATGAAAATATTCATAAATTGTGGGCATCAGCCTTTTTTTCCTGATCTTGTAGGCTTCCGTGTTGAACAGGGTGCTTAGGTGCCCTGCATGGGTCTGTAAATGTGTCAGAGCATCTCAGCTGTGAATATTACAAAGCTGAGTTTGTGGCACTCAGGTTCCCATGTGTATCTTGTCTTAGGAAGGAAATGTTTAATGTGGTCACACGAATTCACACTGAGTGGTTCTCTGACTTTTAAAAGGACTGCTTAGGTCATAAGACAGCAGTGGAGTAGCACTGGGTCTCAGGGCAGCATTCACCTTCCTTAGTGGTAAAACTGAGACTGGAAGATTATTCAGCTTAAGCTCTGTTTTCTGTGTGACTCAGATTTCTATTTCGTCCCTGCTTCGCTGTGAGCAGCAAATGTGTGATCAGTAACAGAATGGACATAACACCTGTTCCAAGATGTTGGTAGGAAAACAGCACTCCTGTTATTCACTGAATCTCAGCATACTATTTTACCAAATTCCTAATGGAAAGATTCCAAGGCTGGCTTGAGTTTTGTCAGAGCAAGCACTGGGATTCTAATGTTGTTCCAGTATCTTCCTCACTGCATAGATTTACAAACACTGGTATAAATTGATGATAGGCTCAAAAATTATGAAAGCTGCCTGGTTCAAACAAGAAAACTGCAAAATGTTTCTGCAGCATTTATAGTTTCATTTTTATTTGCTTGGCATACAGATGCAGTGAAATTTACTGTTGGTCAATTGAATTCTTTAGCATGTTGCTTGAAGTTTAAAATGTATTTATGATTTATGACACTTCACTGAACTTATGTAGTAAGAACCCATCTTCAGAAAATATTTACAGTTGCATTTAGCCAGCTTAATAGATACTTGTTTACTGCTAGAATAGCTGTATTTAAAAAGGCATACATGTGCTGGGTGCTCTTCCAGTCAGCTTATCATTAGGAGTCTGCAAAGAACAGATATTAATGTCAGTTCAAATGTTCTTGGCAGTGAGAATCTAGGTATTTTTATTCTATCATAATCTTAAACCTGTGAAAATATAAAAAATTAGAGTGAACTAGCAAATCAAGAACTATTGAAATAATACCAGAAAAGCTGGAATTCAGGTGAGACAGTGTTCATACTTACCAGATGTTTCTATTCACTACTGATGCTCGCAGAAGGGGGTCGGCTTGTAAAAGATGGAGGCTGTCAGCTTAATTTGTGTAGCTTTGAGGAATAAAGGCTAACCCATGCCAATTTTGTTCTGATGACCTTAAAAAGAGATGGCTCAGTATTCCATTACCATTTCCCTGAACTACCTAAATGCACTTAAAATGTTTCTAACATAATTTTAAATGATAAATATGAATAAAGTCAATGCAATAACAAAAATAAATAAAATCAGGAGCTGTTCTGCATCTGACAGGGTGAGGTGAGTAGCTCCTCGTCTTCAGAACTTACCTAACTAGGCTTACTCTCTGGCTTTTGTGTAGCAGGAGAGTGTGTAATTCAAAAGCTTTACTTTCAAGACTTACTGAAATTCAATTTCAGAAGTAGTGAAAGCATCATAAACCCACATCAATAAATCTACACATACATGCTAAACACATCCATCTATCAATTTACATGTAATTCAGCCTTTCCCCTCTCCCCCAGAGAGGTAAGTCTATGTATTAAATTTTGTCTATGTCCATTTTCAAATACAAAGAATAATTATTTATCAAGGGATAAGTCTCTAAAATATTATATTTCAGTATTTTAAAGCTCTCCCCAAGACTGAATCAGTTTTTTCTCTGATCCTTTTGCTATGGTGCAGTTTTGCTGTCTCTTCTTGTGTTTCTTTGCTGCCTGCATGTCTGGGGAAGAAGAGGGAGGCTGCCAACGTGACCCATACTCTCTGCCTCTGGTGTTACACTGCAGTGAGTGAGGAGTTGTCCTGTGATATCCTTGGGAGGCATTCAGTAAATGAGGGAGCCACTTAGGATGTGATGAAATAACACTTCAGCAGCTGAGGCTTTGAAATACTAGCTTAAGTTCGGATATTCCAAACTATATACCTTGCTATCAAAAAAGATAAGAGCATACCTCCTTAGAAGAGCAAGCTGCAGTTTGTTTTTGGTCAGTTGTGTGCTGTTCAACTAACAAACAAAACATTAGATTTTCTCAAATCTTCAAAAAGTTCAGACTTACAAGATTAATTTGCCTTTGAACATAAAGCTGCTTAATTTCAGGGTACTTTCAACACTCAGGTAACAGAATTTTGAGCACATACAAACAAGACGAGTGTGGTAATGATAGCTGGTGTAAAATGAGTTATTTTATGTCTCTAGATTTATAAACATTAATGGCTTAATATATATTCTATCTCCAGCCAGTTAAATTAATCCTCTCAGCAGAAGCAATATAAATTTGGACTATATTTTCCAGATGATTTTGCTTACTTCTGGTTCCCTTTAGTACATCATATGCTGTAGCTCTAAGAAAATGAATGCTTATAAGTGTAGATGTTTATATGAGTCAGCAAAGCTGGCATGAAGTTGTTGACACCTTGTATGCCCAAAGGAGCTGGCATTCACTGCTTAATGAAAAAATAAATCTGATCTTCAGGCCGATTATAGTGCTATAGATTAATGTGCCAATGAGTCTACTTGAAAACATTATCTTGCGCTTGCATAGCAATTTATGTAACTCGAATTGCAAGAAAGAACAAATATGAACATAACCCATTAACAGCACAAGTCAAGAATAACCTAACTGAATTCAAAATACTGCAGTTTCAGCTAGTATTAGCTGATCTGCTTTAATCTTCACTAGGTCTCTTAGGCAGCAGTTTGCTCTTGCTGAACTTGGTCTTCATTTGAATAAGATGCTAGTTGCAGTTTCCACAATGAATCTGTAAAGGAAGCTTTTGTTGTCCCCATTGTTTTTATTCTTCATCTTGAAAATTTTCTGTTATATAGCAAGCACAGTCTGTGACTTCACACCATGCCTATGTATTGCACCTCTTTCTGCATTATTTTGCTTTTCTTTCACCCAAGAAACAGCAGATCCCAAAGTAGAAATTAAGACATAGTAATGAACAAAGGGGAAAAAATCTCATTGCAGAGTATTGCTAGATGTGTTTCTTCCACAGTTGTCAGTGGGAATTCAGCATTTTACTCTAGGTGCAGATATTGAGAAATGAAAGTTTCAAATTAAAGTTATTTATCAAATGAAGCCATTATTTTTGCAATGAACATAGTTAAGGAAGAGCTCAGGAAACTGCTGTGTTCTGGCTAACTGGCTCAGCCTTGTAAAGAAAAAAAAAAGAATCTTCTAAATGTTTCTAAGGTAAAAGCAGCAGTACTCAGCAGGTACCATGGGAGGAATGAGAAACTAACCATAGATTCAGGGGTAGGGAAACAGATGATATCTAAACACCACCACAGACTGCCATTGTATTGAGGTGCTCAATTTATCATACCATGTTAGCAAGAAAGGCTTGTTCTTTTTTGATTCAGTAGAATTTTTCAGGGTAAAAATCTTACTTAGGAAGGTCATGTTTAGTAAAACAAGAAAGAAATCCCATCAAGTTAAAAAAGGCACGTGATTTGCTTTTAGCAGAAGATACAGTTCATCTAGAAAAGTCTAGATAAAGTGTATTGATATGTCAAGAAAACTATATTTTTTTACTTCCCAAGTAGATTATTCCCTTTTATCTTGTCTCAGTATTCAGTCCTCTAATGGTTTACCGAAACTCTCACAGAGCCTCTTACTGAGTTGCTTCTTGGGGAGAGACTAGCTCAGACTTCATGTTGGGTGAGATGCTGTGAGAAGACAGTGAAGACCGGTGCTGTACTCACACATAGAATATGTCCTTCTGGGTAGCTTAGATGACAGAGAATTTTGGAGATTTTCCTTGAGACATCATAGAAAAAATAGTAGAATTGTGAACTGTCTCATAATTAAAAGGTTGCAGTTGGCCAAATGATATAAAGAAGCTCAGTTTGGCTTGAATGAAAACTACTGTATTCAACTTTTCAAATGGAAAAAAAAAATCTGATTTTTGTTGAAAAAATAATCCTCAAGAGGCAGGCCATGAGGATTTTTTGTTTGCTTTTTATTTTTGTTTCAGAGGTGCTATTCTACTGTCATCTACTCAAAGTACAGCATTTATTAGAAGTGCAAGAGAGTTCTTAAGCAAAAGCATAATCTTAGCTGGACTTGGTATTTTGCTCTGGCCACGATAGTCTATGGACAAAAGCCAGAGCCAGAATGTACATCAAGGTAATTTAGGTTATTACTAGCTCATATAACCAGTAGAGATTTAAAAAGCTTTGGGCACACAAATGCTTCTTCAGATCTTAAAAGGAAAGCAGAGAGAGAATGTTTAAGTCAAGTTTAGGGCATTAAAAGAAGGTGTTGGCAACAATGAAGTTGGTGATGGACTGCTTCCAAAGACCGAAGCAGTTAAAACTCAAACCATGTCAAGGTGCAGATGGTAGGCTGGCTGCCTGTCGTGCAGCTGCTGTGCATGGGTAGCAGGAGAAGACTTTTGTGCTTGCTTTTTCTGCAAAAGCCAGTGAAATTTTAGATTCTCTGCCTCTTTCTGTACTGCTAAATAAAAGGTAGATGGGTAGTTATTTCAAGCACTGGTCTGCTGACCATTCAGACTGTTTATGCCCCTTGCATGCACTCCTAAATGTTTTGTTCTGTGCTGGCTGACACTTTCTGAGATGTTTCTTGGGTACAGCTCAGAGGGCAGGAGATACCATGCCTGACAGCAGGGTCAGGTTTGGCTCCACCATGTACACCTCCAGCATGCTCTCGGCAGGCTTTGCCTTCCCAAACTGCTCGCATGTCTTTGCAGCAGACTGCCAGGCATGCCACCTGCCTTCACGCTGCAAAGCACTTCTTGATGGGCTCTTAACACAGCCTTTATTTCAGACACTTTGGAATGAGAAAGCTCCCCTACCACCATACTAGGTGCATCTTAGGGCCATAATGGTGTTAAATAGGGCTGTGGCCCTGTTTCATTTAGTAGTACGCTGCGTGGCTTTAATGTCAACCCAGATGTGTGCACAGAAGACTGACAGGAGTAACAAGCATGCTGTAGATTCATGCCCTTTGTGCTGCATGATGGCAGTTCTTTATGTAGGAAAACTATTTATATAGCAGCATTCAAAGCTGTGGCTATAAGTGACTCCTAAACTTTTGCAACATACTCTTCTTTGGAAACAAATACATTTGCTTGAGTGAATAACTTTTAGTCTGTGAGCTGTTTAGGAATTGTTTACCTAGCTATTCTTTCTCAGTGTTTTGTGAAGTAATGGTTTAGTTGCCTTCTCATTGCTTGAATGACAGGAAAATCTGAAACAATTACTTCTGCAATCAAGTTTTGCAAAATAGTCTTCTAGGAAATAATGATTTTATTTTTTTTGTTGTTATCATCTGCAAATATGATTACAGGTAACCTTATCTTGCAGATTTGAACTGTGAAAATATAAGTCAGCTCTTTACTATTTAACAAGCTTAATAAGAGCACTATTTAAGTCAGGTAACCTTCACATCACACATTGAATATGCAATGAAATACAAGCTTGTAAATCTGAAAGATCACAATAAACATCTCACTCATCAATAAAAATGAATTTACTTATCTTTAGTTTAAACCTGGTCTAAAATGCAAATGGAATATCTCCTTCAAGGGCCAGAGAAACTAGCTTTTTCTAGACAGGTGCAGACATTTGAAAGACATACAATACATGGTTAGTCTGTCAAAGTTACCGGGAATTTTAAGCAGTTTGGCATTATCATAACTGAATTAAGCTATGTTTGGTTTTATCGTGTCATTTTCTTTGACATTCTGCTTAGTGTGTGTGTGCTGCCTGTCAATCAGAGAGTCAGCATGTCATGGGGGAACTTCAGAGCAGAAATGGTGCTACTTGGCGAATTCAGATGAGCTAAAGGAAAAGGAACAAGGAACGCTTGATGGCTGCAAGGAGAATTTTTGAGGTGAATCTCAATCTCATTAAGTGTGTGGTTAAAATCATGAATAGAGATGGGATGGCAGAGGAAAAGTATCTGACATACTTCCAAGACTCCTTGTACTGGAAATGTAGTGGTTTGTTTTTGGGGGTTTTTTGGGTTTTTTTGTTTGTGGGTTTTTTTTTTTTTTACATATACAGTTTTTTAGTGGTGAGAAGCTTAGTGAAATGAGTGAGCAGCTAATCATAACAATTTCTATTTACAGTGAAGAAGATAGTTCCTGAATTATTTAAAGGATGCATGTATATCTATGTAATTTACATTGAACATGGGGAAAACCAAAACAGGATGAGTTCAGCTAAACTTCCTTTTGTGGACAACTTATGACAAATTTGTCCTATGCTGTGACTTGTCTGTGGACCTGCAACAGCCTAGCAGTTCCAGAGCTTTCTTGCTTCTGCATTTTGCATAACTTCTTATTCAAAACATGTGCCTGGCTGCCTGCCTGCCTGTTTGAAGCTGTCCCTGCCTTGTTGGATGCTGCTGTCACTGTATCTAAGTGAATAAGTCAGGTGGTACAGGATATGTTCCTGAGGCCTGGAACCTGACCAGCTACACTGGTGACTTGTCCTGGTAGCCCTTGGGGTGGTTTTGCCCTTGCCAGACATCTCTCAGCCCATGCTGGAGTTAGCAAAAAGGAGAGACTGCTCCTAACAGGCAACCTGGATAAGCCCATCTTGTTTGGGAGGGAAAGGAGTTTAGTAGTATGGACATGGGCTGGTCATGGCATTTGGTTTCGGTGTCACAGAGTGTACTGCCATGTTTAATGTACTTTTCTGTAGATATCAATTTTTTTTGTACCTACAGTTAAGCTGCAGCTCTGACTCCTTCAGTTTCCCCTCTACAGCTTTGGGGGTCAAAGTGTGACTCTTGTTTACGTTCGGAGGAACAGAGAAGAGAAATACAAGATATAGGCCCTATTTGATGATTTTCTAGAGTGCAAATGATGGTAGTGTCTGCTGCACAGTTACTCTCTAGATGTGATGTATTAGGAGCAGTTAAAATGGACTGAAGGTTGGCGTGGACATTTGCCTTGGTCCTTTCTCTAATTTCTCAGTCATCACAGCAATACAGACATTGCTCTGTCCTGCTGTAAATGGTTACTGTGAGTTACTTCTCCAGAGCCTTGAGAAAGCCCAAGCTGGAAATGGGAATGTGATTGTAAAAAGCTTCACAGAAGTATTTTCAAGGTCAATGCTAGAGGCGAGTAGAAATCCTGATGTGTTTTATTTGGTCATAGAAAAATTATAATTTATCTCCAAGACAGTAGTAAAGCTTGGTGGTAAATACTTTGATGGAACCTTCTTTGTGGAAAAACAGAGCTCTGGCAAATTAACAAGCTCTGTGGAACATGCATAAATACTTACCAGTTTTTTTGGTTTTGGAGAATTTGAAGAAACTGAAATATTCATGCGGTGCTGTAACATTCACTATTCACTATTTTTGGAATTAATGTTTTGATTTTTTTTTTTAAACTTTGACGACATTTATTGCAAGATCTTTCTATGTTATATTAATATGTACGTAAATAGAGTATTTTTAAAAAGACAGTTTGAAATCTCTAAAATCCCCCAAATCACAGAACTTCAGTCTTCAGCATGGCATTATTAAATTCCAGACAAATAAAGCCTGCAAGAAAGATCTGTCTCCTGAATGCTGCAGGTTCTTTCATTTCGCTCATCGTACAGAGACTAGGAAAGTGAAACTTTGGTGGTGAAAAACACTGTTCTTATTTCTTTCCTCTTAGGACCCAAGACACACTGCGAAGATGAGTCCCATTCCAGTTGACTTCCAGATGCAGACAGGCAGGTCTGAACTCCCAGCTTGGAGCAGGCTCAGCTCTTTTCTTGTAAAGACAAGTTGGGTGATACACCTGGGAGCTTTCAGAAAAAAAAAAAAAAAAAAAAAAAAAGAGTTTTTATTGCTAGTGAAAGGTAACTGGCTACAGAAAGAGTTACTTCAGAAAAGTGAAAGCAGAACTGAGCTCAAGAAGTATTAATTTTAATCAGGCTAGTGTTTCTTTAACAACGCATACTGAGTCTTTGCTAGTTTTTTGATACTAAATTAAATTTGGAAGGTTAGATACAAAAGGTATATTTTCTAATTAACCTTTACTTTATTAAAATTTCATTCCAAATTGTAAGCAGTTCTTCAGAGTACAGGCTGTTAAGCGCTGGCTGGCCATTTTATTTCTTGTTATACTTGCTACTTATCTGAACCTTAACCAGGATTTCTTTATTTGAAATTCTTACCCTGGGAACAGATATTGCTCTACGTAGATTGCCACTGATTTATATCATATTGTATATTTAACACCCACAGAATATAATCTGATTGAATGTGATTTTTGCATGACATAAGGTAGGATTTTTCTTTGTATCTAAACAGAAGTTGCAGCAGGGATTAATATGACTCACAAAGAGATAAGGTTTCAGAAAAGAAAGCTTTTGAAGAACGCAGCCACAAACCTGAAACACTGGCACTACTTTTCCACCTGGGAGGAATCTGGCCCAAAACTCGGTATTGACCTCTGAGTTATTGGGTATGGTGTGCATGGTGTTTTCTTGAACGTCTACGTTATGTTGAAGTTGATAAAACTGAAGAGAGAATAGGATTCTATTGTAATGTAGTTTAAAAGTTTTATGATTTGCAGAGATTTTGTCAATAAGTTGGATCATTTTTTTTAAGCTATTGGCCGAGTACTAATGAGAAGGGAAGTATTGTTTAAACAAAATGAAAGAGGTAGGTGTCACCAACATGATTATGAACTCTGAATTACTGCTGTTTTCCCAGCTGCAGTAAATCTGACTAGAATTGTGTGTGCTATGATCACAAACAAAGAGAGAAGAATTCAGACCAAGGTACTGAAAAGCTGCTAATGAAGGACAGAAGCCTATTGAATATAGTCCTGGAGGTGGTGCAAAATTTGAAATGCAAGGTACTGCTTCAGGCCAATCTCATAAGATCAGTGGGGCTGGTCTTTCCAAAATGATGGTATAATTTTGTTGATTGAAAGCTTCTTTTGTTTCAGACCAAAATCTTTTGCGTACACATTTGGAGGCTTACTACCTTCTTATTTAGACCCAAATCTAAACTATAATATTATTCAGACTACTGCGCTGGAACAAGTAGACATTCACAAATATTTGACTTGGTAGAAAGTAGTGACTGAAAGGGAATTAATGGGTTTTGCACATGGACAAGTAACCATCTTCATCCCAAGACAGATATTTTTTGCAATCTTCATCCTTCATTTCCTGAAATCATCTTCCTGGATTGAGGATAAAATTAACTTGTTTAAATTTACTCATACTGTGAGCAGTATAACTCCTATTAATGCTGATGAGAAATGTACTGAACTTACTGGGGATGAAGTTACTTAATTCTCCAAAGCAGCTTGTATTTTTTTTTTTTCATGGCTGTGATCATTCCCTTCCTCTACCATAATTATATTCTACGCTATATAGATCTCAGCATTTTATCTTGGAGTTACCCTCTAGTATAATTTCTTTCCAGAAGGATTTCTGTGATCACGTCAGAAAATTTCCATTGATTTGGAACAAAAGAAAAAAAAAAATGAAAATTTTTAACAATTCTATATTCTGTCTTCCTTGTTAGCATTATTTATCTGTGTTAAAAGCTGAAAAATATGATTTCACATTCATAACTGATTAGTTGAACATCATACCTATGTTTTTGGATTTGCGTACAGCATTTCTCAGACAGGAGTTTAACAACAAAATGTTTTTAACAGAACAGTACTAAAAACACAGGCAATTGCGAAAGATAAACCACACGTTTATATTCACTTGAGCCGAAGGTACTTAGAGTCAACCTACTACTGAGTTTCTTGTAATGCAATAAAAATTTTAGTATTACACAATGCCTAGTTTTCTTCTCACTGTTTTTACGTCTAAGAACCTTTACAATTTTAATGTGTTTAAACTTACCCAAAAGCCCAAAACATTTCTTTATTTTATGCTTCTTGTGACACATAGGTAATCTTTAGGCATATTTTCAGGACCTGGGAGTTTATGGAAAATAATCCTGTACACCAGCCCTTGTGAGAGATGCATAGCTCCATTTGCAGAGGGCTGGCCGTGGTCCTTGGCACTGAGCCACCTCCCAGCATTGGCTCGTACTGTGAACTGCATGGCACGAAAAGATAGGCAAAATATATTCCTTGCATTTCTTAAGTTAGTTTTCCTTTAGGTTACAGCTTGAAGAGCAGCCTCACATTTAGCTGGAATGTCTGAACTTGAGTTTGCTTCCTTGAGTAACGGCACTGCAGACTCAGTGCCTGTGCAGAGCTGCCCATTCCTCCGAATGCCCTTTGGGCTTAGAAAATGTCTTCACCGCATCAATCCAAAGTATCCCAGAAACCTGGCAGCATCCATTAGCTCCAAAAGCCCTGCTTGTGAGTCTTTCTTCTCTAAAACTGTAAAGGGGGAGAGAAGAAAGTATGGTTTTGGCACAGAAGCTTTTCACAGGAGCTGGCTGGGAGGTTCTCGGCTGTCCTGATAGCTGCACTGGCAGCAGAGTGGTGCAGACTCCTCTAGTACCCCAACTGCTCTCTCGATGGAAAGCATTGCAGAAAAAAAAATATTTCATGGCAGGGAGGGTGAGCGTTTAGCCAGCTTGCTTTTCTTCCTCGCTGTTCAGCCTGCGATGCTGGTAACCTCCATGACTGCTACCACACTTAAAGTATCTGGCATTTGTACCTGGAAATGCACCACAGGGTATCTTGTGGTATGAAAGAAATCTGACTTCCGCTAAAGAACCCCAGAAAACAGAAAAAAACTTTCTATATGTTTAGCTTTTTCAGCTGGAGAAACGTAAGGATACCAATTCCACAGGTTAAAAATCCAGTGGGCAAATAAACTGAGGCTCAAGATGCAATTTTAAGACTCAGTGATTTTTAAGCCAAGCCATGAATTTTTTAGAACTGACTTGTCACCTGTGAAAGATCACTGTTGGCAGGCAGTCAAATAACTGGACCAGTACAACAGTATGCAAAATAAAGGCTTACTCAAGCCTGTTCTGGTTGCTGAGGGTGTTTTCTTGATGACTCCCTCAGCCTGACCCTGCATCCTGGATGCTGCTGAAGGGTCCAGCAGGACATGGAAAGTCTATAGATAGCCTTGGCTCCTAATAAGCTTTTGTAAAATAAAACTTGGTAAAGTTTGAGCGACAAAGCAGTGACTCAGGCCTGTACGTAGGTTCTTAGGACCGATCGCAGCGCTCCAGACCAGCTGTGTAACGTGAGTGCCTACAGCAGACCTCAGCAGGTGTGGCACCAGGCTGGTGGTGGCCTGCCTGCCACATCCCAAATGAAAAGGCAGTTCGCCTGTCAGCAGAACATGTGTGCTGCCAAAATGCAAGATATTTTACAGGTGGCGTGGACCTAGCTGTTTCAGAGAGGGTGCTGGGTTACTGGACTATCCACAGGTATTGTTGCTACTTTCACTAACTAGTCACCAGGGCAAGAAGAAAAGCTGTGTTGAGATCTCTGCCTCATAAGTCCTCTTCGCTTTTTTGTTTCTGTTCTTCATAAATCCAGCAAGGATTTTTTTAGTTTTGCTTTTCTTTAAATGCTGATACATCTTAATCATATGGAGCCCTGATCCTGCCTCATGTCACTGGAAGCTGCAATAATGTAAATGTAGGTGTTTTTAACAGTATTTCTATTCGCTCGAAGCTAAAACATATCTACAAACCCACATAATATATTGTTTTAAATCAGATTTATGCTACAGGGCTCCGATGTTTTCTAAAGCTTCTAGAAAGCAGATAATTCTATATTTTCTTATATTTAGTAGTCTGATGGGATTTCTTGAGTGTTTGAAGTTAAGTGGGTCTGGGATGATTTCTTCAGTAAACACAGACTTTACTTTGGGATTGAAATTAATTTTTTGGAAACTATAATATTAGGACTATGGTATTGACACTGTCAATTAAGATGAGTGGCATCTTTTGCACAGAAATGTAATGAAAAGAATTGCTATGATGTATTTCAAAATTACAGTATGATCACTTCTTTTCATTCTCTATAACCATTACATGGCATATTTTTCCAGAGGTGCTACCTAATTGCGTTGTAATTAAATGTGATTCACAAATGGAACTGAAGACAAAACTGGTAATCAGTGAGTCTTTTCCATTCACAGAATCTCTAAAAAGGTGTGTCTTGTAATTAGTTTACAGATGTTTACTTTAGAACAAGTAAATAAAAATTATAATATTTTTTCTTCTCATCATCTGGCAGAATATTTTAGCATATATTTGAGGGGCATAACAATGGTTTTTGTGGGTGGGACAACAGGCCACTGCCAGAAAACATCAGTATAGCCGTAATAGTAATAATTGTTATTTAGAGGATTAAAAAATACAGCCTTTTACTGAAGATAATGAATAGGACCATATTTTAAGTCCAGAGACAATATCAAAAGCTTATTTCTGTTTGTACACACTAAGTATAACTGAAACATCAACTGTTTATTGTTTGTGTTGATTGAGTTTACTTTCCCGTGTAAATGTGAGTAAATACTGCTGGGAAACCAAACACTGCTGTACATAGTATGTTGATTAAAAGGGCACCTTCTTGGGAATATTTACAGGCTTCTGTTGTCTTTCTGCTAGAAGGATTTGACCGTGCTTCTGATTTCACTGGCTATAGTCACTCGACTTGTGGGTAACTGAGCAAAATGGGTTGATTTGTCCCCTGAGGTGTTCCATGCCAAAAATCTGAAGAGGCTCAACCTCTGTGTGCTGTGTACACCAGGCTCTGGTTTTGGCCCATTACTCTGCTCATGTGGTACAAAAGAAAGAGAGGCTGTCTGTCACTGCTGTTTTGGGGATGTCCCTAGCACATGAGAGTGCTCATACACACACACACACACACACACACACATGAACCCAGAGCTGGTGGACTATGGATCTGCCCGCTCCTCCTGCTGGGACCAGTAAAAGGCACACGCTGGCAGATACGATCACATATCATGGTTATAACATGAAGCCTTCTGGCATGCCCTGCTGGCACAATAATCCGTGGGATTAGGGCACCCATGAAAATAGCTGCTATGTTTCTCTCCCTTTCACCCTGGACCAAAGCCAGACTGAACATCAGTGGGTGGTAGCTAGAGCCTGGCCGCTCCTGTCCTCGTGCCTGACAGCAACTAAGTGCAGCAGAGCCTTTTCAGAGAGAAGGAAAACAATTTAGATTTCTTTTTTGTCTTGACTACTGGAAGTATATTTAGCCTAATCATGCTTAAAGAAGGTAATGATGAGCCATCCTATTTATTTATTGCTTTCTTCTAGAAAATGAATGTTTTCCTTCTGAGTACAGACCCAAGCCCATCCAATTTCTACCCCTCACTGTGCTTCCCTATATTTATCCAACCACACAACCTATTTGAGGCTACAGCCATTTATAGGACTCTTCTTATCTTCCCACACTTTGCAAAGACTGTCTGGAGAAACAAAACAGCTTAAGTAAACTTTGTTTAGGGTGTCTTTTTTTCCTCTTCATTTGTTTAAAGGACATTTGGCTGAAATCTAACTTTTGCTTTTTTACAGCTGTTTCTACTCTTTTACTAGCAACAAATCTTTCGTTTTGTGACAAGCTATTTCCAGGACAACCCGTTACGATATGACAGAAAACTACAACTTAAGAGACGAAGAAGGAGAAGGAGCAGATGATATCTTGTAACCCCAGAAATAAATCCTGTTGTCATGAAAAGTATGCCTATTAATAGCTATAAAGATGAAGGAAAACAGGTACGATTTACAATTTTAAAAGGATAGTTGCTAAGCTGAAGATTTTCCTAAGGACTCTGAGCTGCTTTTTGATAGTGATAAGCCACTATCAGTTCTGAAAAATGCCTGGCAATAGGCACTGAAGAAAGAGATACAGCATAGGCAGACAGGGAACACTCTTGAAACTTAATCACATGCAGATTGGAGATTAATAGATTACAACTGACTTCAGTGCACGTGAGGAATATGGTATAAAGCCTTCATGTATCTTCAATTTTAATTCCACAGGAATCTCTTGGTATGAATCATTCTTAAAAAAGGAGAGCTCAAAATTGGGAAGATAGAGCAGAGGAGCTTCGGCTTCTCTGCTGATGAAATCAATAGAACCATTTACAAAGTTGGGGGGGTTGTTACATGCACATTTCCCACTTAGAGGGGGTTAAAAAGTATTCTCAAAGACGAATTGCCCAGCAGGGTCTAGAAGAGATTGCAGGATCTTTGGGGGCCATGACTAAAGTAGGATGTACTGTGCATCCAGCTGCCCTGGCCATGATGGGCTGGAACACTGGTTTGTCCGGGACTGGATGGTCATGTCCCTGCCAAGCACCACATCTCCTTTAATGATAGGTTGTGCATGCCCATCCAGATGTCTGTTTAGGCGCAGAAGTCAAACATGTTGTATTTGCAAGGCATCAGCTTCCTTTATTTTACGATTAACTTACATGGAAGACAGCTGACAGTTGCCAGTTAGAAGTATGGGCTGCAGGTGCGCACAGCACCACATGAACCCTCCTTGATGATATTATCTCTACAATAGATTCGTGGTAGTACAGACCTTAAGCCAGAAAGGACCACGATGATAAATTATCTGTTGTACAGTTTAAAAAAGAATCCTTCACTTCTTTGTGCCCCTCTGCACATCTGTGACATGGTCGTAATCAGAGGGTAAGTTCAACTTGGTATTTTTCAAGGTAATATTTTTTATATCCCCAAATATGGTGAGACAAATTTCTTTCGCTTTAATTGCTGTGCATGCTAAATAATTAGTGGGAGGTAGGTAGGTACTTACTCGTGATACTAAGAGATTAGTCCTTGGTGCCTAACCCAAGTTCAACCTACTTTGAAAATTTGAATACAATGACTTTGATGAGGACAGGATTGTTATAGAGACAAGCAAACAGTGCAGACAACATTGATCTGGATACATACTTTTTGTGCAACCTTGTCCATACTGTTTAACATCCTTTTCTTTCCCCCTCCCATTATATCAAATGTTAAAATGAGTGCAAATATTTTTTTTCTTGTATCAGGATGGAAACCATATTTGTGGAGTAGTAGAGCATATGGGCTAGATCCTTAGCTCAGGAAAATAACGGATGTGCCACTGCTGTTTTATGCTAGCTGAACATCTATTTCCTGAGATAGAAGGTATCTATCCATAAACCCCTTTATTCATCACTGGTAAATGTATTCAAGGATTTTTCTGCTGCAGTTTTGTCTTCTTCTTCAACCATGATATATAACTAATACTCTAAGTCTGTTTTTCAGTTTTTTAAAATAATTTTCTGCTAGTTCCAGAAATTCAGAATTTATGAATTAAAAACCAGACATATTGTCATAAATAATAAAACCGATTTAGGCTAACTGATCAAAGGGAAAGATTCTTATTTTTACAGTAGCATTTCACACATGATGATCAGTAAATTGTTTTTATATGATTAGAACTATGTCAGTTGTGTGTTCACAAATAAAAGAATTGTAATTATTCTGTCTTTTATACAAAAATGAATGCAATAAAGAGATTATGTACATATTCTTTCATAGCAAGGATAACTAATGAAGTACCAACTGCAGGAGTCTGTCAGCTGGATACAGGATGCAGCATGCATTTTTGTAAACAGTTCATTGGTATGTCAACTGCTAGTCTGACACGGAGAGAACTGAACAGTATTTTCCTCAGAAAACATTATTCCCTTGAATGAAATCCTGGCAAAATCTTATGTGGGAGCTGTATTGGTAGGGAAGAGAGACAACACCTCAAACAGACTACTCACAGGCATTATTTACAGCCAGAAGCTAGTCTAGGAGAAAATTTCTATTGAAAGCTAAAATGATACTGCGGTTATTACAATAGCCATTTCCTTCAGTGTATTAAAAGATAGCTTAAAAGACATCTTTTAAAATACTCTTTCCTTGACAAAGAAATGAGCATGTGGTGTTGCACAGACCTGCATTTTCCTCTAGTATTGTAAACAGAAGTGGTAAATATACACAATTATCTTCATATTGCAAGCACAGGTTCAGCATATATGAGGAGCTAAAGAGTTGAAAAATGATACAGCACTTACATCTGTTCGGGAATGACAGGAACGTTAAGAAGGAGACCAATAGGACTCAGTCCTCAGTTGATACAACCTGACAGAGCTTCATTGAAATAAATGGAGCTATTACAATTCATGCCAGTAGAGGAGGTGGTCGGTAAGTGCATTGCTTGGAGACTTGAGCTTTTATAAGATTGCAGTAATTGTAAGTGCTGTGGATATTTTTTTCCCCCAGAACTACACATATATTTATATCTTCTGCAACCCACTTGACATAATATAAAAAAAAAAACCAGGAAAAAATCTTAACGCTTTCTAATCTGTCAGTCCTTGAGTCCTTTTTCAGGCAAAGCTCTCAGCACTCAGACTTCAGTGAGCTTTCAGCCTCATTGCAAACACACTCCCGTGGAAATGAGCCATTGCTGCACACGTAAGTGTGCACTGCAGCTGGTCACTCCTTCTAGTGGGCTGGACTGGATTTCACTTTCATGATGCAGAAGTGAAATAGTGCACTGAAGTCTGCTAAATACCCTATCGCACGCTACACCTGGTAGGTATGCTTGTAGCAACCTACTGTACATTAACAGCATAGATTCTCCAAGGAGGCATCTAACTGTATGTAATTCTTAAGTATTCTTGTGTGTCACTATAGAAGTATCTGGATTTCTTTTGATCTTGCCTTTTCTCTTTTCGGCAAAGATGACCACAAAAATGTACCTGGGGCCAAAAAGTTACACACAGAGTTTTATCGGTGACAACTACCAGTGGCAGGGCATAATGGTCCTGTATGCCAGCATCCCTTGTCTCAGTCAACCATATGCCAATGAATGTTGACCAGTGTAAGGCTGTGTGAGGACAGATTTAAAATAAAAACCCTATGTGTGTTCCTTACATACTATACATGCTTCTAAAATTCATAGAGCTTCAAAGAATCAAAGTTGTTGAAATCCTGAGTAACAGATTTTGAACACATCCTCATGTATAATGCATACTTCTGATTAGGCTTTTGTGCCTCTGGATGTCACTGTTGTTTTGCAATAATATAAACAATGTTACATGACAAAGCAACAAATGAAAATCTTATAATCGTCACCATCTTATGTTTAGTAAAAAGTACAAGGCTGAATACACTGGCAATCTAAGAGATACCATTGTTTCAGTGTAAGGGATGAACAGCTGAATAGGTAAAATGCTTACATCAGTTTAGGTGAAAAGGAAAAAGCCCTATACATTTTTTGCTAGATGAAAATCAGTTTCTCTACTATCCCCAAATGCATTCCTTTGGAAGGACTTAATATGGAATATGAGCCTTCGTTGCCCTGATGTGGCCCTGTCAGACTGTGTAAAGGGTTTATTTGGTAAGATGGTTTATTTGAATAAGATGCAGTGGTGAAATGTGCAAGGAGGTGGTGGGTAAGTGTCAGGGACCATGTGATGCCACTGCTGCTCACGGCTGCTCAGGAGTGGAGTGGAGCTTACTTTTTGCAAGTAAATCTGTTACGCATTTGTTACAAAACTGGAATCAAAAAGAAGGGAAAAATCATATCTTTCTTCTTTTGCAGTCTCTTGCTCATGAGAAAGTTCTGAAAATATATATAAAATAATGGAGATTTAGTGATTAGGGAGGGTATTTTCAGAGTAATAAATTGCCGCAGTCACCCCACTTATTTACAATAAAATGGGATGTCTGTATACACTGTGTGCAGAAAGTCTTTCTTGGAGGAAGGAAGATTTGTCAGAAACTTGTAGGGCTAGTGGGGTATGACAGAGAAATAAATAAGACAGTGTACAATTTTCTAAATGTCTCTGGTATTTAGTTTTTGCTGACAATTCAATAGATTAGAGAGGCTTTGCTTGAAAGTATCAAATTCTAAACAAAGATGGAAATAGAGGACTTTCATCAAAAAACCAGAACATATTTTATGTTTTAGAATCCTTGAATTTCATTTGATCTCAATCTAAACAGGAAATTTTGCCTGAAGAAGCTGTAGGACTTGGTGATCAGGAAACACACTGGCATCCTGTATTTTGAAGTCAGTAGCCATTGACTTCAGTTTGGATAGGTTTTCTTCTTTACAAGTGAATCTCATGGGATCCCACTCTCAGCCAGTGTCCCTCTGACTTCCATGAGCAACAAATTAAGGTAGCCAAGCTACTTTAGAAGTAGATGAATGTGTCCAGGTATGTCTGAAGTATTCTTTGCTATTATTCCTCAGCTAGACCACAGCAAATGTATTAAATCATTCATATACTGTAAAGGAGATGCTGCTTTTAGACTGTATCTTCCTTCTCCCAGTAGCAGGGAGCTAATGTCACATTATGCTGTGTGGGTGGGTTTTCATTCTTTTCTGTATTTTAAGCCTGCAGACTAATATCTCACACATTTCTTTTATGGTTTCAAACTGCTCCCATTATGAGCCTGATTAATAAGGCTTTATGAACTAATTAATACGCCTTTATCTATGTGAGCTTTTATCTTTATGTGCCCGAGTGCTACAGTAATTCTATAATATTACAGGAAGCTATTTATTTTCAAATGAGCGGTGTCATCACGACCTTTTACCATGTGGGTAAGTCAGGGTTCTGGCCTGCTCAATACATAGCGGGTAGCTCAGACTGTTCAGTGCCAGCTGTAAATTACAGGCTGATCAGAGGGTGTGATGACCTCTGTTCCTTCATGAGTACGCAGCAGTTCATTGTCCCAAACACGAGTGACAATGGAGTTCTCAAACACCGGGAAGAAGAATGAAACAGTCAGTTGCTAAAGTAGTGATGGCAGCAGGAGCACTGATGAATGTGCTCACCAGCGAGGGAGTGTCTGGGTGCCTGGATGCCCTGATGGTGCCTGTGGCTGGACCTCCTGGACACCCAGGGACACCTCCGGGTCTTCCAGTTACTCTACCCAAGATCCTCTGCAGGGTGTGTTTTGGGAGGTGACAGCGCCAGGCTGGTGGGGGTCTCCATTTCTGATCTGTGGTTCCCCCAAGCCTAGTATCTGCACTCACTGACTGGGCAGCAAATACTGAGAACTCCAAGCGCAAAGGAAGAACGTGCAGATACTTACATTACCGTAGTGTACGAGGCCTCAGTAGAATGTGGGTTAGGTGAAGACACAGCGGGAATTATTTAGAAGTATTTAGTTCCTGATATTGAAACCATCCAGCTTCTCAGGTCTGTATTTCCTTTGAAATGACTGGACCTTGTCAATAGCAAGATGCCACTGCAAATAATTACACTTAAAGGAAATGAGTTGTTTTGATGACAAATTCATCTCTAATAAAGAAACTTAAAGTAAATGCAGTGATTTTGGAAGGTTACTGGAAAAGCTGGGAAAATGGAACTGCAGACTCCTAAGTTTCAGTCTGAAGTCTTATTTTCTGAAAAAAATGTTTTCCATTTAAACATTTTTCCTCCTCTCTCGGTTCAACAGTTCAGCCTTGTATGGCTGGTTTTTTTTTCATGACTTTTTGCTTCATCCACACACATTTGAAAGACTCTGCTGCTTTCCAGGCTGCAGTTCAGGTAGTGGTTCTCTAGAAAATCTTTAGCTTGTATTGGCAACTAAGGTAATTTAAAACACCACAATAATATTAATTGGAGAGAATAAATATTACAATTATACTGCTCATATATGAAAAAAACATTTTTTTCCCTCTACTGTAATTTCAAAGTTATAGATAACTTTAAAAAGATCATTAGATTTGTTTCATGAACTGTTTTGATTTTGATTCTTCAAAAGTGCATAGGGTCTGATTTCTTTTAGAGTTAGAACTGATCAGACTTCCATTAATGTTAAAATATCAAGTTCTGGACCATTACACAAAGGGATTAAAAACTGTAGTGTGCGAAAACATTCACAAAAGGATGGAAATGAATTTATGTGGTATTTCTGTGACTATCATACATGCTTTCAAAGGATTTCTATTGTAATTCAAGATTAGTTGAGCATAAGTTAATGGACTCTTAAAGTATTACCCAAAGCTTATTATGATAGACTATAGGAGCCTCTTTTTAAAATGTTTTTTAATAATATCAACTACAAGGTCTCTGAAGACATGGTATTTCTAGGCTTAGTGTTTCTTCATCAAATATTAAAATAGGTCAAACAGTTTTGCTTCAGTTCCTTTTCTGCTCGTTCCACCGCTGTAGCATGCATACCAAATGGAGTGTATTGTGTAGATTTACCAACTGTTGAGTTCCCTGCTTTGTTTCATTATGTTGTTTATTTTGTAATCTAGACCGAGAGTGGAAGAACTACAATTATATGCTGAGGAAACTTGATATTTGCTAATTCCATAAAGTTAAGGTCATCTTCTGCAAGAATGGGAGGATAAATTACTTGATCAGAATTCAGTTTTGCAGATGCAGGTAAACTGTGATGAAAAGACTGACATGAGAACAGATGACTCAACAAGGTTCATAGTTGCATGATTAAACTACTAATATCTTGTAGTATAAATTACAGTACAACTCTGTGGATCAAATTATGTGTTTTCCAGGGAATATTTGCACTTTTCAATTAGCATTTGGCTCAATTAATGGCCTCAGAATTCTGTTTTTAAGGCCTCATAGTCAAAGACAACCCCCACAATGCAAATCCTCCTGCATTACTTTCCAGCTGAAGAATTTCCCACACCCCTTGTTTTGTTTCTGAGCAGGAACAGCTATGTGTAGCATGTCTGAAGCTTAATCCCATAAATCTGTCATTAAGTTTGTACAAAATTTCACAAACACTCGGCAGGGATCAGACAGAACAGGGCCATATAAACATGGTGAAATATCAATTATAAACTTAGCTTCAGTGAAGTGTAAAGGAATGTAACCCTGCAGACCTCTTTTATTTAAAAACTGAAAGTACCAAGTAATGCGAAGAAATGACATGTTTAAGGTGGATGTTTAGAATAGAATTAAAATATTTTGTTGTTTCAGAAATGGAGATGCATAAATTTTTTACGTAATAGCTGGCATGGAAAACAGATTCTTTGAGCATAAGTTGCAGGGAAGACATGAAAGTGCATCACTTTATAAGCTTATAGTTCATCGATAACATTGTTAAATGAATTTTCATACCTTTTGTTATACAATAGCAAACCGCTACTGTCACTGATTTCATCAAAAGCAAAATCTGGCAGCAGAACTGTTGCCGGGAAATACATAAGGCTAAAGAAGCATTTGGCAAGTTTGGGTTTGATTTTAAGCAATCTAATATTCAGCAACTCAGCAACTTAGGAGGCTGATTTTTTTGGCTTGAAAAGTGTTGCAGGGCTTGTATAGAGCAATGTCCTTGATCCAGGAGCAGGATCCACGAAGAGTATGTCAAGTATAGTTTGGAGTCTGCAGACTAAAATTATCCATGAGTCTTTGATTTGATTTTGATGCCAGAGACAATCTTTGCTCTGATATCCATGCCAAAGACTGTCAAGTCCTTGCCAAATGAAAGTAAAATCATGTGTTTCAATGTGCCCCTTTCGACAGTGCTGGTGCATCATTATCTTGGTTTACCTTTTCTTCTGTGTATATGATTCTGTTTCTAGCAATTTAAAATACTTATCATTATGACTTCAAAGATGCCTTACTGTTAATGATATATTTCAAGATGAGTTGCTAGCTGTTCTGATTGAATTTCTCAGGGTATCACTTTGAACAAACTTAGATTTATTGGTTTTAGTAGCTTGCCGAGGAAAAAACTTCCTGATTATCCTCTTGTCATTCAAATCAGTCTCAGATTTATTTCCTCTCAAAGCACTGCCAAATAGGGGACAAAATAAAACTCATTGTTTTAATGGTGACTGCGAGCAGCAAAATAAAACAGTCATTCCTTAGGAAAGGGCTTGATCCAACATCCCTGCAAGTTACTGCAATGCGTCTTTTGACTTGCAGAATTTTGGATCATGGTGTAAGCGTGCAGACTCAAGGAACTAGCAATGTCTACAACTCCATCTTTTTACTACCTGCCTTGTTACTTCTTGGTTGCAAATTGTGGCCATGATTACATTTCAAGAGCTTTTGTGAGAGTGTTATAGTTTCTCATAGTTGTGAAGTATTTTTCAAATTTCGGGTAGCTCTAAAATAATTAATGATTGTAAGATAGAAAAGTGAATAACCTGAATACTAATAACTGTAACTTTATTTTTTAATCAAATTTTTAATATTAGGAATTTGCAAAACTACTTATGCAAATGAAATTGCCCCATCTCACTGGCTGTAATAATCCTGCTCAATTATGGTACTGCTAAGACGTACACATTTATCAAGTTTAAATAAATGTGTGTAATTCTTCAAAGGCTTTGTGTAATTGCTTCTGGATTTGCCATCAGCTGTACTTGTCTTTGTGATTGTATCTGTACTTGGTACGTTTTCATGTTGTAATTGTATGGTAATTGTTTGTGATTGTATCTATGAGGGTTTTATGCAGTAATTTTGAATGGCAATTGTCTGATTGTACCTTTCCTGGAAATTTTAGTGCTACTTTTTCCCAGGATGTACTTGCTAACAAGCAATTTACATAGACCAATATATACTAGACTGAACATTATAAAAATAAAATGGGAGGGCATTTCCACAAAGATAACACTTTATGAATTATAAAAGTGAGTAGTTTAGGTTTTTTATTTAGTGGTCAGCATAATCTGCACATAAGTGCTTCAACATGAGGTTTACACCGTGATTAAACTCAGAGAAGGGGTGCTGTGAATATGATAGCACTTTATATCACACTTTTTCTCCATTAATTAGTTCTGCATTACCATGTCATGTTTGACTGTGTTAATAGCCTCATAACGCATACACAAGGCTGAGGCCTCTTGCCAAGACTCTGCATGGGCGGGTAGACTAGCAGAGGAAAGACTTACAAAACTTTTCAGAGTATTACCCTTTCCTTTTACTTATCTGGCAGGTTCTATGTATGCATATTATGCAGCCTCACTGCTTAATAAAAAAGTGGAGTATCTACATAGCGAAGTACTGATTAACAGAGCACTCAGGACTCCACATCAGACTGATCAGGCTGGCCCAAGTCACGTCTTATCATCCTGAGCTTCTTCTGGTACCAGCAGTTTCCCTATATATGTGAAGATGGATGTCAATTTTCCTTATACAAAGAAAAATGTTGTTGCAAATTCTGCTTCTATTAGCAAATATAGTACAGCCTAAGCGTAGCCTTTACGCATTTCTGGTGAGGATTTGGTACATCCTTCAGAAAATGGGGTGATCAGTTTGCAAGTAAAGAACTGAAAACGTGTGGTCCACAGAGATTGTCTCTAAACTAGCAGGCTCATCCTGGAAAGCTGTCCTGCAGCTCCTCTTTAGGAGGGATTGGGAATGTCTTTTATGTTTGGATATATTGCTTAGGGAAAATGTATTGCATGGATTTTTGTTTCAATGCACTGATGTTGAGTTTTTGGTTTCAGACTACCTAGCTGCAGTGATTCCCAAGGATCTGGGGAAGGATCTGACCATTTTATAAAGGAGGCAGAGACATATGCCCCATGAGGGGACTGAAAGAAGGTTGGGGCTGTGTCACAAGAGCTCTGGAGACCTGTGACTTGCTCTGGGAGAGTGAGGTGGATGGGAAGAAGTGATTGGAGAGGTTAGTGGGTCCCCTTACCATCATCTCTCCAACTCTAATCCCTGGGCAGCCTCAGCAGCAGCGGGCTGTGCAGGACAGAAGTGTCAATCCTAGTGCTGCCACAGACCTAAACAACTCCTGTATCCTCCAACACTGTCAAGGCAAGATGCCCGTCTTCCCTGTCAGTCTTCCAGTCCAGATAGTTGCTTATATTGCCTAGACATAGTATCTACACAGGCTACAGTAAATGGAAAGTTTTAATTCTGGGGCTGATGAAAAAAAAAGACTGTAAACAGTACTGAGAAAATGCTTTTTTAAGGGATTTTTTATTTTTTGGAAGTCAAACTAGAAATTTATCCCCATAAACAAATGGTGTTTGTTGAACCAAAAAGAATGTTTTGGAAACGTGAAAAAAACTTTAAAAATCCTACAACAGTCCTGCAATTATTTTAGATTAAACTCAGGTATTTCACTTGAAATGACTTTATCACATTCAGTTGTTTTGTTTGCAGATTTTAAACCCCTTTACATGACATTTTTCTTTAGCTGAAGTAAATTATGTAATAATTTATTCTAGTTCCAAACAAAGAATTGAAAACTGTCAACACCATAAAATACTGCTAGGCATATTTCTGAAGCAAACTGTTTTCTTTCAGAGATGATGGAATGGTAATGCTTTGATGCTTTTGATCTCTGTCCCACTTTTTATATTCACAAACATTTGCTATACTTGCTTAACAGTTAAAATACTTGTGGTCTTCCTGAAACTCTATTTTGTGGGGCACTGACTGTGAATTGCAAAAGGAAAATTGCCTGGATCTATCTTTTCATTCACAGGATATCTGTATTTACCGTATTCAATCAACATCATAATTTTTCTTGTAAGGTATTAAGACCATGTAGAGCACAGTGATAACAATCATAAATCATGGAGAGGGTATCCAAATGAAGATACTTAATTTAATCATCCAGTACTGACCAAAGCAAATGTCACTAGCTGATAGGAGTAAAGGTGCATTTTATTTCCTTAGTCATTAGCATGTGTAAGAGAAATGAAAAATAAAAGTTTTCTCATTTTGAAATTGCTGGAGCATTTCCTTGAAATTTTGGATACCTTTTCATTGTTATGCCTTTGCAAAATAAATCATGGGTAAGCTTTCCTTTAGCTTTTGTAAGTTCACAGATGCTAACCTCACAAAATATTACTGCAATAACCCAGATTGGGCCTCCGCATAACAACCTATTCTCTGCACTATGACTTCAGCATGTCTTTGAGAAAGATTCTCAATCTTTATTTAATGACTTTGAGTGACAAGGAAGCTACCACAGCTCTTGGTAAATTATTTCAGTTAGCTGAGGTTATTTACTTTCAGCTAAAAATGAGCACCTCATTTCTTTGAATTTGCCCATCCTCAGTCTCCCCTTGGTCATGTTATTCCTTCATCTGTTAGGTGAAAGATCCCTGTGTAGTATTATTTTTTCCTCTTTTTTCTGTGTAGACCTTGAACTACTTCATTAAATGCTATTTATTTAAAAATACAAATTCTACAATAACCAGAATCTGTTGCTTGCTACCTGGATGTCTTGAAAAGATAGCCGGTCAAAATGGTAGATTCATACTTTGTTTTTCATGTAATTTTACTGCTAATTCTTAATGAAAAATTCTTGCCTCTCTGCATTTTCCCATAAATATAGCATTTGCAATATAATCTATAACCAGAGTAATACAAATTACAATTGAGTTCTTTCCTTTCGCTTGTCTAAATAAACATTGTTATAAGCATCCCACAGAGTAAGGGGAACTTTTCCTGTTAGGTGTTCCTTCAAATTAGCAATGTATTTTTCAAATGTAGACACTTAAAAAAAGTTTGTATTTCAGCTGTGAGTTAAAAGCTGTAACAGCTGTTTTTTGGATCAGCTAGAAATGTTGCTTTTTAATCCTCTTCTGGGATGACTAAATGTATGCTCAGGTCTGCAACCTGGGATGCTTTCCTGTGTCCCACTGACCCTAAAAGGAGTCTGTGCAGGTTTTAAGGTTGACATCACTGAACATCAGGTGACTCGTACCCTTTCAGAAAAAGGTGATTCCTAGCCTTCTTTGACAAAGCTCTTCTTTCTACAACCCATTTATATTATTAGACCTTCCCTATACTCAGCTTTAGTTCCAAATATTCAGTCAGAAGACTCAAGTGGTAAAAAAGTGAAACTCCATGTTGGATTGTGACAAAAGGTTTGTTATTTCTTTGGTGGAACAGTTTTTTGTAGTGATCCAGCAATAGGTTTTGTACTCCAAAGTTATTTTCAGCTAGAACAGTTAGTGAGTGTGCATTTACTAATGTAAGGATAGAAGCACTCAAAAATGTTGTATATCAATATATTGATCAATGTGTAAGCTCCTCTTTGTAAAACCTAGCAAGCAAGTGTACAACTACTAGGCACTCCATGAAATCAAAATTAATTTTCAAAATTTTTTTTGTTTACTTGTCTTTGCTTACATGCATTTTCTGCTATACTATTAGCATTTCACTGTAGAGGACTATATGAAAAGTTTATTTGTAAAAAGTTTGCGATGATTGGTAAAAACATGAGGTATGAAATGGTAAAAAAAGAAAAGGGGGGGGAATTGTAGAGGAATGAAGCTGGGTTAATTAATATTGATAACATACAGCTGTGGGTTGGCTGATGTAGATAAGGTGCAGGTGTGGCTGGTTCTGTTAAGTGTAAAGACCTTGTTGCAGTCAGCTAGTTTGGAGAGTGCTGTGACATTTCACCAGTAGATGATAGATTTTTACACCTATTTTTTTTGGATAAGAGTATTTTTAATGGAAGGAAACCATGAAACCCTTGTATTTACAGAGAACACTTCTTTAAAAATCTATTTTTCTTTTTGTACTTGAACATGGCCTTCCACTTCTATTACATCTTATGAACACAGTGATATAGAAAGGCTTAAGTGCTGTATCTGTGTGTCACCTGAAGTCTTAACACAAGTACTTAATGTTGGAGACAATTAGTTTGATTTGACTGTACTCAATTAAGTAGGCATTACCCGATTAAAAAATTCATGTTCATGAAATAAGATTCAGATAATCACTAGTGCCTTGTTTGTAGCCATTATGTGATATATCAATACTATGTGATAAAGAGCTTTAATGATTTATAACTTTTCACTTCAATTTCTTCTGCCGAAGAAAAACAGCTTGAGAAAGACTGGTAACTCTATTATAACTCAGTAGCTTTGGGGGTTTTCACATTCTTTCTGCTCGTTCCTCTGTGCAATTTCTCACAGGCACTCTAACTAATGATACAATCTTTTACAAGGTAATCAGGTTGAATTGACTTTTTTTTTCCCAAGAGAGAAACACAGCTTAAAAGCAGAGCCAGGGCCAGCCACAGTGGATGGGCGGGCATTTTCCTGGGACTGGGAAACATCCAGCACCAGGGACTTCGGTGTGGGGTGGATGCCAGCCACCCCTTTGCTCCTGTTAACTGTTCCCAGGAGAGCCTTGCTATAAGCGGGTTCCATCTAGGTAAGTTTGGTAGCAAGCATTCTGGATGATTTGTGTTAGAGCATCTCAAGGCTCTTTATACAGCCCTGGAGCCACTAGGAATTTTGAAGACTGTGTGTGAGCATGGTCTGGATGCACAGAATGACAAATTCTAGGCTCATTCCATAAATTCTGGCGTATGAAATATAATTTCACCTGAGCGCTCACATATGGGAGAAAAAAGCTAGTTCATAGTCAGGAGCACTAATTTTAGAATTAGATTTTTTGTTTGCATATTTAGGAACTTGTTTTCCTCATTTTTATGACTGCTAGATTTTGAAAAACTCTCTGAAACCAATGCTTCAAAATAAGTTTCAGGCTTATGGATTATTATTTTTTTAATAAATAATTTTTATTTATTGGTTTATTAACTTTGAGAAATTATGGACTCCTTTTCTGTTTCATCATTGAATGTCGGTGGTAGGGAATTCTCAAAATATTTTTTTTTATAGATTACAATATTTAGATGTTTGATTTTTAACGTTTTTCTTACATGTCTTGATTTCAGGTATGTGAAGTTAAGTTAACCTGCTACACTCAGCATTTTCTTAATTGGTTGATGCCACTTCATTTGCATAATGTGATGAAAGATTCTCCTTCCCCTTAGAGACTATTCATTCAGTTCTGACGTTGCTTGTATTTTTTTAAATAATGACTGGCTATTCATTTTTCACATCTAGTGTTTTTTCTGTGCCTCTGCTTTTTTCCCTCAATGCTGTCTAATGGTAGATGACAAAGGTGGATGGAGGCAAATATCAAAAGATGTCACCGGCCCCAGCCCAAGTTAGATCTACTCATTCAGTGGCCAGAATTCAGCAATAAACCAGCAAAAAAGGGATTTCACTGCAGGCCATTTGTGTTAGCAAATGCGGTATGAGTGAACCATGAATGATGAGCAGGCAAGACCAGATGTGCTGTTTAAATGGATTAGGTGGGCCAGTTAACTATTATCAGGAGTCATTGCAATTCATTTAACTGAACCTGCTCTTTTGGCAGTGATCCCAATAAGCAGACATTTAATTGTCCAGAATGCCTGTGGTAGATAAACGATTTCAGACTAAATATAATCTACTTCTAATCTGTTCTGTGGTTCCCTTAAGCATAAACCATCCTTACTCTTTTTTCAAAGGTATGAGTAACTTGAAAGCACTGGTTTTACTGCTTTTCTCCTATCTGTGGAGATAGGTGCTGTGGGGTTGCCTGAGAAAGAGCGTGAAGAGTAAGGCAGCACATAAGGAAAGGTGTGCCACCTTTCCAGGGAAAACTTCAGCACCTAGTCACAGTAATAAATCAGGCTCTTCAACAGTAAGTCTTGCCTGAATAGAAATGTCTCAGAAGACTCAACCAAAGATGTCAGGATTTGTAGTTCTCCACTATTTAGAATTTCCTCAAACCACTGGGTCTTCTGAAGCTTAGCATCACGATGAATTGGAAACAATACGGACTTCCTACATTTCTCAGATGCCTAGAGTCCAGTGAAAAGAAAGGAATTAGACATTCATGGCTAAGAGACTCTGGAGAGGTTTAAACCTGTGCTTTCTGAATTGTTAATATAATTAACACTGAAGAAGTTAAAACCCCGCAATAGCTCCAAACATCTCAAAGGTGGAACTGTTTCTGGAGTCTTCTGCAGACTTCACGAGATCGTTAACCAGTGTTGGTGTGGAGGCTGTATCACTTCGCTGAGGCTTGTAGCCATGCGGTTGAACTATGGGAGCTGTAAGGGGTCAAATGGGGCTCAGAAGAGTAAGCACAAGGAGGGAGACATCAGCGGAATATGGAGGTTCATGTGCTGTTGTGTTGCTTTCTAGGAAAAGAGGATTCAGAGTTTTGGTGCCTATTTCCAGGATCACATCTGTGTTTTGCATCCATCTAGCATTATCTGCAGACCAGAAAGCCTTCTACAGCAGCAGTCTGCATCTGTCCTCTCTGAGCAAGGTGGACTAATCACTTGCTTCCCCTACATGCTAATTGCTGGTGTTACCTAGCCTGTTGTCTAGCAAAATATGCTTTGTTACAGGCTTGAACCTTGTGTGGCCGAGAAAGGAAAAAAAATCAGTGTCTCCCTTCATGTAAGACATCTCTAATCACTTGCTATGCAAAAGATGTGAGGCTTTAAAAAAAATATTAAGAATAGTAGTTTTACTTCCTTTTAGATCACTAAACCCAAAAATTTTTTTGCTTGAATGAGCATATAAGGGGGTTGCTGTTTTCCATGTCTACTACTTTTGAAGCTTTTATCCCTTCTTTACCTAATAGAGAGTCCTGAAGATGAAATGGAACACCACGTATAGCATTCCGGTCACAAAAATAGCTCATATCCACTGGTTTGAAGGCCTGGGACTCCACAGAAATTTCTACCATGTGAAGTAAATTTCACTCTTTTTCAGGTTATCAGCAAAAGGACTTCTGAAACTCTGCTGTGTACAGATGCCCAAGCCTCCTGTGGTGTCCTGCACTCATAGATCTGTGTGCTTCTTGGAAAGTAGGCAACTTCCAATCTGACAGAAACAGCTTCTCCTTTACACTTCACAGCTGACTGTGCTAAGAAGCCCATGTTCAAAGGGAAAATAAGCATCTGCCTGAAGAGTGTGTATGTGGCTGGTAACAGAAAAAAGGGAAGAAAAATGTAGGTTAAGAGCTAAGCCAAGTTGAGACTCAATGTGGGCGCTTGTTTTTTGACTGCTGACAGACTGTGCAGACAGAACTTTGTCAAGTAATAAACCTTTCCAAGGAGGCTGTGTCCTAAATATCAGAGTGTTTGCTTGCAATTGTTTGGACACGTTTACTGAGAATAACAAAGAATTTGCTTACTTTAAGTGGCAACAGTAAATTTTGTATTATAGATTCATAGAATCATGTATGTTCACTGACACTTGATTACTTTATACTAATTGGTTTAGTAAGTACCAATTATATCCCTAAGTGGTTTTCTGAATGTTAATGTGTCAGCTACATTCCTCATTTTTGTATGTATTTTGTAGTTAGAAAATAAAGCAGTAAGGCTTCTCTTTCATACCTGTTAGTCATCATTACATTCTCTAGTAAAATGGTGTTTCAGATGTAATGATATTTGCAAACATTTAGGCTGAAGTTCTCAACGTTCATGTTAACTGTTCACCCATTATAGGTAGAAGCATGTGGAGAAAAACCATAAGATGAAGTTATGAATAGAAAGTGTTTTATGCGTTGTGTGTGTATATATATATATCTATATATAATATAAATAAATAAATAACACCCCCCCCAACATTGGCTGACTAATTAATAGAAGTATAAAGGCTTCATAATGACCTTAGCTATTGATACAGCCTAATTCAACTCAGGAGCCATTTAGTTATGCATCGTGTTACTGGTTCCTCAGAATAGAAGTGGTCCCACTGGTATTACTATAGATGTTTGGTTGCCTTTGTATGCTGAAGATTTTTCTGCTGAGGAATAATATTTTGCTGAAACTAAGTCTTGCAGGAATATATCAAATCCAATGAAAATACAGATTGTTTCAACAAGAAATGTAAAAACAGTTTTGAACTGACATTTGGAAATGAAATGATGATCTTAACTTAGTTTTGCATGGAGATTTGCTTCATTTTATATAAAAATGAAGCAAAACGAAACCAATATGTTGTAGCAAAACATTGATATGAAATGGCAATGATCAAGTCTAGACTTCTCATGCCTGTTTTCTGCTTAACTTCAAGTACTAAAATATTCAGCCTCCCCCTTGACTGTTTTGGGAAACACTATGAATGTTTAACATCCACAAACAGCTGAAAAGGAACAGCAATTTGCTGGTGCAAGTAAGTATTGAATACAGATATATCTGGAAATGATATGTATGTAATCTACATATGATGGTGCAGATGAGGCTAGCCATAAGTGAACTTGTTTGCACTCCCACAGGAGTCTAGCTGCAGTAGAATTGAACACTATGTGAATTATTTTATCCTGCTTTCAAACTGCTTGGCTGCTTTTGGCACTCATGCTCATGTATTTATGGCTGGCCTGAGGATGTACACGCTGCATGACAGTATGCAGCACAGCCATATATCCTTATTCAACGTTTAAGCACGGGAGTAGTTGTTACTCTGAGATGTCAGCTGATTATCTCATAGAGAAGCTGTCATGGGGATTGTATGCTGTGGAATTTACATTACTATCTTAAAATACTATGTAATTTCTTTAAGTTAAAGGACACTGCTAGGTTAAATCAACATCACATTTCAAATTGTATGTCTGTCTTCTATTCTTAATGTGTTTTGAATTGAAAAATCTGAATTTATTTTCCATTTGAGTTATTCTCTGGCTATCACGGTTTGCTTTTATGCTAAACTCTGGTCCTTCGCCTGTAAATATGTGATTTCTCTTTGCTCCTAAGTGACTGTGTTTTAAATTTCTGAATAAACAGTCAACATAAAAACATATGCTAAGTGTTTGACTAGAAGAATATAATTTCACTTCAAAATCCTCATTTCAGGAAGTCCCACTGCATGTTTGTTTTATTCAAAGAAAATCTGACATTCCAACTCAGTGTAACCGTAGAGGCTCCACTCCGTTGTTACTATTAATTTTTGGTATGGTTGGAGCACCTGAGCTACCCATCAGAACGGAGACCCCCATCATACTAGCTGCAAGGACTTTGATAGACTTATTTCTGGCCTGTAAAGAATGCCTGAAAAGAAAAAGTAACCTTCCTTATGTACATGCACACTTCAAGAACATGATATGATACTAAAAGCAAATTTATATTTTGAGGTTCTATCACCTGAGCTGGGGATCTTGCAGAGTATGTATGTATAAACCACAGTGCCATTCAAAGGTATCTGTGAGAGTTTAATGTGCTGTAATATCTCCTTGTATCGTGTAACTTCATTCTAGAGGTGATACAGTTGCATTAGCATTGTGCTATGGCCAGGTTGATTATCTGTTCTAGTGCAAAGCTCTTGGAGTCAGCTTGGATATGTCTATACAGAGCTGCGTTGCAGAGTAGACCTAATTTAGGTTGTTGTTGTATTTAGTAAAAAATGTAAGAAAATATTAATGGGGAAAACTTCCATGCTCTATTTGCAACAGAATAGTCTTTAAATTGCTTTATGCCCCTTCTGTGTTAAATAACTCCGACATTTGGAGCTGTACCTGAGCTGAAGTCCAATGACAATTAAGTACAAATACCCTCTCCCTTTCCCTTTTAAAGACACTGTATTTGTGATTCTTGGGTCTGTGATAACTTAAAACTCATTGCTTGTCACAATGCTTCTTACACTACTTAGAAGTCCTCTCCTGATTTTTCTTTGGCTTTGGTTTGAAGTTGCTAAAGCATGCATCAGTAGAGGAATAATCTCTTTTTCCATTGTTTCCAAAAGGATGTGTAACTGAAAATTGCTGGAACTGAAGGGGAGAAAAATCAATATCCCTAAAGGGGAAAAAAAAAAAAAAAAAAAGAGTGCAACAAAGTCTAAAATTAAAATGTACTGAAGCAGATTTGATATAATACATAGCAAACTTGAGCTAAATGGACTGTTGCCAAAACTGGGTATTACTTTCTTTAAGGAGAATCTGTTTTGAATTCTATGATCAAGCTGGCAAAAACATAACTCATCATAATGTTAAAAGTAATAACAAGCTTGGTGCAACACAGCGGTGCAGCACCTGGTGATGCCTACTAACATATTCTTATCAGATAAATGGTCTGTTTTGTAAACTGGGCATTAAATATGTACTTGCAAAACCTAAGGTTTGTGATGAGTCCTGCTATTCATTGTCTTTATGATCTTGGGTGTGTCGCTCCTTGGCTGCTTTTCCTACCTGTTTTTATGTCTTAGTTATGTAGGTAGTAAACTCGTTAGAACAGTGCCTAGCTTTTATTTTCCAGCAAGCTAAGTAAGATCCTTGGTTTGTCCTCTGTCTCTGTCAGTGCAAATTTCAAAATCCCAGTCTCATTTGCCCCTCTACAAACCTGTTTGTGCCTGCCCAACTCTTCGGCATCCTGCCTGCTTTGCCTCTCCGCTCTTCCCTGCTTCAAGAGCTGCAGGGATCTTGGAGCCGGCAATATCAGGACCATGTTTCTGTCACCTGGGAATCTATCGTGTTGCACTAGTCTGGCTTGTGTCATCGTCAATATACATTGGTGTTTCAAGCACATATTTTGATGACTCCCTTGAATACATATTTGTTTCCAGAGATGAATAAGTCAGAGCCTTTCTTAGTCACATAAATCAACAAGAAATCAATGAGAGTCTGTAAAGAGAACACTCAGGTCTGCCCAGGCTGCTTCTAGTTTTCCCAGAGTAAATACTATATGCCTAAACTGTAAAGTTGAACTGATTTATGACAGCTCTGAAGCAAAGACAACTAATTTCCAAGGAAGTTTGTAATTAAGCGATGCTTAATGAAGTGTGGAGCTTTCAAATATTTTTAGATTCAGGGAGGTTCTATCACATCATACTGTTACAGGAAGGCTAACCATTTCTGCTACATTCTGTAGGATTTTTTTCAGAAAGGGAAGAGTGAATTTCCCTTTCTGACCAAACACCATCTGAAAAAAGATGGTTTGTAAGAAATTCTTGGTTTCCTAAATGAAAAAATATCAATCTAATAATAAACTTATATCAAAAGTCTTTATTACCTAAGCTTTTGGTTTTGAATTAATGTCAATAAAATATTCCTTAAACAGCCAACAGATATTAGCTCTACCTTTGAAAAAAAGTTTTTTTTAAAAAGAAACTGGGGATTTTATACCTTTTTTAATGAGGCCTGTCATATCCCTACCATATGCCATACTTTCCCCAACATTCTATTTAAGCAGAATATAAAGTAGGTTCATTTGTTTGGGGAAAAAGGTCATTTTGTGCTGGGATTAATGGTAGATTGATGGTAAGAGTCAGAGAAGAGAACAAGAAATGATTTACATGAGACTTCTTTATAAGTGCTGGTACTGGAGACCTTATTCTAAGGGATTTATATTAATGGTATATCATATGCAGTAAGGAATAAAACATACAATGTGGGTAAAATCGGTGAAATAAATTAGGAGGATTAGGACAAGCTTGTAATTATATTTTTTCTGACAATAGCTAATTTTGCAAAGTACTTGAGGAAAACAAAATTGGATAATAAGAATTTAGGCTAGCTACATTAAATGCTTGCTAATTAACCTTTTCAGTTTCAGTAGCTTTTAAAGGATTACTTTATAGTTGACTGACATATGTATACGTATGCCTAAGTGTACAGATGCATGCATGAATAAAACCTGAAAATATAGCCATGAGAAAATGATAGGCCAGTTTGCTTAAATGATGTAAACTAAATTCCTTTGAAAAAGGACCAAAAATCTGGATTTTAGCTTTTAAAAAAGCATATCCTAAAATTATTTGGTTAAATGGGTTTATTTTCCCCCCAAAAATGTAGCTGAGTATTTCTCAGTGAAGCTGAGACACAAGAAAAGCTTTAGCTACTAATGTTGCCACTGCAAAGAGAACTTGAATTCTAGATGTGGTTTTAAAACTAAGATCCAGAAGATGATTAAAGACCAAAATCCCTGACTGAGTTTCTGATTAACATTTCAAACATGGAGTGAAATATTCAGTCTCTGCATAATTACAAAATACAGGCATCAGAGAAGAAAAATGCCTCTGAGTGATCTTTTCTGTATCTTTGTGAAAGCAAGATTATATTTTTAAGCTGGATGTTTCTAGAGGTTTTGCAAATCTAATATTGAGGGTTCCCATTGATAGGATGCAAACTGTTTCTCTTGGAAAAAAATTCCATGGCCTAAAAGTTCTTTCTGGAAAATTTTGCTGATTCATTGACATCTCTCTCTCAGGTGCCTTCTACTTGCACTTATGTTTACCTTCACTTTCATATTCAGATTTTAAGGTAAGAGTGGAAAAAGAAAACTGCTAAAAAACATACAAAGTCTGAAAAGGTTTTAAAAGCACAATCTTGCATATAAATAAAGATAAATTGACTCATATTTTTTGAACATCTGAGTCACAGATAGAGGCACCATTTTACATTGGAAGTGTAATAGTTTCATATCTTTAGTGAAATATCATTTATTTGAAGAAGCAAAGTTCCTAGTTTGGTATGGGGTCAAAATTCTATATTCACATCAAATCAGTGATCAAATTTAAATTATCACATATCTAGGCTTTTGTGAGTATTGTGTCTAATTGTTTAATTTTCATCCACTCTGCATACCCTTAATATTCTGCTAATCGATTTACTGATGCTACTTGAATTTATACATGTCAAGGAACTACTTCTAACACAGCTAATACATTGTATTTTTTTTAAAAATGCACTTTTACTCTTTTGTTTCTGTAAAAAAAAAAAGTGGATTCTAGGTTGAGTAATTACATTTGGCCTATCTTTATTTCTCTTGGATTTTACCAAGTACATTATTCTCTCCTGATTGCCTTAATTTAATATATGAGGTCACACAATGTAAAACGAACCAAACATACACCCACAGAAGCAGCATATTTTAAAATACATATATACAATATATTGCATTTTATTTTTGGGTTTTATAGCATTGCACTCATTATCAGGTTGGCTTGTATATTTAGGTATAATAATCAATATATGTGCTACCTGTGCATGCTTTTATATTTTTATTCTGGACTATTGTACTGGTTTTATTATTTGGTGTTTTCCACTTGTCCCCTCTGTTCTCATTAAGTGTGCTTTGCTTGGAAATTCGGTACAAAGTACACTATGAAAACTTCATAGCATGCTATGTTTGCAGTTTGATGTCAAAGAGCATTAAACCTGCTCTTTGCATCACAGAGCATTACAAATCGTATTATGGCACTCCTGATATGCAGACTCCCAGCTATGTCCTCAGACACATATTATTGCTGTTTATTCTTGAACTGCCAAGTTCAAGATTTCCTTCTCTGAAGGTACATTAGCTGTTTTCACCACATTCTTTTGCCAGAGAGGTTTCATAAAGCCTGACACTTAGCTATATTTTGGGTTTCATTCTCTCTATGAGGTCATGTAAATTTGTTGAGGGAGACCAGGGAAGTAGCATCCTTTGAGCACACCTTGAAGATGCAAATTACTCTCCAGTATTTCTGCTTCTTTTCCATAGTGCCAGCATTCTCTGAGAATATGATGTAAAACCCAGCCCCAAATACAAATGAGTAGGTGCATTTAATGTATACTTATCCAAAATTTCATTTGGTTTTTTTAGTGTTTAGGAAAGCTGACATACAATAAACACAAACTTTTTAATGCTTGTCAGAAAGCATCGATTGATTATATTCTGTAGGACAATGAACATAAAATTAGACATGGGACTGCTGACCACACTATGAAATTGACTGCCATGTAGATGAGTTTCACGTGCAATATACTCGGTGTTGATACCAATCTAGTATTCCTTCTGCCAAAAGTGAGCTTGAAAGTTGTATGCTTTCTGTAGACATAATCACAGAAGCTCCTGTTTCCCTCTGCTCTACCTGAAAGTCATACAGATGTTAACTGACAGAAGGGAATTCTGCAACATCAAACGTGTGAGGCTCCTTCAAGAGAAAATAGACAAATACCAGTAAATTCTCTTTCGGCTCCAAGCACGAGCGCAGTCACGTGAAGGCAGCACCTGCTCTCCACATCAGTGACTGAAATGCCACTTCCATTTTCTAATAATTAATGTCATTTCTGTAGGCTCCAGTATAAACTCATCATAAGAACAGCTCCATCCTAAGCAGGTGTTTGTCATCCATATTAACGGGGGAATTTTCAGTGATATGAGATTTTCTAAAGCTTAAATGAGAGATGTCAAAACACTCAATCCAAGGGAAACAAATGCATATCATCACAGTATATGTTGCTAAGCTAATCACTCTAGGGAAAACTCATATCAGCTCAAGAAGCTTATCTGCTTCTTGGTTCTATGGGAAAGAACAACAACATTTTGGAAGCAAGGGCAATTATGTCTAAAATATGGAAGGTATTTTTGAATTATATCCTTTATTTTCCTAATAGCAATGATAGTAGCGTTCCCTTATTCTGCTTATTGAGGAGTAAATGGATACAACCACCCAAATGATACTCAAACTCTTATCTTTCTTCCTCTCAGAACAATCTGTTGTGGGAATGAATTATAAGACCTGATGAGCTGACTGAGCTAATAGACATTTTCCTAACAGATTTTTTTGTTTCTTTTCATCCAGGAAAAGAATGTATGTTGCAAAATATTTCCTATTTCAGTTTCAGCACCAAGGAATAAGTAGGCTGCTTCTGCTGTGACAAAGTCTACTTTCTAACAACAATGAAAAACCATTTTCACAAGTAAGGTCATTATCAGTATTAGCTAGAACCCAGATGTATTAAATTTTAGCTTTGCTGTGAGTACTTATTATGACAGAATTCTTGAGACTGGACGGAAGCGTTTGTCTGAAAATAGGGGTAGAAATAGTCCATTCTTGTATGTGGCAATGTATTTGGAAGAAAAGGGACATCTGGCCTATCAAAAGTCACTCTTGCTTTAGCAGCTTGATATGATTAAAAGCTTTATCTGCTCGGCAAGGCCGCAAGGTTGTGTGAGAAAGACACCTGGAACGAAGAAAACAGAATCTTTGGCAGTTAAGCAGGCAGAAAAACAGGAGCTGAGCTGAGAACTGATGACTGCAAGAATGAGAACAATTTTAATGATGGAACTAACCATTTGCATACTTTTAACCAATTAGTATCTGTATAGCAGCGTGTGAACAGTGTATGTAACCAATAGAATTAAGGTATGATGTGTGTATGAATATTAACATTATATATAAGCTTGCAGAAACTTAAGTAAAGGGGCTTTAACTAGGATCATATTGATATGTTGTTGAGTCCATGATTTTGCTCCTGCACTTGTAGACTAAAGTGCTGTATCTTTCAGTGCGTTTTACATTGCTGTTTGTTTTGATTGGGTATGACAATGTGCAAAATAGTAAGGGGATCAAATCTACTACCTGCCTTTCTAATTTATAAATGCATATAAACATTTTGACATGAGAAGCTGAGATTTTAAAATGCTAAGCGCTACAGAAAAATGGATTAGCCTTTAGTAAGGGGAGCTTCAAATTGCAAGTGCCAGGGGGTTAATGGAAAGCAGTGTGTCATATTTCCTGATTTACCCTTTCACTATCTTGTCCAAAACACCTGGGTAATATGTTACTCATAAATTATAATTCAATAAGCATACTTTGAGTTTCAACCTTTATTCTTTTCAAAAGTTTCAAATAAACTGTACAGAAATGCTGGCTATGTGGAAAAGTGCTCTGCTTTGGTTAGTGTTATAGAAATACCCTGTGGGCAGAATGAACATAAGGTAGAATAGATCAGCCTTTTTGATAACTTCAGAGTACTCGAAGATCTTGAGATACTCTAACATTTTCACAGTGGGCTCATGGGAACAAATGCATTCTTTTAAATGAATTCTTTATATCTGTTATAGTTTGCTGGGAACACAGAAACATTTTGTGTGTGACTGTAAGTTTGAAAAATATAGTAAGGTTTATTATTTGCATCAACACTGAAAGTTTACAAAAACATATGTAAGATAATTCCTAGGTGATGGTATGTCTAAGAGATTTCGCCCTCTCTTCCTGACACTGACTGCGATCTTCAGCACTGACAGCAGACGAGCCATAGAAGATGACCAACGTGCAGTGGATTTACCTTACCCTTTGTCAACTCTACAGCTAACTGTGAAAGTTATGCTGCCGTGGCTCAACTACTTCGGTTATCTCATCCAGCTCCTCACAAAGCAGCTGGTGTAGGTGGCGTGAATGCACCTCTAACCAAGCTGCTACAAAATCTCTGTCACTTCTGAATATCTATACAATAGTGGGTGTTTAATGTACTTTAGTGTGGTCTAGTTACAAAACTTAGCCTGGATTTGTGGTGTACGTCTTCCTCTTAATGGGCCAGCTCCCCCTCTTGCAAATGGTGCAGAGCTGTCATTTGTAGCCTTGTAAAACTGGGATATGATAAGCTGGAATCAGAGTATTAAAATGTCTAAATCTTACGGCATGTTTACTAGCTTTTCCTACCCCTTAGGCAATGGCACACCCATGTTAGAGACAAGGATTATTGCATGTTGGCCGTGGTAGATTGCCCTTAACACAGCAGGGCTTTGTCAGGGACAGGGCTGTGTCCCCTTCTTTCTATATCTGATCCTGGCATAAACTAGTGTGCCAAATGCTAAGGATTCCTGAGGGCCCCATGGTTGGTAAGGGATAATCAGATTCTGCTTTGTGTCAGCGGGTGATCCTGCTCTCCCCATCCTCTTCCCCACAAGAGCTTCTGCTTCTCTCCCCTCACCCCACTTCCCCCACCCTTTGCCAGTGCCCCAGTCTGCCACTCAACAGACAGTATGTTCTTTCCAGATACTACACCGAAGAAGGACTAAGGAAATGGAGCAAGGGAGTGTTTTGATCCATATAAGTCATCACGGTGAAATCCCAGGAACACACTTGCCAGACAGATGGTGGTGTTATCACCAAGTGGAATGTCTTGTAAGTCACTAAACAATTACTATGAGTGAAATCACTTGCCATTTCCATCTTGACCTACGATGTTACTCAGATCCTTTAATATAAGATTTTAAGCTATTTGGTATTAATATATAGTACATAAAATTCATATATATTATTTCTTCCTGCTCTTTCACTTTCTTGTCTTTTGATAGATTTTTACAAGTCAATCAATGTCACTGTTTTACTTTCTGATTTCCTTTCTAAAATGAATGTCAGGATATTTTTCTTCCATGTTGGACTTTCTACCCTTTCTCAATTTCCTCTGCAGCTCTACCAAAAAAAAAGAAAAGAAAAATATCAAACTATTTTCTTCATGATGAATTTACTGTATCTGCTCTACCTCTTCAAAGAGCTTTGCAGTATTGAATGTACCTCTCAAAAGATATGCCAAGCAAAGAGGCTTTTAAGAAGTGAGTTTAACAGTAGACACAAAGAATGCTGACAGCTTTAATCCCAGTGAAATTAATGGGATTTTGTTCATTAAGTTTCTATAAGGGCGCTATTTTGCCCTGGAAAACAGAAAGTTCTGATCCAATATCCATCAATGGAAGAAGCTATATTGATTGTGTTCAAAATGAAACAGCAGTTCAAGGTTTCAGCTGCTTCTCACAAAAATGTCTAAATCCAAAGGTTTGTTTTACCATGGATGAATGTTTTTGTTTCAAAACATTCTTTATTTCTATTTTTTATTTTCATACAAAGGCAATATTGATTATTTTTTTCCCATTTTTTTCACTATTAATTTATCATGTAATGTATCAGGCAACATTATGTTATTAATGCATCCCAACAGCATATACGTCACAAAATTAGTTCTTGAACAGCCCTGTTTTATGTTCTGATTACTCTCCTGCTGTAATACTTCCTCTTGTACATCCGGAGAGCTCTGTAGCTCACTTACGCATGAAGGTTGCTGAGCAAATAGAAAAGAGGAAAACCCTGGACATAGTAGCACATGGGTTGAAAGGAAAGCCCTCAGAATCAGTGCCTCTAAACCTCTCCCTGTAATGTTTAGTAATTTAGAAGTTGCAGAGTATGATAGCTTTAGTTAGTTTATTAATTTTAAATGTGTCTTATCATGACTGGACATTAATTTCTTCTTAGTATTCTGCAGCAATCCTTCCCTTTGTGTGTATATTGTGTACAAATTTTGTGGCTATATGCTGTAAGTTTCCACCATTAGGTATAGAATAAGAATACCCTCATCAAAAAGCTTCCCCATATAAATTTTTCTGATTGATTTTAGAGAGACATCTGTTATGGCTATATGGAAAGTGAGAACACAACACCCTGTTGAAGGCTCAGTACATTTGGTGAAGGCATGTAACTGCACCAGGAACTCAGGCTCTGTGATGCTGCAGATACCAGTATGTGCTCTAGATACCTAAAGACATTAAACACAACTAGACTGGATTTTGCATTTTTTTCTGCTTTTGGTAGTGACCTACTTTCTCTGTTATTTAGCCTATAGGAGCTTATAGCTCATATTCTGTCTTATCTTACTCTTTCTGTAAACTTTACCTTTAGTCTTTCTATTATATTTAGTGTATTTTATATATTATTATTACATTAATGATACTGAAAACTTTATCAGGCACTGTGTAATATCTTTTTGTAGTGTTTCATATTTATTAATACAGAGCAGTTGTTTTTCTCAGGCATCTTAGGATTTTTGTTGAGCAATCAGCTCTAGTAGTTCTGTTTTGTATTCTTTTTAACTTCAACTGCTTCTATTTTTTCCTTTTCTTTCATCTTTTTCTGCCTCTGGAACATTTCATTACATAAAATTTGAAATGCGTACCATGTTTACTGTGCAGTAAACATTAGCTTCTTATACCTTACTATATTTTCTTTGATGCTACATAGGAAATACTTGTTTATTTTTTCAAAGCACTTTTAAAGATTTTTCTGCTTCATGGGATTTTTAAGAACATTTTAAATAAAAACAACAGATCTCACATTTCACTCCTCCCCACCCCCCCACCCCCCCCCTCCCCCACCAATTCTGGCCAGCCTCAGGATATTATTTAAAGAACAGTGAATAGATTGAGGCTGTGATTGAGAAGTCTTCATCCTTACCCTGTGGAGACACACAAAACTCCATCAGAGCACTCTGATCTTTTTTCTGAAGTATTGGAGAAAATTCTTTGTAATACAGTTTCTGACCCTACAGAGACATGCATAATTCAGCGCACAGAGGAAAGAGCTGGTCACCACAGCTTTTTTTAGACATTCCCAGTAACCAAATATATACCAAGGTAACGTTTTGAACTTCAGCTTTAAAACCAAAACCATGTATTGTATATTGTCATTACAGGTTTTTTGGTGGTTCTTTTTTTTGGTTGTTTTGTTTCCTTTCTTTTTGACAAACTTTCATATGAATAGGAGTAGGTGACTGGCTTGATGTAAACCCACCAGTTTCTTAAGCCTCCCTGTACCTGAGGAGAAGCACCACAGCTACCATCCCCACAGATGGGACAGGGCTCTGCTCTGTCCTCATCATCTTCCTTATGTACTTTATAGTGTTCAGGGAGAAAATTGATACTGAAGGAAGCCATGACTTCAAAGCTGGAGGCCAACATTTCATATAGACATTTCTCAAAGCCTAGGACTAGTATGTTCTATGTCTTTTCAGTGTCTTGGATAGCTGAGGAAAGACACTTCCTCAGCACCACAGACGTCTGAGGCCAGATTCCATGTTCAGCAGCAGTGAACCCTAAGGGCGATGTATCTGACAGAGATCAGCTGGCTTAGGGTAACATGAGTAGTGTTTTTAAGCAAAAGCTGATATTTTCCTGACATCACAGGAGACCTGCATCAGTGTTTAAAGCAAAGCACAGCAGATATCGTGGATAAAGTAAAAGACAAATAGAAGAAGAGTTATGGAATGGTTTTCATTGTGCTCATCCTAAAGAAAATGGTATTTTCTGTAAAACACAGAAAATTTGATTGTAGTTATCTGCCATGATGATCCAAATGGTCTGTGCTGACCACAGTATTCAGACTTGCATCAAGTCATTCTGTTCTTCATGTCCATATTCCAACACAATGAAAATTTACAGTCTAGGCAAAAATTCAGAAAATGAGATGTACATTATATCCCCATGGAGATTAAACTTATTTTCTCACCGAGGTGATCAGCTTTGGCGCAGGTGTGTTCCACAGCGGAGTGGGGGATCATGGTGTACAGGGTGGGTTCCTGAGCTGGGAACCCCCCTGTGGAGTGCAGACACCCCCCAGCCTCTTGCATGAGAGCGGTTGACGAGAAGTGTGCGGGGCCACGAGGAGCGGTGGCCACCCCTGCCCCAGCCCCTGCGACCAGGAGCGCTATGACCAGGGGTGGCATGCCATGGCATGGTTGGATAGATGTCCCTCAGGAATGTGTTGGGCATGCATCTGGGGGAAGAAGTATGAAATAGCATTTTTCTCCCCCGGTTGACAGATAGGTATGAGGTGGAGCTCAGGTTGAAAAACTGTGTGACTTTGTGCCAGGCCAGATTTTAGCAGATTCAGCTCTGGCTGGCTGGGCTTACCTAAGTGATCCTGCAGTAATGCTTGTGGAGGGAGAGGGAGCACAGAGACCACGGTGAACCTAAGGGACAGGTAGAGACTGCCAGTGAGGTACAACAGCTGGGAGAGGCAAGAAAGCAGCAGCAATGAGTTCTGGCTACAGAAAGCGAGGGGGTGCTGGACTAGGTTGCATCCTTAGGTCACATCTAATATGATGATGCCTGAACAGTTTCCTTTAAAAAAACGAAAAACCTTGGGCAGTTCAATTGGAACTGTACCAGTAAAACATTAATATTTTGTTTCCTTTCATTTGAAATTTTCAAGAAATGCAGCTTTATAGAACACTGCTATTTATGACATGTTTCTTTTAAATAAATATTTCAAAAGTGAAAAACAGGCTGTTAAGCCTGAAAGATTACATATGGACTTTATTAGGTTTTCTAGTTTTTTCATTCAATATTCTTAGAAAAATAAATTCTACCAAGAAGTAGGCTTGCATAAATAAGGGTTTTTTTTTTTGGCAAAAAATTGGGTTAGCTTCATTTTTAAATCTAAGCTGTTGATCACTACAGGTAGGTCCACAAGTACTAATAGCAAGGGCAAGACACATTAAATAGGTTGTTGGAGTGGTTACCCAAAGTAATTTTGCTTTAGTCTGGCCCAAAGCCAAACAGAAATTTATCAAATAGATTAAATGGTAAAGCTAACAGTAGCAATTCAGACCTCAGTCCTAAATGGGAAATAAAGGTTCCACAGAAAATTGGAAAATTCATCTGTAAATGGTGACTGCTTAAATATGCAGTATGCCCACAGGTACCCTCTAATATAGCCATAATTAAGACAGGTGGAGGAAAAGGTATATTCACTCTTTCAGCAATAATCGGATTAATATTCTGTTGAAATTTTCCGTAAGTTGTATTGGTCAATGTCAACGAATAAGCAGCAACAGACCTCTTTAAAATGAAGATGATCTGCCAAAAGGTTGTGAGATCAGATAAGCTCCTCAAATTTTGATTCTCTCCCCCCTCCCATTTTTACTCACTTCTCATTTCTTGCTGCTCCTTTTCTCAAGCATACCAGATACTTATTTTTCTTCTGTTCCTCGGTTCCTGCTCTGATCTTCATCATTCTTAGTTGAAGCTATTTCATGAAACTAATTGTTAGCTTTACAGCCACTTCTTTGGCCATTAAAAGTTGCCACCAGAAAGTCCTGCTCCTTGTGGCTGTGGGTGTCTTTTGGGAATGATGCACTTTATGAGTTAATTCCAGGAGTGTCCCTGGGGATACCTCTTCCTCCCCTCCAGATTTGCTCAGACCTGGCTTTGGAAGTCCATACTTTGCAAACAGAGGACTCCAGTCCTTGTTGGCCTTTTAGCATCTCCCCACCATCTCTCCCCCTGTATCTTCCCATTCCCAGAACTGTGTGCTACTCTGTTGGCAGTGCTGAAAATCCTGTCAGCTTCCACTCTTCTGCAATCCAGAGAATTAAGCTTAATGTTCTCTGCGGATTCAGGTTCCAAATCTTATCCTGCCAGCTATCATTCTTCATCTTTTTTTGATTTATTTTGCTGTCTGTTCCTTTTCTCATTGTGTCTTTATGATTCTGTCTTTCTTTATTGGAGCTGCCTGTTTCTGGCATCTGATTTTCTTTTTTGGATCCTAGTAATATTCTGATTTTCCCAGTGACTCTGGGACAGTAAGATTCTTCACATTGCATCTGATCTTAACAAAGCAGGGAGAAAACAGAAGTGATAAAGGCAAATCTGACAGATTGAAGAGATTTTAGTACCAGGATATTAGGAAATACAAAGAACCAGTGAAAAATATTGAGACTGTATATTAAAAATATGACTGAGTGTATGATGATTGCCAGAAATTCCTTTAGGAGCCAAATCAGCTACTACTGGAATTGATTTTGCTTCAGTGGAAACTGGAATTGACCACTTTTAACCCTACCACAGAAAATTCTTTGGAGATTTGGTGGAGAACAGCACCTATTGCAATTCTTTCAGCAGCGCTGATAATGGATTTAGACCCACCTCCGTTAGCAATTAAGCCATTTTCAGGTCAAGCTGAGGAGGATAAACACATCTCACAGCTGATGCAACAATGAAAACTTTTCAGGTTCTTCCATACTATTCTGGGACAATCCTCAGCCAAAACCTCAAAATGATTATCAACCAAGTTTTAAATATTTCCGTTTGTGTTAAGACTGTTCCTATTGTGATATTAATGTACTCTTTTATGTAACCAAATAATAATAATAAAAAGAAGTATAATATTCTCTGTGAATGATCCCAACAGCTGTTTGTTACAGAAAGGTTTATGTTTAGTTTAGTGTTTACTTTTCAGCTGTATTTTAAATGGACGTTCCCATTCCTACATAACATGCATTTTAATGTAGGCTATTGAAAACCATACTTTAAAACTTCCTTGAAATTAAATGAAGTATTTAATACAATACCAGAAATAATGTGTCATGTTTTGCTACTTCCTTGTTGTATGTTTTTCTGGCTGGTTTTGTTTTTGTTTTTTGTTTTTTGTTTTTTTTTTTTTTTTTTTTTTGTAGCCCTCTGCAGTTTCCAGCAGTGATAACAGAGGAATTTGTCTAAACCAATGTCACTGTTATTACAGTTGTTGCCAATGCTTGCATTTGTAAAAGCTTTATCTTGTGTCTCATTTACGTGTGTGTAATGACTTATCATGAAATGTCAGTGATATATGAATATACACCTGTATTGTCTGCTGACAAATGGTCTGCATTTAAGATATTTCTTCTTTATCATAAAGGGGTTGATTTCAAAAACTATGAAAAGCCCATAAACATTCTCACAGAAGTATCTCTGAGAGGCTGCTTTGCTTTTATGTTCTGCCTCATGTGAGGCAGAAGCTTAAGGTTCCTCTGCTCTCTTCTGTTTGCATTGTGATCTGTCACCGATATTATGTTGTGAATTAGGATATCTGCTATATAACACCGGTCAGAATGCAGTATGTTAATAAAAGAAGTAAAACACAAGTTTGTGGTTCAGGGAGCAGTTTCTCTGAATCACGGACTTGCTGTTAATTCACAAAGGCAGTGAATTCTGAAAGTAAATTTTGTGGCAAAGTATATGGAGAAAATGTAGGTAATATGGACATGTTACAAATGTAGACAAATTGCTGCATGGATAGTACATAAATAAAATAAGAAGATCGCTAATTATTTAAATGATGGAAGAGACTTTGATCCATACAAAAAAGAAAAATTGAAAGAATCAACCCTTCAGCTGCTGTGAAATATCTCATCATTACTGGTGGTGTTTGAAAGGGTTTCCTTTGTGTAATGTTCAGAGAGGTTTCAGTTGCGTTCTTAAAACTTCATTTTGCCAGTACATATATGCTGCTGGATCGATACTGGAATTATCAGCATTTGGGGAGTGAATATTATAAATGATGTGTAAAGTAAGAAATGGTACACCACAGGCAAGTGGGGTCAGTCACCATGAGTATGCTATGAACTTCATGGCAGTCCTGCTCTTCCTCTTTTCCAGGATGAAATGTGAGGTTTTATTCAGTCATACTGCCATGTCAATTAGGGAGCAGTGAGTGAGGCATGTGGGCTTCTCAACTCAGTTGATGTTTGAACAACATAGCTCCACAGTGTTTTGCCACAGTGTAGAATAGAAGGTGCAACAATTGCTCTGCCAGTTGAAAAATATATTCTTGGTTATCTGACAATTAATCTGGCCTAGATAATATCATAACAGTAATTTAGGTGGGGGTCAGTGCAGATGAAGATGAAAGAGGTTTAGAAAGGTTTAAGTCCTTAGTTTTTTCTCCTGGGAGAAAATGGCTTGTCACATAGAGGGTGTTTTCATGCCTTTGAGTAATAAATTGTGTACTTATAGTGCTTATGGGCAAGTATTAACAGACAGGTGAGGAGTTGCTGGGGGTATGTGTATATGAACTTAATTTGAATAGGGAATTAAATACATGCAGAGATGGACTGACAATGGCTTTTGGATCCAATGACAGTTTTTGATTCCCTAAATATACTGTTGCTATTGCAGAAATACAGAGGAATTGGCAAGGTTAATTTGTTCAGAGATCGAACAAAAAGTTTCTGCTTAAAATATGAGTCTTTGGATCAGCTGTCTGGATGGTCAGACTGTGAAGTCATAAATTTTAATTACTTTTGCTCCTATGGAGTTTGTAGAAGACCAAATCCTAATTTTTTTATGCACAAAAATGTCTAGTCTAATGACTTCTGTACAAGTCAGTGTGCAGAGAATGCACAATCAGACCTGAAACGGTTATACACAGTTGGATCTTGCTACTGTTTTCTGTGCTATGAACTGATGATTTAATTTAACTTGGCAAAATCATGCAGCTGAATTAGCTCTGCATTTTTCGGGATCTCTGCATTGCATTGTGTTCTCTCTATTTCTGTCACCTTGAATACTACAATAAAGTTTTGTCAAGATTTCTTGAGGACCAAGTCATGGTCATAATAAGTATGGTCATGCTGGGAAAAAGATGGGAAAAGAAGAGTAACTATTTGGGTAACTAAAATTCTGTACTAAAATTTCATCTTTTAACCATTGTTGACATGAATATTTTAGGTTTTCCCTGCACCTTCAAAATATTTAGAAAGGAAGTCTTTCCTGCGTTTGGATTCATGAGTTCTTGTTTACGTGACTACTCTCATATTTATGCTATCATTGTTCCTCCTTGCATCGCTTTTTCTGGGCACTTTTGGTCATATATGGAAAAATTCTGCATTGTTTATAAGAACAAAGCAGATACTGCAGATAACACAGACAATGGAGAGCCGGAGTTAGCCAGCTGTTAGGCTAAGCATAGCCACCCTGCATTAGGGGTGTGATGAGTTTTTGCTAGGCAGGTCATCAGCTAGCTGTGGAGGAGTCCATGCCTACTGCTCCCTGAAATAGCTTTGTTGAGTTGCCATCTACAGTCACCTCATTTTTTCTTTAGGAATTTTTGCGTTTTCACATTGCTTTTTAACCTCTTGAGCCCTTGGGCTTGGCACAATGCTATGAGGGCCAGTGGCTTCCACCACCCATCCAAGAGCAGGGCAGCAGGGGGGCACCCAGGGCAGTCCCAGCCCCATGCATCAGGCACCTCCACAGCTCTCCCTCGCAACTCAGCAGTCTCCTGAGAGATCAGAGTGAAGGCTGCACAGCAGGGTCATGTGGAAATGGGCCTTTGACCACAGAGAGGTGAACACCTAGGAAAGGGGGAGATTGCCATGCAAACACCTGGGCCATTGACAGGTGACGTCTCTGATCATCCTCCTTGCCACCTGCCCTTGAAACTTGCTTGTGAGAATACCCGTGACTGAAACTGGGGCCAGTTTAGGGAGCAAGAGCTAGAAAAAATGAAGTATAATGAGCAGACATACCCCATGGTAATATTTAGCCATCCTGGTGTGTCTGTCATCTAGGCTGAAGGTGATGGCGAACCCCTTCCTACCTTCCTTCCACTGGAGGCAGGGGTCTGCGGGGAGCAGATTGCTACATGCGGGTCTTGTCGTGACCTGGAGCTGGATACTGGGGGGCATACCTGATACCCAAGTTCTGCAGGCCCCTGGCCACCTGAGTTAGAACACACTCGTTACTCCAATGTAGAAGCTTGCAAGTAACCACAGGTGGGTTGTTTTTTTCATTTGTACATCTAATATTGTAAAAGTGGCTTTGCATATTAATGTACAGCAGCTGCTGTTTTCAATCTCTCTTCCCCTCTGTGTTTATATGACAACATCTTTAGAATTTCTTAGTTATCTTTTACCATTTTTTCTCCTTTCTTTGTCAGGTGCATTCATATTTTAGGCAAAACTAAGTAGTGTTGCCTATCACTAAGGTTGCTAAGCATTCTCCTTGATACATGCCTTTTTTCAGTTACTTATAACTCAGCCAGACTCTAGCTGTTCCTGATGAATTTTTCCATGCCAATTTGTGCCTCCAGCTGAATCTTTGCATCATAATGTTTCAAGCTTTTCTGAGAATGATGCTAGGGGGAAATAGGTTGTTTTGTCCATATGATTCAGAAGCTTTACTTTGAAATACTCAAGTATCTTTCATTTGGAGGAAAAGGAGGAGATGAGAAAGAAGCAGAAAGACTGCAAAATACAAGATATGTGTCTTTTGCTTCCCATAAAAATCTGCTGGACCAAGGGCTGAGGACAGAGACTCAGATTTTGGAAGGTGGAGTCCTGGAAAGGTATATTGAGCTGTCAGGAAAATGGCCAAGGAGTGTGTGTGTGTGAAGCTGGACCAAGGGAAGAGAAGTGGCAAAATGTGACAGATCAGAGAGAGACCTAGGACAATTAGATCTGGGATTGGCCAGGTGAATATTTGGAGACAGGCAGCTAGGAGAATCAGGGTGTTTAGGCAAGAATCCTGAGATAGGAACAGGCTGAGGAGTCCTGGGAGACTCATTGTGGGGCTGGGATCATGGCAGCTGGGATTCAGCACAAGCACAGTCTCGTGGTGTTTCCCAGCTTGATCATTCACTAGTTTTCCATAGCATCCTGGTGTCATTCATTCTGCAGAAGGCATCTTTTTATGAAATTCTGCACTTCTTTTCAGTAAAGGAGGGTCTTGTTTGCAGGATGCTGATCTCCTTACTTTATTTATGTATTTATTTTGCAGAAGCTGGAAATAGTCACACATGCCATAGAAATTTTGCAGAATCTTGCAATCCACATTTTCTGCAGTATGCACAAGTTAATGTAACAAACAGTGAAAACAAACTATGCCTCCTAATGTCATCCATAGCCTGAGGTAACATTAGAAGTGGTGTTCAAAATGAAGGTGCAGCTAGAAATCAATCTAAAGCAATTGTAAGATTCTAATTAGAATTAATTATGAACTACAAGAACAAAAGGAGGAATTTTTTTTCCTTTCATAATTCTCTCAAGCTTCTTTTGCCTTCTCAGATTTGTTTTCCTCTTTCCTATTTTATTCTTTTGCCTTCTGTTTAAATACAGAGACCGATTTAACTGGCTAAGATTTCATCTTTTGTAACAGTACTGTGACCTGTGACCAGGAGGGCAGCTAACAGCACTGACTTAAAGAACCTGACTCTGGCATCTGCCAGGTCTTGAAGGGGCTGATAAGGCTGTCTGATGTGTTTGCCTTCCTCTAGCAGTGAGTTTGCAAGCAGGAGTCTGCAGCTCCAACTGAAAACATTTTTTCTCTTTTTTTTCCCTCTTCAGCATGTGTTTTTCTTGTCCTTCCTTCTAGAAATAACAGAAATTATTTGCCCCCCCTCCCCCCCCAAACAATAGTATTTCTGTAAATTGATCAAGCAGGAAATTTTCCTGCTAAAAGCTCTTTACAGTAAAAATAAGGGAATAAAATATACTATTATAAAGAAAACCCTTGGTAAACAAGTACTCTTAAATCTCCATATTCATTAGTCGAGCATTATTTAACAATCTAATGCTGTACTGTCATATGGTCATTTTACACCTTTGACCTTTTACGTCCATTTAGTCCATGAAAATTAGAAAACAGGAAGAGAAGGAATAGCACCTAGTTAAATCAAGTAAAAGGTGCTCTGAAAGTTTGGATTCTTGTTCCCAGCTTTGTTAGTTGACACTTTGAATTAATCGAGAGATTAAAAGCCCCCTTTTTGTTTACCACATTGTCTTTGGTTTCTGGATGTTTGACTCCATATGCCAAGGGCTGATCTGCACAAGTGCTGAGTGTCTCCAGTGCAATTGAAAGTAACGTGACCTGTAGTCTGAACATTTGAACATCCTAGATAATATTAAATTGCTTTGAAAAATCATGATCTAGTTCGCAGTTTGGATTCGTTCTTCTGTTCTATGTTTTCTCATTTGTAGGAATGAAGCTCATATTATTTCTTATATCTCAGATTTATTCATATTGATAATGACTGATAACAATGACTGTGATTATTCAGACCTAAGAGTAATTTTGTGTGGCAGGCAAGGTGCATCAGTGGGCTCTGTCTTCTTCTCAGAGGATGTATCCATATTTCAGTAGCAGCCACCAGCATCACCTTTCTTGATCATCCTGGCAGTTAAGAGACACACTAAATTGGCCTAGAGCAGGTCTTATTTTCTGAATTTGCAAATCCCCAAATGTTTTCCAGCAGAAGCACAAATATGTGGACCGGATTGAAGCCTTCTGACATGAGGAACTTTCTCTTCTTTGCTTACACTTCATGGACTCATTAAAAATTGTTCACAGGCTGGTAGAGGTCTCCGGGCCACAAGTTAAAAACAACTTTATAGACACTAAACCTTCTGACTCAGCTCTCTGCAGGCGTGAAGTTTTCACTGCTGTTATCTGCATTGTACAGGTTCTGGAGATAAAAAGGAGATTCCTATGTACAGCTCTTCTTCCTGGACATTAAATCTGCTTAAATATCTCCATCTTAAAACCACATTTTTAGTAAGATGGATGCCTTTATGTTCATTTAGTGCATCTGGCTGTCCCATTAGAAAGAGAAGCATGTAAAATGAGTGGTGGGAATTCTAGGCAGGATACAAAGTCAATGTGAATAAATATAGCTTGATATATATATAGTGGAACAGCATTCATTCAAATATGGTCCCCAATGACCATCCTGCTGACTACATATTAAAAGATGGACTGCTAGAAAGAGATATTAATACTGTATTAGCTGAAATGGCAGTCCCATTTGGCCATCAACTGCAAACTCACCTGGAAACCACAAATGTGCTTTAAATAATGCTGGAAGGGAAATAAAGAGGAATGAAAAAAGTATTGGTGCTACTAATTTGAGAAAGGATTAAAAGGCTAGTTAAACAGCTCTATTTTCAGTCTCATTTTAAATTATTCATTGTGCTGGACATGCAGAAAGAATGACAAAGCACAGGGGATATGGTTTAATTAGCCTAAAACTTTATTGACTTCATTCGTCTGGGAGCTATCTGGCAGTAACTTGTGCAGTATAGGTTATCATGCCCTCTTCTCTCTTTACAACCTGTCTAAAGGGGGTTTTCTTCAGCCTCATCCCCATTCCCATCCACTGGCACTGGCTCATTGCAATTGCTGGCAAGTTTAGTAGCCTCTTTGTCCACACACATTCTGTCAATCATCTCCCTCACCACACTGTTTGCTGCAACCTTCAAAATTCAGTTACAGGCTCTTTATCCTGCTCTTGGGAAAGGTGTAGTACTTACTCTAAAATGTGACAGTCTCCTCAGTGTTTTGCTAACCTCTCACAAAATCTCAGCTTCACAAGGTACACAAAAAGCAGTGCATCGGACTGTCCCCCGGTGCCAGATTGTAGAAATGGTACAGACAGACTCCACTGCCTCATCTGGGATTGTTCACCAGATTTTCTTACCTATATTCAGTACCTTAGTCACACTTCCACACATACCCTTACAATAACCCCCAGGTCTCTGAAGAGGGTGCAGGTAACAGCGTTATTCGCTCTGCTCAGTTCTCATTCCTAATGGTGTGGAAAAGCAGACAGGTTCATTTATGCCATGTGCACACTTGTTTCTCTGGTGTTCATGGTGCAGCTTTGCCTCAGTCCTAAACCAAAACTGCATAAGCAGTACTGTAAGACTACAGAACTAGAATTAACCATAAGGAATATGATGCCCATTTTCAGCCTTTCATTTTATGCTTCAGCTGGCATAAAACCTTTAATAGAAACATCTTCTTGTATTCTGTTTACATTCCCAGCTTAGTATTCAATCTCTCAAGGCCAAAAGACCACTCTGTTCTTGTACATTAAGTCTCCAAACCTTCACATGTCCAATCTGTGCCAAGACGGTTGCCTTCTCTCTGCTGTAAACAGTCCACAAATGTCACCTGGACTGTAGTTGTGTGCAGTGAAAATGTATTGATATGCTGGCATGTATAAACTAACCAGGGACAACATGTTCTTTAAAGAATACTAGGAAAATTCTTTTGACTTCACTAATTAACTGGCAATTTAAAATAGCTCTGTTTTCCATTTTAACTGTGCTCATACTCATTTCTGACTGAGCCTTTGCTTCACTTGAGGTTTTCTTCCTGAGCAAGTAATTTGAAGGATCTTCTTAGCCTAACAACCTTTTACAATCTTCCCTCTGAAGTTCTAACACAGAATTGTGAAGATTTTCTCTAGCATACAACAAAGCTCCTCTGGACAGTCAGTGCTGGTCTGAAAGAGGGGTGAGAAAATTCATATTCACTGGGCAGATGGAAATCGCTCAAAGTGTAGGCAACCTAAAAACATCAGGCAGTTCAGAAATATTTTGAGTTTTATTCTTCTTAGATAATAGGTCCCAGATTTCCCTCTAACTCATTGAACTCAAACTCACAGACAAACCTGTTAAATATGAGGGAATATAAACGTTCAACTTGCCTCTCTGACAGCTCTCAGGAAGTAACCATAAATTGTTTGCATTTCCTCATTCCTATTCACATGTTGCCAGATGTTTGCGATGTATGTGTTATTCTGAGCATGGAATAGAACACTTGAAGTACTTGATACTTTATTTGAACTCCATGATTTTTGCTTGACTATGATGTATTTACCACAAGTATTAAGAATGTTGTTCTTACTTGGTGAGCTAACAAGGAAAAAAAAAAATAAGTAAACTGAAAAAAATGGTGCCTTACATCATATTCTATGAATTGATAGATTTTCACTAGGTAGAATAGAACAGAACAGAACAGAATAGAATACATTTCCGTTGGAAGGAACCTACAATGATCATCTAGTCCAACTGCTTGTCCAATTCAGGGCTGACCAAAATTAAAGCATGTGATTAGGGGGATTGTCCAAATACCTCTTAAACACTTACAGGCTTGGAGCATTGACCACCTCTCTAGGAAGCCTGTTCCGGTGTTTGACCACCCTCTTGGTGACCAAATGCTTCCTGATGTCAAGTCTAAACCTCCCCTGGTGCAGCTTTGAACCATTCCCCCATGTCCTATCACTGGGTACCCAGGAGAAGAGATCAGCACCTCCCTCTCCACTTACCATCTTCAGTAAACTGTAGAGAGCAATGTCAACCCTCAGCCTCCTTTTCTCCAAGCTAGACAAGCTCAAAGTCCTTAGCCACTCATTACAGAACATCTCTTCCAGCCCGTTTAGCAGCTTTGTTGCCATTCGAGGACCTTCACATCCTTCTGAAATGGCATGGCCCAGAACTGCACACAGTGCTCGAGGTGAGGCTGCACCAATGCTGAACTATCCTAGTTGCTAGGATAATGGCAGGTAACATCTTAATATTGGAGATTCCTTTGAACATCTTGATTCTAACCACATCAGAAAGACACATGTATCAAGTACAATATTGCTGCTCAGTAGACTCTCTCAAAGGAGTCTCAAATGTCAAAAACCAAAAGAAAGCATTGTCTCTATATAATGCCTTGTACAAGTTAGCTTCTAATAAATGAGTACTTTAATGAGATGTTCAGAGAATTTGGGTGATTTTCTTTCTATGGAATAGATAGAATCAAGCATCAATGATGCATAGCTGAATGTTGCACTTTTTCTGACATTTCTGGGAACAAGGGGTTGCCTGAATCTGTCCTTAAAAGTGTACAATTCCATGAAATCTAAATTAGTGACTATCTTATTCTGAAATACTGAACACATCTGAGATGAGGACAATGCAGTGCTGGTGAATACAAAGTGGGACCGATGTTTTACGACTAGTGAGCCTTAAACATTTGCCTTTAGGCATTTCAGTAAAGCAAAAATGTGTTTATGTAGCCTTTTTAAATACGAGGTTTGACTTACAGCTCACATGGACAACAATCTATCAAATCTGGTTTCAAAATGTATTTGGTCTGAGTTTCAAAAAAGGCTGTGTAATGCTGAAAATCCTAAAACACCACTTGGCTGCATAATACAGATGAGGAAATCTGACATCCGTGGCAGTCGCTTTGTCTAGAGTGGCAGTGCCTGCTGAAAGTCCTGTTTATGAAATCCTCAGTGTACAGCAACAAGAAAACCACCAGGTATTAGGAATAATTATTTTGAGATAGAAAAACTGACAAACGCACACACCCAAGAAGATATCTTACTTCAAATATTTGAAAGAAAGAGTAAAGTAAAAAGGAAGATTTGGCACTTGGTATTCATGAGTAGACTTGTGCAAATAATAGATCTTTTGGTTCAGTGGCCTTTCAGAAATGTATATACATAAAATTTCTTAGGGTCTACTGAACATACTCAATCCTTATTTTATTTTTAAAATGCACTTCTGTATTTGTTTGTCAAAACTGAAATGTCTGGGTTTTTTCCACTTTAACCCCTCTATTTTGTCTGAAACTATTAGTATAATAATATCAACAACAGTTTTAGTACTTCAAAATTATACTTTCAGCTTTTTTTTTCTTTCTTTCTGAGTATAGGCTAAACAACTCTGTTTATGAATATTGTGTGCATAGGCAAAGAGTGAATATTTTAAAGAGTGCTTTTATAAGGAAATAACAAAAAGAATACCAAAACCTACAGATTTTGAAATGGTAAACCATATACATTCAAACCATATTAATGCTAAAGCTCAATCCAGATTTAATACATTCTCCAGCATGTATTGAAGTCTATAAGCTAGGACAGAATCAACAGCAACTTTCCAATAAATACATGGTGCTTGGCCTTGGAAAGATGCAGGCATAGACTAACTAGGAATTACAGGGAAGTAAAATATTTTGTAGCAATTGTTGGCATATGGACTGCAGGGAAACAGGTATCCACAAAAAAAGTAGATTTTGTAAGTGATTGTTGCAAAATAATATTTTTCGTATGGAATACCCAAAATCATTAGTAATGATAATGGATGTTATTTATATTGGCTAATACAAATGTGTAGATTTGTAGCATCAGCAGGATTTTAACATATCTCTACCTTACTTCAATAAAAAGTCAACACTACCTGTCACATCTATGAAGACATTATTAAGCAAAAGCCTACTCGGGTAATAATTCCTTGGACAGAAATGCTGGGTGATGGAAAAGACAGACTAGTATAGCTACTCATGTACAGCATATAGAGTGTGTTGCCTGTAACAAGTACATGTTTGAAATTATTTACTGAAAAATTTGTCAGTGGTGGAAGCCATTATAGCAAAAATATAGAGTACTTGAAGCTACGATAATTTAGTCTAAAATTGTATAAAATATCTGAGAGCTGGAGAGAAAGGATATGTTTGTTTAAAGTGAACAAAACTCTCTGAAAAGCTGTTTTGTGCAAAGTATGTTCATCGATACTGGTGGCACACAAATGGATAGTGTTGATATAAAAAATACACAGGATCAAAAAAATTAAGTTTGGAAGGGACATTTGGTGGATGTGTCCTCTAGTCCAACTACCTTCTCAAAGCAGGGCCAGTTTCAACAGTGAATGGCATCACTCAGGTCCTTGTCTAGCTAAGTCTTAGATGGACCACATAACCTCTTGGCATCTTATTCCAGATAGGACATGAATCTCCCAAGGATGAGAAAAGGAAGCTACTCAGAATGAAATAAGACAAAGGAGAACAGCAAAATTCCCTTCTTACTTTGAGCACCAAGTAAGCTAGCAGAAATGATTCAGTTTCTTTCTTGAAAGGCAAAGTATATCAGTGAATGCTCCGGGCTGGCACGTAGGCAAACGTACTGACAGTTCAGAGGGTGGTGCTTCAGAGCACTGGGATATTTTAGGGCTAATAACACTGCCTGAAGAGTCCTAAGATGACCTCCCTCGAGGTATTTCATGGAACAGGAGACACTTCGCCCAACTTTTGTTAATGGTATTGCAACTCATGAGAAGTGCACCAGAGGCATGGGATTTATTAATCTGGATTTCTCTGTCACCACAGTGACAAGACATTTGCACAAAGTAGATCATCACTGTAGTTGTAGCTGTTAATTAGACATTCAGATCTCTTTTTGGATAATTTAATAGTATCTTTGATAGGGGGTTTTGTATAAATAACATTTGAAAAACTGTATTTAGTGGTTATTTTATTTCATATATCTAAACAAGATTTAGCACTTTGGTAGATACACAGATAGGCTAGAGGTCTTACTCTTTCCTAATTTGCTAAAATAATTGTCCTTTTTGGCTTTACTGGTAATAATCCCCTAGCCTGACTTTGTGGCTTTTTTATGTCTCCTACCCTTCACACTCATGGTAAGAAGAATTAAAAAATTTGGAAGAGGAGCAGTAATATACAAAGCTCTTGATGGCTAAAAGTCTAAAATTCCAACAGGATATTTGCATGGCACCTAAACTTATCTACAACTGTGAGGAAAAGTTAGAATCCTAAAATCCCTTTAAAAATGGTGGGTGGAGGTAGATACATTATGGAAAGTGACTCAGAGCTCATAAGTGAGCTATTAGAGGTTATTTTTTACTCAGTGTTAAAGTGTCTTTCAAGAGGGGTAGCAGGGACATTTTTTCTGAGATGAATGATACATTATCAGTTCCTCCATTAGTATACACTGTCAGTTCCTTTGTTAGTATTAATTTGTTCTTATGCTTGTAACTGTATTAATATTTACTTAGTTCTTTTATCTTCCCAATTCTCTTTACTGCAGTCCGCGCTCAGCATCGTCATCAGCAACATCAGTGTAGCCCTAAAAGTGTGCTCCTGACTTTAAACATTATTCATTATTATTGTGTGTGATTCTCTTTGTTTTTTATTTATTGGCAGACTGAATCCGGTGCATATCCCCTTTCTGATTAGTACAGAATAAATGGGAAGGATCAGTGACAGCATTTGACTTTGCCTATTGAAACAGTGACACAGGGTAGGACATGGGAATGGATAAACAGCTGTTTGAAATTAGACGCTGTGCGTGTGAAAATGAGGATGTGTCAGCTAGGGAATAGAGCGGGGTCAGGTCTCAGACCTCTGCTACCTTTAATGGGACCAGCTTGCTTGTGAGAGGAAACTAGAAGAATATTAAGTAGAGCATGGAACAAATAAAAGCTTTTGGAGAACTGCTTTGAACAGTGAGTGCTCTCTGGCAAATGGGAGTATGCCTCAGTTGCATATTGCTGCTATGTCCAGCAGGATCAAAGCAACACAAGTACAGCAAGGAGTGACATTGTAGCAGGGACAGAAGATAAATGAAGCATTGATTTCAGAACTATCAGAATGCCTCAAAAGGGACATACAATATTTCCACGGGGCCAGATCCTCATTTGCTGTAATACGGTGTTGCTCCATTGAAGCCAAGCTGATTTATGCCAGCTGTAGTCCTGGCCAGGTGTATTTATAACAGGGAGGCATAAATAAAAGTCATGCTCAGAGTGCTTGGTAGGAGTTGGTTTCCCAAAACAGAATGATGAATGCACAGGCATTACAGTTTATCTGTTATTTCAACTTACTGCAGTGCTCATTTTCAGATTGTTTCTGACCTGTTCTTAGCTTTTCTGAATAATTCTTTCCCTTGATTCCTGGAGCCCTGGAGCCTGATGTTCTCCAGCTGAAGAATCAATTTTCCTGCAGAGGTATAAAGACAATTGCTGATCTATCCACTGCAAGCTCTCCTGCATCATGCCATTCTTTTCCTTTAGCACCAAGAAAATGTTCATTGCAATGGGCTCTTAATTTTGGGATTCCTTCATACAGGCTAGAATGTGCCACCAAAACGAGAATGACCAGTGCTGAAACATCACCTATGTGTCTTGCATGGATCAATGACTGCCACCATTACAGGATGGATCACTTTTGCTTGCATGCTCAGAAAGAGCTGAATCTTGGAAATAAATAACTTCATTCTAGTAGTTTCAAGAAGGCCCTGCTGTGAGTGCAAGCAGTGTGCTAACAGAACATGCATGGCTGCACCACTATGACAGGGCACCACTCCTCAGAAAGCTGCATGCTTGTACCTGCAAAAAAGTCCATGCTGTGTGTGTGTGAATTGTCTGGATGAAGTAAGGAGCACCTAATAATTCATGATGATCATGAGTCAAATAAAAGCTATTTGGTAAATCAATCTCTATACACCATTCTCAAACTTCTTATTGTTCTAGTGCTGTTCTCTACATTTTGAAGATGAGCAAGGGTGCAGCTGATGTTTGTGTTGGTCTGCAATTTGGATAACTTTCATATGCACTTCCCAAAGGTCTGTGTGCAGTGTTTCATGTTTACAGTATATAGCTTAGCTAAGACAGCCTAGACTGCCTGACAGTCTACTTTGGTCACTGTTGGCAGTGGGTGACCTAAACAGGAACAGAGACAACATTATTTTTTTTTTTCCCCAGTGGAGACCAGATTCCAAGCTCTTTTAGTCCTTTAGTGTAGTCTAAACTTGTCTAAGTATAAGGGAGTATAAATATCTAGAGGAATACATCTCTTTGAAATATTTCTATTACATTTTCCCCAAGAGAATTTTTGGCAATCGCTTTGAGGTTTCTTTTTTTTCCAGGTTTGTAAGTGACCTTGACACATAATGTACGCTTGCATGTAATTTCATTCTAACTACACTTGATTTTCTCTTCATTTACATCATTGTAAGTGAGATGAAAATTAAAAATCAGGTTACTGAGGATTAAACTGCAGTTGTGGCACTGTTCAAAATATTTAGGCATGCTGCATTGAATACCTTTTTTAAAAACTGAATTATTTTCCCAGTCACATATGTGTAATAATCTTAGGTAACTGGTGAATGAAATTTAAAAACATTCCCAGTAGATAAGGTTGCTTTAGAATGAATTACTGAAAGTCCAGGATTTTTGATTTGTTCTAACAATTTGTATTTAACTACATATCAACTTGAATAACACATGCTTCTTGAATATTATGTTAATATATTTTAGTCAATCTATTAATTGAATACTATGCACAACAGTCTTCAAACCACAGATCAAAAGGAACAGAACTTTGCTAATTTTTTTCCAATTTGTCATGAGTCTTTTTGGTTCTGTATTTGAAAAAACACCTGTCCTGTTAGTCAACTTTAATGTATAATATGTAGTACCAACAGAGGAATCAATTAACCCAAACATTAAAGATTTTATTACTGTAAAAACAGAAAGATAAATCTGAAAGCCTGTATTGATTGGTTAGCAAATGTTTCCCCATAAAAACTGCAAGTCTTTTGATTTGTTTATAATCAATGTATGTGTATACTAGATATAAGGCCCACTAGGGCATACTAAGAAGAAAAGAGAAAAAAGCTCCGTCTGTTATTTTAAGGGACAAAAAGTCTTTCAACTCCATACCTGTATTCAGAACAATAATTTATGGTGAACAAGGAGTTACTTGCTGTGAAGAGAGGATTGCAAACAAGCTCTTGGACAAAATCTAATCTTCCTTTCCCCCCTTCCCCTTCCCCTTCTCCTTCCCCTTCCCCCTTTTTTTTCCCTTTCCTCCCTGTTTTGCACATCCAATGGAAATTAGGCCAGCTAGATTTCCCAATTTTGTCTGCTTAACCAGATAAGTGTTGTGGGAACTTCCTTTGTTTATTAAGAATGCAAAAAACTTACACCTTCATAGATTATTTTCATCTTGTTTAGAGTAAATCCTTAAAAAACTTCTGTGGTGAAAGAAGACTGAAAAAGTAAAATACAGCGTTTTCCAGTATTTCTCTAACTCGTTGAACTATGGAAGAGGACTCCACGCTCTTCTGGGCATGGTGCATGCTATGCTGGGGAAAATGGGAGAGGAAAAGTGGATAAAGCACAGAATGGGATGATGCAAGTGAAATCTCACCTTTAAGGAAAGGGCACGAAATATAACCTTGTCATAGCTGTTTGCTCCAAATGATTATGATTCATTTAATGAAGGAGAAATCTGTCCTTCAGGATGAACTGGTTTAATGGTAGAGGTTGTGAAGTTCCACAGAACAGAACTGACCATGAGGAAGCAATAAATTGGCTCAGCTGCTTCCTACCAAAATCTGTATCTGGCGCTTGGCCATAGTCCACCACTGACCAAAGGGAAAAGCTGTCAAAGTTAATCCTGAATTTTGTTTAAAAGTCAGAGACAATAGGTGCCACTTAAACAACGGAAATATTAAAAATGGTGAAACCTTTTTCACGTAACTAAAAAATGAAAATCTTGGCTATCAAAGTCATTTAAAAACCCAGGGGGTTCGGAAGGGCCACATGCAACAGATCACAAATGAACAATCACTGAATGCATAAAGCAAACCAGTTTCTTCCTCCAATGAAGAAAAAGTTACTTTTCCCTAACTATCTTTTCATAAAGACATGGACAGGTAACTGGGATCACAAAAAGAATTCTGTGGAGGGTTTTTTGTGTGGTTTTTTGTTGTTGTTTGTTTGGTTTTTAAATTATTTTTTCTTTAGAAAAATAAGTCACTTTTTAAGAAACACATCTCAGAATCATGAAAGCCAGAAAATTTCAGTTTACTACTTTTAATCATGTTGATAACTTTCTCAACTGAAAATTATTCCAGGTAATATTTTTGTTATTGATTTCCTATACAATGAGGATTAAGCTTTGTGGAATGGAGGTACTCATAATATGACCTGAAGGAAGCACTTACAGTGACAAAAAATTAAGCAGCTTGATATTTTATTATTATTTATAGTTTATATGATATCAAAGGTGTCCATAAAGCTTTGCCAACATGTGGAAGGATCTGTAGGAGCCAACAAGCTAATTTAAACGGATAAAACAGTATAAATGATCAAGTATACAGGCAGAGATGAAAAGAGAAGATGCTTTAATACTAGCTGATGATGTGACATGAATCCTCAAATCCAAAAGCCTTCGCATCCTATCCATATCCAATCTATCATCTCCTAGGCAGTACTGGGAGGTCAGCCCCTACCTTTCACTGGCCTAGGGGTATCAGCTAGATACTGTCATTGACAGTACATTTTCAGACAAGCATTTTTCTGCTCCCTCTTATTTTACTTGTCATTTGAAAGAGCTCCTTATAAATATAGTAAAGAAGTTCTCTTTTAAATGTGTCTTTAAATGTTACCTGGCAGTGATGCCCTGGAAAACTGTAAAAAAATGCATCTGCTTCTGGGCTGAGACTTGTGCTTACAATGATGACAGCAGATGTCTTGCTTTTTTTGGTATTGATAGGCTTTTTTTCTTTAAAACTTACAGAAGATCATAAGCTTCTGAAGACAAGCATTGTAATTTTGTTATGTGTTTGTCTAGCATTGTTTTTTCCATGTCTAGAACTTGGAGCAAAGAAAATTAAAAAAAATAAATAGACCTTATAGTTACCAGTGAGTTTTAAGGATGGAGTAAAAGAAGAAAAAAAGAGGAGAGAAAAAAAAAGACAGAAAAAAATACTTAACAGTGGTCCTGTGACATAGTTTAAAACCCTCTAACTCTGTATAGTTTTCTTCCACAATTTCCCCTTCTCACACTTTCATTGCAGGCAATCTCCTCTTCATATTCCTTCCCTGTCTGGTCGCTCTCTTCCTGTTTAGGATGAACACATGCATCTACTGTAGGTGTTGACTTGAAAAGTAAGATGTGATATGGTTAGTAGAACCTGGAAAATCTGGGACGACTTTTGCCACAGCAAGAAACGAGACAGGGATGTTTTGTGTCCACTGTGTTATACTAGCAAAACTCCATTTTCTTTCAGCATCTGTGCTTTAGGTACATGTAAAAGAGGTAAGTATCAGCCTCTGCATGTAATTCTCTAACAACACTCAGGGTAAGAAAAGAGAGAGAGAGGAGCAGAGCCATGCAGCCCCAAGGAGTAGTGGTCTGGAGTTCACATGTGGAAAACATGACACAGGTAGATTGAAAAGAAAATGAGATCCTCTCGTGACTGGACCTGGGCTGGCTTCTGGAGAAGCAGAGGCTGGAAAGAGGAAACATGATGAACAAGCTGGAGAAGGAGTAAGATGATTGTGTATGAGAAAAGAACTCACCAGAAGGAGAGGTGGCTTTTAAGATATGTTAGATGAAAGACACAACACAGCTAATTTTTTGGGCTATTTGGTGTCAAGTTATCCAGAAGCAGAGAGAGAGGATGTCGAGATAGTAAGGCAAGATAGCCATGGTAAGAGAAAAAGGGAAGACTAGGTTGTGATCCAAAAGACTGTGTGTTTACCCCAGTTAAGTTGCACTGAGAAAGGTGTATTTTGGCCCCACAGAGCTGCTAAGTTCTGAGTTACCCCTCAGATGTTTGCATTACCTACGCCTCTTTAAAATACCAGTCCTAAGAAGCAATCCACATATAATTCCAGTGTGTAGGTTCCCTTCCAAGGCAGCTCTGAATCCAACAAATTCCTCTGATTGTGTTCCTGGGCCCTTGTCAGTGATGTGGGGATCATGGGGCAATGGGAATTGCAGGGGGAGAGGGAGCTTGCAGTGGCTCAGCTCAGATACTGAGGTATTCAGTAAATGAAAAATCTGAAGTAAACTTCTACGTGTCTGTATCTGCAGATAACGCATACTGCTGAGTAATAAAGGTTTTTTTTTCTGTTTACTAACAGAAAGTCTATGAATATCCGTATGAAAAAAACTTACTCCTGGGTTACTGAGAGTCTGACTAGCTATTATGTCATTGTAAAATGGCTTGAGAACTCAAGGTAGATATCAGAGAGTCACCAGAACAGAAACTGTGGCTACAGGAGAAGGACTCAAAGAAGACAAATGGTAATATGTTAATTCTGGATTATGGTCCTAACGTACACACTACATGCAACAAATCCTGCCTCGGTGAGAGGAACGGCAGGACTGGCTGCACTGGTTCTGCCTCTCAGAAATGTGTCTTCCTTAGTGACAATTACATTAAAAGCTCATCTATTCTGCTCTGTGATCTCACTGTGCTGTTGTAGCCTTTGGGAAAGTTTGTGGTACAGTGTGAATCCTGGCCAATACTTGTTGGGGTTAGGTTAGGCTCAGCTAGGATGGTGGCAATTCCAGATCTTTCTATCAGCTCAGTTGTGTCACTAGTCTGCTGCTGACCCTGTCAAGGGGTCCAGAAGCATGAGAAGATAGAAACTGCTTCCATTCTTTTGTAATTTGCTATAGGAAAACAGATCTTTTCATGTGTCTGTTTAATATACGAAAGCTTATGTATTTCTCTATAAGCACTGCTTGGAGTAATATGGAAATTTTTTTCATTTAACTTGTATATTTCTGTCTAATCATTTCTTGTTGATCTGCCAGTACTCTGGGGTTTCTATTGCTCTGGAGTCTATAGCCTTCTGTCATCCTATATACACACAACTTCAGTGCCTCATAAGAAAACATCTCATTGAGGTTTAAGAATGTGGCAGTCATTTACATATATCTTTGCATCTTTACACTCCACTGCTCTTTCTTTGTCATATTGATTTTGTATTTGCAGTCACCTGCTGGCCTTGAGTAGGATGAATGATTATGTGTTGTTTACACTGCAATAATACCTCATGGCAATGACAATTCAGAGAGGTGGACCCTGTATGTATGTCCAGCTGGATGGATAAACTCTAAAAGAACAGGTAAATAGGATGAACTGTCCTACACAAATAAATGGCAGGATAAAATCCCATTGGTTTTATTATAATAAAGGCAAAGTCAATGCTGACATAAGTGAAGTGGTAAGAGGCTAAGAAGGTAATGATTTTAATGAACTTTAGAAAGGAAAATAAGCTAGATCTTAACATTGCCTCATTAAAGTACAAGGGATCGTCTGTGTCACAGAGTCTTGTCTCTGGCCATGTCTCCCCACCGCCCCCATCAAGACAACCTTGGCACGGTAACCCCTTTGGCTGTGTGAGATGCCAATCTTTTAGTAAGTAAACATGTAATCAGTGGAGACGCCTAATTTTTTTTTTTCTTTTTCTCCGCAGGAAGCAAAATAGCCCCATGAAAGTCCTGAATTGTACTTTGGGACTTTCTAGGTTGTATGATTACTGTGTGCCATGACTTTGAATGTTACTCCAAAAGCAAGTGTGAAGTTCACAGCTGCCCGTGTCAGTGGGGCTTTGGGGTACAAGAAACACATTACACTATCTTCTCTGTGACTCCTCTGCTTTGCCTTTCACTTCAAGTTTGTCTGCAAAGAGAAGAGGTCTCGCTGCTTTAGGTCTGAGTTATCTGAGAAGACAATTTTTCTGCAGCCATTGAGATAGCCTGCCAAGGGAGCAACCTTTGGACTGAGCTGTCTCAAGGCCGGCTTCACCTATGCAGCCGGCTTCCTCCACTGATCGGGGGATTCCACATCACACCAGTGTGCCTGAAAGCGAAGGGCTGTACACAGTATCTGGCATCTGACTGTGCAAATAGTGGTGTTGTGTGGCTGTGATGTGCTCGCCAATATTAGAGATGCATGTGTATGTATATATGTATATATTGTAATGTCATGCCCCACTTCAGCTGATATTCAGGGCACAGCCAAGGGATGCGCTTACAGTCTCAGCTGAGCAGAAGGCTGAAAAAGCTGTCAGTCCTGTTCGCAACACTTTTATTGCTGCCCTCTGCAGCTCCCAGTGAACAGGAATAGTCACTAATGGAGAGGATCAGGCCACACAGTCCCCCCCACCAGCTGTACACAGGCTTCAGGCAGCAGAAAGAAGCTGTGCCTTGCAGAAAATGGCCCTGCGTGTGTGAGGGTCTCTGCCCTTGGCAGTTCATGGCAGCCTGCATTTGGATGTTGCCTTGAGGAGTCCTTCCCAATGACCAGAACTGTGAGAAGGAAATTTCCACATAGTGGATCGACCAGCTTCTTGCAGGCCAGTTTATGTAAGGAAAGATTGGCCCTAAAATGTGCTCTGACACTGCACTGAGCAAGGGCAACCTGTCATGCTTGGGTTTTAAAATGTTTTTTGCTTTCTTTGTGTGTCACTAATCTTTATCAAGCTGCCCTCCTGCTTGCGGGTGAATCATCTGAGATGTGATTATGAGACAGAGACCTCACTGAATGTTATGCTGCATTTTACCATCAGTTTTGTTAGATTTCAAACTTAAAGACTGCCAGCTGGGGAATCTAATTTTGCCATTTACTTCAGATGTGTCCTTCATAGTTAGTTTAGTTGATAAGGCATCCAAGCTTGTCCTGGAGAACATACCTAACAGGAAAACAACAGCGTAGAGGCTGCTAGTGGTAGCAAACTCACTGCTGTTTCCTTGTTAGCTGCTAGTAACATAATATTGACATGTCTAGATTTTGAAGGATGGGCATTAATAAGTGAACTTCTGACTCTGTAAACACAATTATATGTATTTGACACTTATTTTCTAGTTCAGTTGGGCAAATTTTCTCTCTTAAATTGTCAAAAATTCTTATTCATTAAATAGTAATTTCTGCAACTAACTTTCAGGAATTTACCCAAACACCACATCTTACTGTGGAAAGTCAGTTGTCATGTTCAGATCACTTTTCTGCAACTGTCATTCCAAGGACATGTTCAGTTCCCCAGCTAGTTCGAATGAAATGAAAAAATCTAGTTACTGAAAAATAATGGATGTAGAAAAACATGTACATGGTTTCTCTATGTTCTGAAACCTAAAATGCCTAGAGCTTCCCTGATTTCAAGCTCATGAGTCATCTAAGCTCAAGCTGTAGAAATTCCAGTGGGCATGTTGTTAAATAATGCATGAGTGATGTAATTTTGCTGTGTATCTCATTAGTAAAATGCTGCAGGAAAGAATTAGGGAAAAGAACCTAAACCAGTCCTGGTCCTATCTCTCTACTTCTTTTTTTTCCTTCCTTTTCTTCTTTCTCTTTTAGAATTGTCACATTCAAAGAATTAATTTATAAGTAACAGGATAACAAATCTGTGTTAAATTACAGCATGACAATCTCTTTCTCAAGTGATGAGAAAAAATCTGAGAATACTTTCTGCTTCAAGTCCTAGATGTGAACATGTCATGCACTTTCTCTTTTCCTGGACTGAGTGTGTATGTTTGAATATTTGTATCCCGTTAATGTAAAATTATATTAGTATAGAGACACTGGGAGAGAACTCTCTTGCAAGAAACTGTATCATGTGCCTTCCATAAAAAAACAAGCAAACAAGCAAACCACAAACCAAACAACAAAAAAACCCTCTTGGTCTCAAAGTTATTAAAGCCTTGTTATTAGCTCTAGCACTGTATAATATTTGAGTAAGCAATCAGGTTATGCAAATAATAATCTTCTTTTATCTATAGGTATGCATCTGTAATTAAGAATGTCAGTCACCTTATCTTGTAAACAGTCTGTTCTTAGTACACAAATACGGGATGTGGTGCAGATGTGTCTGTGTACGCCAGAGTGCCAATATATCATTTTTGCTGCATCTAAAGCCTGCAATTTCATGCTTAGCACTTGGCATTGTAACCATGGTTATCTCCAGTTAGATGCAGAATACAGAGACTTCAGCAGATGGGTTTTTTTGCACAGACCTATGGCAATCAAAACACAGAAAAAGACCAGAATCTTAAACATATATGTGTAGAATGTGATAGGTGTAACAGTATTATTTACTACATGATACATGAGGTTTAGACTTTATTGGAGGTGCTTTTCCTGAAATTTCTTTACAAACCAAGAGGACCACTAAGTCATGAGTAAGAGAAATGGACCCCTTTTTCCATGAATGTTTTCCCTATGCAAAGAGTAGAAGCCAGAAGGATAGTATTTCTCTGTGTGTAAGGTTAAAATGACACATTACCTTTCAGCATGCATACTTTTAAAGGATTGGCTACTTTATTTTTAACTTTGTTTAAATAACCTAGCATGTTATTTCTAAAGTTTTGGAAAGTAGCAGAGGTTCACAGCTTTGATATTAGCCTAGAATTTTCTACATTTTTATGGGGCTCCATATGGCAGTGTACATTAAGCAGAAAGAATTTACAGCAGAGCAAATGAAATGGATGACCAGTGCATCTTTACTGGTTGAAATAAATTACACAGTTTCTGAGGAGTATGCATGTTTGTGACTTTTTCTTTCTGAACACTGAGTGGTAATAGGCATGGTCTTAAAGTTTTGACTTCTCAAGAGCATAGAATTTTCTGTAAACTCAATGCTTTCTATGAAAAAGTGTGATGCTATCAATCCTTATACTAGAATAATTTTCTCTTTAATTTGCAGAAAGTCTGTACAGGCTTGTTTGGGCTGGGTACTTCTGTTAGGAGTCACTGGGTACTATGCTGTAGACAGTATGCATTCGCTGTGCTGCAGCTGGAAAACCTTGGTTGTCAGGAACAGAACGGAGACAAACTCAGTTGAACTCTCCAAGCATCCCAGGCAGCTCTGCTGAAGAAGATTCTTTGTTCAGAGCATCCTTCCAAAGTAAAATCGGATTATGCTCCTCAATGACAGTATCTACTGTAAGGAAGAAAGCTGGTTTGAGCAACCATCAAACAAAAAACAAATCAAACAAAACCATTTACTTTGTATCTGTTATTTTTATTCATTTGCTGGGGCCCTGACCTGGTAAATGGAGGTTACTCAGAAAACTGTACTTAGTAACTGCTGCTGTTACTCACCATACCCTACACTGAATGAGTGCCCTACAGGGCAGTGTACTCTGACTCCCTGAGACCCAGAGTATGCTGTTAGAAACGTGTCCCCAGAGCCAAGAGTGAATTCCAGAAACATTTGAGAGCCCTGGCATCGGTCTGCCGCTGAACGTGTGCAGAGAGATGGAGAGTGTGTGCTGCCTCCAAACAAATTAAGGCGCTTGTCAGCGTTCAGAAAGGCTGGCAATGCAGCATGCCTGTGATCTCCACAGGTCTGAGGAGGCAGCATACAGCATGGGGAAGAACAGAGTAAGAGCTGTGGCACTGGAGGAGATGGAAAAGCATTTGACTAGCTGGAGCTGATCCACTTGCAATCACTCATGAAAAAAATCAATAAGTACTTCACCTGAGGCCAAAGACAAAGAGTAGTTGTAGTGTCTGGAAGGGAAATGTGGCACTCAGTTAAAAGCCCTGCTTAAAGAATCCAAGCAGAGTAATTTTGCTGCTTCAGGATTTTTCTTAGGGCTCAATAGTGAGCGACAGACTGAATTTAATGCAGTGCCAGGAACAAGTGGAAACGCCAACTATGGAAGGCAGAGAGACAGGTTCTGCCACATCTTGGTTAAGTGCAAAACCCTATAGGGAAATGGGGAGTTCTTTTCAGGTTTGACTATTTTCCTTTTAATTGTGGTACGTCCAGCACATCCAGCCCCACCGTGTATTTCTGGACAGGAGTCTGTTATTTGTGCTATGGTATCAAAGCTAAAGGCTGCCTTCACACTGAACCCTTTGTGCTAAACAGTGCCGCAATAAACTAGCAAATACTGGTCTCTTCTTCAAAAAGCTGACAGACTTAAAATATAACAGTAGATCTCACAAAATAAGGAGAGGACAACAAGGAAAAGGGGAATGAGAGGGTTTCCACATGGAGAGCAAAGGAAATCTTCAGGATTCCACAAGGATGACATTTTTATCATTCACTTATTAAGCCATGTGGATTTCTTCCATAAATGTGCTTACCCTTAAAGAGTGCAAATTGTCATCTCTGTTTCGTCTCATTTGAATATTTAAATTGTGCAGGATTTTCATTATTGAAGTCAGTAGGTTTTAAAGTAAGCAAAAAAGTTACACATTGTTATCTTGAGTCCAATGGTCAATATGTCCTGGAGCCAAACCCTCAAGTTTTGGGTTTGATTAAGGTAATGCTAGTAAAATTTTATAGTGGACCTGGTCTGGACTATGCTTTTGTGTTCAGATACTGAACTCAGTTACAACTACCTCTTTCATGCAGCCTGTCTGCAATGGCAAAGGGTGTTGGCACTTTCAGATGAATTTTGCTTTGAATTTTTGGGTTTATCTGGACATAAATTTCAAAGCATAACTCAGAGTGTGTAAGATGAAATAAATCAAAACCCAAAAGACAGCATGAAACCCTGCAACATGAAATAACTGAGTTTTGCACAGATCTACTTACTATCTAAAAATAGTTTAGTTTCATCTCTATTCAGAATCTTCTGTGATAGCAGAAGGAGAGATAAAAAACAGAGAGATACCTGAGAAGCTAAGTCAGCAGCCTGAAAAGAAGGCAAGGAAAAAGAGACACTGTAACTGTGATGTGAACTTTGTCCCTCCCTGAAATGGCATTTAAGTGCAGTGGCGGTGGTAGCTTCTGTAAATGGATTATCATGCCCACTCCTAAAGCTGGTATACATGGCCTCTGTGAGTAATTGAGTCGGTATGTGCTATTCAGTAGCAGACTAGACTTTTCTTCCTTTAAAAAAAGAGAACAAAAACTTTATGGAAATATGGTAGAACAAAAGAAAGAGTGAAGGAGAAATGCTTACTAATTTTAATAATAATACTTCTCTTCCATAGGCAGTTCAGTACTGAAACTGTTGCTGTTTGAAATAGCTTAATGTCCCCATGAATCTGAGGCAACCACCATCAAATTATTTATCTTTCTCTCCGCTGGGCAATCCTTCAGCTGTTGTTATTTATATAGCAGCCTAAATTAAATTTGCTGCTTTGTGAGCAAGTGAGAAGGCGGGTCACCTGCCTGAAGAGGCTGCAGCCTGAATCTGCTGTGCACCCAGGGGAGAAGACAGGGTGACAAGACAGGAAAAAAAAGAGATATCTGTGATAGCCAAGTCCTGATGCCCAAATGCAAGAAATGCTTCCCTTTCTTCAAACTGATTTCTTTCATTCTTTTTGTTAGTTCTTTGAATACATTCAAGTTGTGAAAGCAGTACCCCCTTTTTTTTCACTTTTTTAAAAATTTTGCCCCAGATTTGGCCAATGCTTAGACACTTCTTGAACTTTAATCCAGTTCACTATTGTCATGCTTAAAGTTGAGCCCCATGCAAATATTTGCAGGGTCAGCACCTTTTTTCAGACATTCATCTTTTAATTCTTCTATTACAGCCAATTGAACTGATTTTTCAATAATTGTTTACAAGTTTTCAAAATTTTCTGGTTTCCACTTATGACTAATTCCTACTTCTGTTTTGACTGACTAGTAATCTATCCCAGCCTCTAGTTTACAAACAATCTCTTTGTTTATCATCATTTTGCTATGAATATAGGCTACCTGCTAAAAATTTTAATGCGTATTATCAAGTTTGTTCTTCTGGACAGACTTCCTGGTGGGTGGGGTTTTTTTTGGTTTTGTTTTTTTAAATTGTGAATTAAATGTCCCAAATAATACTCCAAGTGAGGTATAAGCCAGATTTTTATTTTATTTAATTTTGCTGTCTGTTTTTTTTTCAATCTCTCCCACTTCTGTAACACCAGGGAATATTTAGTGTTCTGCTACACTTTCAAGTAATTGATGTCTTTATTAAGCAGTCTGCAGTGGCAAGAAAATTTCTGCCAGTCAACAAGCAGACTATATTTTTAGCTCTTGCACACAAAAGTCTGTACAATACAACTGGACCTTACATATATAATTACTGGTAACCTCAGAATGAGCAATTCAACATTCATTATCAGTCTGTACATTCAAATGTAAAACATCTCAGGACTTAGGTCTTTACTTGCAATGCAACTAATAATATGCTCAATATTTTTGAGGATTCTAAAAAGCCATTAAACTGTGGAAAAACATCTATTGAATACCATATGCAACTGTCTAATCCATTGGGAAACATGCAAAACAGATTTTCATCCTTAGCTACATAGGCATCTCAAATTCAAAGTCAGGCAGTCTAATGCTTACCTTATGTTGCAAGCCACAAGAATTTAAAGCCACAAAGCAATGCGATGGACAAAGTCTTCAGACAATTTTTTATTTTAATATTTATTTTAAATATTAACTAAAGACATTTCCTGTGGGAAGCAGGAATTATAACTTGGAATTTATGGTTTTATGACCAGCTAGAAAAATTTGTTAATGTAGCCAGACTGCTAATTGTTCAGCAAATACCTTAGACCTTGATCCTTATTGCTATGGTAATTCTTTTACTATAACATTAAATCAAATAATTTTTTCCTCACACGATTATATTTCTGTTAGATCACTATGGGTTCCAAATACTGTTCAGATAACGGCATTTTGGTTTATATCTAAAGAATTCCTGACTGGCATTAAATATAAAAGGCAGCACCAATAAAACATTAAGGGTACCTCATGAAACACTGTTCACTGATATGGGGTGGGGAGGTTAGCAACCCAGAAAGCACCAGCTCAGGCCAGGGACGGGGCTGTTTTGAGCCAAGAAGTTTGTGGATCAGTGCCACAGCACTGGAGCCTGCAGACCTTGGGACAATGTGGGGTGCCACACTGCTGCACTGAGCAATACATCACTGCAGTTCAGTACTGCTAAATGTAATACTCCCATGCTAATAGCACCCAGCAGGTCTGGGTCCCAGAAATTATTATTTTATTTTATTTTTTTCTGAAAATAAAAATAGTGGTGGATTATTTTTTTTTTGGTGCTCTTCAAAGTGGAAGTTATTTGGAAAACGAAAGTTTGTTGCAAAATATAAATTTGTTTTCCCACCAGTTCTGCTTTACATAGATTAGATTCTCCTGAGTTGTCATCTCTTCTCAGTTATCTTCTTAGAACCATGCATCTTGGAAGGAGCTGTGTCGCTATACCAGTATTGTTGCATTGTTACTTTCACGTAAAAGTAACGTTTCATGAAATCTTCACATGGCAAAGTCTGTACTTCTACCTGTAAACTTAATCAAGTTGAGGACAAGTGAGTGGTCAATCTTGCACAATTACATAAAATTGTTATAGTACTTTCTTATTTCTATAAGAAAACAACGAAGTCCTGACTTGGCCAGTCAGCAACGGAGTGGGAAAGCTGAGCTTGTAGTCAGAGCTGAGCAGATTCATCTTGTTTCCTTATCTTAGAACAGTTCAAATATTTTATTTTTGATTTTTTGCTCCATTTCTGGAAGAAGCAAAAAAGCAAACAGATTCTGGTAGAAGCAAGAGCTGAGTAATGCTGTTGCCATTGTACAGAAAATCCAAAAGCTTGAAATCCCTTTGCAGGTGGGGACTGTGCATATATAATCTTTTATGAAATGGATTATTATGAAAAATGAAAAAGTTAATTATTACCTTATGCTGAAAAATATTTGAAAATTTGAAACAATGGGATATACAGACAAAGCCTTCAGACAACTTAAACTACCTTTAGCTTGCATTAACTTTTCACCAGAAGATTAACCCCTGGACCTGTAAATAGAGCCTAATGAAGACAAACAAACATTAGGAGAAAAAAGTATTTCTGTCTTATTTTGTAGGTGGGCGATTAAAACAATGGGAAGTGACCATCACATCCTCCAGACCGAATACATAAATCATAAATCCCATTTCAGGGCTTTAGGATTGAGTTTCTCCCTGGTGTCCAGTCTGGCTGTGATTAATATCAGATGTCAAGGAGTTGGACTTGATGATCCCCATAGGTACCTTCCAGCTCAGGATATTCTGATTCTGTGTCAAACAATGTTTGAACCATGTAACAGACAGGGAAATATTACTAATGTTGACCACTAACCTAAAAAACTAATCTGATGGCTTACTCAGGGTTGTGCAAAACAAACGTAGCAAGCCCAGAAACTGATCTCCAATGCCTTGAGCCGCAGTGTGGCTAGCATAAAACCATTTTTCCCCTTTCTGAAACTCTTGTTCTGAATTGAAAAGTTGATTGTTCTTTTTTTATGTCTCTACCAAATTACTGCTAAGTATTAGTCAAGGGCATCTATGCACTTCAGGTATATTTTCTTTTCAAAATAAGTGCATGTATGAAAAGGAACACGGGGCAGCAGTGCCAGCAACACCTTGGACAAAACAAATAGTGCAAACTAAGATGCTGAGCAACTCATTTGCCTACTTCTGACAGCAGCAAGGGAAAACCTGGAAATACCTGTTAGTAAATGAACCTTTTTGGTAGCTTAGGGGAAAAAAAAACAACCCTCAAAGGTTAATATGTAATTATGTTTGTTTGTTTTTTTTTTCTATAGTGGACATTGAAAGTGAATGTTATATACAAATCTTATTTAAGTCCTCAGAGCCCTTTCTAAATGGTATAATCAATGCCATTAGGGACCATGTTATCTATCACTAATTCTGATGTTAAGCTCTTATATATTAGAATGACGTCTTATTAAATTATTTTCTAAATGAAATATATTTGTGACAGTGAACCTGTGTTAGTTAATAGCAACACCTTTTCAGTCTGCAGTAGTTAATAAGTTCAGTTACTGACATACAATTCATCGCAGAAAGATTGCACTGCATAATTACAGTCTTATGGGGGGTGTAGATATGAAAGGATAAAGGTCCTATCAGTGTACCTATTTCCCTATAGGGAAGGAGGTTATACTGTTCTCCAGTGTACATACACACAGAGAGATGTATTACAGCTGTGCTCACACTAAGGAAGGTAGTAGCATAAATATTTCAGTAGAAAATCACATTCCTAACAGAAATAGTACTGGTATAACCATTGCATGTGTGACAGATTCTACTGACAACAGCTTTTTCCTCATTCCTATGATAACAACACTAATAATAGTGAAGTCTTTTGGAACTAATGTGGCATACAAGTGTAATTCTGAAGGACAATCACCTCACTGGCCGAAGATAATCTGCAACAAGGTGATCAGGGCAAATGGCTGCATTAACAGCAATGCAAGTAAATGCTGCAGACAGAAATGGATATATCTTCCCTGCTCCTGATTGTTATGTCACCAAGACATATACTAACTTGTAGTATCAATGGGCTATTTCAAAGGTTATCAAAACTTCATCATGAATGTAAGTGTTCTGCTGGATCCATAATCTTTTTTAGAAGGCATATTTGTGAAGGCTTTCATGGTTTTAGTCATGCTTTATTTCTTCATCTGAAACTCCAGAGAAATGGCCCACAGTGTATTTACCCTATTTTAGCATTGAGGAAAAGAATTAGGGAGAGAGACCTTCCAACATGCTTTTACTATTCTAGGTATTTTTATTCATTACTTATACTTTTTCTTTCGAAGGAAAAATCCAGTCTTTGCAATCCTTCTTCAGAGAAGTTGCTTGTATGTTTTTGTGCCCTTTACCATTACCATCATTCTGAGCCCACTGTTATTCCGCAATATTCCTTCCATCTTTTTGGACAGTACAAAGCAAGGTATTTGAGATCCTACTGCAACCCTGAAACCCTACTGGTACTGTCACTTTGCCTGCAATGTTTTCTGTTCTACTCCATTTGTCTGAGAACTCAGCTTTTTGAAATGTGATTTCCTATTAAATGGACATCTCCAGTGGGCTAGCAATTGAGCCCATCACTCCCTAAGCTGCCTCTGTTGATATAAAGCAGTAAGTGCAAAAGTAATTCAGCTTTCCTCTCCAGCTGTTGGCTATGTCTCTGGAAATCACTATTCTGAGAAGACTCCTTGAACTTGAGAGGATAGCAGATAGACTGGTGATAGCAATTACATATCATCTTCTAAGATATGGTAGCCATAGACTGTACTTACATTTATAGCAATGAAGAGAGTACAAGAGGTCTAAGACTCATTTCAGCTAATTACACCTGATGTAGTTAAAATGTTCCACCTGGGTGAAAGAAAATCCCACTGACACACACTAACCTGACAAAGGTGTTTATGATTGTCATAAGATTGAATGACTAACTTCTCTGTCATTTCAAGGATCCTCTGAATTTACACGGAGAGATAGGAAATGCCTCATATATTCTATTGCTCAACTCTACTATATGTTGTTCTACAAATTACATCCTCAGAAAGTAAATACTTGCAGAAATCTAACTCCAAATTCCTCCTATCTTTGAATGACAGTTATTGGATGATAAACTTTAGAAATGCCATGGGAAACTTCTAATTAATAAATGTAGGAGGGTCAGAAATTTTCCTACAAGTTTCCTTTGTGGTGTGTTTTGCTAAAAAGCATGACATAGGTTAATATAGGTTAAATGCTGCAATCTGGACTAATTCAGAACTAAACAGAATGAATCCTTGTCCCTGGAGTAAGGGAGAGAGATGGAAAAGTTTAAGCCAAACCTGAGTTTGGTGACAACATTAGTGAACTGTGATCTATACACATTAGGGGGTTTTGTTGACTATAGAAAAAGCCCAAGCAATGATTACATTAGTTGCTTACCTTTTAGGTAGATATTTTTAACAGAGATGGAAACCCATGGAAACCAGTCTAAAAGTTTCTAAGTATATCACTGGAATTTAGGTCACTCCTTGAAAGACAAATAGTTAAGAAAAAAAGGAAAGGATGCTCGTTCACCAAATTGAAATGTCTGAAGTCATGGAGTCATTCTCCAGATGAGATGCAATGAAAACATGCCAAGTTCCTGAAAAAATCATCTGTTCCATACTTGTTGTGCCAGAGCTAGAACTGAAAGTTGACTGAAACTGAAAACACATTAATAGATGTCAGGGAACACAGTAGTTCACTGCTACTGAGGGAAGTCATACTTACTGCATATAAGGGATGTGGACACATCCTAAAGGACCTCTTCTCATTCTGGTGGTATTACCTACCTGCAAGGTGTCCTTGTTGAACATTGCCATTTTTTCAACTATCATACAGTAAAAAGGGGTAAGATGAGACAATATGACCTTTGCCCAGTTGTAGCTCAGACAGACCAGCTCACACATTGCAGCTGATGGGTTGCAAAGCATCTTACCTGGCCTCACCTGAGAACATAGATGACTCCAGTTAGCATTTTGTTCTGCAGTGTATGTATCGTATTGAAAGGCAGAGTGGCATGGTTCACAAAGGAAAAAAATTAAAATAAATGAGAATTAAGTTGAAAGAGAAAGCATTTCAGGGTTGGAGTTTAGAAACAGATTTCAGTGGAGTTAGGAAATATTGAAGATCTGGGGACATGAGCATTAATGGTGGTGGTGACAGCTAAAGTAATGATTGTTCCCCTTCCAATGGCAGCTGTTGGGTGCAAATACTTTTTCTGTGGGGGTCTGATTGCTGGGAACGGGAAGAGAGAGGGAGTTCCTGAAGAAGCTGGGAATGAGGTCGGGAGTCCTAAATCTAGTTCTGTAAAGCAACAACCCGACTTCCCTAGGGTCTAAAGGTAGTTGGAAAATGGCATTGTAGCAAAACCATGGTGGGGGGAGCGGCAGATTAAGAACAGCCCTTCAAGCAGAAGCAATTAAGGAAGGACTTGTGAGAAGGTTTTTTCAAATAATTTATGATCTGAGTGACCTCAGGTTAGCAAAATCTGATTAAACTGCAAATCTGTCACTGGTATTTATCCCCATGTATCCAGGACATTTCTTTCTTACTTTTTTCATTGCTCTCTCCTGTGTGGTTACAACTGCAGACACAGTTAAGGGAAATCGGAGAATATTAATTCTGTTATGTGTTTAGACCTGTAAAAACATTTCCTTGTGGCCATTAGCTTTTCAGTTTGTCTCCATTTGTATATTTTTCCTTCCTCCCTTTATGATCATTTCTCCCAGAAGGGTTGCCTGGTTGTGTGTTTTTTCAGAATTTTAGTGCTTTACTGTGATCTTATAAATCTGATTGCTCTTTTTTCCCCAATGTTTCTGCTCTGGCAATAACATATTTATTCCTGATGTGAAGTGTGCATCAATGTTTCCTTTTTTTTTTTTTTTTTTTCTCTAGCATTTCTCCTCCTTTGGTAAATGGGTTGTAAAAAACCTATCATTTTCATTTCAGATGCCAGGAGTGAGTTGACAAAAAAGACTTTCTGCATACCCTGCTGCTCTGCCCAGAAGGTAAAGAGCAATAATCTTTTTGTACACCACACGAAGCAGGTGAAAGTCTTTTGCAACCAGAAGGATATGAAAACTTTGTGAAAATGGTGCTGCTTAATACTTTCCCATGGCAAAGGTTAGCTCCTACATGTGCGTGCTGGTTGAATAATATTTTCCTATTAAAGTGATATGCTTCAGAATGATTTTGTAGATGATGAGACTGTAGGAAATGTACGGTTTGCTACTGAATTTATTAGTGGCACATGCCACAGTCCTAGGTGGGTGCTGCATATCACAAAATACAGAGAGGTATGCATAATCTGTTCGAAGGCTAAGATGCAGGCATTTAAAAGAGCAGTAAAGGGTGTATTATTATGCAGAGTTTCAGGTGTTTTAAGTCTATTTAGAGAAATATGATACAGATATATTGCTGGCAATGCACAAAGAGGCGATAGGCAAGCTATGTGCTAGACAATGTGGATTTTACAATATGGAAATAAAAATTGATTCCATGAATGTTTAGTAGTAATATATGCAGTGTAGAAGGAAGGCTTGCTAAATAGAATTTAAAAAATGCAGAATTTATTGCAACTATTTTGGACTTTGGTAGGCAACATGAGCTTGTCATTACTATACCTTCCTGCTATCTATCTGATAGGAAAATAGAATTTTTATTTTAGCTCAGGATCAGTTACTTATATTTCCTTACTGACAAATAAAACTGAAATGGAATAACAAACCTTTTACCTATGGGCACCTCATTCTTAATAATTCTTGCTGGTTTTTGTCAGCATCAGAAAATATGTTGTCAAAAATGTCACAAAAAATATATTTACATGGAAGGTATTTAATTTCCCCCTGCCATACTGCTGACTTCACATGTGTTCTTTATCAATCAGAAAAGGAATCTAGATTCTTTATAAAGCAGAAGGAAACTCACCAGTTTTCTGATGTTAAAAATATGGTTTTTTTTAAAAGGATTTTTCATCATGAGGCCTATATTCAAAATTACATATGTAGATAAATTAATTACATAAATTCTTGACCACTATAACTTTTTGCCAATTTTTTCCCCCCTAAATTATTGCCAAAGCTGTGTTGTTTCATATATATATATATATATATATAATATACTAATTAGGCACTTAGGTTTTATTTTCTCACTGACTTGGCCAATTTTAATGAAGTAAACCCCAGATTAGGAGGGCAATACCTACCTGAAATACCTACCACGTAATACCTCCCTGAAACAAATACATATGTAAGCTGAATGAAGGTGAGAGCTGCTTTTAAATCACAAAAAAGTAATGAGATTGAGAGCTGCAAATGTAATGGAGACACAAGCAGGGGAGCAAGAACAAATAAGCTAGGAAATCAAAAGAACATGGGCATCAAAAGGCCACAAGATTTCGCAGTGACTCAGAAGTTGAAAGCCTTATAACCTGTAAGGAGAGGAATGTGAGAACAAGGCTCCCCTCCCTCCTTTATGCTGCTACATAAACTAGGATCACATAATTTAAGCCCCCCCAAAACACTTAAACAAAAGCCAATTGAACAAAACTACCTTGTGCAAAGAAATCTTACCTACTTAGCAACAAAGGGAATAAAAGCAAAGGAAATGAACCGAGCATGAGAGTCACAGCCTCAGACCCGCTTCTTGAGATTATGCGTGGTTCCTGGAACAGGATCCATCATGGATTTGGCTTTACAGTGCCAGCCCAGCTCTGAAATTATTTCTGACACTTTGAAATAGCTATCACAGCATACCATAAGCAAAGCTTTATTGCTGTCAGAATCCACACTGGAAAAATAGATGGTTTATAGCTTCTGCTGCTCCATAAAGAGAAGCATCTGAGTAGGGACATAATTAAACATTCAGCATCTCTAGTGCTATGTGTAACGTGCAGGTAAATCAGCATGGATAACAGTGAAGAGGGCATGCAGTACAAGAACATACACAAAAAAAAATAAAACCAGGAAAGCACATCCTTTTGCTGGCACTGAATAATAATCATCAAAATGAACTCTACAAGGACAGGTTACTGACGCAAAAGGAAAGCAACTGTAAAGCATATACACACCCTAGATAAACCAACAGAATGCAGATTAGAGAGTGCTCCAGCTTTCCTATTCCCGAAGTTCCTAGGTATTAGAATTTCATAAAATAGTTCTTCTGCTCTTTCCACATGATTACATTTTGGTTATCTCGATGCAGCAAGATAATTGTATGCAGATCCAGAGGATTTTACATTGTTATCTCCTTGTAAATCTTTAATATACATAACCCTTTGTTTTCCTTTAAAAACAAAAAAATGTAATAAAACGGAAGTGGCTCTTCAGATTTTAATTGTGTTATTACCTGCTTTGGCAAGAAAAATTAAAAGTTTTGCTGGAAAAATTGAGAGAGTACCAAAATGAAAGTCCTCATGTTTTTTTAAAACTTCTAGAGAGCTGAAAAATTCAACTAAAATTTTATTATACCATTTGTATAAACAATTCCTATGACAGTATCAAAGCCTTGGAACTGGTCTTTTCCGGGATAAGATTTAAGGTTACATAAAGGGTTGATTATTTAATATGTTTTCTTCATAAATCTGTCTGATCTGTTGACTAGGTTTATGCTTTACCCAAGGGAGGAGCAGGTAGCTAGGATGCGAACTCCACATTTCAGGCAGTCAGTCCAAGGACTATGGTAGTCCCGATGAAAGTAAAGCCGAGCTTCAGGTATTCCACTCATATGTATCCACATACATAGCCCTGTCCACATATCTAGCTCTTTCTTATTTTTCCTCCATCAAAAAGGAAGAATAACAAGAAACTCATCATGAGTTGCCACATCCTGTAAGATGAGATACCACATCCTATTCACTCTTTCAAGCTGACAGGTGAGACACTAACTCCTTTGGCATCACACATTTAAGAATCTGAAGGTGCTTATTCAATTAACGCAGAAAGGTAGGTGCCTCCTCCACTCACCTGCAGGTATGATCCAGAAAGTACCTACTTTAGAAACTGAGCAAAATCTCATAGAAGTTGAGATGCTGAGCTGAGTCCATGGATATATTCCATCTTGTGGAGAGAAGTCAAGCCATAAAGATGTTCACTGTCACTTGCAGGATCTATTGTTTTAAGTGAAATCAAGCCTCAAGGTGATGTTTCCTTCCAGTTTGATATTAGGTTCAAAATCAAGAGAAAGAAATTCAAACACCTTAGAAGTTCTCCTTGCTAAGTTCCTGTAAAAGTGGCTGCTTATCAGAAATGAGCCTTGTCAGCTGGTGTTCTGGGTCCATTCAGCTTTTCAATAATTTTGATCTGCTCCTTCTTCCAAGGCAAAAAAAAATTGCAATAATTTTTCAAATTTTATTCTTTTTAAGAATGAATTTTGATGTTGCACTGTTTCCCCAACTTTTGTAATTTTAAGCAAACATCCTATGTTTTTGAGCAAAATTTACTGGGAAAGTTGCTCTGCTTTCTATTTGGCTACATTTCTCATGCCTTGTCTTGTGCTTTGCTACTGTTCAAGATCGTATTTCCCTGCACATAGAATCATATATAGTTCAGTAGTTTCTTGATGACAAAGTGTTTGGAAGACTTTAAGATGTTTAAAAAGTGAAATGTTAACATTGTGGGAAAAGAGTTTTCTGATTTATCAACCTGAAGATGAGGATTGCTGCTTGAATCATAAAACTCTACAAAACCAGGGAAAATAAAGTCCCGAACCCTTACAGATAGTCAAACACACACACGCAGAGCAAGCATGGATTTCAAATTCACAATTCCCGTTATTTTTTTGTAAATTATTTTGACTAATAAGATAGTTCTCTCATCAGAGGTTGAAGCTTACTGCAATGTCTAATCCATGTTTTCCCAAAGAATCCACTACTGTAAGTGTATACATAGAGTAAACACTTTTAAACCTGCCACCTGTTTTGAAACTCACAAGTTTTTTTGAATTACATGCACACGATAATTATCTTTCAGTCCTCAGGAAAAGTCTGTTTTCACCCTCAAAAGGTCTTCTGATGGCATATCTGTGCTGTAGCTATGGTGTAACCTTTAGTTGTTTGGGGATTTCATATGACTACTCATCGTTATTGTTGCTGGGCACATTTTCTATAACATGGTGGATGATGGTCTGTGGTTAAAAAGAATTGTTTTGGCAGTGTTAATTGACGGGGCTGAAAATATTTTATGGCCTAAATTATTACCCTGATATTAATTTTTCTGAAGCAGTATGGTCCTACATGGCAGGAATCTCATATATGATGAAAATACATCGTACTAGAAAACGTATCAGCTGCTCATGGTTAACCCTAGAAGCACCAATTTTTTTTCTATTATGATGCATTTTCCCATTATAGGGAAGTGATATATTATATTATTTAAAGTCCATATTAAGGACAAGAATATGGACTGCCAGAATAAGCATCAGCTAAGGTAATCCCTTAGTCTATGCTCAGGTGCTTTACCAAGTGAAGCCAACTCCATCACAGGAGGCACAGAACTGCCTCCTGAGTGGTTTTAGCTTCCAGACCTTCATTTTGCCTCACAGCTGTAAACAAGATACTGCAGGTCTCGGATGATGTAAAGGCCACTAACTGGAAGTGTGCAATGAATAACAATGTTTACAATTGTAGCCAGAGAAGAGATCAATTTTGGAATATCCCTATTGTTTTTGAGCTAGGATTCAGCTAGTTAGAATGACACAAATTATCAATAATTATTTATACTGTGTGATCATGACTATTCAAATTAAATGGTTTATGGCCTGTGCATAACCTAGCAAGAAAATAATCTTCACGTTATTGCAGGCAGTATGTACACATCTTACAATATGGCATTGTCATACTGCATGGTAACCAGAGGGAGATATTTTTTCTTTCCTGTGTAGTCTTGAAAATGAGGAAAAAAGGACCTTAAATTTAATAATTTTCCAGCTGGTTTCACTCAAAAGCTCCTGTTGAATCTGCTGATAGCTTGAAAAGAACTTAATAAAAAGTTGGAAAAGGAGAGATTGAGTAGGATAAGTAATAAGAACCAAGGTGAAGAGAAACCCTGAAAGATAAATCTAGTGAAGTATCCTGAGCTTCGACAGAATCCCTTGAATTAGATGGCTCTCAAACCACTTCAGCTGAACGTGGACCCTGGAGTGCAATTTGCAGTGATACCAAATTGATAGAAATTGTTTTTCTATAAAGCACCTTGGAGTGTTAGCTTTGATTAATCAGAGGCAATTATCACAGCTAACAAAGCATAGCTACAAACACAGAGAAACTTCAGTCACGGCAAAGTTCACAGCCTTTTTGCACCTAGCCATATGAAGTTCCACAGGAACCTGGTCCACATGCAGGTCAATTTGTTGTATACTATTGCAAGTATATTTTCTAAGCACCACAGTTATCGTGTCTTTGCTTCAAAATGAGATGAACTCAGTCACAAACACCTCTGCACTTGGCAATTTTGAAACCACTTGACTAGTTTCCTGTAAACATCCAAGCAACAGGATGTATAGGTTTCACAGTGCATCTGGACCAATGCTAGGGTCCTAAGCCAGCTTATAGATTTGGTGTAAATCAGTGCTAAACTGAATTACAAATGAAATCTTCTTTTAGATAGAACAGTTGCTGGTATTCTGGGCCCAGGCTTCTAATGAACTTTTTCATCTTTTTGCTCATTTTGCTGCTTTAAAATATTTCAAGCTAAATATAACCTAGTATGGAGAAGTAGGTTGGATTCTGCCCCCATCTGGGGAGGAGGTAACCTCTTCAACTGCCTCAGCTAGCTCCATCAGGGAACTGTGGATCAAGGTCCTGCTCGCCACCCCGTGCTAAACTTAGAGATGCTTGCAAATAAACTGAATTCATTGATGTTTTCTATAAATACAGCAAGTTACAGGTTGTGGCAAGTCAGAGCTGAAAAGGGGGCTGATTCAGCCAGCTCTGCAATGGGAGCTGTGATATCTGGCACAGGGATCAGTGGTCAGATGGAGGCAGCAAATTCTTATAGCTCCTTGGTCTGACTGTAAACCAGACTCTACATTAGCTGTTTCAGGGCCAGAAGGGTGACCTGAATTCTTACTGCCTGTGTTCAAGAGAACAATTACATCACTTGAAATGCAGGCTGTCAAAGTTCCCCTGAGGTCTGCTTTCGACTGCTTTCTGCATGTTCAAAACCAGTCACTGAAATGCAGGACGTAAGATAATCACTGTTTTTTTGAAGTATTATTCTCTACATTTCATTTTTCTCAGGTAATGTCATAGACGTTTATTTTCATGGGTAGTAGGGGTGGAGATTTTTTATAGAATTTTACCATAAATCACAACTAGAACCTCCAAAACACACAAAAGAGTAATTGTTTCCTTACGAAAGGTATCAGAGCAGCTCTCCTTGAAGATCTATATCTTTCTTTTCCTAAGTGCTGTTGGAAATAATCCAAATATACTGGAAGCTATGCTTTCTATTTTGCAGTGAGGAAATGGAGGCATGGGGACAGTAAGAATATAGGTCAGAAAATACTTTCAGAGCTGCAGAACAAATTCCTGGTTTACATGGCTGTCACAGCGCAATCCAGAATCCTAGGCAAGGAGCCTATGTATGTGCCCTGTGCCCATCGTGGGGTGGCCTGAGTTCCTCTGAATGGTGACACAAGTACAGCAGCTACCAAGAGGAAATTCTTATCCTGAGAGGGAACATCAAACTCCGACTCTGAGCACCAAGGAGTTGCCATCCCCTCCAGTGAAGAAGCCCCGCTCATTGCTGAGCACCTGCTTAAGAACAACCACTGTCTTGTGGTGATGCCACCAATTGCCTTTTGCATAGCAGAAATAGGGAAAGGGAGGAGGGGGCATAGATTCACCCCCTGTCAGCCTGAGGATGTCCTTTGCCTCCTCTGAGGGCTTTCCCACACAAGACACAGAGAAAAGCGGCAAGGGAGCACCTACCCCTCCTTCCCCTCTGCTGTAGCTGTGCTACTGGCAAGTCAGGGATGGCTGAAAGATCATGAAGCCAACGCTAAAGAGCACAGGAAGAGACCATGACTGCATCCTACACAGAGGGTGGCAGGGGTGAGAACCCAGCCGTTCCTAGTGCTGTCCTCTTTGGCAAAGGCAGCCTTCACCATCACCACTTTCTTCTCTTTCTCCTTACCCTCTCATTGCTGTGAGGCAAGGGAGTGTTGTAAGACTGATTTCTGCCTCAGAGAGCTTGCAACACAACTTCAGTGTCACATTTCATAATCCTGTACCTCCTCCTTTTTACTAGGTTTTTGGGTTGGTTTTTTTCCCACACCATGCTTCACCTCTAAAATGACAAGCTAGGCTTAGATTAAGAACTGTAGCCTCCTCACCTGTGGTGCTGTCCTTCCTTCCACCCAGCAGCAAGCCATCAGAACCATTCTGCACTGTCCTCTTCAGAAAAGGTTTCAAGAGAGGAAGGAAAGCCTTATGTCTTCTGGCTCTTCTGGGGCAAACTGTGAGGCAGGACTTTCAAGGAAAAATGAGTAGGATGATTTTTGTTTTGATTTATTTTTCTGTGTGGTGTTAATGCTCTGAGGTTAATCTCTCGTGTATTATGATTTGTACATAAGTCTAGCAGTGATGGCCAAGAAAATGTTGGCTGTCACAGTAAACTGTGCAAAATGAAATAGCATGAAGCAAGTGCTGAGGAAAAAGACTCAAAGAAAGTTTCATTTTTTATCGAAAGGTATTGCCATCTCTGTAGAAAATTGATTCCTTCAACAGTCAAATCTAAAAAAAATGCATTAGGAATACAGAAAAAATATCCTTCTTTAAAAGCAAAAGGAGTAAAATGCAGTTATTTTGTCAGATTTGCAAGTTTCATTTTTCTTAAAAATGCAGTTGTAAATGAGTGTATATTTAAATTTACAGCGAAAGCAAAACCAAGAATAGTTTGGGATCAAAAAAATTGGGTTTTCTAGCTCAGCCTGTCCCATTATTTATGGCTTAGCAATGTGCATTATATAAATATAGCAATGAGCCTTTTAAAACCCAATTAAAGACCTGACCTACAGATTAAGTAGGGCCATCTTAATATTGCACATGAAAGGAATGTCCTGTGTTGCAGGCTAAGATAGCAAGAAACAGGAAGAACTGCTGTGGGTTTAATTTTCCAATGCTTATTCCAAAAATAAATAGATTTGTGGGAACAAATAAAGAAAAATGAAATTCGGAACTGATGACCTGTAAAGTTTTTGCTTTAAGTGCAATTGTTCCTTATCTGCAGTTCTCTAAGGAGCAGATAAAAATATTATGCAAAATGTTAATGACACATGACAGACTTTAAAAAAAAAATTTACTATCTTCCTTCTTTATACCAAAATTATAGCTATAAGAAAGCTTTAGTATTTTTTTCCAGATAGGGAGACAAAGCATTTTCTATTTTGTTAAATATTCCCTTTCATCCCGTTTATTTTCTATAAGAGAAAGAGTGAAGTACATTTATAATATGATAAGCAAATACAGACAATATCAAAGGATATGTGCTCAGTATTATAAGAATATTTTTACAGGTAGCTTTTTCCACTTCAGAAAAAACTACTTGCTGCTATTGCATTGCTCCATTTGTGATGTAGGATGAGAATTGATTGGGATGGGGTGCTGCTTGCAGCTCAGGCAGTTGGGTTATATGCCCTCATTTAATTTGATTGTATAAACTTTCAGATCTGAAACTGTAGGCTGTTGGCATAAACAGTTGATCAAATTAAAATGCCTTCTTGGACAATAAGGAAACAAAGAAAATAGCTTTATCTGCTTATTATTTTTAAAACATCCTTGCACTAAAGGAAAAAAAAACCCAAACAAACAACAGAAAAAAGATAGGAAAGATATGAAATGTGGAGGCACTTTTGAGAAGGGAATTTTCTTATCATAAAAATGTTGTCAGCTAATAGATGAATAGGTCAGTCGAACCAGCTCTAAAAATCCATGTGACACTGGTTACAGAGTGAAAGTGGATAAACAATCTACAGAATGTAATTTACTCTTTGAATTAGTTTTACATTGAGGCAATATCCATGATCGGACTACAAATACTTTGGTTAGAATTACTGCACTTGGGGATAGATCTTTTATGAGCTGATCACAAATAATCCTGCTGCAGGTATATGTGTCTCCTAGTTTTGAAATAAGATCTTCAATGTTTGGTTCACACCACAGCTTTTGAATATCCTCACTAAGCTTATGCCAGAAAAAAAAAGACTGGAAGCCAAAAGGATCTTAATTCTCTGGGTTAAATCTGTTTAGGAGTTGTACTGCACACAAAGGATTAAAGATTTCTGCCAAGTTTACATCCCTTTTCCTTTTCTGAGACCCCTTTAACTTTGTCCTATGCAATACCATTAGCAAAACTGTGACCCTAGAAAGATGTGGGTTTGATTTGCTTGTAGGGTTTTAGAGAAGCATCTTTAGCAGTCATTGTACTTGCACCACATGCAATTCACGCAACCCAAGTTAAAATGCAGAACCTCATTCTAACTTTTTTGCAGGAAATTCTGGGAACATGACCCCAAGAAAAATCCTGCAGTTGTGATTTCTTACATTTCTGTGTAATGATATTCCTGTATATAATGAGTATCAGCGCTGCAATTTCGAATTACAAGAGGATAACCTAACTCCAGTAAAATTCAGTTTTCACTCTTTTTTTACATTTCCTAAATTGTTGTACTGTCTCTTTACAAATAAGGAGACGTCTTCAAGTGAGTGATTCCATTTTGTGCTTGTCTTTCCTGATCACCACAGCTGTAGTTTTGGCCAGGTTTCACACCGAAATGCAAGGATGCTTCTATGCCTTCAAGGAAGCAGGTCTCTCATTCAGCACAGAGAATCTCACTCTTGTGTTTGTCCAGGTCGGCTGGGACTCCAACCATCAGCTGTCTGGGGATGACAGGGGCCAAATCCTGTATTGCATGCTGAGTTCTTCTGCTACTTCTTTCACTGCAGTGGTACAGTGAGACTGTAATTATTATATTTGCCCTACTTATTGGAGTCCTTGCTGTGAGGTTTTTCTGTACTCTGCCAGGTTCAGAAAAGGAAAATAAAGATAAAAAAAAAATACTGTGAGAGGTATTTACAATGCCTAATTTTATATATCTGTCTTTGTGTTCTGCATCTCCCTCTGAAGGCACTTTTTTTCTTTCTGTTGCTTCCATATGACTTTAAGACTTTAGCTACAGAATCTCTGAAATGCACTTATGTTAGAAAATTAAAGGAGTTTAATGTCGATAATGTGAATTTTCCCTTAGGCTTATGATGAGGACAGGCTTATGATGGGTGTCCCCAGAATTTGTCTTTACCATTGAAGTAAGATCTCCTTTACAATTGGTTCTCATGTATGATTCAGTTTTTTTGATTATATAAGTCTTATATTTTTCCATTTTAATTCTGTCATAGCCAAATAAATTCCAGTTGCTGGTAAATTATTTGAGCAATTTGAGTTCATATTAGAAACAAAGGGAAAAGCATTTGGAAATGATTTGGGCTTTAAGCCATCTATGTAATTTAATATGGATTACACTTACTGTTGCAAACAAATAGACTTCTGTAGGAGTGATTGTACTTATGGATTCAATCTAGTATGCAGGGTTAAATTTACTGTAAATTTCCTGAATTTTTCCTTGTAATTCAAAATGGCACAGACATAATTAAGACTGTTTCCAAAATCTGGATGTTAAACTACAGTAGTTAGTGGAAGTTTTGGGTTTAGTTATTCTTTCAATTATAGGTTTATTTCACTGTGTATCCCATAAACAGGATTTTACAATAGAGAAATTTCAACAGCTTCAGCTTTAGAGTTCAGCGTTTCCATCTGTTAAATGAACTCAACTACAATTCTTCCTCTGCACTTTGCTCTGTGTCCCTCCTTCTGCAGGTTTCTGTGCTATGTTTTAAAGGCTTGGAAGGTTAAAGAAAAATTTACAGAATGGGTTTCCAATAACAAGAGATTGGAAAGTGGCTGAGGCAAGTTTGAACAATGGTAATAAAATAACCCACTGATTATCCACTGTCAGGCACTGACAGCTAATGCATGTTCAATACGTGGTGAATGCTGCCAGTTTCATCAGACTGTCTCCATAATGTCATTGCTCATAACACTATATACTGTCATTTTAGTCTGAGACATGAACAATAGCTTTGTCACATGAAAAGCAAATATTCCCTGTGCTTTGTGTCTTCAGAATGACAGGATACACTGGTCAAAATAAGGATGGTCTGAGTGAAGGCTGAAATAAATTGTCCAGCATTTTATTATGCTAAGCCTTAAGATAAATAATGATTTGCCAGTCTATGTGTGGTCACTCTCTTGTTCTTGCTGCTAATAATCATGCTTCTGGCACTAAACAATCTATATAGCCAGTAATACATCAGCCCAGCAAATATGAATCAGTGAACCTGCTGAAAATTCTGTCTGAAATGCCCTTCCTCCATAAAGTCAGTGGAGCATAACACATCAAAATAAAGGTCAGCACAACCCCAGTTTAAACACTGCTAGTCGTCTTTGATTGGTTTTGACTCTGAGTCCCATTTATCAGTGTTAGCCACTGAAATGATCTCTGTATTTCCAAAGTGTTTCTAATTTGTTCCACTGCAGTCATTAAAAAGAAAGACAATAATTTTCCCTCTTCAATTTGTTCACCATCTTTAGCTTTCTCCAAATACAGTGTCCAGATTTACTCTTCAAGATTCCAGAAGTGGACAGGACTACGTTAGCATTACTACAACAACTACTACTACTACTACTACTACTATTTACTATTACTACTATTCCTGAATTTTTTAGTTACTCTTAGATACACAGTAACAGACGTAAGGAAAAGGACAGAGAATCCTAAAGAACACTTCTCCCAAATACTAGGTTTTTCTCAACCAGAACCATCAGGGAAGGCTAAAGTCATGAGGTTTATAAAGTTTTTTACCACCTTGCTGGTGGGCAGCTAAGAAAAATGGGACTGAACATCTACAGTATATGCTTTTAGCTTAAGGGCCAGTAAAACTGATGAAAAGGGTGAGAGTAGGAAATGCCATGAGCTGAAGAGAAAGAAAAAGACAATAAAGATAAATAGATTTGGTAGAAAGCCAGCCCCCTTTTGTTAGTTCACAGGAAACTGAAGCTGCCTTTAGCTGAAGATCTTTCCTGAGTGGATCAAAAGGCACGAAGGTGTTCGCTGTTGTCCAATTTTTTTGATTAAACACTCATAGTGCAGCTAAGGGCAAGATTCTCCTCTGGTTTAATCAATGGGAACATCACTATTATCTACAATAGGAGTGCTTATGGCCTGGTTTGTCTAAATGAATGCAATGTATATTCCTCTATGCAACATGAATATTCACAGGCCTCAAGCCCATTTGCAACTCTGTTTTCTATCCACTTGATGATTCAATTGCCAGCATGTTGTCATCTAGTGACACTTAATATACTGTGTGCTATCTGAGGCATCCAAACAGGGCTAGTACATATGTCACAGGACTTAGTGGGACCTGTGCCTCCTGGACTGGCAACAGCTGGCCAGGTTGATTGCCCTAGGGCATCTGAAATGACACTAGATGACTCTGCTTAAGTAAATGTTTTGCTGACCATAGCCTTCTGGTCTTCTTCCTCTGTAAAGGTGGCTTGCCGCTTGATTTAAGTCACAAAAATTAATGAGGAGTTTATTTTGTTCACAAAGAAATGTGCAATGCAGAGTACTGCTTTAAGCACTTGGTGGTGGTGGATCCATCTTTTTTTAACACCATTATTAGCTCTTTCAAAGTGAACAGATTCTAAAGTTCATCAATCTGTCTCTTGTACTGTTAATTGACAAGGTGTTTGAACCACCTTACAGTGCAAAACCAGAAGGGAAGCACTTACTCTCTTGACATTCGTTCTCTAACCCAGATTACTTTTCCTTTCTTTTGGAGGGCCCACACAGTGCTCATGCAGTTACCAATGCATTTTGGCAGTAGTGTGAGAGCTCTTTGATGTCTGTCAAGGGTCTGCATGGAGGACACATCCTTTGCTGGTGTAACTTGACATATGCCCAGTGAAATCACATAGTACATTAGCTCATTGCCTTCACCCTTGAGTTAAAAGAAATAGAAAAGGAAAGAATCTTTGGGTTTAGTGGGTAGCTGAAGCAGATAATATCCTTAGAAAGGAACCATAAACCTCTGGTTTTGTGCTCCTTGGAATTCTGTGTTTGCTTTAGCAGCTCAGTTAAATAAGAGAGCAGGCTGGTAAGCATCACTTGTATAGTTTGGTAAGGTCAACAGCAAGACTGAATATCTCTTGCAGTGTGCAATTAAAAACCAAAATCGTTGATTACCACAGACTTAGTGTGAATCTTTCTTCCCACCTGAATTATAATGTGGTTTGATAGTTAAAGACAGATTTGTTAAGTCTGAAATTCATGGTTGAATAAAACCCGAATATAAAGATGAAACATGTTTTCAAGCATGTATAAAGGCAAACCTCTGAATCCCTACTCTGTGGTCTCAGATGCCTAATAAAGGTCGGGAGCTGGAAAGAATATAGAGGAGTAGAGTGATTGACTTATAGGGAGTTGTTCAAGGAGCTGAATGTTGATAGCTTGGACAGATAACAGCAGGATAAGGTAAGAGCCTCCAAATGCCTCAACAGTATAACCATGAAAAAATGCAAGGGATTATTAAGGCTGGCAAAAAGGATATCAAATTCGCCATAGCAGGCAGTAATTAATAGCACTATAAGAAAACAAAAAAGTAAGGTATCCCTCTTTATAGCTGAGGATAGCTTAAACAGTTACATGCAATTACAGAGTTATTCAAGGTCACTCAGTATGTCTTTAGACAATCCAGGTAGAACAGAACTTAGGTTCTTTTTTTTTTTTTTTCTTTTAAAAAAAAAAAAAGAGAATCAGGCGTGAAGCAGTGGAAAGAAAGCAGTCAAGAGAATTCCAGAAGAGTATTTTCCAAATGTGAGTTCTATTATTCTGAGCAATAATCGTTACAAGGAAACAGTGAGGGACCTAGAACTGGAGTCCAAACTCTGGAGGAAATATTGCAGAAAGCAATCTCATGCTGATATTGGCATTGACTGCATGATTTAACGTTTGGATTTTTTTCTCCCCCAATCTCAAATATCTAATATTTTAAATTAAAGAAGAACTATCTCACAGGATTCATGCAATTTACCTTGTAAAAAGAGAAACTTTGAGCAAGACTATAAATATACCTCTGAGGTTTTATGACATCAAGCTGCCTTGATTTACTGCAGTGTCTCTGCAACCCTATGCAGTGCTGCTTGTAATTTAAGGCTACTCATTGTGATACATAACAAACATTTTACTTTTCCATCTTCAGTGTGTGAAATGGTTAATTAATATGAATCCAGGATGAATCCTGGGGATTTTTTGTTAGGTATATGCTTGTTATTTCTGTTAAGCTTGGCTTAACTCCTGTAGGGTCCAGTCTCAAGGCTATTTAGAGAATTTTCCCAAAGATGTCTGTACTGCTTTGTCTGCATGAGTACTAAAGCTTAATGTTGTTGCTTTTCCTGTTTCTGTTTAAATGTTGTTGCCTGGACTAGCCAGAAAATTTGACAATTTTGAAAGAAACAAACATTTTGCAGCTTCCTTTGCTTATGAAACTGTGACAGTTGTATTGTGGTTTGTATAATTTACTGTAACATAAACACACACTTTACACTGCATAACATTTGGCCACAGATGATTTCCTTCTTGAAATGAAAATATGAACAATTAGCATAGCGTATTATTGATCACACTATTAGTTATTTCAATCTATTAGGGCATTTTAAAAAGAAAATTTTAGCTAATGTTGCTCTCCAAAATATCTCTGATGATCTCAGTATGGTGATCTCAGTAGAGTGATGCACATTTTGATTTACAGGATTCTGTAATTGTCATCTGATTTTCATCTGTACTAATGCATTTATTTCAGGGGAGCTGTTCTGGAATAGCTGACGAAAAAAGATGTGACTAATATTTCTCATAAAAAGGAATAAATGGCCAATGGTGCATGAAAGTGCCAAGTGGACATCTGAATACTCTCTGCCTCATTGTTTAACATTCATGTGAAGATTGTAGGTGTCATTCTGATACAAGCCGACATTAGGTTTTGCTTTGTTAATAGTGCAGCTCATTTCAGTATCTCAGTTTCAGGCATGAAACTAATCTTTACTTATCTGGAAAAAACATTTCATGATATACTTTTAGGTCTTCCATTTGCATGCTATATTTTTAACTTCGAACTGAGAAGTTTATGGCTTATTTCAAGATCAGATATGGTATAGCTATAAGACTGAGACATCCTTTCAGACTGCAAATTTTAGTTTAATAAGGACTAAGATTCTTATATCAACATCTGTGACTAGTATTTTACATAATCTTTTGTTCCCTGGGAAACTCCATCCCACCCAGCTGCAGATATGCTTATTCATAGAATCATAGAACGGTTTAGGTGGGAAAGGACCTTTAAAGATCATCTAGTCCAACACCTCTGCTGTGGGCAGGAAACCCACGCTGGAGCGTTCCATTCCTGCAGGACTGCACCCTGTGGAAAGGGCCCATGCTGGATCAGTTCATGAGGAAAGACTCAGATTGAAGAAGTTAGAGGAGGAGTCTCCCATGGGTGTGATGCCATGCTGGAGCAGAGGAAGAGCATGAGGAGGAAGGAGCGGTAGAGACAATGTGTGGTGAATTGAGGACAACCTCCATTCCCAGTCTCCTTGTGCTGCTCAGGGGGAAGAGGTAGGGAAGTCAGGAGTGAAGTTGAGCCTTGGAAGAAAGGATAGGGGAAGGGAAGTGTTTTAAGAATTGTTCTAATTTCTCATTATCCTACTAGGATTTGATTGGCAATGAATTAAATTATTTTTCCCAAGTTGAGTCTGTTTTGCCCGTGATGGTAATTGCTGAGTGATCCCCCTGTCCTAATCTTGTCCTACGAGCCTTTTGTCATTTTTCTCCCCATGTTCAGGTGAGGAGGGGGAGTGACAGACAGGCTTGGTGGGCACTTGGCGGCCAGCCAAGGTCAATCCACCACAGCCACCTTTAAGATTGTGGTAAGGTCCCCCCTGAGCCTTCTCTTCAACTTGTTCAGCCTTTCTGATTAGAGGGTGTTCCAGCCTTCTGATCATTTTTATGGCCCTTCCCTGGACAGCCCATCCCTTCCCTGTGCTGGGGGCCACAGGGCTGAATGCAGCACTCCAGGTGGGGTCTCAGAAGGGTGGAGTAGAGGGGGAGAATCACCTCCCTTGACTTGCTGGCCTCGCTTCTTTGTATGCAGCCCAGGATACAACTGGTTTTCTGGGCTGCAAGCCCACATTGCTGGTTTATATCCAATATTTCATCCCCCAGTATCTGCAAGTCGTTCTCTGCACTGCAGGACCTCTGCAAACCCATTCACCCCGCAGTCTGTAGTGATATTGGGGATTGCTCAACCCAGGGGCGGGACCTTGCACTTGGTCTTTTTCACCTTTATGGGGTTTGCATGGGTCTGCTCCTCAAGCCTGTCAAGGTCCCTCTAGATGGCATCCTTTCTCTCAAGCATTAGCTGCTGCACCACTCAGCTTGGTGTCATCCACAAACGTGCTGAGGGTGCACTCAATCCCACTATGTCATCGATGAAGATATTAAACAGCATTGGTCCCAGTACGGACCCTTGAGGGACACATCTTATTACTGGTTTCCACTTGGACACGGAGAGGTTGACTGTAACTCTTTGGATGTGGTCATCCAGCCAATTCCTTATCCATCTAACAGTCTACCCAGCAAACCCATATCTCTCCAAATTAGAGGTAAGAATGTTGTGCAGGACCATATCAAAAGCCTTACAGAAATCCACATAGATGGTATCAGTTGCTCTTCCCTTGCCCACTGATGTAGTCACTCTGTCACAGAAGGCCCCTAGATTAGTCAGGTACAATTTTCCCTTGGTGAAACCATGTCTCTAATCACCTCCCTGTCTTTCATGTTTTGATATGTCTTCCAGGAGAATCTGTTCCATGAGTTCTTATTCTCTCTTCTTGATTGGCCTGCAATAAATGTGCATGCTGAAGTACAGCATCTTTGATCCTTGGATGGCATCAAATAGAGTTTTTTAAACTTGTGAATTTATACATGTTTTTAAAAAAGGCAGCAAACTGGGTTGATGGTGAGAGAGCATGTTTAAATGAATTAGTAACTTCCAGATGGAGATACCAATGTACACTACAGTTTCAAATATCAAAGCAAGGATGTCTAGGAGCACTGTGGGCATTGCTAAACACTACTATCAGGCACAAGGCAAGGCCAGATAACTGTAATAACTGGCCACTTTTTAAATGTGACCAGCCCTTTTTATCCCCTTACTCCTCTATTTCCTACACTTGTTCCTCCCTGAATTACCTAAATCTCTCCCTTTCCCTGCCTTAGGTTCCTCCCTAAAACATCCCATAAGGAGTGCTGCCTTATAATGCTCTCACCTGCATCCAGGCAGCAACCCCCATTAGTCTGAAATGGGATCTTGAGAGCTGCTCCCAGTGACTCATGCTGGTGGGTTTTACCCCAGACACTGGGGCTGAGAATGTTCTGGGACAGCCCTGAAAGGAGCCCAGACAAGGTGTTCATTACTTGGAGGTCCTTATTGTGGGTTCCTGTAGAAAAGTGAAACTGGGTTAATTAGCATTGATAATATACAGCTGTGGGCTGGCTTCAGGGGCGGTGGGTTGGCCGATGTAGATAAGGTGCAGGTGTGGCTGGTTAAGTTAAGAGGTTGAGAGCCAATGAAGAGAGAGCACCTGAGGAAGAAGCAAGAGGAGGGAGAACACATGCTCTGGATGAGGTGAGGAAAAGGCAGCAGAGGGATTGTGTGAAGAGTATGTTGGTATGAGATGGTAAAAGACCTTGTTGTAGCTGGCTAGTTTGGAGAGTGCTGTGACAGGTTCTCACTTGCTATTTTTCCTCTGTGTTCCTCTGGGTTTGTCTGTAATGAGTTGATGGCTGCTGTGATGGTGATCCTGGGAGTAGCTGGGGCAGGGTATTGTTTGGAGTCTTCCTACCCTCCCCACTATCTTTTTGTGCTCTTTTGTGGGTGTGCAGATGAGATTCTATCACATAACAATCTCATGTCATGCCATGAGGTACAAAGGTGGCTTTGTTTAGTTGCTTTGATGGCTAAAAGGAGGAAGAATGAACCTAAGGACTGGGTGTCTTGACAAGCAGAAACCTAAGGTCTAATTCTGTGGTTGTCTGTGACCTTGGATAATTGAATCAGTCTTTAATTATCAGTGTCTCAGTTTCTATAAGGAATATAAGAAGACATACTGGAATCTCAGGGTGATTCTGAAGATAAACACACAAAAATCTGGATGATATTCAAATGTCAGAACAATTGAATCAAGATAAGTTCCAATGGTCAAATATCAATCACTGAATACTTGGATGGTGGTGACTGATGTTATGATAGCTTGCAGAAGTTTGTAATTTTTGTGCCTGTTAGTTTTTTTGCAGTTTTTTTAGCTAATGAGTAGTTTTAGCTATGTCCCAGAAAACTATTCACAGCAATAGTAGAGAAACACACTTAGTATTTACAAAAATGCTTTTTCTCATAGAATGCTTGCAGTTATAAATGTTTTCTCATTCTTACAAAGTACAAAGTTCTGGAAGCTAAAAGCACACAACATAAAGAGCAAAGGTACGTGCAAGATACTATTAATTGAGGTGTATAACCTCGCTGTTCCCTTGTCCATTTATTTCCTTAAATAACAGGCTTACCTTACAGGGAAATGAAAAAAGGTACAATGGCTAACCCAAACAACACATCTTCTTCTGTAGCTAAATTACTCAACATCAATCATTTAACATCCTACTGTGGAATTCATTCTAGGTGTAATTGTGCTTTGTCACTTGCTTTCAGTTAAGAAGGATTCCATTGTTCAGTTAATGTACCTGAGAAAAACATTGTGACCACTCTAAATAAAAGAAACCCCCTCCATCGTTCAAATTTGTTTTGAAGCAACATAGTCTCTGGACATAAAATGACCATACATAATGATTTTACCTTTGTAGATGCCTTACTCAGTACATACCCTAATGCTTTTAAAATGTAGTTTACCTAGGAATTGTACAGAAGTATTTAACGTCACATGACTTTTTTCAAGTGATCCTTTTTCACTTTCTCATTTTTTGCTCAGAGAAGGGGCTGAATGCTATTAGTTTCAGACATGCTTTGTCCTCATGCAAAATATTCAAACATTTATAATTTATCATTACTGCAAACATTTTTTGAAATTTTGGTTTACTTGTGAATGTTGATATCAAATTTATTACAATTTTAAGCAATAAAAATATTCTCTTTTCTACCATCAAAACCAATCTCTAGTCAAAGTTCCTGTACACCTCTAAAGATGCTTTGCTAAAAAAAAGAGGGAAGAGGCAGGAAAAAAGAGAAAAATATTTTTTCTTTGTAGCTTCGAACTTTTAATTCTTTGTGTTTACACTGCTGGCAAGTAGGACAGTGTTATAAACACTGAAGGATACATTTGGATTCCATGTGTGCATTTATTCTTTAAAGGTGAAACTGAGGTAACCAGTTCAATTCTTATGAGCCTCCAAACAGCATATTGTGAGATAAACTAAATTTGAATGGTAAGCCAGTTGAGAGACCACTTCAAGGAGACCCTATATTCAATAATGTTCAAGGAGAACATTATATATGTTATATATGTTCAGAATTGTAAAGTTTCCATCCCATCCTTGCAAATACATATGATAAATGTTAATTACAATGGAAATTCTAAAATTCTACTGTTAGATAGTGGGATAGATACCAGTGATACCTGTTATCTCCAAAGTGACCATCAGCTGTAGTTAGCTTTAATCACAAACAGGAGAGGTTTTTACCTGTTCCTGGTACAAAAGTACCAGCTAGTTGTGGAAATGGGACAAAGATCCTATTTCCCATGTGCCCTCATTCTTGTGTTGAACACACTTGTCTTAAAACACCAGTTCATCAGCTGAAGTGGCATCAGATCCCCAAATAAGGAATCTCTTAAGTGGAAACAACCTTTCCAGAGGGCATCTTTAGGTACTACTTTTGGACACTCATTTACATCTTTTTCTGTGGGGTAGAAGAGGGAATGGAGGGAATCAGAAATGGGTGAATCTATAATTCTGTAGCTTGGTATCAGCTCACATTAATTACAAGGCTGCTTTTATAGGCTGTTCTATTGAGACATTTTATCACTTTGAAGCCAAATGAAACCTTCCACACATTTTTTTGAACCAGCTAAGATAAAAGCAATATATTCTAACTCTGTCACTATCCAGCTCAGAACTCTTCCATCTCAGCTAAACTTTGAATGTTATCACTGAAAAGCTTATTCTTCTTTGGGTTACATCTTTTTAATTGATTTTACTGTATTTCACATCTATGTATTTTTCAGTTCTTTTTCAAGTTTCCTCATTTTCTATTCCTATTATCCCCTCATTCATCAGGTCTCTTTGTATTCCTACATATAGTTCAGAATTCTAAAGACACTTTTCTCCAGGTGTTTGCACTTCCATTAGCGTATAGTCAAATGGTATTGAGAGATCTTGTTATTACCATTTCATACTGCTCATTGCCATGAGACTAAATTCTCTCATGGAACTTCAAACAATCCATCAACAGTTCTGTCTCTTCATATTTAGATCAAATGTGGGGGATTTTTTACAAACAAGAAGTAATATCTCAAAGCATTAATTACAAATATTGTTTTTTGAAAGTTGTACTTGGACTTTAATATAGTATCTAACCTCAAATGGCACAACAGGCCATGTGAAATGTTGACATTTTTGGATACAATTCTGTTGAGCTAAATTAAGCTGAACCTTTTTATACAGGAGCTCTGTCTAATATGAAGCTGGAAAGCGAACATGAAAATGTATCCGATAAAGCACTGGTGTCCTGTTAATGAAGCTTGATGGCAACGGTTCGTTTAATGTTCTAGATACACACCACAAACATTGCCAAAAGCAATTCTAATTAGATATGTGAAGAATTCCTGTTCTCACTTACTGAAATGTAATAAATGAGAGTAGATCTATGTCAATTTGCTGTATTAGCTTTTAAGCTGGCTTCAGAATGCTGCATTCTGAAGTTAAAAAATCCAACAACTGTGGATAGAATAATAAACACCTCATTTTCTGTACCAAGTCATTACTGAGATCTTTATTAACATTGCTATATATTTGAGCTGAGCTCTCTTCTTTGTATTGTCTGCATATTATGTCTGAAAAATATTTTTAAAGAAGATACGTATATATAAGCTATGATGACACCATACAGCCATTTGACCATATCTGATTACCCCATGCAATTAATTAAAACTTAATGTTGGCTCACATTCATCATTTATCAGAAGTTCATTTGAATAACAAAGGGGATACAATACAAAACTGCATCATGAAACAGAATGGGCATTCAATCTGGAAAATACAAGTGTTTGTTAGGGCTGTATTAGGGCACGACTGCATGATATTTAAAAGGCAGATGAAATTGAATGAATAATAAAGTATTTTTGGAAGGTGATGTTACAAATCAAGGTAATTATTCTTCTAAATAAACAATATCACACGTCCAACAGACCTTAGTATATAACTGAAGCTTCAGCCAATTTGAATTTGCTCCTGGAGATAACATTTTCTAATGAACTATCACTTTCCAAATAGTTTTTAAGAAGCAGGCACACAACAAACAGTGGCAGACTTCCAGCAGGGGGGGTAGGGGGGAAAGAGAGAGTTGACTCAAAAAATGAATGGGCTCACAATGCTACTTGAAGCATATCTTAGGCAGATTCAGCTCCTGAGGCAGTCAAAAAATGAAGCATTCTGGCCAAAAAATGAATCCATTCTGTAGAAATGGCTTGGGACTAACTGTATATTGCAAAGTTGTTCACAAAAAGAGAAAAAGAAAACTTCTGCCTTTGATGGAGGAATTGGTTTGTGATGGACTTGTATGTCATTTTCTCCTCTGCTTGCCTGAAAAATGATGCTTTTCTGGTTGTATATGCTGGGAACTTAATGCAAACAGGAAGCGACAACTTCAGTTGCAAACACTGCAGTGTTTGAGCTTTGTGACTGTAGCCCAAGAGAAATACTAGAATTTCTATTTCCATTGTCAGTTATTATACTAACAAATACAGTTCAGGAGTATTACAATAGCTATAATGAAAACAGGTAAAAGTATCTTGACAAAACCTGCCAATTTTGGTGACTGTCTGTCTATGTATATATACATGTGTGTATTCATGTACATATGCATTTATCTTATGTCGTTACATCACATGTATTTCATCAAAAGTTATCCCTGGCTGTTTTCATGTCCACACTAAACCAGAAGATTGGCTATTTACCTTCCCTTGTGAAGGTTTTAGAAGCAGAAAACAATCTGTTCCTGCAGGCAGTTTTCTCCGCAGTGGTCCAGGGTTGAAGCTGCCTTTTTATATTTGGCTGGTACAACTCTTTAACTAAGCCAGAATCTTTTTGCCTCTAAATTCATCTCAGCTGCCTCCTCTGTTCTGTCTAGTACATGGAGAAAAGAGTACCCCTTTTTTAACCTCAGCTGGAATCACTAAACTCCTTTTGACTTATTTCGTGTACAAAGATGCCTCTTGTCCATAAGGCCCTGTTAACCTGCACTCGTACATCTTTGCAGAGATTTACTGCTACTTTTCTTTAAAGATTCTTAAATAACTTCACTGGTTTTATTAAAATATTTATTCTTGCCTTGAACTGCCTTGCACTGTGGGTCTCCTGCTTCCCCAGTGTCTTTGTTTTATCTCAGTAAGATGCTTTGTCTCAGAACTATGTTTTTGTGAACATGACTTCGCAACATTCCTTATTAAGTTTCTGAAAAACAATAGTAAAGTATTTTAAACTGTATGCATTTAAAGTTAGAGATTTATATTCACCTTATTAGACTTAATGGCATTCATTCCATTTTGCTCAAACAACACAACAGTGAAATTGTGAAAGGAGGCTTTTGTAACACTGCTCTGCCTTCTGTTAGAGATCAAAAAGTAGTTGTCATATGAGACTATTGCAATTATTTATTAGCTTTGTCTTAACTTTTCTTCCATGGTAACAGAAGTAAATGAATTTATATTTACTTGAATATATTAATCTGCTTTAGTTAATTGAAATAATAATGGTAATTTGCACCAAATAACACTGCAAACATTAGCTGCCAATTCGATTTTGGTTAATAAAGGTGTACGTTATGTATGAGCTCTGGGAGAAACAGTGTTTGAGGATTTTGGTTTTTTAATCCACTTGTTCCGTGAAAGCACACAATCCTCTTAGATATCAATAATTCTAAATTAAATGTTTTCCTTATTGGTACCCTGCTCCCTTTGTCTCTGCTACCCCCAAATGAAATGTCAAAATATAGCTAAGTCTCTGTAGTTCAATCTAGTGCCAAATAATCAAAGTTTAAAAATTATATTCTAAAAATGTGATTTTGTGCAAATTTTTGCAAGGACTTTTAACTAAGTACTGAAAAGGCTTTCATATGCTGCCACAGACATTATAATTACCTATGTTTTCTGTATAAAATGTCAGTAGATCATTTTTGTTACTCAGACTCTCATTTGTAAATTAATGTTGTTGATCTGGAATGATCTATCTAACCTCTTTTTTTCTTGAAATTATAAATTACATATGAAGAATTAACTGAAATAGTATATTGAAGGAGAGTAATTTTATAGAGGAAATTAAGATCACATTATTTTGGAGAGTTATACTATTTTTCCAATGCATTCTAGTCTTGTTAAATGTTGAAAGATACTAATTATGAGCAAAAGACAATGAACACATTAGATAAACCTAGTGAAGTTTTTCTAGTCTGCCATGAATAAAAAAGGCTGGGAAAAAATTTCATTAGGCACATTTTATGTTTCTAGAAAATTCTTGTGTTAAATATTTTTTGAAATAAAAAATCACTAGCAAGCAATAATTGTGAAATAAGTTGGACAGATTTTTAAATAGTTAAACCTGAAGAAGTTCTGTCTTTGGTATGCTTTATAAAGCCTCATTATTTAATAAAAATTTATTAATTCTTAATTTGGGTGTGGGGTAGCAATTCTCTCATTGTCTTTTGAGAGAGCACTTTTTTTAAAGCAAAACTCAGGGACCAGGCTTTCGCCAACATGCTCAGGTTTTCCACATGGTCTGCCTTGTGGAAGATGTCCACAGATTTGCTGTTTGGAAATCCTATCCACATGGAGGAAAAGGGGAAGTAGGAAGCACTTGAGAGACTTGCACATGATTTCTGGATGTCCCAAGAGTGACTGGAGCAGTTGCAGAAATATCCAGATTTTTCACCATTGAGGATGTGTTAGTCCTATTGTGTGGAGAGAACCTCAGAATGGCGTAGATAGTTTGATGCATTTAGGATGTCTAACTTTCTGAGCATGAGGACATTGGAGGTATTGGTCTAAGGTTTCAAGAGGTCTTCAAAAGGTCTTATCTTTTTTTCTTAATGAAAAAATTTCTTAGAACAATATTTTTGTGAATATGCTTTTTTTTCAACATCTTAAAACTTTATACATAAGGATGTCCTCTTGTGATATTTGCTGACTACTTGTTTGCCACTTAGATTGAGGGGTAAAAAAGGATAATAAAATAGTGGCATGAAACAAAACCAACTCCCTTAGAAATATTCTGTAAAGTACTTCTTGTGCCCAGAGTAGTATTGAGTGGTAGCAGGAAATCTCGATCCAAAATTTTCATGTGCTCTTCAAAACTTCTAATTATTAAATTAAAAATAAAAATTATTCTAATAAGGACTATTTTTGAATAACTTTTGAGGCAATTCTTAACATATAAACTAAGTTTTTAGTAAACCCCCATGTACAATAGTTTTAATTTACATTTAACTTAATGACCCAAAAGCATTTACATTTGCTGAACCTACCTCATACAGCTGTGAGGTAGGAAGGCATGGCTTAAATAGTTCTAGTATAGAAACTACAGCATCAAGCAGCTGAGTAAAATAACATTTATCTACAGATCTGTCATAACATTGGAAATGAAACACAATACTATGTCTATACTGGTAAACAGGGACAGATGGGAGCCTGAGTACTAGGTTGACATTTTTTGTTTGTTCCCACTTTAGTGGGATTGCTTAAATAACTTTTTGGAGCCCTTGGTAGTTAAACCGTTCAAATGTTACACTATTATTTTTAGTTATTATTTTATTATTGCTATTAGTAGTAGTAGTAGTAGTCTTTGACCTAAATTGTGCTTTCAGTGAGATGGTATCTACCTAGACCAGGGGTCCTCAAACTACGGCCCGTGGGCCAGATACGGCCCCCCAGGGTCCTCAATCTGGCCCCCAGTATTTACAGACACACCCCCCACCCCCCCCGCCGGGGGTTGGGGGGGAAACCAAGCAGCCGCAGATGACTGCCTGCCACTGCATCCACACACTGGCCCCCTGGTTAAAAAGTTTGAGGACCCCTGACCTAGACCAATGATTTTTCAGTGTCTATCTGTAGCCAGTTAAGCTATAAATAGGTTTCATATACATTTCAAATCTTGATACCTGTAAGACGCAACACTCTTCCATCCTTCACAGAAAGTGGATGTGGGGCTTTTAAAGAATCAAAATTTCAAAAAGTTGCATTCAGAAGGTGAAGATTAGCAAATGGCTGCATATTCATCATGGTTGCTAAATTTTAATCCTGAGAGCTGATGTGTTATTTCAAGTGCTGAGTTAACTAAAAATATGATTATATATCACACATTTATTTTAGTGATTGTGCTAAGAGGTAGCGTGGCTAGTTAAAATTCTACTACACCTCACAAAGAAACACCTTTAGTATTCCTTAGTCCTCCCACTTCCTGCAATAAAGGCATTAGGAAGCTGTAAATTAGTCACACAGTCACTTGATACTGTTAAAGTATATTATTAATTTCAGAAAACTACTTCAAAAGATGAAAAATCACAATCTCTTGTTTATCCTGCTTTTGTATAAATATAAAGGAAGCTGGTAGATAATTTAGTGATATCCAGCACTTAATTCAGAAAGAAGGCTCCATGCTCATGCCAAACAGCTACTCTTGTGCAAACAGATAGGTAAGAGTCATATATTTTGAGCACTTTCTTTAAGAAGATGTTTTCTTTCCGGTAACAAATCTCTTGTTACCTTTCTGAAAGTATTCTAAATATGCAATAGTTTACAGTAATTTACTTTGTCTGAAGTTCCATTTCTGCACCATTCTGACAAACTTTAAATTTGGCAGCGTTACCAGTATGGACTTAGCACAGTAGAAAAATACCTTTTGTGATCATTATGTTCTGAACTACAGGTAGTACAACATTCTTTTGCTGGCCCTTAGAGAATATCCTGACAACTGGTTACAGAGTCAACCTTTTCTATTTCCTTCCAGGCACATGATTACTATTGGTTTGGCTGCATTTTTGGGCAGTATGTGGTTAGCATTCCTGTTCAGGTTCCTCTATAGCCTCAGTGTTCCGTGCCTTATTTAAATGATAATTAACAAACCCTATTGTGCAGAAGATGGATTGTGGTGATTCTATGATTTTGGAATGAAAATTCACATGCCATCTCCTTGTGCTGTAAAGGAGCCCACAGTGTGCCGAGAGCACACCTAACAAATGACACTTGGCCTTTAGGCAGAGCCTTCTCTCTTTTCTGCATATGAATAGCTACAGATTTTATGTAGGGCTTAGTTATAAATATCTTCAGAATATCACCTGTAGGGATCTTTCAGATCTAGTGAGATTTGGGGCCTCTACTGTTTGGTGGCAGCAGCCAGGGGATGCAGGATATGTGTAACTGAGTAAGCTGCTTCTTATGCCTGGACATCAAAATTACACAGAAATCTCTCTTTAGGCCTCAAAATAGACTTTGTGCGTCTTGCCCTAAGTAACATTACCAAGGCTGTGAAGAATGTGTGGTGAGAAAAAGCTCATCCCAGCTCAGCTAATTCCTTCCTCTCAAGCCAGGCCCTTTCTTCATGTTTCCAGTGTTAGCGTAGCAGTAATCCCCCAAGGGATGATGCCTGCATTGATGCAAATATCTTTTAGGTTTTTTTCCCCCTGTTCTTTCATATTAGTCCAAAAGACTGAGAATAACTGAACCAGTCTAACCCATCTATGTTGAGATGGAAGGACTAGTGTTGCTGACTACTGGATGCATGCCATTAGCAAGAATTCCATCCTCTAATATCTCAGTATCAAAAATATGTATAGCTTCAGCAAACAATGCACTTGGTCTTGGTAGGTTTCTGTTAATAATCTCTAAATGTCTTCTCTTTCCATCATTTTTTCTCTTTTATTCCCCCTCTTCTTGTCCTCCCCCCAACACATACATGCACATTCCCAAGAACATCCCAGCATTTTGATTGAGACAGCTTTAAATTTATCTGGACCTGAACAGTGTCAACAATTTCAAATAAGACAGAGGGGAAAGTGTGCTTCAAGAAACAGACTCCTGAATTGCATAAGGTATTAAACAGATGGGAAAATGGGCAGAAAACTGAAGCATGAAATTTAATGTTATTAAGAGGAAGGGAATATTCTGGTTTTATTGTCAGTTCCTCATACTACTTAGCAGAAGAAGAGGAAAAGGTCTAAAAATAAACTGCTGTAGTAGGGCTACAGAAAATACGTAAGAAAGAACGACTTGCATCAGGCTTGTTTTAGAAAAATAAATAAATAAGGCCATTAAAGAAGATGGGTGCAGTCATCAGAAAACCTCTGACATTAACTTTTATGAAGCAGTTAAAATTCTCACTGCAGCTCCAGATTTGCATGTGAACTATGACCAATCATTCACTCTGAAAACAATATGAGATAAATCTACAATTTAGCTTGTGTTCTGTATGGCTCAATACAAACGAATCAAACAATATGCAATAAATTTCATGGACTGTTAAGTTTTAGTTCTGGTGATGTAAATCACAGGTGGGATGATATTACAGGGAGATATGCTATTGCGTTGATGAAACAGTAAAGCAGAAAGTCAGATCATGTTCTGAAGCCTGGCTACTCAGTATAGTGACAAATATGGTAGAGAGGTAAAGAGTTACGGAAAAAACAAAAGCTTATTTCCTCAAAGAAACTCCCACAAACAGCAGCTGTGAAACTGCGTGTTTAACCCTCCTGTAGAGAGACTGCAGCATGTAATTGGTGAGCTCCACTCAGTGACCAAAACTGCTAAGAGAAAGTTCCTGGAGTAACAGTTCAGGAGTATACTATTATGATTTCTTTCAAGCTTAACTAGTTCTGTCATATGAAAACAAAAGTTTTTTTGTTTTTTTTTTTCCTCTGGTCTTGGGGTGGTTACGTATTTTGATTTCATGACAATATTGGTTCTGTTTTGCTCATGATTGGAAGATCCAGCATGTCATGAAGCAAGATAGGTTTATATTTCTGCTATATGCAGATATGATTGTCCTGTTAGCTAGTATTTACATGAGATTCTGAAATAATGCACATTCCACAGTAAATTTGGAGTTTCCAATCATCTGCTTATTCAGTGGATGTAATTTGTGTGGATTTCACTATAACTTTTCTTCTTAATGGTCTCTTCTGTACATATCTGCATATAGTATCCACCTTATATTCTTCTTTTGTGTTTCCTCAGTTTTCTTGCCACTTTAGATTTGTCTTATAAGAAGCATACGTTTTAGAAGATTCTTTCCTTGAAACCTATTTCTTTTTAGATTCTGAATAGAAAATAAACACTCTCACAGACACCATTTACAGTCCTGGCACAGACTAACTTCCAACTATCTACTTCAGATTAAGTATGTAAGGGATCTGATAATTTGGGGGAGTTTGCTTTCTGTACTAAGGTCACCAGACCTGTACAATCCAGTAACTGAGCTAGAAAACTGAGGAAAACATTCCCTCAAGAATTTAAAAAATGTCTTTGATTAGTGATAATGCATACTTCAGTCCTTCTTTCATTTTGTTCCAGTCTGGGATCAGACTAGTAAAATTTTACATTTCACTTGAATAGTTTTGACTTATAATGAAGAATATTCTGTTCCAGGTTCTAGGTGTGGGGTATACCTCATTTACAATCTACTTACACTGCACTATAAAATCTGTTGTAGTGTACTGAAATATTACTGTTCAATAAGATCAAGGTTTTGAGAAAAACAGGGCAAACAATTCTTTTAAATCTAATTAGTGGCATGAGACCTCTGTCAACCAAGCATGAAAGACTGTTGGTAGGCTTCAAATGCAAGAAGTTCACAATCACCCAGGCCTTTTAAAGGGGTGGTGGCTCATAGAAAATGAAGGATGTTGTGAAACATCTTGACCCAAAGGCTATATTTTGGTCTTTTCCTGCTTATCTCTGAGGAAGGGAACTTAACTTCAGCTGGAGGACTAATGTCCCCATAAGCACAATAAAAACAAAGCACAGCAGTAGCAAAAAGTGACTCAAAATGATAACTAAATTTCAAAAGGATGCTGAACTCAGTTCTGATTACACTGTCTCAGTAGTTATTAAGAAGTTAGTTCAAACTTTTCAGAAAGAATGAATAAAATATTTTTAGAGAAGAAAACACAAGAAAAAATCATAAGAATAATGAGAGGGAAAAGGGCATAAAAATAAAATAAAAATAGAGATGAAGCATGTACTTAAAAATTTATACCCAAAGCCCTATAAAATCTATTTCTTTTGTCACCCAGGAATAAATCCACTGACCACTATCTTTGTAGAAAAACAAATCGGCAGCTGTGCCTCTCTGCTTATCGTTAGAGAACTCTCTCTGATGTTCTCAGAAGCGACTCATTTAGCCTGCCTTAAGCAAATGTCTCATTAATAATCTTACTTTGTTTTTGTTGGTTGGTTCATTAAGTTCATGCATGCATAAAGTTGCTGTTGCTGCAGATAATGTGCAAAGCCTTTATAAACCAAGGCTTTTCAAACTGTTAAAACATTTATTAATTCAGGAAAATGCTACACGTTTCTAGAATCTTCCTTCAACCAAGGCTTTTGTTTAGTCTTTTGTTCTTCACTTCCACAACATGCTTACTGACTCTTCAGATTTTCTATTTGAAATCAGCTCTCTACTGTGAAGACATCTTTTCTAGCAAATGCTTTTCTCTGCTCTTTCCCCACCTTTTTTTATTTGCACCTTGAGCCCTTGGGGATGGGGGCTAGGATACCAGGGTGATGGGCATGGCTGTGCAAGTCCCTGCTTTCTTTGAACTGCATTCAGAAAATAGAACAGTTGTAAGTATGTATCCAAAATTTTAAAATGCTTTATAATATCTGCATTGGAAAACTGAATCAAAATGTTTTGTTTGCTTCACAAATGTTCCATGTGACACAAAATAAAACAGTTCTGAAGACATTAGTGAGAAAAGCAAAAAAGGGAGAGTGAGAAAACTACTCTTCTGAGACAGTGCTTTAGCTTCCTAAGCTGTAGGGAGATCCTGGGAAAGTGCTTTCAGTTCCTTGTACAGATTTTGGCACACTTTGGATAAATTCTTAGGTATTTGCTAGTGCATCAGCTGGAATCCATAAACAAGGCAAATGGCCTAACAGCCAGGCTGGAATAGTTTAAGCAGTCTGACTTAATGACTATGTAAGTATTTTTATACAAAGAGGAAACACATAAGCAAAGACTGTGAAAGCTCTGCCTCTGAATGTCTAGATAGCCCGTGATTAAAACATTCATGCAAGAAGCAATGTCTATGAGATCAAATTCAGGTCCTGTATCAAGCAGAGGCTTTGAACTTTCTTTCCCCCATGTGAATTTCTGCTAAACAAGCTATAGCATTTCTAGGACTGGACCATGTGTTATTCTTTTCATTTGCACCATTCCAGTTTCTACAAAGTTGAAGTGTGGGCTTGAATATGCTGACAGGGAGGGTGGAATTTGGCTTATGTCTGTGTAACCAGCTCACTGCTGAGGAACTTAATACAAGCTGCTGACATCACCTTTTTCTATGATTCTTCTTTAAATTTAGCTTTCCCAATAGTTGTCTAGGTAAAATTATCGAAGAAATTAACCTGAATTCAAGCAGTAGTTTTCTCATACGGAAAACCAATTTTGTGTTCAAAAACAAAACCCAAAAAACCCTCAGATGTAGTGCCAAGAGGTGTTCAGAGAAAGGTAAGGGACATGCTGTTACTAGGCAGGATAGAAAAGATTTGAGGAAAAGAGACTCTGAAGGAGACCAAGCAAACAAAAAACCCCCTTCATGTTAAAGGTATAGCTATGCTCATGGCATTCACGAGTTTAACCCGATTGCCTATGTGGGCATTTGAACATAAGGCAGTTATTATCAACTTAGACTCTTAGGTATCCTCTGCTCTATTAATGTTAGCTGAGCAAGACAGTTTATTTATTTCACCCAGATTAAATTGTTACTTCATTGTGTTTCTGGCTGATTATGGCTGGGTTCTTCCTCAGCCAAGTTAGGCAAAGACTAGCAACAACCTATGCCCTCTCACACTACCCCCAGAAAGAACATCAGCACTGTGATAGACCATTTTAGTCAATATTTGGATTATTCTATTATTAAATTCACAATGTTATTCAATTATTATATTCAAAATTTCACTATTTGTAATGTGAGTCCAAAGAGACATGACCACATAGAACTCCCTATATTGGACTGGAATCACTAAATATACTATGCGGATAGCTTTAACAGAGATTACTTTCAAAATTCACATTATTTTTCTGTCTTGGCAATTCATCCTTTTGTCCCTTCCAAATGGAAATTTTACATAACAGTTTCAAAAGTGGCTGAATTACATGAAGATCTTAGTCTCAGTGCTACTGATTTGAAATGCAGTTTCGGCTCCTAAATCACTTAAACGATTTTGATAAAAAAAGCTGCCTTTTTCTTCTATGGATTTGCGAGTTGCATTTTATTAGCAAAAAAATAAAATTAATGAGGCTTGTAGTTTAAAATAAAAAAAATAAACCCCTGCAATAACACCTGAGAATTTGTATGGCAGGGCTGGATCTCATTATTTCAGGCATTCTTGGTATTTTTGCTTTTCAGTCCTCAAGTTCATTTAATGCAGTTGGCGTATGACACAAAAAAGTTGTGATTTTCTAATTTACCAGTTCACCAGTGCAGACTTTGTAGACTTACTGTCTTTAAAGTAATGGAGTGGAATTCAATATATATTGTATTTTCTTTTAAAGGGAATATAAATAGCATGAAAATTGTACTTTGCTTGTTTCTGATGCTCGAATTTCAAAATCTTGCACACTAGGATAGATGGCATCAGTCCACACAAGTAACATAGCTCCTTATGTACTATTTCAGAAGAAACAGATAGTCTGGCAAGATTCCTGCTGGATTTAAAACTAGGTAAAGTGATTTTTGAAAAGGGTATGAATGAACATGAGACAATTGGTAGGTGTCTATGGAGAAGCACCTTGCAATAATGCTCTCTGAATGATTTGGTCCAGCACATTTATTGATTTTGTGTATGTTACATGACATAACATACACATAAAACTATGGGTGCAGGACCTCCCACCTAACATGAGTTCAGTGCACAGTGCATTCATGAGTGAGGCCGTAAGAGTCGGTCTAAAGAGAACAATATTGTCTCAACATTGCCAACAGAGACCTGGAGATGGAATGTGGTCCTCCTGGACACCAAGTGACAAAGACCCTGGGAAAGAGAACTGCATAGTACAAGGAGTACTATGCCATTCCCTGCCACCTGGGATTGAAAGGAACAACTACAATAAGGCTGCATAACAGCTGTCCAGAAGATGGATGACAACCGTGGTCATAACAACGAACCAGAAAACATAAACTTCAGGTCAACTTTCTTCATTATAACATCATTACAATACAAAACCACACCTCCTGGTCTGAAGCTACCTGCCTCTAAGGCAAACCACGCCTTGGGAACTCTTTGGACATGCTTGATAACCTGGCTCAAGAAGGTGGAGACTGGCAACAATCCATGGACCAGAGGAGGAGCAAGGTGTGTTGCTTGGCATAAAAGATGCCTTCTTAGCAACTGAACTTTGGAGATCTTCCCCACCAAGGATCACGACAATTGGAAGGACCGGCGGGATGCTGCCTGGACCCGGGACCATTGGGACACCTTGGACCCATTGTGGTAGCTATAGTCCTCTTTCCTTTTCTTTTTACTTTAACTTTCCTTTACTTTGTCTTTCTACCTATAGCAAACCGCTTTATGGGCAAACAATAAAATTGTGCTGCTTAATTGAAGCATAACCCCTTGGCATGGTCACCTTGATTTTTGCTCTTCGAGATCATAGTTAATGAACCATCACGAGTCCACTGCGGGGACCACGACAGAGGCACCAGGTGAATGCTGCTGGTGCTGCCATTTACATGCACTCTAGGTTACTAGCAAGAGCTTGCAATCAGGTAGTACTCTTGCCACAAAGGTTAGCAAGTTCTTCTGGTGTCTGTTACTGGTTTTATTCTAAAAGTATTAGCTAAAGAAAATGGCAAATCAAGGGAGAGGAGAAACAAAGCAGAAGGGCAGAGAATTTAGAACAATGTAGAGTGCAGGCAAAAAACCAGGAGGGATTTGGAAGCATGAAGAAGCCCAGAACCACCAGACAGTATTTGGGTGTGCAGGGCTATCAAACCTGAAGAAAACTGACATATTTAGTTCTGCTGAGTTTGCTTCTGTATGGGATTTATTTTGGGAGTAAGACAGCAAAATATAGATGTCTACATGCATGTATCCGTATGTGCATGGGTGTCTAAGTTCTCATATTTAATGGAGATCTAGTTAACAGAATCAGTAGAGCCTGGCGAACTGTTAAATATGGCAACACTGGATAGAGAGACAACCCGGCATTTCTGTCCTGGTGGCTGGGCCAGGTGGGATACAGCAGGGCTACCCCAGGTGGCTCTGCACAGCTGTGTGGACAGCTCAGCTGTATCCTTACTGGAATTTCTTTCTTGTGAGAGTTACACGGATACGTTTGGGATTTTTTTTAATGGTTGGACTTGATGATGTTAAAGGTCTTTTCCAACCTAAATGATTCTATAGTAACAGAGGTACATCCCATCTCCACTTCATTTTGTCTCAGGGGAGCCAGAGTCATGCTTGGTTGACCTCTGTGTTGTAATGTTTTTTTCCCTTCCAGTGTTTCTGAAAACTAGATGTTCTTTAGTTTCTGAGATAAGGTTGCGCTTCTGAGAAATGTAAAGTTTTCTATGGAAATATTTTTCTCTTGCCCAAATGACTTTGTCTCTTCATTATTTCAAAGGATTCTAATACTGGGAAATTAATTGTTTCTTGTCCTGCACCTTTACTCTAGGAAAATAATTGAACTGTATAAAAGAATCTTCTGTTTTCAGGATGGAATGAAGGGTGCTTACCAAATTGAAACATTTACTTTAAAGAAAAAAGCAATTAAAAGAAAATCATGAATTGGGAGAATTTCCCCTTTTCCAACAATTTGGATGACCATTTTTTGCAGCTGACTCACAAAGCGACAATGGATGTTGCTAGTGGTGATGTTTTTCAAGGGACTATCATCTTCTGGAAACCTTTTGGGTTTCTGAAATAGTAAGGTATAAGTACCTGGAGTAATTTTGTGATCAGAATACTGTGAAGGAAAGTACATCAGTGTGCTACGTTATGAAGCTCTTCAGCAAGAAAGCTGTTAAATGTACATTTGAGGTTCTTAATCATCTGCAGTGTGGAAGTCCCCCAAGACTTTGGCAAAAATCACAATTAATTGTGAAGTTTTACTTCAGTTGTAGTCTTGGTAAATCTTTAATTAAAAGGTAGATGTAAGAGCCAGATTGACATCATGAGAATAATTATTTTCAGGGTGATGGCAGGGTAGGAATAAGAGTATTTCCAAAAAGAGCAACACTATATGAAACAAACTGAAGTTCATCATTAATAATGGAGAAGAGTAAGATCTAATACATTGTGACATGATTTACTTAACAGAATCTCCATTGCTCAAGTGATTTCAAATTGGATTTACCAGGAGAAGCAATATTATATTACATCACAAAGTTAGCAAGTATGGACAATATTGCATGATTTTTATATCTCCATTGCTATTTCTAATGAGTAAGCAAAGAAACAATGCCATTATTTTCAAAGCACCTTAAGAAAAAATGGAAGAAGTTCATATTTGTCTTTTCTTACTCCCATGAGAGTCACAGTGGCATCATCAGAAAAGATATAAGTAAGCTGTGGTTAATTTATCTGTTTAGAAACGTTCTGTGACTGAGAAAATATTCCATCCATTCAAGTGCCTGCTAATTGCAGTAGCAGTGACTTCTTTCAGCAGAGCAGGATGATATAGTACTGCATATTGAAATCTTCAGTATGACCTCAGCTCCTACTCTCCTCAGCGTCAAAAATGTTTGCTTTAAATTGTCCACGTGCAAGCTTTTTCTGCTCAATAACAACAGCTTCAATGATGGCTGCAGTAGCAGAGGATTAATAATGGTATTGTGTTACTCTGCAGTTCACTGGTTTGGCCTTCCATCCCCCGGTTTATCTACCCTAGGAACAAATTATTATCCTGTAATAATATGAAAAGGTACTATTATTGCTTAATATAAGTACACTTAAAATCATTATTAGTAGTGTGTTTGGTAGGGTTAAATCATGAGGTCTTTGATGCCAACTTCAAAAATTACATCTCTGATTTAAATAGAAAAAATGAGATGGTTGCTTCTCTCTAATTAAAGCCAAAAACATATCTATAGTGCTTGGCAATCTTCTGTCACTTAACACTGTATTACAGAAACATTTATTATGTTCATTATATTGTAATCGCAATTATATTCACTGAGAGTCCAATCCTCAAAAATCTAAGCTGCCTGAAGAAAAGAATCATGTTTGAAACCAAAAGGAAGCCTATGCTGCACCAAACTGAAGGTGAAGTTCATGAACCTGTTAGATATTTAATCAACAGAGTCCATTAGTCCTTTTCTCTGTGTGATATTATCAGCTGCCATAAGCATCCTCACTGACCACACTCAAGGGCTCAGTTTGCAAGGACGTAACTGCAGGTGCTTTCCAAAAAGTGAAGTGATCCCCTTTGGCTGGTCCCTGAAATTTTGAGCTGTCGGTGTAGCGGAAAGACTGTATTTCCATTTCTTAGCCTTTTTCAGGCAGGCAGTGGCAAGCAATAACTGATGACTGGCAAAGCGAAAGGGATCTCTGGCTGGTTTTACTCTTGTGGGGAGCAAAAGCAGCGTGGCATGGACAAGGCACCAGCTGAGCTGAAAGTTTAAGAGAAAGAGTTACCTTGGATCATTCTGAAATTATCTCCTATGTCTCTTATTTTTTGTGTGAGACAAGTGTCATTGCTGCTTCCTTCTTTCCGGACTCATCTGTATTCAAGTTCTTTCCATTTTGGCTCTAAACATTAGCACAATCATGCTTTGCTTGCACGAATACTCACTGGAAAACTGATTTAAAACTTAAAAGCCTGAATAATTATTATAAGATTTTTTTTAATGGGGCATTTGATTGCACAATGTAGAGTTCACACTGTGTTAGTTAGTTTCTTAACTCAGTGGAGAGAAACAATTTAATGCAATCTAACTATGTGCAAATTGTGAATATTCACGAGCTTTGGTTTATTAGTTCTTCAAGAAACCTGTGAAAGTTTCAAAGTCCTTATTCACCAACACATACAGAAAAAAAGATAATTACTATGAATTATTCAGTTCTTGTTTGCAGTAGGAAGGAAACGCTTATAAAAGGTGAAGTGACTACTTCTGTTTGTAGATCAAATACAGACAGCAGCAGTGAATACAAACTGCTGAATGAGTGCGCAATATAATTATACTTAGAGAAAATAATTCAGAAAAGAATTATTCTACTGTTTGAACAAAACAGTGGGTCAATTCATCTGTGTAAGATCATTATATCTTGTGAATAATATACTTTCAAAACATTCAGAGCACAGCACAGAAGACATTTGTAGTCTCACAAATGTATCACTAGTTGTTATTGTTGTAATTTACCAGACAGATCCTGCTGTTTCACTAAGATCTCTGCCTATGCCATTGAAATCAAAGGAAGCTTTGATTTTAATGGGAACAGGATCAAGGTTTAGCCACTCAACATGTCCTTGAGCCAAAACAAAACTTCCAAGGAGGTTAATGTCGAGAGTGCTGTTTTGATTGCATAATGATGCCAACAGACAAGATAGGAAAAATCATTGGGCTGCACTGAAATTGAAAGTGTACGTGTCTATTTTAAACTGCTAATACTTCATCTAACCTACTGTGCTGAGCAGTCACAAAATGAACCTACGCGGTGGCTGAATTGCTGTCCATAAAGCAAAAGGAAGTGATAGAATGTTATTCCATTTCTATAATATAGTTATTTCTATGTTATTGCAGCAATAGTGAAAAATTTACAGTACCCCAACACTGAGATGCTGCATTTTGGGAATCATTTACAGATATATTATTCTAAAACAGTATTTTCTGTGAAACAGTGAGATGCAATTTTTACAAAATGAAATTATTCAGCAAGGTGATCAAAAATTTACTCCCTGGGTAGATTTATCCACCAGTACAATGGCAAACACTGACTAAAGGCACAGCCTTTCAAAAGATTAAAGTACTGAGAGTTAACCTTTAAATTAAATTCCTGTATAATCATATTTACTGCATTCTCAGTAGCTCTTCGTGGCTTGAGATGGTGCAGCATTCTTTAGGATCTGATTTTAACAGGTGAATTCTCCTGAACAGGTACGATCCTACAAGCAGAAAAGCTACGGGAGCATATCCAGTTAAATTCCAGGAAAAATGCTACTGTTCTGCCAAGAAGTTTTGAAAATATGGGGATCTCCTAAACAGTTTGAAGGTGTTCACAAAATATTTATTTTTTAACTGTATTTTCTTAATTCTATTCTTGAGAAAGCCTAATTCCAGTTCAAAATAAGTTTGTGTTAAACATTTACAGTAATATACACCAATTATAGGACTGACCTTGGAGTATGTTGGTTTTTTTTCCTGCCACCTTATGCCATAACTAGAGAAAGAGGAGAGACTGTAGTCACAGAATAGTCAATGTGATTGTCTGCTCTGCCACGTTGCTCAGAACTCAAGAAAAAATCTGAATCTAGTTTCAGATTCAGGACTGAATTTTGCAATTTACTTTATCACTATTGTGAGTCAAACACTCCTATTCATTATGGTGAGTCAATCTATATATTTGCCAGTCAGCTGGAAGTTATACTAAGTAAATGGATTAATTTACAGCACAGTTGCAAAAGTATGTGTTTCATAATTTTTCATTTTACTTGTGAAATTTGTCTTCATATGCTGTATTGCAGCCTCACAGGAGTTATTTTCCAATATTCTGTTAACTATTACTATTTATATATTTTAATTTTATTCCACAGTTTCAAAGTTGCTTCCATAATCTTGCTGAAATGCTTCATCCATTAATAGCAAATTTTTCATACTGAGAAAGATAATAAGAATAGATAGGAAGATATAAAATAGTCTTTTCAAGACTTAATGATGCAAATCAGCCAATGCATCTGTGCATATTAATTCAAAGCATTCCTACAGTTACGAAAACAAAAACCTGTTCTTCTAAAACAATAGCAAATGCAATTAATTGAATGTTTTAAGGGAAATTGTACTCTTAGCTATTTTTTTTAAACAATTCATAAAACAATGCTAAGGTATTCAGTGGGTGTAAACATCTGGTGTTTATGCTTTTTCTGCAGTAGCACAGCTGACTAATTGTTTTCCAGGTGTCATGGAAAAAAAAAATTGGTTAATCACCCAGTCAATTTAGCCTAATGTTCTGCAACTGAGAGCTGCTGCTTCAAGTGTTGTGTGTGTATGAATATGTACAAGCCTGGACACATGCACGTAACCATATTCTGGACCTCATTTTGCTCCTTACAAGATGGAGAGGTCCAGACTTTGACAATGAAGTTGCACTGATACAGATCCAGGACAAAGACTTTGTGGCAAAGAGATGAACTTGAGAATAGACAGGATGAAGGAGCAGACTAAAGCATATATTTAAGTTCTTTACTGACACAGATCAGAGAGACAAAAAAGATTGAACCAGGTTGAATCTCTTGTAATTTGTAATTGCCTAAAACATGCTAAACTGAAGACCTGGAATGTTAATAAGGTTTTGGAGAACTGGATAACCTGGTCTAATACTCATTATCACAGGCAAGACCATTGCTGCAACCTTCTCTTTTAATTAATGGGCTCCTCACTGCTGTAGGGGTGAGGGGGTGGGGAGGGGAAGCTGTGTATCAAAAGCCATGATTAGCATTTCTCAGTGTGTTTTTCTTGATATTTGATTTTTGCATGGTTACTCATTTGAATCTCCCATAGACACCTACCATTCTGCTCTTTAATTTAGCAGAGTGGGTATTGGGTGGATTCATGGAGGGCTAAGGAACTGAATTTTCTCTGGCTGACCTCTAAAGGACAGTTATTCTTCTGAAGCAATGCCTTCTTTTCCTCATCTGATGTTGTGACCCAGAATTCATGACCCTGCATATCATTGATACAGATATGTTACACATGCTTATTTTCAGAAGAATTTTTGGAACTCTTTTTGAGTCCTCCCCACCCTTCCCCCAAATACAATACTGCACAGTAACATTTAAAACACTGTATAGAAAAAGGAGTTACAGGTTAATACAGGATGTGGAAAAATACAGTATGAAAGAAGTGGTAACTAGCCAGAGAACAGAAGGGGGTGAAGCAGCACGGTATGGAACAGAAAGGTAGCTGTGGTTTGAGTTGGCTGGCACTGAGCGTCATAGAATCATTTATGTTGAAAAAAACCTTTAATATCACCAGAGTCCGATCGTTAACCCAGCACTGCCAAGTCCACCACTAAACCATGTCCCTAAGTGCCACAAATCACCCTTCTGCCTCATCTGCTCCCCATCACTTCTGCCTCTCTTGTCCCCTTGCAGCCCCATGCCGGAGCCCCTTTTGCTCAGGTGTTGTGCACGTGTTTATTTAATTCATTAAACATGTTGTTCATTTAATGGCTCTTTCTCTTCCCCTGGAAATACCTGACTGCAGAGCACATTTACAATGTAATCACATGTGAATACAGCAACTTCAGACATACAAACTGGGCTAAATTTATCTATTCAGGTTGACAAGGGCAATGACACTGCAGAATTTCTTCTGTTCAATCCCTTTAAATTAATATCTGGAATCCATGGCTTCATATTTTTCAATCTAAAGTTAACTTGATTCACGTTAGCTTAGTTTAGTGTGACAAGCGCAACAGTGATTTTCGCCGGTTACAGAGTATATAGCACACGTATACGTGTATATATCTATATACAGACACACATAGATGTGTATATATCTGAATTTATGCATGTGTATTTGTATAAATATATACTATATACATATACATGTATCTGTGTGTGTGTAAAATCTCATGGAATATACCAAAAACATGCAAGAGCCAAAATACTAAAAGCCATCTCTAGAATAGTTTAGAGAATTACATACAAATTTAGTTCTCTGGACTTCAGCCGTCTGCCAATTTCCTTTTCTTTTTTTCTTTTATGTATTCACCATGTGTTATTACAGTATTTTTTTCTCTTTATATCATGAAACACATCTCAACATAGTTGTGTTGTTTTCACATTATGTGTGTTTGCTTTATTTTTTTCTTTGATTACTTTTTTTTTCCTGTCTTCTGAATAATTATGTGGAAAATATTTATTGGCAGGTATTTTGTTTGCAGAGGAAATACACAATCATCTGGATTCCTTACAAATGGAATTACAGGATCATTTAGGTTGGAAAAGACCTTTAAGAACATCAAGTCCAATAGTTAACCCAGGACTACCAAGTTAGCTTCTAAACTATGTCCCTAAATGCCACTTCTACACATCTTTTAAACACCCCCAGGGATGGTGACTCAATCACCTTCCTGGGCAGCCTGTTCCAATGCTTGATAACCCCTTCAATGAAGAAATTTTTCCTAATATCCAATCTGAACCTGCCCTGGCCCAACTTGAGGCCATTCCCTCTTGTCCTGGGGTTTGTTGCTCTGGGAGAAGAGGCCGACACCCACCTCGTTACAACCACTGCAATAATCACAGTCTGGATTCTTCACAGAAAATTAGTGGATCAAATTGTAGTGACAGGTGAGGGAGGAGGCAGGTAACCACAGGAGAAGGAGGAGAGGTAACGTACCATCTAGGGACAGCCTGTTTCAGCTTGAATGGAGCAAGAACTGGGAGCAACTCATTACTGAGAGTGCCCCATGGGTGACGTTTCTGTGGGCCCTCGTGAAGGTAATCTCCATAACCATATCTTGATATTAAGTTAACTGCATTGCTTCAAATGCAGGTTTTTTTAGGCACAGTTGGTATGCTGAATACTAAAAATACTTATTCAGGGGATCTTCAGGCCCAACCTGATTTTTAGGATCACAGTGACTAAATCATAGTTAAATTGTATGAAGTTAAGGAAACTACTACACTTGCTCGACTTGACATATAGACAGAAGCCGGCAGAAAACTTTGTAATATAGTGTATTTCTACACAGCCTGTGGGAGAAGCAGAAACACCATGTTAATCCTGGGCCTGAACCTGTGGTCATGGCCAGGCTCTTCCCACATCTGCAGTTAGCACTAGCAGTGATCGCTCTATTAATGCTCTGGAGAGCAAATAAAGATGGAGGAGGAAGATGCAACAATAGCTGTGCTGATTAAACAAGGTGCCAATTGCAGGCAGCCTCAGCATAATGTTGGGTTTTAGTGCTGTTCTGCTCTCACCACTATACTACATGGGCAACATTTGCACTTTGTAAGGGCCAGCTAGAGGGAAGAGTAGGCTTGATCACCAAGGCATCTTCCTTCATCTGCATTGCCCAATGCAGAGACCAACCACAGACTGCTTCCAAAACTGATGTATTGTGTGAAGGTTGGACTGTTCTGGAAAGCATTCCATAGATCTGATTTGGTCTTGGGACCTACAATGCTTACAATGTAAAGCGAGAAGGTTTTGGTGTCCTGGGCAGTCAGAGGCAAGCAACCACAGACCTTAAACTACATGGTCCTCTTCTGGTAAGAATCTAATTTAAATGTCATTACTACATCTCTTCAGTAGTAGTCAAAGTAGCCAAAAAACATGGACATGTGACATCTACCTGCTCAGGACAGCAGAAATTCTGAATACAGACCCCTGTTTAAACACAAGGCAGAAATCAAGCTTGCAAAGCCTTTACATGAAAATATAAAGTCTATTGGCAAACCTGCATCTAATGATTCTTTCTTATAGTCTGACATTAATAGTGTTAGCATGTTGAAATTCAAGACATATTATGATATTGCCCTTCTCCTTTTTATCCCTCAAAAATGCTTTAATGGCCTTTAAAAACCAGCATAATCAAGCTGTGATTCTATTGTCAACAGTCGAGAATAAATCTTTCTCTCTGGCATTTAGTTATTAGGTAACATAGTCACGTTTCTTTCAACTGTGCTGTGAACACAGAATAAATGGCTTGTGATGTTTAGCACTCTTGGTTAAAATCCCATTTTTATGGTTCAAGAAAAGTGCTATGACCCATGCACTGCACCTACTGATTTATCTGCACAGCAGCTTGGGTACCAAAACAGTTTTAAAATACTTCTGAAAACATAACATGTGTTATGACTGAAAACCAAACAACAATAAAATAACACTGTTGATTTTCTGGCAAGTGCAAAAATTCAGAGAAATTCCTTAGAAAAAACTGAATGCAAACAAAACAATGTATGTCATCTTAAAGGCACCTTGCTTGAAAGAATTTGTAAACAGTACAAAAGACTTATCACATAGTAATGTCAAGGAGCAAGTTCAGACATCCAGAGATCTGAAAATGTTGAAGATAATTAATTATTTAAATGATTTTTTCTCCTAAAAAATCTGAAAATCTTCCCTAGTGAGCACACACTATGGAAAGGGCTAGGAACAGATTTATACTCTTGACGATGTCACTACAAAGAGTTCAACCCACATCAGGTCGACTGTAATACTGGCAGGTGGTCCTACGACATGAACTGATTCCCAGTTACAGCCTGGTTTTGGATGTCATGCAACTTTTTTTAATATTTTTTTTTTTTTCAAATTACAGCGCATACCAAGTTAATGCAGTCTCACCTGCAGAGCTGCCACTCTGGAAATTTCTTATGTGTCATTCAAAGGAGGGCTACTACTCATTCAGACTTTCCTGGAGTCCTAAAATTTCCTGCTGTATAGACTTTGCTTAGGTAAGTTTGAGCATTTTTTCAGGAATAAAGGTTAAAGCAGAGCAGATATGGGCCTTCCCTACCAGTTCCAGCACCAATACTGTTCTGCTGTATAACCAAATTAATAGCCTTTCCTCTGCTCCATGCTACTCTGCATCACCCTTTTATGCAGTGGGGAATACATTGCTAAAGAAATGCATTTCAGAACAGAAAGCTAGTTTGGAAAGTGAAAACTGTCTACTGTAGATATGTGGAAAAGCTAATTTAGAGCTGTCTTAGGTATCTTTAACAAGACGGAGTTTTACAGAAGCTGTAGCAAATCTTACCTAGATTATTTAACCCAGGTTTCTAGAGTCCAAATCCAAGTGTATGAGCTGTAAGAATTTCTCTCTAACACCATGCTTTCCAGCAAAGACTAAATAACTACTTTCTACTGCTAGGGTCGTGATTCCTTTCTCTACTCCATACTTCCCCTGATGAGCTAGAGGGTTCACCTCCCTCAGCAGCGATTCACTCTTAAAGGGGGGAGGGTGAGATGTTACTTTGCTCAAACCTGTGGCTAGCCCCTGGCTGCATTATGAGAATGATGAGGAGTTGCTCTGTCTGTGCTCCTGTACCGAAGAGGCTTCAAAGGAGACAGGGCTTTGACCTTGCCCATATGTTGGCCAGCAGACCTGGCTGGCTGAGCTGGCGTTTCTCCAGGAGCAGAGGGATTTTGCACTGCCCAAATTCAAGGCCATGTCCACTAAGTTAAAACTATTCATTCAGTGGTATAGCCGTGCAAGAAAAGCTCACTCACAATGGGTCTTCCAAAACTTTCCTTTAAAACAACACAGAGTTGCGGAATCTGACACATTTAATAATACTGTGTTGTTTTGGGAAGGAATTTTGATAGCCAAAATACTGCTGAAACAAAGTGAGAAACCTAAACAGCAATGTTGCAAAGCTTTAACTTACAGGTAAAAATCGCCTGTTCAACATTTTTTTCCCCCGGCTTTGTTGAAATATTATCAATAATCTATTACTAGAAATTATGCAGGGTATTCTATAGAATTCTAGAGCCACTGAATCATGTAGTTTGGAAGAGATTTGCAGAGGTCATCTAGTTCAACCTCCTGCTCAGAGAAGTTCTAGTTAAGGCAAATTTCTCAGCACCCTGTGCAGTGAAATTTCATGTCTCCAAGAATGGAGATTTCACAGCTTTCTGAGCAAGTAATCTAGTGTTTTACTATGTTCATAGTCAATGTTGTTTTCCCTTATCAAGTCAGAGTTTCCCATATTCCAGGTTGTGTCCATTGCCTCATTTTCTTCTACAGTCTTCTGACGTCTGTCTACTCTATACCTTCCCCTCAGGGAACTGTTAACGACAATAATATATTCCTTGAATCTCCCATTTTTCAGACTGAGGAGATCCTGTTCTTTCAGTTTGTCCTTGTATGCCACAAGCTTCAGCCCCTTAACCATCTTCACACATTTGCTAGACTTTCTCTGATCTCTCCATGCCCTTCCTGTATCTCAGAGCCCAAGAATGGACACAGTACTTGATGAGCTGTCATGAGTGGTAAGTAGAGAGGAATAATCAGTTTCCTTGGCCTGATGGCTACACTCTCACTAATACACAGTTGGGCTTCTTTGCTGCAGAAGCACATGGCCAACTCATGTGGAAAATATGAAATGAACATAAACTTGAAGTTTGAAGCTGAAGGAAATCTTCCTCTATCATGTGCAATGACTGATGTTTATTTTTTTGCTTTACATCACAATTGTCATTATAGTCTGAAAACAAAGAGGAGAATATATTTCTCAGTCTCACTTTCTTAATATAAAATAATTATGTAAAAACAGATGTAGGTCTTTTTAGGCTATGTATTGTTGTCAATACTGAAGCTCTAAATGAAAGTGACATTTGTTAGAGTGACAGTGTTTTTCTGGTGATTCAGGACAGGATTCATCTTGTCTCACTTTGTCCATCAAAGCATGAAATGTGTAACCTAAAATAATTGTGCGGGCTAAGAATAACCATCTCTGTTGATCCTGCAAGGTACCTAGAGAACTTACAGTACATACCTTACATTTTCTGTCTAATGCTACCTGAAGTGTATCATATCTGCAGCTGTCTGGATGAGTTTGCCATCTGATACTGATCACTTATCAATATCTTTGAGTAAATTAAGACATTTTGTAGTGTTTTCTGTCTTCATTTACTTGTCCCCAGTGAAAATAGAGTTTTATTTGTCTACACAACAGTAATAAAGAAATCTGGAGATTTCTTTCTAAGTGTTTTTTGCTAACCAGTTTTGGCTTCCTTTAAGGTCAGCAACCTTGGTGAGGCAATTGGCATATTTACAGAACCTGTGATTTAAAGTGAATCACATCCAAAGGGACAAGGATATGTATATCTGATTCCCTTCTACTTCTTCCTTACTCTTCAAGGAATCTGATGAACCATTCCCTAGTTCTTTATCGTGAAATAGTTTGCACATCCAAGTGGAGAATGGATTCATCACCAGATGATCTTCAGGTCCCTTAGTGTGATATCTGAACAGTCTTTTCTGTCATAAAAAAGGTTGAGTTGGACTTATGAGATGGTGAACTTGTGACTGAGATTTCCATCCTGCTGAGAAGTTTTGATCAGCTTTCTCTCCCTTTCAGGAGCACATTAGTTCCCAAACTACTAAAAGCCTGTTCTTCTAGGCATAGCAGAGTCTTACCTTGAGTCAGCACCAGCCTTTTTCAGCTCATTCATCTTCTGTTCCTTTCCTAGTGACTTCATCTAAGCATATCTGGCAGATACCTCAGGAGGAAGTCTACATGAGTGAGACCATCAGGCTTTTCTAACCATGGCCTGAGGTAGGGCTGAGACACCTCCTTATATCACTCATGCTTGTTTCCCTTCAGAGCATAGAAAGGTCATCTGTACATTAAGTTCTTAATGAATTAAAAATAAGTTAAGAAAAATCCCCACAGCACAACATCGCCTTATGTTTCTTTCTCATTGTAGCTGAGAATGAAAAAAAATCTTAGCTTTTCATTGGATTTGTTTAGCTTATGGGAATAAAATCGTTTTTTGAGACTCACTGGTGGAATAATTGTAGATAAGCCTATAATAGTAGACTTTTCTCCACTCAGGCTCTAAACAATATTTTGGTTATCACATATTTCCTTTGCTACCACAACTCAATGGAAGGAAGATCATTTTATAAGAAGAAAACTGCAGTGACACTCAGTTAACCTCAGATGTCATGAGATTATCTCTTTTATTAATTTGAATTTGTCAGGACAACATTGACTGCACATGCTGTCTGTACAGCACTCACATGATGACTTGGTGACTTGACAACAGGATATTACTGAAGGTTTCCAAAGATACTCAGATGATTTTCAGATACCTACTTCTTTCCATACAAACAAAAATCTTACCATCTGGCCTCACATTCTTTCTTTTCTCTTTTTTTTTTTTTTTTTTTTTTTTCCCCTTTAAAAAAGTCAAAAAACAAACCCTAAGAAAGACTGATATTGCAGCCTTTAGTTGTCCAGATGCCTTTTCAGTCAGGTAACTAACATTTTGGATGCTGAATATCACCATGTATATAATCCTTTGTGAACTTTGTCAGAAGTCCCTCTGGTGAAGATCTTCAAACTACCAAAGCAGTATTCTTTTGGTTTTAACAGGAATTCAGCTCCTTTCGTCTCTGGTGATTTGAATCTCAGTCCTACATCTGTTAAATGTGGTGAAGGAGTTGTTCTGTCACACAGAAGGGTTTATAAAGGCAGTGATACTATAATTTTGAGATGGTTTTAGATTCTTGTGGCAATGGGAGCTATATACATAAACCAGGTAATTAATGAGATATACTGAAAAAAGCAACATCTCATACCAGGAAGACCTCAGTACATCCTTAAACATTAAAATAAAAACGGATGCTTGTCATGGAGCTTGCATGCATTATACTACACAGTAGAAATAGAATTAGTGCTTTCTTACAGTAGGAAAAAGTAGATGTGTCATATTATAGAAAATGAAGTATACATTGAAGAAGTCACATGGAAATCTTACACAATCATACATGTGAAATAGACTGTGGCTTTAGGGCCTTGGAGTAGTAAAACTCATCTCCTGTTTCCAAGAACACATATATCCATTGCATTTTCTACAGAAACAGGTAGTTCCATTAAATCACATTATAATTTAAAGATATATGATTTGGTTTAATATATTTTATGAAAAAAAGAACTCTAATTGAGGGATTAGTAATGGGAATTTGGGGTTACACCACCTTTGCCTTTCCTTCCTCCTATCTTGTCTGAGTTGGTGAGAACTGTCTATTCTTCCTTGGTCTCTGAAAATGGCTCACAAGGTATCATGTACATTTTTACTTGGTGTTTCCCTTTTCTTCATTTTGTTTCATCCTAATGAAAAAGCAGTCTCTGCCTTTTCCCTCCCTCCGACACTTTTCACTAGTATTTAGGGATTTTTCCTACTTCAGGTTTCTTGGATATCACCCAAGTACGATACGAAAGTCAGTAGGCCAGTAAGGTACAGTCCAGATGAATCTCTTCATTATTGTTAAGTGCTGCTTCCAAGTTGCTTTAAGGATATGTCTTCTAATCCCAAATGGAATACATTGGCTACACATCTCCCTCAGTTCCTTCTGACAATGAAATCAAGGCAAGAAACAAATTTGACCCAGTCCCATCTGTAGCAAAGGGGTCAGGTATAGCATATCTCTGGTTTTGTTTCCAGTTTTAGAAGCAAATTTTTTTACACCTTTTCTCAAAGACCAGATTACTTTCATATAATAGCTTACATATTGTCTTCCAGACAAGTACTTGAAATGCAAGTTGTACTTTCAGCACACTGGCCTTGTAACAACAATTAGCTTGCCTAAATTTAATTCCATACCAAAATACTTTGGAATAATGCACCTCAGAAAAAATTCTTTCTCATTTGTCTTGTAAAAACTGCTAGGCAGAGTCCAATCTGTCTTTGAATTTATCAGCAGCCAGGGGGTATCCATTACCTTTTGATATCTAAGCAGTTGCCAGGTGTGTGTTATTTTGCTACCTGCTCTGCAGGGGTACTTATCATGTTGCAAACCAGGCATTTATCTGTGAGGCATGTAGCATTTTACTATGTGTGTCTTTCTGCAGTCTAACAGCAAAACAAGTCTCACAGACTTTGTGTACCAAGCCAGTGCTATAGGATAGTGTATACATTTATCTTACAGATCATCAATTTGTGACAGAAATCAAGCAGATATTAGAATTCCAAATATTGAATCTGTAGCAATTGCTTTCAAAAATATATATGGCAGAAAGCTTATAAACCAAAGTAGGCTTTACTCAAGGACAGGGATGTTTACACTGACACATTTTGCAACTGAAACTCAGAAAACTAGAAGTACTTTGCTTATATCAGCATATGAAATCATTCATAAAATTATAATCTGGATATGGGAGAAAACAGCCTTAGTGCAATGTGGTAACTGCTGTCGTCTTATGTTTTAAATTGGACATTTGCTTTCTCTTTTCCTTTGCATTTAAACTTCTACATCAGCTTTGACTTTCTTGAAAAGTCATTAAACTCTTTGGTGGAAGTTCACCCTTGCATTTCTGCAGAGAACAGGTCATCTCATCAAGAGGCAACCAAGGTTTATGCATAAAGGCTTAGCTCACTAGATCTCATCAGAGGAACAACTGGAGAATCCAAACTGAAAGAGAGGAAATGCATGCTGATTAAAAGGTCACAATTTTATCATCAATAGGAATTTTTCAGTCTGGTCACTGATTTAGACTTCATTGTACTAATCATCATGTGAACTTCCGTTCCATGTGTCTAATAACAGCCGCAAATATTCTCATTCACTCAGACTGGTTGTTGATATGTCATACTTTTTTAACAGAAAGGTAGTTAAGGAAAAAGGAGCCTCTTGTTTTGTTTTTCACTTTGCATTAATTTCCATTCTCTTTCCAAAACAACAATGAAATTAGCATCTGTTCTTTAAATGAGAATTGACATGTGCTGAGTTTTTTCTTCTTGTTGCTTAGCAGCAGCAATGCAAGTATAAGGGTTTGTCTGCTTCTAAGGGCACTTTTAGTGATCTTTGATCTCTTCGGGGCATTTTCCACATTAACAAGATAATGTTGAATCTAATGTTCTTGAAAAAAAAACCAACCCTGAAGCTCAGTCTCTGTTTCTTAGTTTAACTGTAAAGTGGTTAAAGGAAAGGACAGAAAATACCTGTAAGGTAATGCCTGTCTTGCAAGAGAAATGAGTACCCATTGGTGGCAATAGATTTTCAATGTATTAATTAAATATCACCTTCTTCTGTGCCTTGTTTTATACAAGTGAGGCCAGTTCTATAAACTGAAATCATCAGAGCATCTGAGAGGATTAGGAATTAAATATGTAACTCTTTTTTCTGAATATCTATTATAATCGGTTGAAGTTATAAGTGATTAAGAGTTCTATTTGTTACTAATATTGAAATCCCTAGAACACTGGAGAATTCAGATCTGGTATCTGGTCTTTGCATGTCTGCTCTAAGGGTGTGCCTACAAAGATGACATTAAATCAATATCCTTTCTCTATGATTTTCTGGACTGTGAGCCATATTGATATCCAGAGTCTAGCTACTGCATATCACAGAAGATTTGCTACACTCCCTTTATCTTCACAGATCAGCTGCCTCACCAGATTTGGTAGAGGAAGAAACTTCAGATTTGCTTGAGCAGTTGAACAGCACCAAAAGTTACCTTCATTAGGGAAAGTTCTGTAACTTATGAACTGAATTGAAGATTATTGTGCTCAGATCAAATTACATTCACATTCTTCCAAACTTAAAAAAAACCCACTTATTTTAAAGATTAAAAAAAAAAAAAGAAAAAAAAAAAGAAAGAGTAGTGGCTATATCATAGGTTGAGGTACTTTTCCAGTAATTCCAATTGTGCAGTAATTACAATTGTGACCCTTTAGGAGGCTAAGTTTGGCTACTTTTTGAAGATAGGAAGTAGTTACCAGAATGGTCTGCTCAGTTCTGCAATTTTAAAAATGCTTATCTTTCTCAGCCCTTCTAAACTAGTGTTTTTCCAAAGATTTAAGCATGAGTTTAAATTCTGACTGAGCTAGTTTACAAATTTTTATGGACAAAAGACTTCTCATTGCTAATCCTATGTATCCAAAATTCTGCATAACAAATATTCTGACAAAATAGATTCATTTTGGTTGTGTAAGTATTTTGTCACTGGGAAAAAAATTCAGACACTTGTAAATGAAAACAGGTAGTACACTGGAGAGCAATGATATGCTGTGGTTACTACTTTGTCTGGAAAAAAATCAATACAAATGGCATGAATCTGTAAGAAGTAGAATAAGTCTAGATGATGTTTATTTACCTGTCAGTCCTGTATATTCTTGTGGATTCTCTGGTATGCTAAGGATTTTATGGACTAGCTCAGGTCCACACCGATGGATGATTTGTGGCAGAGGGAGCAAACAAATGTACTGTATTTACCATTAGTGCCATCATAAATATTTTAGAAGGCTGAATATTTCATAGGGTTTTTTTTAAGCAATTTTCTTAACTTTGTTTAAACCTTATTTTAACCCATGCAAAACTACTTTCTTACCTACTTCTGGTAAACAAATATTGTTTCTGTGAGCAAAACTTTTGTTAATTTGATCTTTACCTAGAAGCTAAACCTGTTATCAAAACCTGGCTTTTGCAAAGAAGGGCTGCAAGTAAAAGTTGAGTACACACCAAGACTAAAAGCACTGGCTCATGTCAGATTTTTCTGCCCATTAATTCATATTTTTCTTGATCATTAGACCAATTTGCTATGTATTGTCTTTGTGTTTCTGTTTCTAAGTTGAATTAGAACTAGAGTTGCTGTGAGCCATTTTCCAGAGCTATGAAATTTCCCAACTGGTAACTTTCTTAGCTGAGCTTGCTTGGAATAATGTATAAGTATCCAATTCTAATTGACTTATTGCACAAAGCTCCCTTCTTTTCCATATCAAAAGATGACATGCTGATCACTGCAGTATTTGGTTAGATCAAAGAAAAGGCCTTGCATAGTCACATTCAGTCAGAATGTATAATGAAGGCTTCCTTCAGCTCCAGTTCAAATATAAACTGAATGCTTCCCAGGGTCAAGGTTCCTGCTTTGCAAAAGTCAGTCCTGGATGTGAGTTAAGGAAGCTGAGAAACTCAGGAGACTGGCCAATTAGTCCGGCAGGAATAATCACTGACATCAGTCATATAAAGTCTCTTTCATGAGTCATACTTTTAGGCCTCAATCTTCCAAGTGCTATGCTGAGTCCTGCTATCACATCATTATTTTTTTGAAAAGAGGAAATCACGGAAAAATGTAAGGTAAAAGGTGCTTGTATCAGAAAGAACAATTTGGAGCCAAAATGAAATGCAATATTCCTATTTAGTTGCCTTTCTTATAAACCACTGATTGACTAAAAAGAACTTGTGAATAAATTGTATATCTGGATACTCAAAAAAATTTTTATATAGGCCAATCTCTTTGTTAGATGGACATATGAAGACTTCAGGTTGGATAATTTTGTTAAAGCACTACATTACTGAATTACAGTCTGTGCCATATTTTGTTTCTCACCAGCCTGGTGGAACTCCACCTTCAGAGACAGAATATCTCTCTCCACACATGTCCATCAAAATAAACTCAGTGTGCAGAATTCATGTATATTTTTTGCACTTGCCCACAAATGTAACTGTTTCCTAGAGGGTTGAGTGTTTTTTTATTTGTTTTACTTTTCTCTAATTCATGGCATGGGAGCTTCTCAGCTGTTCTCCAGGGGTCAATACTGTGTCTAGTCTTGTTCAACTTATTCATCAATGACCTGGATGAAGGGACAGAGAGCACCCTCAGCAAGTTTGCTGATGACACCAAACTGGGAGGAGTGGCTGACACACCAGCAGGCTGCGCTGCCATTCAGCGAGACCTGGGCAGGCTGGAGGGCTGGGCAGGGAGGAACCTCATGAAGTTCAACAAAGGCAAGTGTAGGGTCCTCCATCTGAGGAGGAACAGCCCCACGCACCAGCACAGGCTGGGGGCTGATCTCCTCAAAGGCAGCTCTATGGGGAAGGGACCTGGGAGTGCTGGTGGGCAGCAAGCTGGCCATGAGCCAGCAGTGTGTCCCTGTGACCCAGAAGGCCAATGGGATACTGGGGGGCACTGGCAGAACTGTGGCCAGCAGGTCGAGGGAGGTGATCCTGCCCCTCTGCTCTGCCCTGGTGAGGCCACATCTGGAGTGCTGTGTCCAGTGCTGGGCTCCCCAGTTCCAGAGAGACAGGGAACTACTGGAGAGGGTCCAGTGCAGGGCTACAAAGATGATGAGGGGACTGGAGCATCTCCCTTCTGAGGAAAGGCTGAGGGAGCTGGGCCTGTTCAGCCCGAAGAAGAGAAGGCTGGGAGGGGATCTTATTAATGCATACAAATACCTTAAAGGCCAATGTCAAAATGATGGGGCCAGGCTTTTGTCAGTGGTGCCCAGCGACAGGACAAGGGGCAATGGGCACAAACTGAAACACAGGAAGTTCCACCTGGATGTGAGGAAGAACTTCTTTACTTGGAGGGTGACAGAGCACCAGCACAGGCTGCCCAGGGAGGCTGTGGAGTCTCTTTCTCTGGAGACATTCAAAACCCGCCTGGACGTGACACTCTGCAACCTGTTTTAGGTGAACCTGCTTTAGCAGGGGGTGGGACAAGATGATCTCCAGAGGTCCCTTCCAACCCTGGCCATTCTGTGATTCAACAGCCACGTTCAAAATATTTTCTTCTTTAAATGGCATGTTATAAAGACAGAAGAATTCTTATTCCACTGTGATCAAAACGTAGCTATTTGCAAAGTAATTTCCAAACACAAAAATGTTATTGGAAAGCACAAAGAAACATTTTTTAAAATGAGGCTGGAACATATCCTTAGGTATGGAATGTATACTTTAGGTGTGGAAATGTATGGCTTCTAAGACAAGCTCTTGTGTTTTGAGATTTGTTAACATACCATAGCAGCATATTCACACTGGCAAGAGTAACAGAAGTTTAATTCAGAAAAACTGAGTAACAACTCATTTTTATTTGGTGGCCACACACGAAATCTCTATCGGTTCAACAGCCACAGTTACTGGTCTTGTAAATTGCTGGCTTACAGACAGATCCAAGAAGAGTATTTTAACAGAATACTTAATACTGTCTTACTGTCTATAACTGGGAAATTAGAGTTATGATTTCAGTTTCAGGCTCTATGTCTGCTGCATTTTTTCAAATAGGATATTTTATCTCTGTAGGTTTCATAAAATGGGTTATAGCTCGTAATCAGCTTTTACGGACAACAGTTGCTGAATCATTCAATATCTTCAGTTACACAGTATCTCCTTATCTTCTTTGACAACTCTTCATTGTGATAAAATGTATGGGAATAAATATATACAGTGAATGCCTAGCCTAATTTGTCACCCTTAAATGAATCCTATTCACTATCAGTTTCTTTGTAATTAAAGTGGGCACATTGTTATTGGATATAGTGGCTTAGTTGGTGATTTTTATTGATTACCAACATGTATTAGAAAGACAAAAATGACCAATTTAATTGTTTGTGCATTATTGTTTCCTGTGCACTCATTATGCCGGTTCATGCTGAAATAAAGGATACATTTCTCAAAGAAAAATTACTGCTTTTTATTAGCTAAGCCTAACACTTCTGAATGCCAGCAGAAAAACATGTGGTTGCAGGTCTTAATGTATACACAGAGAAAGACTCAAGGGCAAGAGTGGAGCTGAAAATACTGTGAAATACCAGGAGGACATATTCCTTAGTTAAAGGATGAGTAACAGAACCAAAGAATCATTTAAGTTGGAAAAGACTCCTGAAATCATCTGGTCCAACTGCTGGCTCAAAGCAGGGTCAGGGTCAACTTCAGTGTTTGTTCAGGTTGCTCAGGTTGCTGCCTGTTGAATGTCTCCAAGAAAGGAGGTTCTGCAGTCTCTCTGGGCAGCTTCCTATAGTATTTGACTGATCTCATGGTGAGTTTTGTTTCTTAATATTTAGTAGGAATTTCCTTTATGATCGTTGCCTTCTCAAATGGAGTATGACTTTCTGTTCTCCATAACTAACCAATATGTAGTTGAAGACAGCAGGAAGATTATTAAGCTTCTTTTCTTGCAGCTAAACAAACCAAACTTACTTAGTCTCTCCTGATACAAGCTGGTGGCCCTCTATGGGGCAGTCTCCTGTTTGTCTGCTTCACATTGGAATGGCTACAAATTGGACATAGTGCTCCAAATACAGACTCATAAATGCAGACAGAAGGGACTAACTATGTTGCTTCACCTACCAGCCATGCTGTTGTTAATGCTTGCTCTTTTTTTTTTTTTTTTTTACTATACATACACTTATTTTGCAAGTAATAGAGTAAAAAGTTATTTCCCCTCTTTAGACATGATAGTGTTGAACCCAGGTGCTCTGTTTGTGCTGGTTTCGTCTGGGGTAGAGTCAAATTTATTCATAATAGCTAGTATGGGGCTATATTTTGGATTTATACTGAAAACAGTATTGGTAATACGGGAATGTTTTCCTTATTGCTGAGCAGTGCTTACACAGAGTCAAAGCCCTTTCTGCTTCTCACCCCACCCCACCAGTGAGTAGTCTGGGGGTGTGCAAGTATTTGGGAGGGGGCACAGCTGGGACAACTGACCCTAAATGACCAAAGGGGTATCCCATACCATATGATGTCATGCTCGGCAATAAAAGCTGGGGGAAAAAGAAAGAAGAGGAGAACATTCAGAGTGATGTCATTTGTCTTTCCAAGTAACTGTTACATGTGATGGAGCCCTGCTTTCTTGGGGATGGCTGAACACCTGCCGGCCGGTGGGAAGTAGTGAATGAATTCTTTGTTTTGCTTTGCTTGTGTCTGTGGCTTTTGCTTTACCTATTAAACTGTCTTTATTTCACCCATGAGTTTTCTCACTTTTACTCTTCTGATTCTTCCCCCATCCATTGTGAGGAGAGTGAGTGAACAACTGTGTGGTACTTACTTGCTGGCTGGGTTAAGCAATACATGTCCATAGTAATTCAGCTTTAATCTCTGTTTCCAAACTAAAATTAGTCTGGATCACAGGATTCCCAAATTATTTTCTTGTAGGTATTCCTGTACATCCCTAGATACCAACAGTATGCTAGCCAGTGGATGACTCATTTATTACAACAAAATTCATTTTGTGAAGTTTAGAAGTAATTCTCAAAATTACCTCTTCTGTTTCTGCAAAAGGATTACATTTTGAATCCAGGTGTGCTGTAAGACATGCTGTGAACTTCAGAATGTTCAATCAAAGCTCAAAATTTTCAGGTCCGATCTCATTTGAGCAGAAATCCAAGTGATCTGAATGATCACTATCCTTTCAAAGAAACTTTAGTATTCCTTGCATGTGCCCTCTAATATGGTCTTTAGGACACACAGTTTATGTGAAAGCAGATATTTGCTACCTTGAAGAGGCTAAGACTTATGCCCAAGTGCTGTGCATGTGCTAGAAGCAATGAGCTGTGAATCCACCAAAGCTCAGCTGAAAAGGAAGAAGTAATGCAAACAATTAAGAAAATTAACATAATTCCTCCACTGCCTGCTTAACTATGGAAGAACATACAATTTCTGAGAATTTATGGAATAGGAGAAAGAAGGATAATGTCACCCCAAGGGGGGTGGGCTGGGGGTGGGGTAGAAAGTGGTGCCTGAAGTACTCCTCTGTGATGTGGATAAGGAAAGGGTAAGAGAAAGAAGGTTGAATTCTCTCCTTTGCTAATTTGAAGAAAGGATTCGCAAGGTGCATGAATGTCCTAGTGAGCAAGTTTGACATTGGCTTGTTTCTCTTTTTCTCATGATGGACCTACCTAAATTTTGTAAAAACAATTAAAAATTCATTTCGCCAGAGGAAAGACAGAAGCACAATGATTACATAGTGTACTGGTTCTGGCAGGGGTAGTTCATAGCTGCCACATAAATTCAAAACTTGGAATTCTCAGACTTGTGACTGTGCTGTGATGACACTATTTTTTCTTTGAAATGTTTCACTGCAAACCTGAGAGACATTGTTGATAAAAATTTCTTGAAGGTAATTTATGTTCACCAACTATTTTATTTCTGACAAGTCACTATTCTCTAACTGAATTTATTTTTTTTAGAAAAAACACCCTAATTAATTTTGACTACAAAATTTACTTCTGAAAAGGACCTACCTTTGATGCCTGTGTTGCAGTTGTTCCAGGGCAGTAAAGTTAGACATTGCTTGGACTTAGCACAGAGGAAAAATCTGAGCAAGAGGCATAGTGAATGGTTATGTCAGTAGTTTATAGCTCAGAAAAACCTGTAAGTTGCAGGAATTAAGACATTCATGCTCCTGAACTCTGTAGTTTAAAAGAGCAGGAATGTTGCAATGGCAACACACTTGAGCATGTTTTTTCCTGAGAATTTCTTGGTTTGAAGATACAAATTTCTGAGGGAACCAAGCATGCTACAGATTTTGCTGTATCAGGAGTATTAGACTTTCTTATTGCTTCATATAACCACAGCTGAAGCAAGAGTTGACTCACTTCTGCTCTTAGGCTTGCATGTACCTTCTAGCATACAAACTGCAGGACTACTATATAATAATAATTTTAATATAACATATGCATTGTGTATTTAATTTTCTATGTGAATATATATATAGTATTTTCTTTGAGTTAAATGTCACATATTTAATGCATATTTTAAGTTTTTATAATTGTGTTACATAGAAGTAATTTAAAATATTGAAATAGATCCATGTGGTTTTCAGTGCTTTTACCTGCAAATTGTTTTCATTCTTTGTCTGCAATGACATGACAATTAACTTTTTTCAAGTTTTGTAATGTCTAGGAAGTGCTAATTATTTAATCTCTTATCCTTCAAGTTCCTTTGAAATAATTTTATACATCTTTTTAGTTGACACTGATGCAAAAGAATTTAGTTTGTGTTACTCATATGATTATTAAAGCCATGATTTTTTACTGATAATAGTAAAGACTGGTTTATTCAGTCCAGATTTTGCAAAAGGGTAAGAAACATCTTACAAAATATAGGATCAGTTCTGCTCCAGCTTCCTTTTATTAGTTTCATTTTGCTTTCTATTTTTTCTCTTATATACTGGGGAACTAAGCTGGGTTTTTTTTAATATTGAAATTCAGACACTAAATACAGAGCCACATCTTTTTTTTTCCTAGTTTACTATGGCATGAATGTGCTATATGTTACGGTACATCTATGGCCTAACTCTCCTGTTTTCTCTGTTATTCAGTTGCCCAGGCAAGCAAAACCAAGGAGAACAAAATAGTGTATTTTGAATCAGTATTTTACAGATTCATAAGAATATGAGTTGGAAGGGACTTCTGGAGGTTACATATTCCTGCTTCCTACTTTTAAGTGGGACTGCTGCTCACCCTGGATCAGTTTAGCAGTGGTTTTGTTTAGCAAATCTCAAACTCCAAACAATTTTCCTAATATCCATTTTGAAGCTCCCAAGCTTGAATTTGTAACTGCTGCCCTTAAGATACCTCCTGATATTATGAAGACACTAAAAATGGACACAATATTCCAGGTCCAGTCTCACCAATGCCAAGCAGAGTAGGCTAAGAATTCCCTTCAGTCTTCTATCCACAATTTGTTCATACTATAACCCAGTATCTGACATGTATCTTACAGTAAGAGAGCACTGCTGACTCAAACTCAATGTCAGCTGTGATCTCCACATCCATTTCCACAAGAGTTTCTGCTAAGTCTTAAGTTTCTCAGGGTCCCCTGAACTGAAGCTCTATCAACTGACATGTCAACCACTCCCCCTAATTCAGTACCATGCACAAATTTTCTGAGAGCACACTCCATCTCATTTCTAGATCATCAGTGGAGGTACAGAAAAAAGATGCATGTACAGCATGGCCTCTGCTCACAGCAGTGCCGTTACTATGGATCTCTTTCAACTAACTGTAATCATTAGCGTTTTCACTTCCAGTTCATAAAGTAACAACCAGGTCAGCTCCAGAGTAATTAACGTGCTCACTTCTGCTTCCCAAAACACCAGCTTTTTTGGTGTGTTTTTCAGCTAACTTTGTCTGATGTCTAAAGTTTATCAACATCCTCTCAGCTCCCTGCACAATCAGTAGTCCTCAGTGGGAATGAAGAGTTTCCACTATAGGGTTTCCACTATCAAAATATCTCAGGGTAGTGTCACACTGAATCAACGATCAAGAGGTTTTCTGAACTGAACAGCGGTGTGAGAAGCATAAAGTTTCCCAGACCAATGCTGATGTTGGTATTGTTCGTAAAATGATAGAATCATGTAATAGTTTGGGTTGGAAGGGACCTTTAAAGGTCATCTAGTCCAATTGCCCCCTGCAATGAGCACGGACATCTTCAACTAGATCAGGTTGCTCAGAGCCACATCCAACCTGACCTTGAATGTTTCCAGCGATGGGGCATCCACCACCTCTCTGGGTAACCCGTTCCAGTGTTTCACCACCCTCATCATAAAAAATTTCTTCCTTATACCTAGTCTGAATCTTCCCTCTTTTACTTTAAAACCATTACCCCTTGCCCTATCATAACAGGCCCAACTGAAAAGTCTGTCCTCATCTTTCTTGTAGGTCCCCTTTAAGTACTGGAAAGCCTCTATAAGGTCTCTCCCAAACTTTCTCTTCTCCAGGCTGAACAATCCCAACTCTCACCCTGTTTTCACAGGGGAGGTGTTCCATCGCTCTAATCATTTTTGTGGCCCTCCTTGACCTGCTCCAACAGGTCCAGGTCTTTCCTGTACGGAGGATCCCAGACACAGCACTCCAGGTGGGGTTTCACTAGAGCGTAGTAGGGGGGCAGAATCAACTCGCTCAACCTGCTGGCCAGGCTTCTTTCAGTGCAGCCCAGGACATGGCTGGCTTTCTGGGCTGCAAGCCCAGGAAACAAGCCCTTGTTGTAGGCTCCCACTGCTGATTTACAAAAATTAGGAAAAGACTCTAGATCTAGACCAGATGTTTTGCTGCATCAACTTACTGCATGTATCAAGCAGAAGAAATCTGTGAAAAAGAAGTAACTTTATACCTTGAATCTAGGATAGGTGTAGGTGCAGCAAATTCTAAATAAAAGGAAGAGTTTCATGGCAGTAAATTCATGGGGATTTAAGACTGTTTCCTTTTTCCGAGCTTACATGCATATCTACCTTTATCCATTGTATAGCTGCTTTATGAAGACCTGCATATTCTGATACCATGAACAGTACTTAGAAGTTTGCTTCTGCAATTTGTGGCATTGCTACACACAAATCCTTTCCTGGATCTGAAGTCCAGAAAAGTGCCACCAAAAGCAGTGAAAACACTTGGCTAGAAAGCCTTGCAACTGGATCAAAAGAAAAAAATCCTACTGTTTATTACTTTACCTTTAGTAATTTTCTAAAATATGTATTTATCAGGTAAAATAATATCTGTTCTTGAGCTGAACATTTTGCCCCAGGCATGTGGTAAGAAACCAGTTCTCCTGGTGTTTTCTTTGAGGCCAGAATGTTTTTTTAAAAACAAGGTAGGAGTGAATACCAGCAATGTACTTTGGTACAACAGCATATGCTGATCAGTGGAGCTCAGGATGTAATTACATATGTTCTTTTATCCCCTATTATGTCCTTCTAGCTTCTTTTGTATTTCAGTTGAAACTCAGAATCAAACACATAAATCAAATTGCTTGTATTCCCTGTTGACATTTTATTCCCATTATTCCAAATCAACTGTGTCACCTAATTATTACATTTCTCTGCATTATCCTTAAATGATTGCATTCAAATACTGTTTTTCTTAACAGGTGTTTCATGCAATCTTTATTTTTTTCCTAACCCCTTAGCCTGATTTGAAACATGAATAAAATTTTGAAGCAAATTCAATCTAAAATTGAGGGTGATAAACTATTCAGGAATCCCCTGATTCATAATCTGTTTATGTCATCAATTAGGCAAGCTATGCCTGGTCTAGGAATAAAAACCACTGATGCCTGATGTATTGAATAGAGGGTGTGAATATTTGACCCACTGTGGCATCACACAGCAACTGAGGTTGGATGGCAGCTCTGAGGATCGTCTAGTCTAACAGCTTTTCAGAGCAGGGTCAACTGGAACAGGCTGACCAGGACTGTGTCCAGCTGGGGTCTGAATATGTCCAAGGATGGAGAATCTACTATCTGGCTGGCCAACTTCTTAAAGTGTTTGACAACCATCACAGTAATAAAAACTTGTTATAATTTTAAAATGGGATTTTCCATAATTTAGTTTGTGCTTGTTGTCTCTTGCCCTGTGACTGGGTATCACTAAGAAGAGTCTGGCTCTGTCTTCTTGACTCCTTTGCATCTGTTTTTCATACACATTGATAAGATCCCCCCTGTGTCTTCTCCATTTTTTATGCTGTGAAAATCAAGGGCGTGTGCTACTGGATGGATGGAGGCACAAGATAAATAAGCCCTATACAATAAATACAATATTTAATTTACATGTATTTTGCCCACAATACACATTCACTTACATAAACATAGCCTTGGAAGTCCTTATAGCTAAAGCAGAAGAATTTCTTTTTTAAAACAGAGATCCTCAGACTTGTTTAGATGGAACCCCCCGGCTTTGGCTTTTACTCTGTGTCATCCTGCACCATTTACCTTCAGTCTCTTGCACTAGCTTTACCATCATGTGCCTTCTCCCATTTCCTGGACCTCCACAGGCATGCAGCACTGCTGGTTTCAGGAAATGATACAAGACCTGAGGTCTGGAGTGGCCCTGTCTCTCTGCTCTGTTCAGCTTCCTAGTACTGCACTACTAAGACACGACATCGCTGTCGTCTTTCTACACCCTCCATTTAACAAATGGCAGCATTGCAGGCCTAGTACAGGAGCTGAGAAGTCCCTGTGTGTTCTAGTCAATACCATCCAATAAAAGACACTTCAGCTTGTTATGCAGTGCTATTATAATGATAATAATAACATGGTTCAAAAGTTTTGATACCTGAAAAGATAAGACTGTGTCAGTGAACGGCTGCTCCCAAGCTAATTGCCTCCTCTTTTCAGTAGCAGTTAATTAGCTCTGACAGAGCACTGCGTTTAGGAGACTTCAACAATTCTAGTTTTGGAGCTAGCTGAGGAATCTGTACGTGATGCAGTCATACACTATATACATATATTCTCTGTATATCTTGCTAGCATTCCCTTAAAAAATAATAAAATTTTCCACTTGCAGAGCAGACTGATGCCACATACCTAATGTGGAAGAATGGTAGAAGTGGTCCTGAGGTAGGGATGGTGACAAGGGCATACCCTGTACAGGTTGTTTTGGGTCCCTAGACAGGTTCTACTGTTAGCATCTCCAGAGCATTTTTGTTTTCCTTCCTCCAGGCCTGCTGCTTACAACCAGTGTGGCAAGTCTGCTGGTGTTACACCACCCACCCACCCCCACCCCCCATACAACACACTAGATAAATCTTAAGAAATTAAGAGGACATTTGTACATATTATTGTGAACAATTCTGAGATGGTTTCGATGCTTATAGAAACAACATGTAACATTAGTGGAGATAAATGGAAGAAATACCATCAGCTTCAAGGGCTTTTTGTTTCTAGAAATCTTTTAAGACTCAGAATCCAGTAGGTTTTGAAGTAGGTTTTGGGTTTTTTTTCATTACAGTATGATTGAAAACAAAACAAAAAAAATCCCAGGGCATCAATACACTAGTTCAAATTTATCGAGAAGTAAGAGCCCCTGTCCCACGGTATTATTGTCTCTGATGATGATATGGCATCTCTCTCTACCCTTAATGTGAAATGTTGATACTTCAGCTTTCCATCATGGTCAATTCAAGTGGAACCCAATACAGGTACACAAATTTGTGTAAACTGTTCTTTGTTTTGCTTTCTAGGATAATTAAATAAAAGCCTAATAGATGAGCACAATTACTCAAAATTAATCACTTTCAGGCTGGTTAAATCATGACAGATTAATTGCTTGTCTCTATTGCTACATTAGGATGTTTATTCAGCAGAAATACCTAAGTAGCTCTCCCGTTCTGGTAAATCATTGCTCTTTTTATAAGAAAATTGTAAATATTTGTTTTACAATCAATTATACTTTTAATTAATCTTTAAAAATAAGATGGTTTATATTACATTTTTTATGGATTACATTTGGCTGCTGTTATCCCAAGGAATTTATTAAACAGTTTAATTGTTCTGATCTGACTTGGCTACTTTCTGAAAATTCAGGGAATGAATGCCACTCTGGGCAAAAGGGTCTGGCATTAATACTGGATGCACTTTACAACAGAGGACAGGACTCGGTAGAAGCAGCTCAGGAATTTGAATACGTTATGATGTTATTTGATATAAGGAAGAAATTTTTTTATGATGAGGGTGGTGAAACACTGGAACAGGTTGCCCAGAGAGGTGGTGGATGCCCCATCGCTGGAAACATTCAAGGACAGGTTGGATGTGGCTCTGAGCAACCTGATCTAGTTGAAGATGTCCGTGCTCATTGCAGGGGGCAATTGGACTAGATGACCTTTAAAGGTCCCTTCCAACTCAAACTATTCCATGATTCCATCATTCTATTTCAAGTCTCTGGTGACTAGGTTTTACATTAATTATTGGAACAGTCAAGAAAGCAGTTTCTGTGTATTGTTAACATGTGAAAGATCTGTTACTTATTTGCCTTAAACCATGCAAAATTTGCTCTATAGGAACACCTTGCCCAACAAGGTTTGAAGTCACTTTAATTTTAGCTATCCAAATGTTATGCTTATAAATGATTCTGCTTATCTCCTCCTATAATCACTGGAAAGGAGAGAGGTATTGCCAAAGAAAGATTGATTCCACCCAGAAATCCATACTAAGATCACATTAATAAATTATTCTTCATGGACAAAGTTAAGTGAAATGAATCCAAACATGTGTTGCTAGCATCCAAGACTGCAAAAAAGAAAGACTGCTGTCTGCTGAGCAGATCTTGTAAGGCTGGATAAGCAACCTGATATTCTGTCTAACTGGAATTATGTGGTAGTTTATCCAGTCTTTTGGATATTTAACTTAGAAAGAGAGGCGCTGTCCTCTGGAGGCAGATCTCCCTGTTGGCTCTAAACAGATCCTGGACTTCTTAGTTTTTATGTCTTGCTTTAATATAGATTACGTTAAATAAATGTCATTCATAAGGTCTAGAAATTCTGCTGGCTATTCAGGTGTTACTGTTGAGTTTGGGCTCAGGGCAATTCCTTATTGATAGAAAACACTTAAGAGCTAGAATTATCTGCCTGAACCTGTGTTTTTCAAGACATGGCTTTACAGTTGATGATTTACATAATGTCAGGAATTCCCACACCTCTAATACATGGAGTACTAACAACTCTTGGAAAAGCTAATTCAAATGGATGCCAGTGAACCCTCTGTGTTTTACTGCTATTGTGGCAAGAACGTACAATTCAGGGTTGAAAATGGATTTGTAACCTTGACAATCTTAGATTTTATTTTGGGATTCAAATAAAAATCATGAGAAATAAGCTTAGCTCCTGTGTTAGGGGATGAGTAGGAAAAGTGTAATCCCAAGGAGCAAGAAAAGAATATATTAGATGAGCATTAAAAATTATCAGTTGAAGGTATCAGGATGCTGACCTAGAACAGATTGAGATTAATGACAGGTGGCTCTGCTATTGTATTGATCAGTGCCTGTAGCTATTTAGTAGATGATAAAACACACAACATTGATCAAGGTTACTGGAAAAACGTTTTAGATGTCAAAGCTGCAGTACTTTTCTTAAAGCTCAAAAAAGCCTTTAATTAGGTGTATACAATGGAGTACATGTATAAACACATACATAGACATGCTTAAAATACTTAAAAACTACTGGCAAAGGCATTGGTTTAGTAGCACAAAGCGATTCAGATTTATTACAGGTCTTTTACCACTATTTCAGCAAGCTGTAACTAGTAGATTATACAGTGATTTTACCATAAAATTATCAAAATATTATATACATGGAAGATCACACTCTTGGTGTATAGAGACTTGGGGAAAGAAAGGATATTGAAATGTCTGTTTGTTACCTGAGAGATATGTTTCACCACTACAGTCTTCCTGGGGGAAAAACAGATCTGAACTCATTAGGGACACAGCAGAAATTGTTGAAATGTTGAAGAGATTTAAAAGAAAAGGAGTAAAATAGGAAGTGGCATACGAAAACAAATGTCTTTACCGTGTAAAGAGCTAACTATAGTAACATTTTATACACTTTGGTAAAGTATTGTCAGGGTTGTAAGATATTGCAAGCTCCAGGAATCACAGCAATGACCTCAGAAATGAGTGTCAGCTTTGTAGAATCTACTAGGAAGAAACAATAGTGCTGATGCAAGCATACAAATGTGTTGTGAATTTCCTAGGGATTGGTTTCATCTGGTTTTCAGAGTTCCAGAAATGTCTATTCCATTTCTTCCTAGAGCAAATTGACTTTTGATGTGGTCCTGGTCAGCACAATAATCTACCGTTCACTGATTTCGTTCACAAGACTGTATCAAAGCTTGCAAGTAAATGAAAAGCTCAGGAGGGGTGTATTCCACATGCAGAAGCTGTTTTCTTATGTTAAATGTGGAACTGTAACCTCCTTAACTGGGTCATTTTTGTTCAGGCATCTTTTACTATTCACAGAAATTCTGCAAGCAGGATAGACAACTTATTCAAAGCAATTATTTATTGTCTCATAGACACAGCTGATAGCAGAATTGTGCAACTAGGCTTAGCTTTAATTTGCCTATGGCCCTGATGAGACACCAGATGAGTCTCTGCTGGCCAGGCAGTCATCAGTCAGCTGCAGAAATGCTGCTGTTTGTTCCTTGCAAAGGACTCATCCTCAGTCTTGCTAAATGCCCATCTTACTGTGTTTTTTTCTTGGACTCCATTCCTCAGAAAAACTTGTCTGTCATTTTTCTGTTTTGTTTTTATTTTCTTCCTTGAATCTCTGAATTGGGATATTATTATCTCAACAATTTTACTTCTGTGTTCTTCCTTTTGTTACCTTGTTTGGCTTTAACTTTTTTTACTTTGTTGCACCTCAGCAACAATTTTTTTCTTACAGAAAGCCACTCAGCTTTGCTACACAAAATTGGGCTTTTGGTCACAGACCCCTTGGCCATGGGTTACAGGTTTTATAAATTTATGCTCCCCTACCTCGTAACTTGATCAAGGTCATGTGCAGAGCTCCATTGAAGTTAAGGGCACATATATATCCCTGAAATTATCTCAGTGCTTTCCCAGCTTTCTGTTCCTAACTCTACTGTCTTACATGCAGCCTGGCAAAAATCCAGACAAGCATCTAGAATACTATTTTCTGAACAGTATAATCTAAATCATAGTTGGATGAATAAATATGCAATAAAACATGTTGTGTTTTGTATGTTTTGGCGTGTTTTTTTTTTTTTTTTCCCTCCTATGCAGGACATAGAAATGATAGATGTCAAAATGAAAATGTAAGCATCTGCTTTTGTTATATAACTTTACTTCTTCTGTGTTGAACCATTGAATAAATCTTTCTCCATCAGGAATCTTTTAGGTTAGTCAATTCAGCCCACTGAAATGAAATAAAATGTTTTTATTTCTGTTGTGGAATGGTTACTGGACTGTTTGACCAGTTCCTAAAATTAAAATACCACTAAGAGGGAAGAAATAATGAAAAAGTAAAACCTGATACTTTTTGGTCATAAAAGAGAGTGGTAAGGACCAAGGTAGAAAAGAAGAGGCAATGTATGCGTTTATATTGTAATGTCTACATCTGAACTGTCAACCTAAAGTCCCTATATATTCTGTGTGAAGAACTGTTTTGTACAGGAAAAATTACTCATGCCCTATAGCAGGCATCTAAACTAATTTGGATGAATTACAGCCTAAACTGGCAGATGTAATTGCTAAGTCACTCTCCATGATATCTGAAAAGTCATGGCATTCAGGCAATGTCCCTGGTGGCTAGGAAAAGGGAAATCACACAATTTCTAAAAAGGGTGAAAATGGGAACTGCTGACCAGCCAGGCTCACTTCTGTACCCGGTAAGGTTATGGAACAGATGCTCTTGAAAGCTATTTGTCCTCTTGGTTTAAGCCCAGCTGGCAACAGGCACCACGCAGCTGCTTGCTAACTGCCCCCACAGTGGGATGGGGGAGAGGGTTGGGAGACTATAAGTGAGAAAACTCATGGGCTGAGATAAGGGCAGTTTAATAGATAAAGCAAAGGCCATGTACACAAGTAAAGGAAAGGGGTTAATTCGCCACTTCCCATGGGCAGGCAGGTGTTCAACCATCCCCAGGAAAGCAGGGCTCCAACATATGTAATGGTTACTTGTGAAGACAAACACCATAATGCCAATTCCCTCCCCCCCCTCCTTGTTTCCCCAGTTTATATCCTCAGCATGACATCCCATGGTATGGAATATCCCTTTGGCTAGTTCAGGTCACCTGTCCTGCCTGTGTCCCCTCCCAGTGTCCTGTGCCCCTCCAGCCCTCTTGCTGGCAGGGCCCAAGAGACTGAAAAGTCCTTGACTGGGTATAAACATCACCCAGTGACAACCAAACCCATCTGTGTGCTGTCAGCATTGTTCTCACACCAAATCCAAAACACAGCGCTGCACCAGCTGCTAGGAAGAAAATTAATTCTATCCCAGCTGAAACCAGAACATTATTTCAAGACATATGGAAGACAGGGTGGTGATCAGAGACAGTCAACATGGTTTCACCAAGGGCAAGTCATGCTTGATTAATCTAGTGGCCTCCTGCAATGGAATGACTGTGTTGATGGATAAAAGAGGGGCAACTGATGCCATCTACATGCACTTCTGTAAGGCTTTTGATATGGTCCTGCACAACATTCTTATCTCTAATTTGGAGAGATATGGGTTTGCTGGATAGACTGTTAGATGGATAAGGAATTGGCTGGATGACCACATCCAAAGAGTTACAGTCAACCTCTCCGTGTCCAAGTGGAAACCAGTAATAAGATGTGTCCCTCAAGGGTCCGTACTGGGACCAATGCTGTTTAATATCTTCATCGATGACATAGTGGGATTGAGTGCACCCTCAGCACGTTTGTGGATGACACCAAGCTGAGTGGTGCAGCAGCTAATGCTTGAGAGAAAGGATGCCATCTAGAGGGACCTTGACAGGCTTGAGGAGCAGACCCATGCAAACCCCATAAAGGTGAAAAAGACCAAGTGCAAGGTCCCGCCCCTGGGTTGAGCAATCCCCAATATCACTACAGACTGCGGGGTGAATGGGTTTGCAGAGGTCCTGCAGTGCAGAGAACGACTTGCAGATACTGGGGGATGAAATATTGGATATAAACCAGCAATGTGGGTTTGCAGCCCAGAAAACCAGTTGTATCCTGGGCTGCATACAAAGAAGCGAGGCCAGCAAGTCAAGGGAGGTGATTCTCCCCCTCTACTCCACCCTTCTGAGACCCCACCTGGAGTGCTGCATTCAGCCCTGTGGCCCCCAGCACAGGGAAGGGATGGGCTGTCCAGGGAAGGGCCATGAAAATGATCAGAGGGCTGGAATGCCTCTTCTATGAAGAAAGACTGAAAGAGTTGGGTTTGGTCAGTCAGGAGAATAGCAGGATCTGGGGACACCTTACTGCAGTCTTTTAGCACTTTAAGTGGGCTTAAGTACTTTAGATGAAGAGTGGCTTTTTACCAAGGCCTGTGGTGATAGCACAAGAGGCAACGGTTTAAAACTGAAGGAGACTATGTTTAGTTTGGGCATAAGGAATACATTCTTTAATGAACGAGACATTGGAACAGATTGCCCACAGAAATTTTGCATCCAGAACTTCCCTGTCATTGGAAGTGCTCAAGGCCAGGCTGGATGGGGCTTTGAGCAACCTAGTCTGGTGGAAGGTGTCCCTGCCCATGGCAGGGGGTTGGAACTAGATGGTCTTTAAGGTCCCTTCCAACCCAAACCATTCTGTAATTCTAAAGATGTCGATTTCTCTTTGCTGAATGTGATTGAACTAACTACTTTACATGGAGATGTACAATATAGATGTAAAAGGTAGGTGAATTGAATCCTATCCATGGTATTTTAATGATTAAATGAATAGGTTTGATGTTGAAAAAAGAAAGATTAACAAGGGAATCAAAGAAAGAATTAACTATGGGATTCCATTCAATACTTGAAAGCGCCGTTTGGGGAACTGGAGATTTGGCATACATAATTGCTTTATTATTTCAACTTTTTTCAAAGGGAACTTATGGGAAAAGTGTTGGGGTTTTTAAATAAAAAATGTTGCTGAAGTAATATAGCAAGACTACAATGATTTTGTTATAAAAAGGGAAATATGGGAGACTGAGCAGTACTTTGTTAGCATTTAAAAATGTGACTTACATAAGTATGAAACAGATTTTGAGTGTGTTTTTTTTCCCTGCAGGATAAAATAATATATAATACTTTAAAATGGAATAATATAAATAATGTGTTCTCCCACTTGAAGAATGTAGAAAGTATTTTCACTAAATGAAGAAACTTTTGCTACAAAAATTTTATCAGTGAAAACAAAACTTGTTGGAAATTCTAGAAATGTACTCAGTATTTGAAGCCTGCAGTTGCAGAAATGTATATTACTGCCATTTGTCAGATTGAAGAAGGTATATTTGAGAGACTATATGATTTGTAGATTAGTTGTATTGTCAAACCCTCTGTTTGTTACTCTGAGACATGTCTTCATCTGAAAAATTATTTTTTTAAATAATGATCATAAAAGAATACAGGAAAAAGCAATGTCCAAAGATTTATTTTAAATAGTTAATATCCTAACAATGGAAGGTAAAGTGTCTGAACTAATGGTGCTTATTTATGCCAGTGTGTATTTAAAATATATTAAAATGCAAGTAGCATATTGAACCAGAGATATTCTTCAAGGCAATTCACAGATATCAAAAGTTTGCACCTGTCCTGTCATGTCTGTTCTATTAGATTCTGTGCATGTATATGAATACAAGGTCCGAATTTTTAGCTTTTAATAAAAAGAGCTCTTGGCAGTATGAGAGCCATTCGTCAGAACCTCACCTTCAGTACCTTCAACTATTTTAAGATCTCACTTGTCTGAAGGACTGTGTCATGACTCTGTCATTCCTCTACATTTCATTTTGTCGTTTGAGAGACCTTTCAGAGCTCACCCAGTTGAGCATGCCAGCTATTTCCACTGACGCCGCTGATGGCCAGCTCCTATACAAATCCTCCTTTGGTGACTGCTCTTTTTACTTAGTTTGCAACTGTTATGCTGAGTCTGCTGAGCAGCTGTATAGTTTGCTCAGGTAAAGGGAGAACCTGCTATATGGGTGGATTCCTCAAAAAACTCCCAAGATGGCACAGATCTCTTCCTGCCGCACTTTTCTCCTTCAGTTCCAGACTCACATACATACACATACGACTGTTGTTAGGGGACAGAATGAAATGCAGAGGCCATGCTAACATAGGGAATCCTGAAGCCAGGAGTCAGTTTAGAGCTGCCACACTTTCCATACCAGGGTAACAGTGTGAAGAGGTTCTCTCCCTTCCTGTTCTGTAGACGAGACCCTTCCTCCCACCACCCAAACTGAGAAACAGTGATTAAAGTGCCAGTTAAATCCATTTTATACTATTTATCAATTAAGGACAAGTAAATGAAAATTGGATAATATTCTTGGAATCTCAGTGTGTTATAAATCCACCAGCAATCCTGGGGATTAGAAAAGTGTCTATGGCATGCTACCCAAGTAGATCCATGATATGGTTCTGTTATCCCATTGAATACATAAGCTATAGATATTCTGTTTCACCAGTCCTTTACTGTTAAATTACTATAGTTACCAAAACTGGCAACGAAATACTGAGAAATAAGATAGTGAAATACTGGTTTTTTTCATGAATTCTTTCACTTTAAGTCTCATTCTACACATTCTTGAAGTTCTTTAAAGTACATCACGAGCATTTTCAGATCTTGGGTGTATAATGTAGGTACCAATCTTGTCTGTTCAGTTTGTATTTCAATACAATTACTCTAAGCGTCATTTCAGACAGTGACTATTTATTGAATTTTTTCATTTTACTGTCATTTTCGTTCAGAAAACAGAACAAAAACATGCAAATACAGTATTTCCATATGGAACAAGAAAAAGAGAACATTTAAATGTGTGAGTTATTAGAAACCTTGATTGCTGAGCTAGAATTGAAAAAAAAATAAATCTTAGCCTATTAGAAATATGGCATCAATATAGTGTTAACCAAGGAAGAAGCATACATGGTTCCTAAGCATATCAGGACCTTTCAGATGTTTGTGATTAAAAAATACTCAGGTATCTCTGAAGCTTATTGTTCATTTTGTTGTACATTTGTCAAAGTATTCCATATTGTTTAAAGTAGCATAAGAGCTTTTATACAGATAAAGGTCAAGTTGATGAAAATGTATTGTTCCTGGCTTTGTCTAGCCTTAGATTTCCTGGGCTGAGAACTGAAGCAGAAAAATCAAATACCGTAAAACTCATCGCTGACAAAACTATTTCTTGTGTTTGTCTTGTGAGGCCCTTAATGTATCTGGAAATGTAGTAACTATCCTGTTCTATCTGGACTTGACTCCATAATGAAGAAGGGTAGGTGAAGAGTGAAATCATTTTCTCTCCTCCTCTTATTAGCCATGCCTCGTCTTTACTGTCTGTCTTGGGTAATATATTGTGCATAGGCATTACAGCATTATTTGTGCTGTCAAGTCAGCCTGGAGCTCAAACTCACCCTTTAAGCTCAAACTTTCTGACTGTCCACATTGCCCACTTGGTAGCTCATGCTCTGTCTCTGTCATGGGATGATCTGGGGTTCACTGATCGGGGCCCATGCCTGAGCCTTCACAGTAGGCAGCTAGAGTATGGACATCAGCAGATGGATCCATGGGGGTCTTGCTGGAACAGGCACAGCAGCAGAAGGCAGTGGAGACAAGTGGGGCTGTGGGCTGGGAGTGGGAACTGCACATAAAAATGGCAAGAGGTGCTCCTTCTCCACAGCCCCAGAAGAGCAGGGGATCCAATACATCCCAAAAAAGAAAGCTTTCAAAACTAGACAGTGTTGACTAATTAGGGACAATATCTTTTTCCAAAAGTTGTGATCCTTGCCTCCTCACACTGCTTTTCCAGTTAGATCCGGGGTAGCAATTTCACATCAGATTTAATATTTACCTTTTGAACAAGTACGCTAAAACATTTGTTATATGAAAAGGAGAATTTAGATAGAAGATTTTTTAGTAATCTCCCAGAGAAAAGTTCCCAGGTATGGAAACCATCTTGAACTACACTGAACTATCTATAATTTTTTAAAAGTAAAATAAAGGATGATTTCTGGTTATGAATTCTCTTACTGTTATGAATGCGGATAGGGTAATTTCTTCTCCAATAATTGTTTATTTTTTATAGCACATCCATCAAATGCATTTACTTAATTGTGATATTAGCGGTGATATACAAAAGAGAAGTGAAAGAAACATGTCTGAGTTTCAGGATTTGAACAGGTCTAGATATAGTTTCTAATAATTTTTTTATATTTTTACAGAAATTTTGTATAATAAATCTATAGTAATATCTGTGAATGTTCACTGTTAAACAGTGGGGTACTTATGTATATATCTGCTTTGAAGATTTGTCAGAAAGAAATACTGGGGCTGCCAGTGTGTGATCATGTGATCATGCCAAGACCCTTACAGCAGCGGTGCTTTTTCTCAGGAACTGCATCAATGATCCCATTTTTTGTTTTGTCATAGAATCATTTAGGTTAGAAAAGACCCTTAAAATCATCAAGTCTGACCACAAACCTATCACTGACAAGTCCACCACTTAACCATGTCCCTAAGTGCCACATCTACATGTCTTTTAAATACCTCCAGGAATGGTGACTCAGATATATTTTAGAAATATCCTGACCATTATCCACAAGTTGCTTCATTGCTTTCTTAACCTCCAGTTGACGACACAGATTACTCAGTTGTTTCAGCACTTTGTTGAATTGAGGCCATAGGAATGAGAAGACTGGAAACTGGATCTATGACAAAAATGTTATATAGGGTGGCACAACAACTTCATTTTTTCAAATTACTGCTGTCTGTTCAATTTATTAGAAAAGAACTAGTAAGTTTGTGGTGTGTTTAGTACATTCGCGTGCATCTAAATACCTCACTTATGTTCTCAAATCCTTGTTTGCTTTCCTTGAAAGTACTTGCATGGGAGAAGTATACTAAAATTAAACAAATATGTGGCTTCAGAGTGATTCAGAAAAAGGAAATTTTCTTCATTTCAGTGCTGGTTGTTTACAAAATATGCACGAGGCACAAAATCTTGAGCTGCAGATGTACACACACTGAGGATCTAACATCTGTTGGTTAAAACAAAACAACAGTACAAAGAATGATAAAAAAAAAAAAAACAAACAAATGAAAACTTTCCCTTCAAAACATTTTAATTTAAATCTCAGAGGAATATTCAAAACAATATACTTTTTTGTTGGTTTTTTTGTAGGTTCTTTCCGGGTCATACCCTGAAAATGAAGCTTTAGTAGCATCCTGTGACAAAAGATGGTGTTCACTGTGTGTTGAAACATTACCTTATTGTCTCATCACCACGATGTCAATTGCTTTGGTCACTTTGTGGCTTCAATGGCTTTGGTGAGACAAGCAGAGCTGTTCTATCTGTGATACAAGTTGTCATGCTTTACTTTCTAATTTGTTTGTAGAAATAAACAAAGATATCGCTTGTAGAAAAAAAAAACCAAAGGCATTTTTGATCAGAGCATGCAGATGCAGGTCTCCAGGTTTTCCAAGGTCTATGGCATTCTTTGTTTACCAATATCATTCCATGATCACCCAGTACTGAAAGTCAAATTACACAAGGGCGCTTCTCACTGCAATGTCCTGGCTATTCTGCATTGGGAAGCTGGCAGGTAAGAAGAAAGGAAGGCTCTGATGCTGTATAAACATCTAGGACATGCTGCATTGTAAAATTTTATTGATAATTAACGTAATGATAGAGCTTAATGAGATTTAGTACAAAATTGTATGGCTGTTTTTCAGATAGTTGAGTTTCTAAACCTATTCTAACATTCTGAGATTGTAAATGTACTTTGCATATTTTAATTACGTAATTTGTTTAAACAGTTGTCAGGGTGCCTAGAGCTTTTTGTAAGGATATTTCTTACTTTGGACCAAATTCAATTTCCTTTCTGTTACTCAAGAAATTCTAATAAGATTAAGATGAGGTTAACCAAAACTTGAGCATTTAAGATGTTATTTCTCTGGCAAGAAGAAACACAGATGTTTTTACAAAAGGAATCAGGACAGAAACATCAGCTCTTGTCAACTTTCACTGTGTCCTAAAACTTTTGCTTTGGCTCCTCTTGTCCACTGCAGTATGTTTTTCACCCAATGGGTCTGATTCTGAACATATTCAAAACAGATGCCACTAAAGCCATAGACCAGAATCATTCTGGCTTTGGTGGGATAGTGTGGATCTAAAAGGACGATAATGTTTCTAAAAAAGTAGAACTAAAATGTTTCCACAGTAAATTATTGAGATGTCAGTGCTTGTGTCATGGCATTTTTTCACTTTGTGTACTTTGGGTAAAGTAAGTTGGCTATGAGGATATCTTGGTTGCAAGCAGACTTCTGTATATTGGCAAAGTCCATGAAATATTTACAAGTATCTAATGCTGCTGTGGAAATCTGAGCATGATATAGTCGGCTCTTTTTGCACCATGATCTAAAAATAGAAACCAATCAACTATATATGATTACTTGAATCTATTTTTGTATGTGAAAGACTATCAGAAGCCAGACAATTCAATTGTAACAGCTGATTTTTTTGTTCCAGAAATCTCAGGTGACCCTATGGACTGAGAGTTGCAGTAACCTGAGTTTAAAAAAAAAACCACCCTGTAGTATATATATGCCCACCAAACACTGAAGCGTGGGAGTACCTATCATCAGTTAAAGCCCCCCATGGAGGACTGGGAAGCCCCAAAGGCATTTTATTTCTCTTTTACAGTAACTTTACCCCTATATCAGAATGTATTATATTAGAACTAGAAGGCCAAAAGGCTTCTACCTTTATTTAGTTTTAAAAGAATAAAAACAACTCGAGAAGGTCTAGGACCTCTACTATTAAGTTTAATAATATTTAGCTGGAACTCGATTCTCTCCAAACTCTTGCCATCACATCTTAAATAAACAGAATCATAAATCCTGATGGAATTACAGTGTATGAGATTGACTTCCATTTTGTCAAGTTTTTATTATCTTTAATTTGCTGAAACAGTTGCACAAAGCTACAAGGGGCTATTTAGTGAACTAACAATATATCGGGTATCTGCAGTTTCCTCTGTAGACTACTAAATGGATCAAAACACTTCCGTCCATGAAGGGAATTAGCACCTGAAAGACTCAATATTACAAACAAAATGTGTCATAGAGGGATCAAGGGCAGCATCATGCCCTCATTTTATGTAACGGCAGTTCATTCTCAGACCTGTCAAGAAGTGAAAGAGCTCCCAGAGACAACTATCAATCAGAAATTATTTCCAGGTTTAAGGAGTTATTTTGCTTAGTGTTACGGCATCTGGCACTGCTACTAGAAATGACAGTTCTTGGCAAGTGATTCAGCAGCTTTCTTTGTAACACATGTATTAGCAACCTTCTGCAGAATGCTGTCCTGAGATGTGCTAGGTTTCTGATCCAGTTTGTGAAACTCGCTTCTTCACAAAAGGCCAGATAAAGCATTCACAAAGCTGGATGTTCACAAGGGACCATAACACACCTGGGGCCTACCTGGGTAACGTGTCTTCTGTAGCCCATGAGTCTTTGCCTTTATTACTGTTCTGAGATTAACTTTTGACTGTGTTATTGGAAATACAGCACATAAGAACTCAAAGAAGATTCATCCTTTAATGTTTCACGACTGCCATCCCCTTTTACACTTATATAGCAAAATCCTCTTTGTCCTAGGTGCATTTCCACTTTGAGGTAGATGAGGATTCAGCTCTTTAAGTCAACTAGTAGCAGAATTTAACTAAAATTTTAAAAAATAAAGTCTTTTAAAAAGTTGTAGTCCATCTAAATTTGAAATAACTTTTATTTTGGTTTTATCCATTCAATGCCTTAAATATTTTAACTGAAACTTTTTTAACCAAACATACTGTATAAACTGTACTGCCTTGTTCAATAAATATTTATTTTAAAAACACATATTTTTGAAATTTTCATGTCAATGAAGTAATTGGGTTTTTTTTCACTATTTTTTATATACTTCCTTTTTTTTTCTATTTAGATATATACATATAAAGCTATTACTATAAGTATTTTATATACTAAATTATAAATTATATCTATGGAATATGTATACAACTGTGTATATAAAATAAAATTATATTAAAATATTTATTAAAACTGAGGAAAGAGAAGAGCAATTAGAAATACCATAAATTTTGCAGTACTGTAAAGGACTAATGATTTACCTGTTTCCAATTGTCTTGAAGCTTACTGATGTAGGTTGTTCTGTTGAAGTTAAGGAAAATATGAATGAAAAAAAAATCCTCTAGTGATGACATTTGTTGAAAGCTTGTCTTTTTCTCTAATCATCTTTCCTTCTGTAGGTTAAGATCCCGACCATCTGGACTCACCAGTTTCCACCCTTTTGGCTAAGTGTCAATAGTTTCTGATCCTTCACTTCTGATAAATTTTGCTCAGGAGTGTTAATATTTCATAATAATAACTTGACTAAGTTGTTTAATCATTCTCCTGTTACATCTTCCTTTTTACCTGCAGTTAAAAGATATGACTTAACTGAATTAATTTCCTGGACAAATACTTGTCTTAAATTATTTCCTAAAAAATATAAGTGCAGCTGTAGAATTTGTTCTAGAAAGAACAAAGCGTGCCTTTTAGCTCTGATATTATGTTGGATTTTTCTTAGTAAATACAGGCTTTGATATTTATTTCTGTTGGATTCTACAAAACAAGAAATATTTTTTAAAAAATTAAAATATGTTTTTCTAAAAGAAAGTTTGGCATACAATGTCTTAAAGATATTTGCATTTCTAATATTTTTGATTTCTTGTCTATTCTATTTTTACTCAACAATTTTTCAGTAGTAGTGCATTTGTAATGGTAGCAGGCTGTCATATTTAATTTTTTCATAATCATATATTATAACATCATACTGAAACAGGAGATTTTCTTCCATCAGAACTGAAAGGATTCCCTGGACAATAAATGTAAATGCGTTATCCCTTACTGCATTATAGGTTTCAATTTATTAATAGTTCAAGCACATCTTTCCAGAGTAAATCATACACTGCTTGCTTTGCAATGAGACAGTTGGAAGCCTGGTATCTTGAATATGAGAATAAGATGAGTATTAATTTGAAGAACCATTGTTTTCAGTATTCTAACGTTAGCATGGCTTCTTTTACTGAAATATCAATAATATATTGCCCATGCTGTATTTTTTTTCTCATAGCTTGGTTATGTAAGAAATAAGAGCAGTTCAAAAAGCTTAAAGTAGAAATTCCCTTGTAAAATATTCTGGAGAAAGACATGATAGCAAAAATGTCAAAGGTCAGAAGTTAAAAGGACCTGGTATTTGTCATTTGACTTAAAAATAACGAAGTTATAAAAAACCCCAAAACGTTCATAGTTAGCTATTGTGGCGCATGGTTTTTGACACTGTAGAGTTGACAACAACGCATAAATAACCACAAGATTACTCAAGACCAGAACAAAGCTTCAAGGAGAGCGTATAAAAGGTCCTTTCAGTGTCTTGCTCTGACACCAATCCAGCAGTTCAAAGAAGCAATCTCTGCTTACTTGATACATTTGCTGCAGATTGTTGCAGTCCTTAGAAGACTGGCATACAGGGCAGACATAGAGTCTTCATGTCATGTTTTGGTTGACCTCCTATGTCATGTTGTTCCCTATCCATTTCATGTATGACTTTGAAAAGGAATCTAGATAAATTAGTGTTTTCAGAAAATGCTAAATTTCAATCAGTTACCAACTGTTACCATGGATTACATTCTTCTAGTTTTATTTAATAGCACACACCTAGTTGGCACAAGGGCAGGCCATAGACAAGAGACACTAAGAAACAAGGTTTTAGTGTTGAAAGACATGCAGAAAACAGCATTTAGTAAAAATTCTGTAAGCAAAGAACTTTCCCTGAATGCAAACTCAAGCTCCTGACAAATAAGCATCAAAATACTTGTACACCCAAGAAAAGGAGGACTGACAGACCACTTCAGCATTGGTTTTGTGACAGTTTAAAACCTTGTAAAGAACTTCCTTTCTGCATGCAGCTGAATGCTTAGCCCAGCCTATATCTACAGTAATGCAATGGCAAGGCTGCAGGGCAAAAAGGGACAAAAGGTGAGGAAAAGTGAAAGCAGGGTTTGCAGTACGACTTTGCTGAGCATGCTGTGGTAATTCAACGATACAGAAGGCTTGCAGATATGGGTATTTTTCATATGCTAGATAATGTCACTAGAATGGCAGGGAGACATTTTTAGCTCTCAGAGGCATTTTTAACTTTCCTGTTTCCCTCAGGCATCTTCTAACTCCTGTTTCTGCCTCCTACTTGCCAGACCTGTGCAACTGTTCTCCCTGAACTGTAACAGCAGCTATCAACTTGGATTGGGTATAATTGCTTCAGTTTGATGCCACTTTCTTACCCTGCCTTTGCTATAGGTACACAAGGTAAGATATGGACTCACAACTGGACACAATCTCTCTGCTTGCCCTGAGCTAGTGCAGTCCCCAAGGCATTATACTTCTTGAATTTGATGTAGACTCCATTAAGTATCCATTGATATTTGCATAATTCTTCAGTTTCTCAGAAGACAGAGCATTTTCAGCCTTTATCAATAAGCATGGGCTAAAGCTGCAGCAGGAAGAAACCATCTAGATTCTAGAGAACAAACTCACTGCCTGTGGAATTATCAGGGCAAGGCTTTTAGGGAGAGGTCACACTTCACTTAATTTTAACAAAGTCTATTCTTTCTGTTCCCATTTTTTCCCTTATTTTTACTCCCAGACCACATAGAATACAGGGTCTATTTTTCAAGTCACCTAGGAATCACAAGCTCCAATCAGGTCCTTGACATCAGTTTAATAATTAGTGTCTTTATAAGAGGAAATAAATTCCTTTGCTTTCTTGGTGGCATGTGTATGTTTCTGAAATGGCAGAGTGTAATTGGAATTTGTCCCTACTTTGTTCAGCCTACAGCCCATTCTACAACCCTTTGTCATTTGATTAGCTTGATTGTGGTGATTAAGGGCTTTGTGATTTATCTCTCCAGTTTTCTTCACCAAGTGAACATTGAAGTGGAGGAGAAAAGAATAGAGAACTTCAAAGCAATTCCCACAACCTAAACTGAAACTTCTACCTACACTGCAGGGCAGAAAATGAAGGAACATGAGACTTATAGGAACATGGCATTTTTGATTTTTTTCAGGCTTTCTTTCAGTGCTCCCCAAAAATATGGGTATTTTCGAAGTACAGATGGAGGAAGCTAGATTATTCTGGCTTTGCTCATTCAATATCCAGTTCTTTATGATGAAAGAGATTATTGAAGAAAGCTGGGATGTGTCAATGCACAGTAAAATTGCATTGAACTCAAGGACGAATGTGCACAAACCATCCATCTCCTTTTTGCCTTGTAGCATTTATGTATATGTCAGCACTGAGAAAAATTTAGATATTAATACAGTACTTTTTAATGTCACTTAGCAATAGCATTTCAGCATCTACTTTCCTGCTGCAGACCACTACAAGTTATTATGTATCCTCAGTTGGAAAGAACACTGAGTAGATGACCTTCTGATCTTATTATAGCATATTGTTGTTATGCTGTCTTGTGATCAAACATAAAGATTCAAATTTAAATGTGAAGAAACCTTGGACTTTCCTAGGAAGAAATAACAACAGAAGTAATACCTATGCACCTGTCCTCACATTTTTGACTTTTGGGCAGAGTGAGAATATCAGAAAGAAAGCACACCTCCATTTTGATTTATTTAATTACAAAAATCACTTTCCATTTTGTTGGCTGCTGACTTTGTAGTACTGTATAAGCATATTCAAAATATTTTGCTTAGGGGACAATAGTGTACCAGGCCTAATATGATCATGTGCTGAAATATTTTTCTTTTTATTAAATATGATTATGATCAAGCCACAAGGTTGTCTAAGCCTGCTATACAAAAACGGGCAACAAGATGCAAGATGATTTTAAGCTCTGAGAAAAACATCAAAGGTGGAATACATAAATGTAAACATAGCAATTAGGAAATGGCATCTAAGAAATTTCTAGGCCCTTCAGCTGCACCTTTTGCCTCTGTTAGGACAGTAGCAGTAATTTTACAATGCCTTTTAGAACCCCCAATCCTGTGTCAATCAATGGACATTAAAGAATTAGAGATTCATTCCTTATACGTGTTCCTAATAGAATTAAAGAGACCTGCAACTCTATTTACTCCTTCAAGACCAGATGGAGTAGCTAAGTAGTTCGAGAAAGAATTTCTTAAACATTTGCATGAATAATTAATTATTTGATCCCTGACAAAATTGAAAAAAAGCCACTGTTCTTGTATCACCTGAACACTTTTTTCCTCCTTGGGAAAACACTAAAACATATCTGGGGGGGTTGATCTACCTGACCCAGCATTTTTTGTATTTAAATGTTTCTTAAAGGATTTGTTATTATTATAAAATAAATAAACTTTAGATGAGATGTTTTAGACTAAAAAAATGAAATATCTTGACCTTCAAAGCCACAATTTAAACTGTCACTAAATTCAGCATGCTCTGGACATGCATTCAACTCAGCTTTAAATGAAGTTTATAAAATCCTGAATTTGCTTTTTTCCTAATCCTTGTTCATAATCCTTTATGCAACACTCTGGGCATTGTAAAACTTTCAGTAGATATCTTTAGATGTGAATGATCTAAGTACTGACCAGAAACTGGATAGTAAGCAGAGTTCATGAGAATCTGAAGTGAGCACCTTGGATTGAGAAAAAAGCAGTACAGAAAGGTTCCTCATTATGCAATGCTCTCTTCAGGTAAAGAGAGCAAGGTGAAGTCCAGCAAGGCATTTTGGCACATAATTAGAGTTTAGACTTAAACTTACTTGAAAACATTTAAGCTTAATTTTAATTTTAGTTCCTTTTCTGAAGGCCTTCCTCACCAATGCTTGTTCAGCAATCACACTAGCATCTCTCATAGAAACCTTTTGGTAGACCTGCCAGCTTTCCCTTGGTCAATCATTTTTTTAACATCCTCAGTAGACCTATTTTTCAGTAGAACAGCTAATAAGTAAATTCCCTCACTAACTCTTTCGTCTTTCTTGTTTTATTAGGCAAATTTCTCAACTGCTGCAGTCTAATAGCCTTCTAACTTTGGTTGTCCTGGTATTGTCATAACTGCCTATGCATTTCTCACTTGATCTACTTTCCTTAGGGAGTTCCTGCGGACACTGAAATTATAGAGCTGATGCCAGTTTCCATCTATCAGGCTCAGGCCAATACATAGATAGTTTGGATTTGTCCTATCACAACTTAGCCATTTTATTTTAAATTAAAAAGCCACATACAGGAAAGAGTATAACGTCATAAAAATGCTTTAAGAGCAGGACAAAATAAATTTAAAATAAGGGTAAAGAAGACTGGATTAAAAAAAAAAGCTACAATATTAAAGATAGTGATATATTAAGTGGGGAATACAGTATTTAGCAGTCTAATAGAAGCATATAGAGCAACTACATTTAATTTGGATATTTCACCTGTGTTGTTTTCTGAATTTATCAGGAAATATAAGTGCAGGTCAGCTGTTTGTTAGCAGATCTCTTTCTTTTCTCTTTCTATTTGAATTGTTAGATCATTTTTTTCATATTTTTTTAACTCCTTTGTAATTTTGTTATTGTTATTGAAAACATTAGTAAAGTGCATTTAACACCCATGAGAATCTCTTCGTGGTAGGCACTGTCACATATGACATTGTCCGTTATATTTTGTAAAGTTGACACAAAGCTCCCTAGTGTCTGTTTAGGTGATGTAATTGAATTAATTACTTATAGCAAGCTGCTCATGAGAGGGTTATAAAGTAACAAATGTCAAACCTTTGCCAGGAGACAATAAGACATTATTGGTAAAGAGAAAGTCTGCATTATGCCCAGTGGCAAATCTGGGAATAGTCTTCATATTTCATGTCAAATTTGTCTTTTGGTCTCACAAAATTGAGTATATACTGTGGTGGTTGAACTGAGATAAAATTTCAAAGATTACTAATGAGAATACCAATTGTAAAGACATATGAGTGAATAGATAATTTCCAAAGATTAATATATTTCTCTTTTGATTGATTATTCTCTTTCCCCCCTCAGTTCTTGTTATCCATAAGGTGGATAGGAATTGGAATATACACCAGGATAATTCCATCAAGTGTCTTAAGATGGCATTGGGTACCCAAAGCGTCATCATCCAAGAGTCAACATAAAAACTGCTTTGGATTCCATTATTACCAAAGAAATTGGACCTTACTAGCTAATGAGCTTGACTAAAAGAAGGAACAAAAGGGGGGAGATCACTCTATCACACAGACTATATTTAATTAGATGTATGAAGTGTGCTTTGGTCTTACATTTTCTTCAAAGATGTTCAGACACAGAGAGAAAAAGAGAAAGAGCCTTTTTTTTTGTAACATATTCTAACCTGAAATGACTCTTCAGCTTATATTTCATAGAATCACAAAATCATAAAATGGTTTGGGTTGGAAGGAACCTTTAAAGATCATCTAATCCAACCTCCCTGCCATGGGCAGAGACCTCTGTCACTAGATGTGTTTGGTCAAAGCCTCTTCCAACTTGACCTTGAACACTTCCAGGGATGGGGCATCCACAACTTCTCTGGGCAACCTGTTCCAGTGCCTCACTGCCATCATAACAAAGAAAGTCTTCTAAATATCCAATCGAAACCTACCTTCTTTGAGTTAAAAACCATTGTCCCTTGCCCTGTCACTGCAGGCCTTGGTAAAATGTCTTTGTCTTTCTTTAGAACAGAACAGAACAGAACAGAACAGTTCAGTTAGAAAGGACCTACAATGATCATCTAGCCCAATTGCCTGACCAATTCAGGGCTGACCAAAAGTTAAAGCATGTTATCAAGGGGATCATCAAAATGCCTGTTAAACTGACAGGCTGGGGCATCCATCTTCTCTCTAGGAAGATGTCATGTTGAGTCTAATGAGTGCCCAGGGGTTGGAGGGCAGACAGCTCTCTTGTTGAGTCACGAAGTTCAGAAAACATCCTCTTGCCTTCTAAACTCCTTCTCAGAGAGGAGTCTAGATGTGGCTAGATCCAATCCTAGTTTCAGACTTTGTCAACAGTGTAAAGGATTATATATACAGCCACTCATCAGAGTTAATGTTCGCCTGTCAAGGCCCAATTTAAGGACTTTCACTAAGAGTCAATATTTGCCTGTCAGAGTCTAGTTTAAGGACTTTCACTGGAACAGTTTCACAAAGCTGAAAAAATAGATGATTTATTAAGGCGACAGATACAAGCAATTCAGAATTGCCATTGATAAATACACCTACTGCAAAATTGAGCTCAAGTCAAGAATACAGCACTTTTATTAGTAATATTGTCCTGGGTAACATCCGACATAGTCGAGGGTGCAAATCTTACCAAAGAGGCATTCCTGCTTTGGGAGGAGAGACATCTAGGTTCATTGACCCATCCTGTAGTTAAAGTTCACATCCTTGAAGAAAAATAAAAGATTCTAAAAAGCCAGATTTTATACTCATGACAAGGTGAAACTAAATAAATTATTGTGTGCCAATTGGCCCTTAACAAGGTGTTAACTGGAAGGTCAGTTGGGCCTGGTGGTTAGCCAGGGGAGGATTCAGTACAGACAGGTTTATGGCTTCACGGAAGCAACATCAGGCTGTAAAGCCCCTACTTCACCTCAGGCATCACTCAATTGACTTGCTTGTTAGACCTCATCGCCATCTGTTTTCTAAGATAGGCATGCTGCTCAAGTCAAACTCCTGAATCCACTTTGAGCTGAATACAGCCATTCATTGTTACGTCAGGATGGTTTGGGGAGGACCACACTGCCACAGAAGCCTGTTCCTGTGTTTGGCTACCCTCTAAGTAAAGAAATGCTTCCTAATGTCCAGTCTAAACCTCCCCTGGAGCAGCTTTGAACCATTCCCACATGTCCTATCACTGGATACCCAGGAGAAGAGATCAGCACCTCCCTCTCCACTTGCCCTCCTCAGGAAGCTGTAGAGAGCAATGAGGTCACCCCACAGTCTCCTTTTCTCCAAACCAGACAAACCCAGAGTCCTTAGCTGTTCCTCATAGGACATTCCTTCCAGCTCTTTCCCCAGCTTTGTTTTCCTCCTCTGGATGCATTCAAGGACCTTCACATCCTTATTAAATCGTGTGACCCAGAACTCAAGGTCAGGCCACACTAGTGCTGAACACAGCTGTATGATCACCTCTTTTGACCAGATGTTTATAACATGTCTGATGCACCCCAGGATGCAGTTTTCCCTCTTGGCTGCCAGGGCACACTACTGGCTCATATTGAGCCTCCTGTCACAGTAGTTAGATAGGACTTTCCTTTTTTATATAAGCCCCCTTCAAGTGTTGAATGGCAGCTATAAGGTCTCCCCAGAGCCTTCTCTTCTCCAGGCTGAACAACCCCAACCCTCTCAGCTTTCTTCATATGAGAGGTGTTCCAACTTTCTGATCATTTTTGTGGCCCTCCCCTGGACCTGCTTTGACAGATCCATCTCTTTGTTGTGCTGGAGATCCCAGAGCTGGAGGCAGTGCTCGTGAGAGCAGGGTAGAGGGGGAAAATCACCTCCCTTGACCTGCTGGCCATGCTCCTTTCTATGCAGCCCATATGATTGCTTTTCTGATCTACAAGCACACATTGCTGTTTCTTGTCCAATTTTTCATCCCCCAGGATCCCCAAGTCCTTCTTCACAGGACTTCTCTCAATCCGGTCTTCTCCCATTCTGTACTGATACTGGGGATTTATTTCTCTGTAATTTGGCATCATGAAATCTCAAGCTGATTTACTAAAACCCAACCATAGACCATGAGAAATATTTCTGCAAGTTGCTCTCCATGTAATTGTTTTAAATCAGTATAATTTGTTCTTCAGTAGAGCTAGTTGAACATTACTATTAAAAAGATTGCTTAATTAATTCTAATTTAGTACTCCTCTTTTAGAACCAGACTGTAAACCCATTAGGTGCATATCAGATCTTTTACTTTTTTTGAGTAATCCCATCAGAAAGAGTTACATGTTTGAATAACTGCTAGCCACTAGGAACAAAAACTTTGTACCTCAGAATTGCCGAGTTATATATATTATCTTAATTATTTAAATAATGCAGGAATTAAGACCAAATAATGTTAATTATAAATAGGATGTTCTGAACTTTTAAGTGAAAAAGTGAATAGAATATATAAGAAAAAATAAGGCTTGGATCTGATCTTTTTGTATACACATCATAAGATATCTGCAGTTTCAAATATACTTCAATAATCGGGGGAAAGGAACAAATCAAAACAAATCAAAATGTAACTGTATAGTGTTCAAAGAAAGAACCTAAGAAGAGAAAATATCGTGAATAAATGTAAAAGGATCTCAATTTCAAAAGAAACCATGAAATATACAGAGGGGGAAAAGTAACAGGTATTTCTGAACATGTAATATTGAAAAAGTTGTGGTTATTTTTTTATCCATAAATTTTGCCTTAAATATTTAAGATCTTTTTGTTTTCAAGATCTGTTCATTATTTTCTTTCATATTTACTAGTTTACCAGTTACTGTAGGATCATCACAAACTATTTTAATGCTGCAAAAGACAAGGAAAATCTCTCCCTCAGAATGGTTAAGTATCTCAACTTAACCCCTATCACACAAATGTACAAAGCCAGGCTTACGAAGTTATCAGACAGTACAGGGATAATAGCCAATTTCAGTTTCCATTAAAATAATGCGTTATGTAAATTGTCAGAGAACTGTGTTCAAGTAGTTGAAATGTGTGGCCAGCTGCTTTCACAGATATTTTAATTATTTTATCAAGGAAACTTCATGGTCTTTGGTATATGTCCACAGAGCAAAGACTTGGTTAAATTATTTTGCTAGATGATTAGGTCTCTGGATTTTAAGCTTTTTATGAATATAGCAAATTTTATGGAAAAATTCCCTCAGGAAGCCCCTGATGGCACTTAATTTGGCCTTCTTCAATGTCAAATATGCTATGAACAAGCTTCTTCATAGTGGAAGATGAGAAATTCTTAATATGTTGTGAAATATTTGATATGTGCACAATCTGATGAATTTTGCTATCATTAAGGGGCAAATTCTACTCTCAGCATTCTTTTTTGTTTTCGGTTCCTCTGTGACTGTAGAGACCATTTCTGAGCAAAGACAGTAGCTCTTACTTTACTACCCAGCGTTCACTATGTAAACACAGCAGATGAAACAAACAGATTGTTTGCAGCATAAATATTAAAACCATTTCTTAGAAGTTGCACAGGATGGTCTTTATTTCTTATCATAAATTCTTCTATACCAAATAAATGTGTGTGTGCAATAATATTTTTTTAAAAAGCCCCACAAGTGTTATTAAAAACATGTCATGTTATTGATGTTTCCTAGACACTATTAAAATACTGAAAGCTAAACCTATCAGACTTCCTTCCCATCAGATGTATTTCCTAAATCAGTCACCACTGTAATATGTGTGTCACCCTCTTTCTCTCCTACCTCTACATCTCTCTCACTTCACACACACACCCCCACACCCACCCCTAAAATAAATTCAAAGAGAGATTTCCCTTTTCTCCTTATTTTGTCTGTTCTATAGATTCTTGAGATTCTGTTTTGATGTCTTAAAAGACTGTCATAAAGGAAACTGTTTCGAGTAACTGAGCTAACATAACATCTTTCATTTAAAACTGTCTAAATGGATTTGTGGCTGGTCATGATGCCATGACATCTATTTGATTTTCCATATCGTAGCTTAGACCTATGCAATGCACATGCTAGAACACATGACTAAACGCTAAAGGAACTGAGTGCAGAGGGGCAGAGAGGAAAGAAAAATACCCTGAAACAATCTCCTTTTCATCTCTTCTTTGGAAATTTGATTCCTGAAGGTGACAGGCCTTCCTCAGCTTCAAATTTCTCAGGAAGCATGTATCAAACTCCTGCACCAATATCACGTATATTGTTTTTCTTTCTTATGCAGCTCTCCAGAACAGCAGAATGCTCTCCCTGAGAGCAGAATGACTGATTCTCCTTTTCTGAAGTAATATGACCATGCCTTTGGCAGTACAACCCTTTGACAACTTCTGTCAAAGTTATCTTTTCCTCCCACTGAAGTAAAATATCTCCTCTGGTAGTGTGAACTCATGTTCCAGCACTTTCACATAACCTCTGAGTAGTATGTTCCTCATTTTTTCAAATTAATAGTCTGAGGAAGCTATAAAGGTCTTGGTTTCACTGTGGTTACCTCAAATCACCAGTCGCTTTTGAAAACATAGACTGGAGTATCCAGAATATCACAACAGAAAGTGCAATGATAGCTAACACCTCACTGCAAAGAGTCCACTGCAAAGCAAATGTTTTCTGCTATGTGATAATGAGCACACAGAAAAGCTGGACAATCCACTGTGACAGCCATGCATTGCTAGGAATCCTCTAGCAAGATACGCTAGTTTAATTCTTGTATTTTACCACATGCAACATTAAGGAGTTCCCCTTTGCTTGTAGTAGCTGAGCAGCTGTCGGTTCCCAGAAAGATTTTAACAGTCCTGTACCTCAGTTTTCTATTGAGTTTAACTACAGTGATTATGTCCATATTCAGGTACCATACTTGTACTCTACAGTACAGACCAATGCACATAGAAAATAGCAGGGCCACTCACAAAATAAAGTTGTCGATCACCTTGCTTAGGCCTAGTGGCCCCTTCTATCCTGCTTCAGAGTCAAATTGCAGGAACAAATTCCTGCAGCAGTGTGATTATTGCTGATGAGGAAGAACTGTAGTGTTCAAAGTTCTAAGTACTAGATAGATAAATACATTGAAAGACAGATAAATAAATAGATATAGGTGCAGGAAATGAAAAATTATTCCATCCTGGTCCTTGGAATTCCCTCTCCTGTTCAGATCAAAAATGTCTTCATTTATACTGTGAATGCTGAGAGATAATAGTCAAATGGGCAAAGATGCATATAAATATATACATATGTGTATTTATAGGCCTATAATTACATTATCAGGCAAGGATTTCAACAAAAAATGATTCTGCAAAATGTCAGGAACTTTAAAATTTAAACTATAAAGCGGCATGTTCTTGACTTATTCCCATCAGTGTTCTGACGAACTGGAGAATAAACACATGTTTATCAACTTTGACAGTAATTATCCAGGAAAAGAAAGTGAGAACCTTTACATGTCAAGTTGCTTCAACTTAAAATATACAGTTTCTGAGGTGCTGTCAAGTACAGTTAACTAATAAGAGCTCTGCTGGAATGCAGTGACAGTGTGCTGACAATCTCCAAGTCTGTGCAAGATCAAGGCGACTTAGAACCTTGTACCAATTATCTGTCAGATAGATAACGGTCTCCTACAACTGTCACGTTTGCAGAAAGAGAAGTGAGAATGAGGAGAGACACCTTAATGAGACATATGGTACTATGGTCTCTGGTCCTCTGAACTAGGCATGTGTCATAGGTACTGCCGAGGAGAATCACTTCTACCTTCATCCTTCATGGGATGCTGTACATTTGACTGGCTGCATAGGTTGTTTCAAGGTATGTTAGCTCAGACCAGTTTTAAAGCTGACAGAAAACAGAGTGATGTTACCCGGTGCAGAAGAATCTATCACAAAACTGAGCACGAGTGCAGACTGGCATGACATGAATCATTCTTTACGCAACAAATAAATAACAAGAGCAAAAAATGAACCTAGCATGTTTCCTAGTAGTCATCTGGCAGCATGATAGGAAAACATCGGAAATATTTACAGTTATAGTTTTTGGCAGTGAAATCATAGTAGATATTGCTAGCAATACTCAATTTAGCAGGTCATCCAGTTGCAGTTATTAATCTGGAAATATTGACATAATTGATGAAAGAAAAAAGTCTTGTTGAAAAACTTGAATAATTCAGTATTTTATAATACTCTGAAGCTTTTAGTCTTGGTATGAATTTTTAAATTTATTTTTTTACAGAAATGTTTTAAATTCTTTAGGGTTGAAATATTAAACTTACAAGAGTTAAAAAGTCATTTTAATGTAAAAAACCCTATTTTGAAGATAAATAGTTTGACTGATGCTACAACTAATAATTTGTATTCCTAAAGCCCTCCTGGATTAAACACACATAAATACCCAAAGTTATTTATGTATAGAAATAGATAGACTAAGTTTTTGAATAGCTTACCTAACACAATGAAACTGAAATAGAGGAGGTGAAACAGTTCGGGATATTACTCGTGTCTCTCAAAATCAAACTAACCAGAATATGAAATGCTTTCTAATTCCAAGCAGAAGTTCAACGAAGCAAAATGTCTCCTTCTCTTTATCTATGAGTTACCCTCCCCTTCTCCCCCTAATTTCTTAATTGCAGTCAGCTGTTGACATTTGAAAACAGTGTAAGAAAATCCCAATTTGGAAAAACTCTCATTAAACATATCACCCAAATCAAATCAAAACACAGCTCTTTAAGGAATGTGCAGTCCAATAATATTTCTGGTATTCTTTTCCTCATAGTTTATTTGCTCTGTTTTCTGGGACAGGCTCATACTTTGGGGAGAAATTATTTATTGATTGAAATATAAGAATAGGCATTAGAAATTCTGGGGGAAAATACATTTTCACTTTCTGAGTCCACTAACAAAAAGTTATACTGTAATGTGGTAAGTTGTATATTATAACTTCTGTTGTAGTTTGCTAATAGCAATACAAGTATGAATTTAATGTTTCATTGTCTTGAAGATCTCAGAGCAGTTTTCCTGTTTTATTATTCTATTTTTTTGTAGAAGGTTTAGGATATTTCATTTAACAATTCTCTACTCAAGCAACAGTCTGAACTATAAATTACCCCCACACAAAAATTTTTGCATTATTCTATTCCTAGAATTATCTTCAATTATTCTAAAATTTCTTCTAAAATGCTGAAAATACCATGGAAAATTCTCTTTCACTGACCAGGTATAATAACTTGGAAGGATGAAGAACTGTGAACGCATTCAACACGACAGAGAAAATTCTCTTAACGGTGCTTTGCAGGATTCATGAAACCAATGCCTGTTGAAATGTCAGTACAAAATTCTCTGTTCTTTCATTCTTGGAATGTTTCCTTAAGTATATGTCTCTTTTGTAAGCCTGGATATGGATCAAACATTTTTCCACTGAGGAAGAAGACAGGAAGCTGAAGATAGTGCAATGTTGTATTCCAGGCCCTAGCTAAAAAAAAAGCACAGGTTATTTCTTTTGGCAATAGCACAGAAGAGATAAACCATGTAACACCCATCTGTGAACTTCTCTCTCACATCAGGGAGTACAAAAGGTCAAGCTTCTGAAGGCAGAACACTAAAGTTCTCTCTTAATTCTGGGAGAATTTAATGCAGACACTAGTGAGGCTGGGATGTGAGTCTAAAGAGTATAAAAGCTTCTGAGCTGTTTGGCTTTTACGTTTTTTATAATAGATAAAAAATAATGGGGCAGAGATATTACATAGGCAAAAATCAGCTGTAGTCTATTCACTAAATTTACCTAATAAATCAGGTTATATCTAGATGTCAGATTCTCAACTCTGATATTTTTTCTTTCCAGTGCAAGGTTGTTATGTTGTGTGGCATTCCTTATTGGTCACAATTAAGCTTAGAACCAGACCGAAGATCTCAGACTGGTTCTGATCACTGTAATAACTTTCTCCAGAAGAAAAATTAAAAAAGCACACACAGACACACACACCCCCAGTAGATCCCCAAACCAAAGAACAAAACCACCTCAACAGTAAGGAACAAATTAAAAATGAGTATTATTCTGACTCACAGAACTTCAAGGCTGGAAAGACACATTCTTGCTTTTAGGAATAGCATTCATGGGCTAATGTGACAGCACATTCCCCAGGTAGCTGACGATACCTGTGCTGAGGTCCATGAGATTGCATCTAGAGCATTGCTGCAATGACAAAGCCTATTCACAAAAAATTGCTGAGAGATGGTGCTTTCTGCATCATGTCTGATTGATGGTAAACCAAGTTTCTGCATGACACCTCATTCAGCTGGGGTACTGAATGTGAAACCTTCCTCCTCAGAAATGTAGAATGTGTTGACTTAGAAGATACGTCTTTAAATCTTCCCCTGCTCTTTTACTTCCCATGCTCTTTTGCTTTCTTTCAGATTGTCCATTTTTAAATTCTTCTCATAGTGTAGCCCATGTTCGCACTTCATATTGTTGATTTGCTTTACTAACGAAGTGGGAGACCTGAGCTCTGGATCTGACTCACGTCAACTATAGAGCACTCAAGGAGTCCTTAAAATTATTTCACATGAGTACATGTGTACACTTCCTTGCCTTCTCTGGCACATGGGTCACTCCCTCCAGAGGTGTCTCCATTTTGCCATTTTTCCATTTCATGTCATAAAACTGGAGTCAGGCTCAAGAAAATTAATAAGTACACTCAGGAGTGAAAATCAGAGATGTAAAATTTTTGACCTGGGCTATAATTTTTAACAAGGAATTAAGTTCATGATCCTGAGATCACCAAAAGTAATATTTGACAGTAATAGGTGTATATATGAACAGGGCTTAAGCCCTAACTTAGAGATGCTGTTCCAGAAGGTTGAATATAAAATCCAGTGCATGAGAAGAGATGAGTCAAAGAGCAGGATTCAGGTAAGTGCTAAGCTGATCCACATCAGTGAGTGGCTGATGATCCCTGAGAAATGCTGAAGAGAGGAGATGGGCATATATACCCTGGCTGAACGGATGTTTGGTGGCTAACCTTCTCACAAAAGACTGGAGGAGGAAGTGGTTGTGATGATCTTACATTTTGTATGATGCTGACCACTTATCATTTCACCTTGTGTAATAGGTTATAGAGTAATTATCTGGGAATCTCTGCTCTGAGTAGTCTATTCCACACCAGAAATGTAAACTGAAGTCTTTATCCCAGGTTGTACTGGGATATAAAAAAGCTTCCGTCACTGACTTTTCTCCTTGTCTATGTCTGTGTGGAAGTAGGTGTGCTCAGAGTATACTTGCTAGTTCAGTCAATTAGAGTTAGGCAGAAGAGATGCCTACTTCGTGAATGACAAGCAGGATTGATATAAGTGTTGGGTACTGAATTTGTCAGACTTAAGAAGAGACATCGCATATCAATATTGAGAGGAGGGGTTTAGTGAAAATGTAGGTTATAGTGAAATCAGGAGCTTATGGTATTAACCATTAGATTAATAAGAATATAATAATTTCTAGTGTCTACAATTTGGAAGTACAAGCCTATAATGCAGTTGGAGACATTAATATTTAACTAAAATTTGTATTAATCCTTAGCCTATAACAAAAATAATGAAGTCTTTGAAAAAATCCTGAGTCTCAATACAGTCATTTACACAGAAGAAAGACATTCCAGCCATAGAAAGTTTGCAGACAAAAGCTGTTAATGAAGAATTAGTTCTAGTAACATTGTTGTAGCTGTTATTGCTACTTGTTAAATGTGTTTTTTAAAATAAAGACTTTATCCTTTGCACAGACTTGAACCTTCTGTGGAGTGACGTAGTAACAAGACAAGCAAACCTGCAGCTCCATTGCTGGGTAAAAAAATGGGAAGACATGTTCTGTGCATTGAGAGAAACAGTCAGCAAGAAATTATACAGATTAATTTTTTAAAAAAGATAAAATCAGATGGGGTAAAGATCAATTGTGCAAAAATGATTCCGCAGCCACCTACATGCAAATAAAAAATCTGTGACAATGAATTTAAAGGACATCCATGTATCTGACATCTTAATTTTAAGTAATGCAATTAAGAAATTAAATCTAAATAATTTTGATTTATGCCTTTTTCTAGTAATTTTACCTCAAGTAAATAGAAGTAAAACTATAAATGTGCCGGGTGATATTGTTGATAGATAAGAAAACCAAAATGGGCTCCTGTTCACACTAAAAGTTTATTTAGCTCAGTATTGTGGCTCTCTGACAATGGTCCACAGTGGAGGTCTAGGAAAAAAATACAAGCACAAGTGTGCAGTAATAGTTCCCCAGACTATTCCTCTAGTCTCAAACAAATTGTAGTTCAGGGACTTTCTGACTCGATGGGGATGTTTTCATACTTAATAGCCTGCCACAGATCTTTTTCCATGATTTAAGCCAGGTACTTCTTGAGCCTCTGTGGATTTTTAGCAGTCTTTGGCAAGGAGCTCCACAGCTTAATTACCTGAAGAACAGCTTCCTTCTCTTTCTTTTGAACCAGCACCTTGAGAAGTTTTTAGCACTCCTCACTTCTTGTACTTAAGACTGTGAACAATCATCAGGTATTTGCCTTCTTCATATCACTTTGAATTTTATTAATAGAGTCCAGCAGATGCAAATACAATCTTTACTTCAAACGACTAGAACCGCTTGGCTGCTGACCTATAGAATGATGGCACTTGGCATCATACAATTCAAGACAATGCAGAAATGTAGAGAGAAAGTATGTACAACAGAAATAAATCGGTTGGAAAACCTGGTTGGTCTATCTGGCCTAAATGAAGTAGCAGTTTTAAAATATTTTTTAAAATAACTGGTAAGCTGATTTTGCAATGAAAAGTCACCAGCCATAGTCCTGCTGAAAGCAAAGAATGTTTGCTGTTGCTTTCAGTGGCTCATTTCACCATGAAGTTTCAAATTTATTTCTAGTGATCAGAATATGCTGTATCTATGGTGACATGCCAAACCAGCACTTACAAGTACTGTTGCTGGCACAATGTGTAGAAATACATTTTCATACCAGTATTTTGATGGATTTGTATTAATGGCTGTAAATGTTCATTGTGGCCACAGATTCTTAATTAATGCTACTATATCTTTTGAAACTTCTTGTGAAATTCATGACCAGACTCATCATGACAAGCTGAGTATATCTCTAGGATATTTTTACAGGCTTCAAAAATAAACTTGTATTAAATATTTTAAAGTTGCCTTATTCCTCATAAATAGAAGGAACTAGGATTCTGTTGAATCTTTGAAGTTTATTGGAAAGAGTTGTGGTCTTAAGACCTAACCAAATAATTTTACAAGGGAATAGAATGTATTAATGTTAACATTACTGTCGTAAACATTTCTGACATTGACCACGTTATGCCTAACAGATCAATAATTTTCAGCTACTTAATTATCTGGGTGACTGCATTTGCCAATTCAAACATAAATAAATGCTTTACCTGATCAAATACTTTATAAAGGTTGAGAGAATTGCTTCAAAAGAATAAAGTGTTGTAGTCCTAAGGAGTTGCAATGTTTCCTACACACTGACTACTTGACATTTTTTATGTAAACTAATTTCATTTTTTGAGCATTTCTATTTCAGAAGTGACATTAAGGAGCAGTTAGCTGTACCATAAGAGAATCACTCAGAACTGTGTTATGTCCAGGCTTGCTTCCAAATTACCTTGAAGAGAATTTAAACACACAGCAAAGATGTAGAAGCTAGATAAGCATAAAAGTCAAGGCTGCCTCTGCAGGTGAAAATTCTATTATAACATGCTAAGAAATTGGAATATGATAAATTAAATCAAAAAAATAGAGGGGGAAAATGCAGCACCAAGTTTGTTTTTTCAGTAATGTAAAGAAATTTTGGCAAAGCTTTTGCTACACTTTGTTTCCAGCTAATTAAAGCAAATCCTGTATCTCCAGAAATGAAGGAAACTTGCTTTAGGGATATTTAAAATCTTATTAGAGGTCTAGATCTTAATTTTATAACTGATCCTATGAGAAAATAATCCCAAACTCAAGGACTTCCTAACTTTTTTAGTGTTTAAACAGGGAAGACTACTGAGACTTCCATCACTGTACTATAATAACATATGTTATAAAAAGCAAGATTCTTTTGGCATTCAGAAGTAACTAGTTTCAACCCTAGCCTTTTAGTCTTATTACAGGAATCCATTTTACATTCAAATCTTACAGTAAAGCCAACTAAAACAGTACATTGCTTTTTTATAGCGGCACAGAATGCAATGGGGCAATTTATAAACTCCTTTCAGAAAATGAAAATTAATAAAATCTCACCGGGAGATGTTATTTTTATGCAAAAATTACAAAGACTAGAGAAACTCCCTTGATGCTGCCATATTTGCAAAATTTAATGATACTCTGTACTTCAAGCATTCCTTTCTTCTGGATGTGTGCTGAACTTACTAGAAATACCAGGCACAAAGTACACATAGAAAAGAGTAAAATTTCAAGATTTCTGAATCTTTTGTCTATATCTTGCAGAAGGACTACAAGACCACTGTTGATACCTAATCATCGCACCATAGCTCATGTTCCACGAGAAATGCTTACATTTTGAGGCACTGTCTGAAAAAATGTTAAGCTATGATATGTAGGAATTCTTTTTTTTTTTTTTCTTTTTTTTTTCCATATGCTATTTCTGAGATTGTGGCCAGACTGCTCTGTCTGCTTTTGGAGTCTCTTTTAAGAAAACACACATTACAAAGGGTTCAGAGAGAAGTTTCTAGAATGATCTGTAGTCTGGACTGGGAAACATGTTAGGAAACATCTAAGTACATTCATATAATTGATTTATCAGAAAGATAGTTAGAAATTGAACTGTAACAAGATCCAATAACTGGAAGTTAAACCATTGTACACTGATGGCACAAAGCATTGAAGGAGTGCTTCAGAGAGACTGAAGACTTTTTGCTAAAGGCAATGCCTCTTCTGACTACAAAAAGACAAGGTAAAAGGCCTTTTGTATTATATTTAGAGCAAAGGTGAAAAGCCTAAGCTGAAAATACTTGTTTGATTTACATCATATAAAGGACCAAACTTCAGACTAGTATGGAGAAAAAGTATCTTTTTCTATAACAGTCTTTCAGGACAGGAAACATGGTACAAGGTGTTGGACTGTTGCATCCTGAAGCCAGTTCTGATTCTGTCACCATTGTGCTGGTCTGTTTCTACCAAAGTCATTCTTCATTGTGGCAATTGGAAAGCAGTCAGGTTCAGATCTCCAAATCCGAAGTGGTAGAGGTGGAAGCTGCAAGGCACCCAGTGCAACAATGGTCATATAGAAATGACAATATATAATGTCATATAGCAACTAACATCACACGATTCAATTCGCTGGCTATTTTCACCAAAAATCAAATCCCCTTGAGGCACACATTGAACTTTCCCATACTCCTGCATTACCTGCCAAGTGCACCCAGGTCCTTGAGCAAAAACAATCCCACAAATGGGTTTGCCTTTACCTCATACAAAAAAATCAGTTTTGTTTGAGGGTAACATTCAAATGCAAATTAATGGTTTGCTAGTGTCATCATTAGTATTTACAGCAGTCTGAATTACTGTGCCTATTAAAATGTAGCAGTAGCTACTGTGTCAGGTAAATGAAAATAATAACTTTTGGACACTGTGAACTGAGAGAAGGTTGGATGTTCAAACATTTATTTGCTACTGGGGGAGTAATGCTCTATTTTTTATATATATATATTTTTTTTGTTGTTGTTGTTTTTTTTCACATAGTAAGCCTTAAGCTTGCAGTACCACCAAACATAATAGGTGAAAATAGAGTTATGACTGACATGGAAGGCTGCAGCTGAGGTCATTATGGCTCAGACAGCTGAAAGGACAGTCATGTTTCTCAATGTAGAACAATCCACCTTTTTGTTATAGTAGGGGAAAGAGACAGAACAAGTTGGCACATTGCTCAGTGGAAGTGTTCCTGACACAACTGCTTTGTTTCTTTACAAACAGTGTCTTGGAGTCACTGCATAATTTTGTGTTTATGCCTTTTTCTGAATTCTGGACTCTGAATAGTTTCTCTTCTATAATTGATTTGTGTATTGGTGTTAAACGGCTTCAGCTAAAATGTATTTGTTGCAAGTGAAGTGCAAACAGAAAACAGGCATTTGGGTAGACTGTACTATTAGGTGCCACCCAGATTTATGTGTAAATAGTCTGGAAGGAGACCCATGGCTCTTATGGCCTTATGCCCTTCTCAAAGTGTATATTAGCTGTCTGAGAAGCTTAGATTCCCTCTGTAGAATATCATATCCACAGTATGAATGTTGTGCATCCAGTGCAACCTATTTAAAGTACTTTGTGAGTCAAGGTGAACCAAACTTATTAAAATAGGTGTTGAAGATGTTCTAATGTCTTACAAAAAATCTAGCCTTTGAACACTCAAATGTGTGAAAATTCATACAAAGGTACACCAAATTCATGTATGTGCATGTATGAAAAACCAATATCTTGTTCTTGGGCAAACTGAGATCAGTATGTACATATTGCAAAACTCAGTTATGTGGCTTGGTTGTTTTTTTGTTTCTTTTTTTAAACTCCCCAGAAGTGAGTGTATGTTCCTTGACAGAAAGTCAGCAAGCTGTCAGATAGAGTTCACTGTATGAGAGCAATATGGTTTCATTTAGGGGGAACATTTCTGAGAATGTTAAGGAGCTGTCAAAAGGAATCCACTTTATTACTGCTTAACATTAGATTCAGAACTAAAACCACATAAAATAATTCCAGGAAATAATAAAAAAAACCAAACCCAACAGTACTCCTGTCTTTAATTTTGGACAGCAATGTGGGAACAAAATATATGGCTCCTGTTTTGCTGTGGGAGTTTAGTTTCTTACAGGAATTTGTAAATTTGTGGGTAGAGTGATTATAGTGCTTGAGATTTAGCATATTCATAAAGGGAACTGCAGATGTGATAATATCAGTTATTGATTATAAATAAATGCATGATCATATGCATTAATACTGTCTGATATTTTAAGTACATGGAATAAGTTCGTGTGAATGAAATAAATAAATCCTGAAATAAATATAGCAGCTTAGTCACAATGCCTTACTTAATGATACATGAAAAATGAATGAACAAATAAATAAATATTTGCATTTTCTTGTTATGGGAGCATATGACATAATTAAAAAGATCTATGCAGAATATAAACTAGCTAAAAGGATGAAGCTGACTCCATTTAAATTTTGTGAAGTCAGTTAAGTCAGTATCAGACCTAGGGGAAGTCTATTCAATATTGTTGATAATATTTATTAATATTATTATAGTAACATGTACAAGTCCCAGATAGGATGACATTTAATGAAAGCTGAACTATTATTTATTTTAATAGTCTAAAATAGCCTAAATAGTCTCAAATTGTTTATTTTAAGCCTTCAGCTCTCAACCTGACTTCAAATTTATATATGGACTTACATAGTTCTGGGATCTACCACTATCAAAAAGTGATGTTTGCCACCACATCTGGTGCAAAATGTTTCTGAATAAAATCTACAGGGAACGAGTTGAGAAAAAGATAAAATGGGAGGGAAAAACCACTTCTCAGATTACTTTGAAATCACATGTCATGGATTGGGGAAGGCACTAATGCCATCAGTGAGTTCTTTTATATGTAATAACACTACTATTTTTTTTCAAAATTAGATGCTTTTCAGGTCATCCTGAAGTGTATGCACATTGGTTTTGTTGTATTTTACTCTGGAGAAAGAAAAAAGAAAAAATATTTCAAAGAGAAAGAAATCCAAAATAGAAAATCTCATTTCATTTAAGTCAGGTTCTCCTTGAACAAAGAAAACCACAACCCTTTTAGAAAAAAAAAAAAAAAAGTGGCTGTTTTTGTCTTGTCTGTAATTTTTTTGCAACAAAGTATATATTTCTAAGTATTCTTATAAAATGTATCTAAGTTTTCTCATGCTTCAGATGAAAAATATCCCAGGCTAGAAAGAAAAGAATTTAATCAAATATGTCTGCTTTTTCAGAAGTCAGAGATTTCAGAGTGGATACAATATCAGTGGAACAAGGTAGCTCTTAGCTTTTGAAGATCTTATTTGTAAACCTGACAATACCTATGGGGAAAGGCAAGAAAAAAATTCCCAGCTTTTGGAAACTAGTGGAAAAGCAGCATCTCATCCTAGAATATATTACATTTGTTCAGACTTCAGTGTACTAAAATTCACTGCACAACCAGTACAACAATAATTTGGTTTGACAAAAGTAAGTGCACAGTTCTCTTTATTCTATGACTTCTTCAATTAAACCACATTGTTTATGACTGCCAAACTTACGGCACACATTGAAAAAAAAAAGAAGTTTATAAGGAAAAGGTATCAGCAGTTAATCTAATGCTTAATTTTATGTCTGATTTTAATTTGTTCATAATTTTCTGTTTTTATAGGTAATGTTCACCCAAGGTTTTTTTATCCTCCTTTGCATTTATAGAAGTTTAAGTTAAATGGTTTCTGTCATTTCTAATAATCAGTTTAAGCATAATCAATATTTATTTTCAAGGATTCTTCTTAGAAATTTGTTTATGATATATTTATGGAGACAGAGGGACTGCTCTTTGAAATTAAACAGCAAATACTAATGCAACTCTATATTTTTGAAATTCACAGAGAACTTGGAGAGCAAGTGATGCTTTTAAGCCACAGAACAGAACTATATAAAATGAAAATAAAATGGAACTGAACTGGAATTTTATCCAAGTTCTTTCTATTTATCTTGGTATGATAGTAGCCTAGTTTTATGTACATGCCTGTAAAAGTTAACACTAAATTGAAACCTCAGGGTCTGCCCATGCAGCTGACATTTAGATCTCATTATCCCTGGATCAAAGTGCTTTTCAGCACCGAGTTTACTTTTTTATTATTTATTTTATTTTTTTAAATCATATGGTTGATATTAAAGGCAGAATGTTATACTGTGTTGTTTTGGCTGCAAAGAAGTTAGATAATTGATGGCAACATATGATCCATGGCTTCTTAACAGAACAGAGAGTTCAATGAAAGCCAGAACTCTGAACTACCTACAGGATTCAGTATTTTTTAATCTTCTATTTAATGTATTTGCATAGAATAATAATAAAAATAAGGATGTGCAGGTAATAAAAATATGCAAAATCCACTGAAGTATTACATCAAGGAAGGCATTTTCATTTATTAAGATTTAATTATGTAGGTGTATATATTAAAAAAGCCCAGAAAGCAGTACCTGCGTGTAAAAGGAAGCAAATGGCTGATCTTAAGAGACAGCAAGCTTTTATTTCCTCCTTCGCAAAGACGAACATATTAAGAAAACCAGTAGAAACAGTTCCGTACGTTGGTCATGTGTGACTTGGGGAGGCCCACACGGGCCACACTTTCACTGCCTTCTGTAGGTCCGAGGACAGGCTCGCAGTTTCTCCTCCCGGAGCCCGGCGGGACGCCTGGGGCCGGGGGGCTGCGGGGTTCAGCACCACGGACAGCCCCGCGCCGGGCAGCGCCCCGCTCCTCCCCTGCTGAGCGGGGACCGCGCTGCCGCCCCGCCCGCCGCCCGCCGCGGCGCACCCCCGGGTCAGCACGTCCGCCTCCCTGCTCCAGCAGGCGGAGGGGCTTCGAAGGACATTGTTTTCGTGCTTGCTGAAGAAATGCTTCTACTTTTTCTCTAGGAGACAGGCAAAAGCAGAAAATAGCTTTTCAGTAATTAATTTCGTTTGAGTAATAATGGCTTCAGTCTTGGACAGTTTCTGGTGTATAATGATCAGGTGGGTTAAGACCTTAAGGCGTCTCCTGAATCTTTGCATTCAGCCTTGACTGCTTGTTTAGAAATGAAAAATGTAGCTAGACACAAACCTTTCAGCCAGTGGAACACTGGCCTCAGGCTGAAACTTAATGATGAAGCTGATAATTTATTTTAATCCACTCATACACTAGTCTTATTAACAGGAAGACAGATTTTCTGCATTGTTTATTACTCAGGAAGTTGATCACTGGCAGATGTTTTTCTAAAATGGTACTTTATTAAATGTCTTAAAGTGTACTGGTAAATGTGCGGTTTAACACTGCGTTTTACTATTGTCATAGCTATCAAAATATATTGCTCTACAGAAAGGTGATCTAGAATTAAACAATATGAACACAATTACATATATATTAGAAATATCTCCTTGAATTTAAATAGGAGTCATAAATGGTTGAGATAATTAGAAAAGATGGAAATAAACTGAAGAGTGCATGGGAAAAGGTGTAAAAGGCCAGTCTCTTTTTAATTTTATAGAGCAAGAGAATCCTATGAACCTCTATTTAGTACTGTTACATTCTACACACCTTGCCCACATGGATATCCCAGACGTCTTCTCCTTATCTGAATAATATGTTGATCCAGAGTGATTCACACTATTTTATATGACCAGCCATACATCCTGGGGATAGGGGCAGAAATGAGCTTTAGTGTCAAAGCTACCTAAAGACAGTAACATGTTTTAACACCAAACACTTACCTGTCCCAGCTGAAGTTTACCTTGCTGTGCTTAGCAAGGTGTTTTTCCATGCCAAAATGGCAACTCATGCACAGCTAGCCCTAATGATAAAACAATGCTAATGTCTGACAGTTCACTGAACATAACTCTATATTTGAGCTTGATTAATTATAAATGAACTTGAATAGCCAAATGCAAAGAATCTCTTCTGACACAGTGCCATGAAAAAGCATAAGGATTTAGAAAAACAAGTTAACATGAATAACTCAACTGTTTTAAATTCAGTCTTAAAAAATGGTAAAATGATTGAGTAGATACAGTCAAGAATGTTTAATTATGCAATGTGCCTCAGCAAACTGTTTATTTAATGAGTAAACAATGTATCAAGCTTTGTGTAAAAATGATATTAAGTAAAAAGTGTTCTTGTCCAAAGTTGCAAGGCCTTTGGACTTTTAGCTGTGAGAAAGTTGTACTGTCAATGATGATTTTGTCAGCAGTACTAGGCTACAGTGCTGCCTTTGATACTACCTCAGTCACAGTACTGGTAATGACTTAAGTTATTGATCTGAGAGACTGGTATCCTTGAATAATGGGAGATGCAGACACTGGAGAAAAAGTCAAAAGCTTAACAGAAGTTTTCTCCCATCACAATCTAGTGGTTTTAAGTGACTATCTTTAAGGTATTATTTGATTAAGATTGCTCAAATTTTAGGGGTTGGAAAATTCAATGATTTATAAAATGTGTAGAAGACATATGTTGCTGGTTTTTGTATCCACTTCTTGATGAATTATTATCAACTAAATGATCTTAGCCAAGCAATACTCTGATACTGGACTGCAATACACATTTTGGCTCTCTGACCTCAATGGGAGTCCTCAGATGCTTTCAGTTATAGAGACAATCAAATACATTTTTGGCTCAAAGTCCACATAATTTCACTTGTATTTAATATTAATATTAAATATGAATTTAAAGAAAGATATTACAAATATATCTAATTGCTAACATGATGCATTAGAAGAAAATGCATGTCTACAAAACTCTTGCAAGATCACCTCATTTATAACCCATTTTCAGACTCTGAAAGATTGCTTACTTGTGTCTGGATAAGGAGAGATGCATTTAACAGTGTTTTGGGATTTCTTAAAATGTCATTACTAGTTTTATGACATTGTGGTGCACTTACATGTTAATACCAGAACATACTACTCAGAAAAATCATAAAAACATAGAAAAAATAGTAAAGCAGCCCTTCATATTTACTAGCCTATCCAGAAAACAAAAGGCTGAATTACCTATGTGGAGATATATATCCCTTATATACATGTATTTTATAGAAAATACCAACATGTTTTAGAAGTCTTTAAAAGCTATTGTGAGTACAATTAAAGAGAAAAGATACAGGGAATTCTATATTTGAAAAACATCTAAATAAGTGAATTACAAGAAGATTTTTTTATAATTCATGAGCCATCTAGGCTACAATTGTCATGACTTGTAAATGTAATGAAGTAAAAGAAATAAAAATCTTTGTTGCTTTCTACTAGTGACATAAATTATTTAAAGTTTAAGTGCTTTGGAATGTAACTAATTTCTAAATATACTAGATATATATTAAATTGCATTACTATGAATTTGCAATGACAAAAGAAAACTAATAATGTTATTTTATTGATTTGCTAAAATGACAGTTAAAAGCTGGGTTTGTTCTATTGTGTAAATGTCTTTATGTTACATTGCTGCAGAACCTTCTTTTTTAAACCATCATGCCCATCCTGGGGAAAATTATTTCTGTGTACATGTGTAGCTCTGTAAGCAAGCACCAATACCAGAACCTTTTATAACACACAAGGAAATAAAGAAGCAGCTGAGGAACTTGGAAATATTAATTCCTCTGGCAACAGGTACAACTAAATTACTCTGGAACAATCCCTTTGCAGTTTTCTTCATGGAAAGACCTTTAGACTAACATTAAGAAAAAAACAAAATGAAACAGTATAGAGAATTAAGAGCCAAGGCTTCTCCCAAACCCAAATAGATCAGAGCAGGACAGTTACTGCATCTGAATGTGTGACTTTTATGTGGTAATCATAAGCAAATAATTAGAAATTTAATCAAGACTTTAATTTTTCCAGTGTTGTACCTTGGTTATATAAGCTGTGTTGTAAGGTATGTACTGAAACTCGATAGTATTGAATTTCAACTTTTATAGTCTAAGTACGCCTGTAATATTCTATTCAAATTATTTTTAAAAAAATCAACCAGAAAGCGAAAAGCCTTTGAAAGATTTTTTCTTTCTGGAGTAGTCAATATTTGTCAGTATATCTTCATACGCATAGTTTCAATATGAACCCCTTGGGGTTTTTTTCAAACACTAAAAGCAACAGCTGATTTTATGAGTAGTAAGACAATATTAACCAGAGTAGAAAGCTTTTTCCAAGCTGTTCTAACAATGGTACAGTTTTCTTCAACTCACAAGGCACAAGGAAACATTTATTTCTTGAATGAATGTAAATAAATCTCTTAAGACAGGGCAGAGGGTTTCATGACATGTTCATTTCAGAATATACTAGCTCACTCTTTTTTTTTATTAAAAAATTATTTATTATTCAAGTTAAAGTGGTTTTTTGGCACTACAAAAGGAACAAGTTTTATTTTGAATAAGCTATAAGCATAACTAAGAAATGCAATAAAATGTACTGTAAATACAAGTTATGCTCTCTATAATGCATGAGGAAACCTGTTTATAACAGGACACAGGACACATTCTTCAGCTTACAAACCTACTTATATCCCACTGTGCCTGAAGGATATTTAATGGTAAATGAAGAAATGGATTTTCATTATTGGCAGTGAAATTCACCCTGCTGACATAGAAGAACAGCACACAAATGCAAATCAGATAGAACAGACTTCACTGCAACAGGAAATATTTTTATTTGAACTTTCATTGCTCTGATACTGGGGTTACATGTTAAAAATTTGCCTTTTGCATTCCATTCAGCAGAAACCAAGAACTTTCAGCACTTGTTGATGGCAGTCAGAACTTCACTGTGGAACTCAACAATATTGCATGGAGTACGTTTATGAAACATATGTACATCTGAAGGAGCAACAAAAGGGAAAAATAATAAATGTATTCTGTGAAAGCCACATCTCTTATCTATGGCTCTTCACATTCTTGTCTTTAAACACTTAAAGGAGAAAAGAGGATGGTGTTTCAACTTAGTTCATTGTGTACATAGGTTCTGAATGTGGAAATAAAGCATGAGAAAGTACACTGTGTTTCAGTGAGTTCTAGGACAACCACCACCTTTTTTAGGTTCTCTGGCTTGATTAATACATTACAAAATGTAAAAGCTAATTTTTTCCTCAAATCATTCATGTAACACTGATGTAACACCATGTATCACTGAATAGGTCATTATGCAAGTAGTGTAGAATTAGTGTATGCGTGAGTAGTATTTATATCACTGGGACATTACAGGCATGATTCTGATGCTAAGACACAGATGTCTAGCACTTTTTGAGCTACCCTGAAGTTTCTGTTGTTCCAGAAAAGATTTACACCTCATCTGCCACCTCCATGTGAGAGACAGGACATCCTAGAGCATTATATGGTATGTCAATGCATGGACAGCTGAATTGCATCCTAAAATAACCAGCACTTACCCAGCTAATCCAATTTGGTCATGTGAGTTCCATTATAGTCTAAAAGAAAGAGGGGGGAAACCTACAGAGAATAGTTTCTTAAGTAGAAAATGTGAGTTGTCCTTTGGAAACGCTTCTTTTTCACCACAAGCATAAAGGAAGATGACTCCTTTGGTCTATCCTCCAGGTGTCTAGGGAGATTACTGCAAGAGATCTTTTGGAATGCCCTGTTAGGAAGTACATAATTTGATTTCAGTTCCCAGTCACATGAAAAAGCCTTGCTGTTTCTTAAAAAAAAAAAAAAAAAAAAAAAAAAAAAAAAAGAAGAAGTAACCCTTTTCTTTATATCAGTGAATTTTAATGGAAAACTCTGCTTTGTATTATGGGGGAAGTAATGAGATAAACAACTCCTTCACCCCAAGGCTCACTCCAAGATTTCTCTCCTGAAGCACTAGATATTTTATTAATTCACAATAATAATAATAACAACAACAACAACCAATTTGGTGCAGTTACAAAACTTTGTAATTCTGCTTTGTAGAAACAAATACATTCCTTCAGCATCTTTCTGTGCTTGCCAGGCTGACCTTTACACTTCCTTATTTTGTAATGAATACCAAGAATATATTTGATATTTTGTTTCAAATTTCTGAAATATTTTTCTGCTTACATCAAATCTGTTTCATCCAATTGCATCTTTAATTTGATAAAATATTTATTATTTAACACAATACCATGGGATGAAAGAAAGCCCTAGACTTTCAATATTTTAAGGAAATGTGTAACTTTTATAGTGTGTACAGTTTGGAGTTAGTGTATAAAATTTACTTTATTTGCAAGATCTATTGCAAAATCTATTCATAAGAGAGCAACTGCTTTTGCATGGCTGATAAAATAATTTATTTTGACACACCACAGTATTAAATATTAACTAAAAGAGCAATTAAAACAAGTGAAAACAGTTGATATAAGAAATGTTTATTCATGTCTTGAGCCTGGAAAGTGATAAAACTATAGATATAGAATGCATAATCTTACCTCAGGTTTAAAAATAGATTAAGTCATAAGGACATGGCCTCTTAGACGAATGCTGTATACAGTGAAGTGTACTGTGATATAATCTGGAATGAAATGACCTTCACTTTTCTGTCAGACATTTGGTTAATATTTTAACAGTTTGGTCTCAATCTTTCTTAGCTGTAGCGACTTTGTTTAATAGTGTTCTGCCCTTCTTACTCCCCTTAGAGTTGCCAGTGAACATCCCAAGTATTTATGGGGAAGCAGGTCTTCAGGCAATGTTTAAATTTCCTAAATGATAGAATAAGGAACAACATCTGGATAGATATGATATTCAAAGTAATAACTGGAGGGAGGAAAAAAAAAATAGACGGCATTGTTACTGTCCTTCCAAACTTTGGCAAAATAATTTTTTTTTAGTATACACATGTATCAGTGGTGGCAGCTTGTAGTTTAGGATTATTGCTTGGACTCACCTGGAAATTGTAAGCATTGGGTCCCATGGAAAAATGTGCTGATAAGGAAAATAAAAATAGTGGTTTGCTTCACCTGACAGGAGAAAGTGGTAGAGGAAGGGAAAGGGCAAAAAAGGCATGAAATAACGGTGTTGGGACAGACTGCTAGCTCATAAGCATAACTGGATGAATCATAACCTCATGCAGGCTTGGGAGTGATGGCAAGGGGTTAGATTCCAATGGAGGGTGGATGTTAGTATGCTAAAAAGTTGAAAGAGACAAAAATTGAATTTTCATATGCAATTATATATTAACTCACAGACTGCAGTTCATTCAAGTAGTGTGAGAAATAGTGACATAACATGAAACTAAACCAATGTAACTTGAGAAAGATTGTTTTAGTTAGTGTCATATATAAACAAATACAAGGGTGCAAAGAGCATGCCAAAGAGAAGGAAATTACCCATTTGAGGATTCCAATGGCAAAACGGTTAACTACCATGTGCAGAGTTTATGATGCCTCAAGGAGCTTTTCACATATTTATATTCATTTTTTACTTGGTTGCATATCTATTATTCTCATTACATTAAGACTCATGGAATTACTAATGCCCAGGTACAGTTGTTTTGTATAAAAAGGTTTAATTTTTTATGTCCATGGAATGATAAATTGATTATGAATTTTTAAACAGGTGGTTCTTAAAAAATGTAATTACAGAGTTGCCATGGGAAAAGACAATACATTTTTACTCAGATATACTCTGCTTTTGTGTTAGTTGCAAAACATTCTGTTTGTTTCCAAGTTTTCACAAAATAATTGCAAAACTGAATGATGCCATCTAAGAAGCATTTTGAAACACTCTGGTGGAAACATTAGGGGAGGAGTAGGGTTAGGAGTGAGTTACTGGTAGATATTAAAAAAAAAACAACCAACCAACCCCCCCCCCAAAAAAAAAAACCAACAAAAAACAAACAACCAAACCCCAAAAAACCCACAGTGCTGAAAAGTTATTTCAAATCTTTTTTCCCCATATTTACATCACTGTATAGCTTTATATATTAATTAGTGTACTGGCAGTCCCCATGGCATGCACTAGCTGGCATAAGGCAAATATCAGATGATTTTGTTCTACTTCAGCAAGGATTAGTGGGTTTCACCATGTGTGCACTACTTCTCTTTGTATGATTATTTAGATTAGGATATGTCTCTCCTGGAGGAAGAAGAATTCAGCTGGGCCATCAAGATAGGCAGATGGGACATTTACTTTCCACTTAACATTATTACCTTATTTTTTTCTGGAAGTTCAGGCAGATGTTACTGAACTGATTGCATATATATAACATTAACAATTGTGTCATCATAATAGGTCAGTTTTCATAAGAAAAGTGTTTCTGAGATTCTGCTATTATTTTTGAAACAGGAGTGGTTATTACATGATTATAATACATGTGCTTTAACTCAGTACTGTTGTACTCCTGTACAAGAATGATCTCATTCTTTGTTTGCAAGATAGTTAGTTCATTCTTCAAAAGAATGTGTATAATTAGGAAGGCAAATAACCAAAGTAAAAAAACCTATAAGCTAAAAAGAAGAAAAGGTGTAATAAAATGAATTTGCTAAACAATCAGAAAACAGAGAAGGTAATCAGAGAGAAGATGGACGTTTCAAAGCAGATCAGTCTATTCTTTGTCCTATCATCAGAAGTTAACCTTGATTCTGTTCTCTTTTCTGTCTTTCTGAATTCCTGTTAATTACATTGATATAGTTGTTGAAGGAATAACTTAAAGACACTGAAAAGAAGAGGAAAAGGTGTTCCAGAAGAATGGGTTTCACTGTGGAGAACTCAGAAAGATCACCAGTTCTTAACCAAAAGAAAAAAATTAAAAATTGCTTTCATTATTCAAAGCTTCTGGTTTTGTTTCTTACAGAATCTTCTAAATCCCACTCCTTCTAACAAATGGAGCATGAAGCATCTTTTTAACCAACTGAATGAAGTACAATGGCAAGGTACCCAGTGTATCAGCACAGAGCAATCTAGCAGAAACAGTATGAGAAGTGGAATTTGAAAACTCAACATTGCTTTTAGGGCTAGACTATTGAATGGTGGTGGTTCTCTCTTCTCACAAAACGTGGGAAAACTTTGAACTACCCCAGCCAGAAATGGCATTTTAACTTATGTTTCTAGAGGGTTTAAGAAGGTGAACAGAAGCAGTTTTTCTTGAAACTGCATTGTCTATGGCATTAGGAATAGAGCTGGATGCTAGGTGAAATGAGCGTGTGTCTAGACATAGGTTTGAAACAGCTTCCATGTCTTGTGACACAAAATGTAGGATGCACCGGGGAGTGCTAAAGGTAGAGAGAAAAGAAGGAGCTGCAGGTCTTGTCACCTTCCTACAGATCTATCCATGAGTACAAACATCCCATGTTTGCAAATCTGACTAGAGGTTTTAAGATGTAAGTGGGATCTGAAGTTCTAATTTCTGAATTGCCTAAAGTGACAGTTAGGTACTACAGTATGACAGATGATGCTATGGTTAAACACCAGACAAAACCAAACTCCTCTAAAACAGAGGAGTGGAGAGTAGAAGTGGAATAGACTCATAAAACCTGGCCAGTCTGCCTCGACAATGAGAATACAACATTGGTTTATTGTTTTTAAACTGTAAGATAGTGTGAATGATGCTACTAAAATCAGTTAAAGAATAAACTGCAGAGTTCTGTGGGTGATTCATGTAAATTTGTAAATGGAAATCTATAGTTTGACAAAGACATTTTTATAGTTTCACTGTTGACCTCCTATCCTGGAAGCACTGTTGAGCATAGGCAACTCCTAGACATTTTGTGATTTTAGCAGAGGCAGCTGTACCTTCTTTAAAATTACCCTTTTCTGAATAACAAGCATATTGTTACTGCCCTTCTGCACAAAGGTTGCTTCTCAGTGTGGCATAAAAGTTACACACATTCTTACCTGATGTGCATTTTCTAAAGCTCAGGACATCTCTGGATTTTGATCCTAGTGCTTCAGGCTGCTGAGACCTCATCTTTGCAAGAGTTGACACTGAAGTTCCTCCGGAAGCTGATTTTAACGTGGTGCTGCAGCAAGGGTGAAATGCAATGTTTTAGATGGACTAGTGTCAAATAGAAAGTCCTCTGTTGCAGCAGGTGAAACACTCCAAACAGCAAGTGTTCAGTCTTCTGAAGTGTCCTTTGAAAAGTTACTCTTCCATAGTGCTAGAAGGGTTGCTCCAGGCCTGACCATGCAGGTATTAAAGCTCATAAATAATCTAGATGTAAGGAAAATCTGATTTTAAGCCTTGCCTCAAGACTGCACAGTGCAGCCACGTAGAACCAACCAGTCAGACCTGGAATTACAGCCACATGACTAGGGTTCTGATGCTATAATTATATTCTGGATACCAGAAAACAAAGATCATTTCCCCATGGTAAATTCTGAGCTGTAACACTTGATACTGGGGACAGAATACAGCTGAGGGTAATACAGATGAGATTGGGTTGTATTTAGTGAAATTCATGTTTTAGAAAATGGTATTTACAAGGTCTGATTTGAAAGCTAAAGCTGATTTTGTTAGAGTGAATGTTCCTTAACATTTTATCTGATGTAAAGTAGCACTTCTAGTGTGGAGTGTCAGGGAATAGCGGTCTAATCATCTTTCAGGTAATCTGGCTTCTATTCTTGGATCTGTTACAGATTATTGTTCACAAAATGGTGGAGGACAAAGCACAATTATTTCACTGTGCCTCAGTGTTGCGGTTTAACCTCAGCTGGCAACTAAGGACCATGCAGATGCTTGCTTACTCCCCACCCCCCACCCCAGTGGGAGAATTAGGAAAAAGACAAAACTCACGTGTTTAGACAAAGAACAATTTGATAATTGAATTAAATTATTAACAATAAAATTGATGATTATGACGATGATTGTGATGAAGAAGAAGAAGAAGAAAAGGAGAGAGGAATAAAACCCAAAGGGAAGAGAAAAAAACAAGTGATGCACAATACAGTTGCTCACCACTTAATGACTAATGTTCAGACAAACCTTGAGCAGCAATCCCTAGGCCCTGGCCAACTCCCCCCAGTTTATATACTGAACAAGATGTCCCATGGTATGGAATACGACTTTGGCTAGTTTGGGTCACCTGTCCTGACTCTGCTCCCTCCCAATGTCCCATGCCCCTCCAGCCCTCTCACTTGAGTCCTTGACTGAGTATAAACATCACCCAGCAGCAACCAAACCCATCCATGTGCTGTCAGTGCTGTTCTCACACCAAATCCAAAACACAGCGCTGCACCAGCTGCTAAGAAGAAAACTAACCCTATCTGAGCTGAAACCAGGACACTCAGTTACTCCATTTATACAGTGAAGGCAATGCTGCTGCTCTAGATTTTCTGATTGATGATGTTATACCAGAATGAAGTTTTAAAAAAATAAATCTTGATATACCAGTTTACACCAGATGAGAATCTGACCTTGACTGACTGAAAATGCTCAAATGATAAATAGAAGGATTAAAAGTCAAAGTAATTTTCAAATTAATTCTCATTCTTTCTTAGATAAATTTATGTAAAACATAATAGAAAAAATGGGTATGATTTACCATCCCAGCTAGGATTAATATGATGATATTAATTTTCCTTTTTTTATATCAATAGTTTGAAAAAGACTATCATTTTGAGTAATTTTCCAGTGTAAATGAAAGAAAAGGGTCGTGGTTCATAGATACATATTAATTTGGCTAACAGAAAGCAATTTACTTTTCCTTAATTAAACTTAACCACTGCAGTCTTTGTTTTAAATTGATAAAGGGATTACGAAATTATCTTTTCAGGTTTGTACAGCAGGTAGTGTTTGAATAAAAATGGCTTTTGCCTGAACTCGAGTTACATTAAAAAATTAAAAAGAGAAATGCTTTTCAAAGAATTAGTCATCTTTATGTTTCTTCATTAAATGGTAGAGTTCTCTTTCTGTCCTAAATTATAAGGTTTGTGTGATTACTGGAAAACTAAGTTGGAATATGTAGGCAGAAGCTGTCACTCAAATTATGAAGTCCATTAATTAAATACATAGATACTTTTTGTGACTGTTAAAAAAAATCTTCATTCTAAGAGCCAGATACTCTGACTTAGCGGTGAGACTAAATCTTACTACTTTCAGTGGAAGAAATGTTAATAAGAGCAGAAATGTCAATTTGGAGATACCCTTCTCTGTCCATTGAGTACTGAAAAATACGAGTAAGCTATAATAAGCTGAAATCTTTTCCTGACCCTGCATCTGGGATGTGTCCTTGAGTACAGTGTAATGGCATTCAGAGAGTCTGAAAATAAACCCTTGTTATATATCTCAAACAAAATATTGAACATATCACTTATACTCAACATACATTAAGTTGAAAGCTGAAGCTTATTGTAGCTGACTTTTGCTATGATTTGTCTTTTTGGAACATCAAATCTGCATTCAAGTTACTTGATAATGAGCAGGAGTGCTTAGTCTGAAAGCATCAGGCAAAAGAGCAAGGAATGGCTTGAAATTTAGATGGATGAATAACTACCTAAAAATAGAACTAAGAGGATGCTGAGAGCTAAAAAGTACAAAAAAGCGTAAAAAAGAAGAAAAGAAAAAAACCAGGTTTGATCAGAAAGAGGAACACATTTAGAAGAAAGGAAAATGAGAACAGGATTAGACTGAGACCTGAGAAAAGCTGTGCTCAACCACATAAAGCTATTTAAAACAAGTACTAAGCATGTGTTTTAGCTATAAAATGATATAAGGAGAGAACATAGGCAAGGATTGTAGTAGCATAGGGATGTGGCGATGCAGAAGATCACGTGTTGTGACGGAAACATAGGAACTAAGTAGAAAACCGCCCACGAAGGGACTGGCTCTGTTACTAGTATATAAGTGCCTGTGTCTTTCAATAAACTGCCATTTTGCCTTCCTCTCCATGAAAGTCTGAGTGCTGATGGTCCCTCAGGTACTGCGCTGAGGTTTGGACACGTCATGAGCTACAACAAAGGATGAGTGAGGCCTCAGTTTAATAAGGATGAAATTGAATTTAACTGCAATGTGCAGAGAGCTCCCAGAAAGAAAAATTTTACTTTAAGTTTTCAACAAGGACTGTTACACTGAGCATAGTGGGTAAGCCAGGATGGCTTGAGGTGATGGCTGCATAAGGATACTAACAGCAGAACATGGGGAACCAGCAAAAATAAAATTCAGAATGACCAGATAATTTCTACCTTAGTCTTCTGAAAGAAGTGTTAAAGAAATTTCATTTCCAGTAGCCAGATTCTTAAAATTGAAATCTAGAATAATACATAGCAAGAATAAGAAAAAAAGAATTCTCAGGCTAGGAAAAAGAAAGCTAGAGTGATTGATTTTATTCCTTACTGATTAATCTGATCTTAAGTGGAAAGAAAAAAAAGAACAAAGAAGAAACAAATTATGTGAGCAGAAAGAAAATTATATAGTCATTGTGTGATTTCCTTAATAGCATAACCTTTTCTTGGCAAAACAACAGCAGTAGCTTTAATTTCTCTCTTCTTCCTTAAAAGATTCAATAAATTGTTACTAATGAAATTTGTACTTACATTGTCAAAGCAAAGAAATTAATAAAAGTTATGTAAAGTGATATGGAACTTAATAAAGGATAAAACTAGAATGAATTGTGCTGCAATAATGTCAAGGTGCTGCGGGGGCCACTGGCTTTCTGGGGCCCAGGGTGCCAGGCGCTCCCCCCCCCTCCCCTCCCCCCCTCTCCGCGGGGCTGAAATGGAGCCCTGGGCTGTGGGCAGGGTGGGGGAACCCTGGAGGGGCTGGGCAAGAACAGTCAGGTCTGGCATGCTTTGAGAAATTGAAATTACCTGTCTGGAGGGTGATTATTAGATTTTTTCCAAGGCAGAGGTTCAGTATGAAATGCAAAGATCTTAATTGACTTTGCCTTTCAAAATGACTACGATTGCAGTTTATAAACATATCATGGATATAAACAGAAAAGATACCTGACCTAGTTTTGGCATAGACTTTTAATACTTAGGAATATTTGTAGGTGGAAAACAAAGATTTTAAATTGGTAGATTCTGGAGCAGCCTCCAAATACTGCTCCAGTATAAGGAACAAAAGGAGAAATCCAGCCGACATCAAGATGCACTAAATGAACTTCCAGAGTAGGTTTGTGATAGAGGAGGTTAGAAACCGTGTTTGCAACCTGTAAAAGGTGGAACAAAGTCTGTTTTTTGTGCTCTGAGTATATTAAAAACCTAAATTTGGAAAATTATAATAAAGGGACACTAAACAAAGAGTTTTAAGTGTCATAGCTTTTGTAACTAACTCTGGGAAAGAAGCAGGCAGTTTCAGGAGTGTAATTTGCAACCCTGACCTTTAAATGTCTTAAGTTCCTTTTGGACTAAATGGAACATAGGTTTCTGGTGCTGGAGTGATGATATCATGGTAAAGTTTGAGATACCTATGACAGGAAGTTGGAAATATCAGAAAGAATGATGTGTTTGCAGTTCTGTGGCCCAAGAGAATTCAGGGATGTGCTTGGGATGTGTCTGTCTCTTTCTCATGAGTAGCATGGCAGAAAACTTCTCTGGGAAGTAGGAGACCTTCTAAGCCCTTTTCAGCCTGAGAGTTTGAATAGGCAGCTTTTCTGTGTCATCAGATGTTTTGACACCTGTCCTTCACTGCTGTGTTCTCCAGTTAAACTTGATTTGATACGAATGAGTGAGTTTGCATGTTCTTATCGCTGTCATGTCTGATGTGTCTTTTTTATCTCAAGGTCTATAAGTGAAAGTTAGATTTCTCTATAACTTGGATAGAAAATGTATCAGCAATGCTATTGGTCATACACAATAACATTGTGCAAACTATCCGAGAGGGTTCCTTTAGAATTAGGCTCCTGACTACATCTCAAATGAGATGTACTACCTGAAACTTTTGCTGTCTGTCTGCCTGTTGGGGCACTTGAGACTTCAGTACAACTTTGCTGGTTTACCTAGAATCCATGCTCAGCTCATTGATTTAATCTTTAATCCTTTACTTAAAGATTCTAAAGGGAGTGAAGAAAAAACTGGGTTTTTATTAAATGAGAATCCATCTGTAAAACAAAGGCATACTTGCACTATTTCATGTTGGTGTTTATTTATACAAACTATGGGATTAGCTCATCAATGATGGTATGACTTGGAGTTTTAATTTAATATTGTAGTTTAATGGGTGTGGCAGCTTCTGATTTTCTAGCTAATATCTTGAAGTGACCCCTAGATCAAAAAGTAAAGGTTGATTCTGCTGGAGATAATGGGTCTGTGCTCTGCAACTACAGTCGTGGAAAAACTTGCACCATTTTTGGCTGTGCGGGAAAGGACCTAGTGCACACCCTTCCTGTAAGCTGCGATAGCTTGCCTTGCTTTCCTCTGTCCATTACGCTCAGTTCCAACTCTGCTTTTGTATCATACTAGGAATAAAAATATAAATAATTTTCTATATGGTATTGCAGCAGCATATATAGACTGTCTTTCATTTAATAATCAAACAAAAAAAAGAGAACCTTGATTTTGGTTAAATGAAAGACGTTGAGTGTTTTTTTCTCCATGAGACAATCTTTGAAGCCTTTCCTGTAAGTTATATGTTTATGTGCATTAAGGCTGTCATCACTGAGTAAAAAAAAAATTAAAAAATAACATTTATTGTCCAGGTCTTTTGTATGTGCTATTCTTACTCATATATGCTTCATTATTTTATAGGCCATTTTTACTGTCAGCTAGGAAAATTATATATATATATGCTACTCACTTATACAACCTTCTTTAGGGAATGTACGTATCTTATCTCAGAAGGCTAAAGCAAAGTTCTAAAATAGCTGAGAGATTCATTACAGTAACCTACTCTAATGAACTAGTTGTGATATGTAAGATTAGAAATTTTAGTTACATCTTTATAACTTTTCTCTATTTCTACAGGTCAGCCTTACACTCTATCCCTTTATGGTATCTACAACAGTCAGAAAACCATGTTACTACACTATACTATGAGTAAACTGGATTTACACCAAAAAGGACTTTTGATTCTCCTGCTACTTTCTTTATTTTAAAAATGCTTCCTTTTTTTGGTAGCAGGCTAAGTGACTTAACGAGGCTTCAAAAGAAAGGTGATCTCCGATACAGAAAAATTGTCTACTAATAGTGTCACAAGATTTTATGTTATTTAAAAAGTACAACTAAATGAATCAACATATTTTTTCATGTTATTAAGAGAGACACATGGAAAAATTTAGAGGTGAAAGCCCAGTGGAATTAATGCCAAAAACTTTGAATCACACTACTAGCTTACAAGAGCTCAAAAGCAGGTAGGAAAAAAGAAAAAGGGAGAAAAAGGAGGTCTTTTTACATTTCCACTATCATAAAAAAACACTCCAGTTTAAAAAGTACCTGCAAGCTTGTTGTATATGTAGTTGCCATAAGTATGCCTTAAAGTTAGACAAGTAGTTAAATACAGTCTCCCCAAACCTGATAACACATTTCATTGAATAAGTATTTTGATTGGTCCTTGAGTTTTACTGGTGGAGAAAAGTGTCCTGAGGTTTGTGTGGGCCAGTGAGATTGAAAGGATTAACAAAGATTGTGGAGTATTTTAGCATTTATGAGTATTCCTTGCATGCAAAATCTGCAATTTTACAGTTTTAAACTGTTTTAAATCCTCAGATAGTGTAAACTGTCATACTTACACTGATGTTGATTTACCAGGTTACCTTAACTCACAGTGTTTTAGTGTCTGCTGAGGTATGTATTACTGATGCAGTTGCTGGTGTTAACATTTATTGACAATGGTTATGATATACTGTGCACTCATGTTCTGAAATTATAAAAGCCAAACAAGTCATTGGATAAAATGGAAACTTGAGATATTTTGAGAAGTTTGCCTTTGCTGTAATTAAGACAAGGTTTTAATGGCTTACTAGAACAAAAACAATACTGAATATGGTGCAATTTGTTTGGGAAAAATCATGTTATATGACCAAAGACAAAGGGGTTTTGGCTCAACATTCAGAATACTTACTGTATCACATACTTTCTGTACAGCTTGTTTTTTCCTATAATAAAAATTGTTCATCTTTATCTACCACTCAAATCAGAAATTAAGGATAGGAGGTTAAAATTCCCGAGGTGATTTTAAGTGTCTTTGTACTACTTATTCTCGTTTCCTTGGAAACTCAAATAGCCAGTTTGATGGTGTTGTATGTGTTCCTTCTGAGCAGTGCTGTTCTAATTCAGGATCATTGACACAAAGAAATACGCCCAACAAGAATTGCCAAAGGAAATTTTTCCCCAGCTGTGCTCCAAGAACAAAAGGTAATGTTTCTTTAAACTTCTTCTTACAGTTAATTACAACATAGAAATAAAAAGAAAAAGTCTGTCTAACCCAAAATACTGTCTCAGACAATACTGATAAGAGAAGTGATTTACAGGAGCACACGTGTCTGGTCTCTCTATGTGGTTCCTTCTATTCTAGCTCCTCTAACATCCACAACTGTTGCATTATGGATGACAGGGGGCACATCACTGCCCAGCCTTTTAGTTTTTCCTTTCGGATTATTTCTCGTTAATTTTTCTATTTTAGTTTTGAAACTACTGCCTGGACTGTCAGATTTTGCTGTGTATTGTGGCAATACAGTGGAGAAATGTAATACCTTCTGTGCAGCCTCCCCCACCCCAAACCTGAAGCCTATTTTATTTTCTTGGCTTTAAATGGATCTCTTGCTAGTTTCCTTGATTATCGCTCATTTTAGTATTGTTAAAGGATGTTTGGAGCAGTAGTCACCTCCAGCACCAGCACTGAACCCCCTCACTTTGCTCATACCAGTCCCTCCCAGTAACTGTGTGTTGGGACACACACCGCTCCCACCTGGGTGGCTGAGGCCAGGACCCCTACCTGCTCCAATAACTGGCACTGGTGTAAGTCAGGCCCGCTTACACCCCCAGTCTTACTTGCAGCAGACATACACATGGGATAGAGTGAGATTATTCAGAGAGATATTTCACAAGGATTTAATAAGAAGGCAGGACAGACTGCGCACAGGGCTCAGTCAAGCAAGCATACTGACCAGCCGTATTTTACATATAACAGTCCCCTTTTATACTCTGCTTTTTCTCTTCCCCACTTTTTTTCTCTCATTTTCCTTCTGCTGCATGTTCCCTCATCAGTTTGCATAGTTCCACTGACCCCTCTCCAGCAACACTCAGGATCACATCCTTAACAACTGCAAAGCCCTGGTTTGCCTGCAGTTTCTTAATCAACCACCAAAATTAGCATAAGTGATGAGGTTTGTTACTTGTCTTTCTCTCCATTAATTTTGTCTTTCACGTTTGTGTCTGTGTCTTTTGTCCCTTTTCATTAGTATCCCAACTGACAAGGTCCATGCTCAGATAATCTCACTGAAATAGACATTGCCACTTAACACATACCCTTACCAATTAGTGTGACTGACCAGGTTTGGTTCTAACCACTGCCTCCCTTATCGTTTGTCAGTCAGGTTTGTGTCTTTGTATGTTCTTGTTCATGCCTTTCTTCTTTTCTTCTTATCCCCTTTTGCATTGAAGAGGCCATTGACCAGATACCCTTGAAAGAGCAGACACTTTCTCCTTCCACACACCCTTAACCACACACACACACTCTCTCTCTCTCTCTCTCTCTCTCTCTCACACGCACCCACACCCACACCTTTTCTCTGTATCTTTTCTCTAATTCTGATAACTTTGGGGCAGACAATCTAAACCTATGTCACCTTTGTCTGTCACTTTCCATCAGGAATGGGGGGAGAAGGAAGGAGAAGTAAGCATGCTATAGTTACTAAACCGGTATGTTTGTCCATAGGGCTTGGCAAAAGTTTCATGTCTTCTGTTCTACAGAACCATGAAGTACAAATTAGTCTAAGGCAATGCTTATAAGCCAACCTAGATTTCTGCAGCCTTCTACTTCTTGCTGTCCTAGGGCTGATGGTGCTGCTTCTTCAGCCCTCCTTTGCACTGCTGTTTCCTTGCTCTACCCACAGATCTCTAAAACCTCTCCATTGCCTCCTTTTACCTGTGCTTCTTGCACCCTTCCTCTCCTTGACTGCTCACTCTTCTAGATGGTTCAAGCTAAGAGTCCCAGCCAAGTTTACTGGGTGAATCCCAAACCTCTCTGTGCCTCTCCACACATTTAACACTGACACCTAGATTTTTCTCTGGGCAGGAGGTATTCAGTGAAAGCAGAAAAAACACACAATATGTTAACTGTAGATTGAAAAAGACTTAATTTGCTGTAGTATACTTGAAAAATCTAGTATGAAACACAAAATGCCCAATACCTCCTTTCAGTAATCTAACCTCAGAAAACCATTGCTAACAAAATATTTCACCAAAAAAATACATTTATAGCTACCGAAGAATTAAGATTTAGCAGGGACAACAAACACAAAGGAGTTAATTTGATACAGATTCTGGTAAGAATAAGAATGGAAAAGCAATTCTATTTTCTACTACTGTAAGCAGATGATTTATGGGGCAGATTTTTGTAAGACTGAATACATACAGAATAGAAAGGCTGCAGTAGAACAAGCAGACTTTTAAGCTGAAATATCTGTCAGTTGTGCCTCTCTAAAGAAACAGACAAACAAGCCAAAATATGACATGTCTCGGTTCACAAGAGTAGCTCAAACAAACAGGATGCTTTGTCACTCCCATAAACAATTCTGTTTGCCTGATACTTGATTTTATGAAAAGTTATATGCTATGAGTGGCTAGGATTTGGTCACAGAAGCTGGACAAAAAAATATAGCAAAGAAAAATAGCTACATGCTACCTGGGAATGAGATGAAAACCTTAATATATACGAAAAAGCCCGGAAAGTACAGACATTTAGAATAGTAGTTGGCGTAAAAAGAATGGTGCGCTGATGAAATTGTCTGCAAAGAAGAGAATGACATATTCATTAGCGGCAGGAATTCAAACAGTCCTGAAATTGTGACTGAAGCAGGTTAAAGAGAAATACATGGTTTTGGAACTGATCCATGTACATCAGGTTCCTTGCTGCTCTCAGTATTTTGGAAAAGATTTAAGAGTGCATACTTCAAGATGTAAACATTTTCTGAAATCAAATGGTGTTTACGACTGTAAAGCTAACAGTACCAGTAACCAGTACAATTCAAACTGCAGCCTTTTTGGGTATTAAGATGTCTTTATCAGACATGTCATTGAAAAGTTGCCTCCGTGTCTTTCAGAAAAATTGGCAGAACATTGATAAGACATACACAAAATGTAAATTTGAAAAACTCCTTTGCAAAGATTGGAAACATCAGTAAGATTGTACTTATGTAGATTATATTGAATATGATATTTCTCAAAATGTGATCTCAAACTACAAGATAAAATGGAAGATCTGAGAAAGATGGTTCATTAAGTTGTTATGAAGAAAGCAGGCAGTACTCGAATGGATTAGCAAGAATGGAAGGGATCTTGACATTCCACCACGATAAAAACATTGTAAATGTCACTGTGCATGTAACACAAGTTCTTTATTAAAGACATCTCTGAATAACTAATAGACAGAAAAATCCGTAAACGTAGAATGGACTGTGTCACTATAGGAACCCAAGATTTGTATGGCATTTTCTTCTGCATGGTATAAATTGCCAGCAACTTATTTATGGTTATTGATAAATAAAATGCTGCATTCTTTTCCTGGCAAAAAGAAGACAAAATACTATATGTATATATGTATATGAAAATGTATACAAATATACAAAAGGAACAAAAAAAATCAGAATACAATCCTTATCCAGGGATTAACCAAGGGATAACACCAAAAAGGAAAGGGTAGATTTAACACCAATATAACACTTTTAGCTGTAAGATATATTAAGCAAAGGAATAGTCTAACTAGGGTATCGGTGATGGTTTATCATTTGATATTTTTCAGGACTTTTTCATTGAGCAAAATATGAAATAACCCTATACCAACCAGGAGTCACACCAATCTTCCTGACTATCTAATTATAGCACTTACTGACACCAAAGACATGATGATGCTCTCCAAATCTTATGAATTCAACAGCTACACAGAAACATGGCTTTGAGACATATTTGGGCAACTTTTAAAGAAAGATATAGTCCTCTGATGAAAATGCAGCATGTCGTAAGTACACAAGAATGCCTATAATTGGTAGTACCTGAAAAATTTCTAATGTGTATTAAGAATTATAATAAGAATAAGAATATAAGAATATAAGAATATAATAATAAGAATGTGTATTAAGAATAGGTTTTGAATCTATTCCATGGAGTCAAACATGGAGTCTCAAATTACATTCTTAATTCCTAAGGTTAAGAAAATAAAAGGATAGTTTTACAAATAAATTATTTTACATCTGAAATTCATAAGCAATTGGTTTTGAAGTACTTATGCAGAAATCAACAACGTTTCCTATTGAATTCTTGCAGTATAAGTTTCTTTTTCATTAAGATGAATAATGACTGTTTAACTTTTAAATTATATAACTATAATTCTGTTTTAAATAGATAAAAAATATAAATTAAGAAGAATATAAAGAATAGCTGCTTTTATTAGTATTTTCAAAATGCGTTGGCTACAGGTCACAAAATGTCAATGAGCCATTGGTTCGAACTGATTTTTCTTTCTTCTGTCAGAGGTTATAACCTGGAAAACCTTTCATGGACGAATAAAAGATTGATCTTAAAGGTAATTTTTACCTGCATATTGACTTTAAAGTTATTAATCTACTGTTATATTTAAAAATAAATACATTTAAAATAGTTAAGCAGCTTTGGATTTGCTAGCTTCCAATTAAGTGAAAAAAGAATAAAACTAAGGGCAGTGTAATATTTTGTGACACAGTTTATTGACTTTAAAATTATGAATATCTATTTTGAAATATAAACATACTTATAAATTCAGCATTTGAGAATCATTTTGGAAGCAATAACAGTGTTAGGGCTGTTACCAGGTCTTCTATTAGAGATTACCAAGTAAAAGTAAGCTACGTTTTGTAACTTTGCTGTAAAGATTTTCAACAGTATTAGACACATTATAAAATAATATTTTTCTTCTCATTAAAAAAAAAAAAAAAGTTAGCTTTGAAATGTACTGCATTGGTCTGAAATAAAATAAAATATTATAAATGGCTACTGACTTTCAAGGCATGTTACAAGGTTCACAAAATAGAAGATAAATTGTAATATGATATATGAATTGATGGAGTTAATCGCTGCTATGTGAACTGTACACTTAATAACTTGTAAAAATGGCAAGTCTGCTAACTGTAAACCCCAAGAAATCAAAACTGTAACAGAAAAAACAGTGCCATATCTTACATGGTTTAGACAATGTAATAAATGCAAACACTTTATTGTGATTGAAAGATGAGAGAGTATGATTCAAAAAGTACAGTACTTTAGAGAGCAATTGATTTATTCCAAATATCTTTTATAAAATAGTTATATGCCAGTTGGTAGGAAATAAAATGAACAATATAAACGTATCTCGTGGTTATAAATTTGGAGAAATTACTGTAAATTTTGATATAAGGCATATGATACAGAAATTTTAAAGGCTCATAACTTGGTCAGATTTACTTGAGCTGATGAATACATAAATAATTAAACCCATGATTCAAAGTATGCAGGAGTTGCAGTTTCTTAAAAGAAAAAAACTGCTAAGTGAAAATATAAAACAAATGCAGCCCCCTAAAACCCTAGAATATATGTATGCATAAAGAAATGAGGGGATCTGTTTCCTTAATTGCATTCTTCTAAACATCTGACTATGGCTACCTCCACCCAGTAGTACCAGCCTGGAACATAATGACGTTTTTAGCCAGAACAGGTTTCTGCTGTGTAGTTAATATTTCATTGCATTTTACCTTAGCTTGTCACTTATGAGTCTGTGCTATCACCTCCATTACCTGTAATATACATATGTATTTTTAAAAATTACTTCATTTGATACATTTTTAATGGCTCAACAGAAAACAGAATTAATACAAATAGAAATACGCAAAAATCAATATTTGAGAGGCATATCAATAAATGGTCAAATGAGAAAGGGATGCAATAAGAAAATTTTCACAGCTTCTGAAATAGATCACTTTATCCACAATTTTGCGGTCACATAATTAAAAGGAAGTTATTGCAATCAAGATGATGAATTTATTTTTCTGATCACTAATTATGTGTAGTTGAACAAGAGCAAGAATTGATGCAGTATAACTCAGATGAAATTCTATCTGATTGTAAGTTATTTGTTTGATAAATTTCAACATCAAAGTAAAAAATTATTTCTTTTCCCGTGGAGGACTTTTATATGGTAAACATAATGTTACCCTAAACTGTAGGAGGTGCACAGCCATAGGATGAAAAGCAGGAGACACAAATTAGTACACCAGAAATTCTGGTTGGATATAAAGATATTTTTTATAAGTGTATCCACCACTCCTCTGGGCAACTTACTCTAGTGTCTCACTGCACTCATCATAAATAATTTCTTCCTTACGTCTAATCTAAACCTACTCTTTTCCAGTTTAAAACCATTGCCCCCTGTCCTATAACTACAGGCTCTGGTAAAAAGTCTCTCTTCATAAGTCCTCCTTAAGAATTGAAAGCCCACAGTAAGTTCTGCCCAGACCCTGCTATTATCTGGGCTGATCAAACCCAGCTCTCTCAGCCTCTCTTCACAGAAGAGGCATTCCATCCCTCTGATCATTTGCATGGCCCTCTTCTGGACCCAGTCTAACAGGTCCATGTCTCATATGCTGGGGACCCCAGAACTGGATGCAGTACTCCAGGTGGGTTTTCACAAGAACAGAGTAGAGGGAGAGCATCACCTCCTTTGTTCTGCTAGTCACGCTTCTTTATATATAGCCCAGGATAACATTGGCTTCCCGGGCTGCAGGTTCACATTGCTGCTTCATGTCTAACTTTTCATCCTCCAATATGCCCAAGTCCTTCTCTGCAAGACTGCTTCCAATCCGTTCATCTCCCAGCCTGTATGGATATTGGGGATTGCCTTGACCTAGGTGCAGGACCTTAAACTTGACCTTGTTGAACCTCATGAGGTTCACATGGCCTACTCCTCAAGCTGATGAAGATCCCTCTGGATGGCATACTGTCCTGGTTTCAGCTGGGATAGAGTTTTCTCACTTTTACTCCTTTGATCCTCTCCCACTGTGTGGGGTTTGGTTTTTCGCCAGGTTTAAACCATGACACATTCCTGCCTCAAGCATTATCAGCTGCACCACTCAGCCTGATGGTGTCCACAAACTTGCTGAGGGTGTGCTGGTTCCCGCTGTATATGTCCTTAATAAAGAATGGTACCGAACCCAATAGTGACCCCTGAGAGACACAATATAACCATTTATTTCTGTCAACCAACCAACTGGTTTTCCATTATATCATTACATTGGAAAATTATAACCAATAAATAGTAAATGAACAAATAAAGCAATTTTCCTTTTTCTTCTCCTTCTAGGTTATTTCCAGAAAGAATTATCTGATTTAGTTGACTTTACAGTCAATGGCAAGATTCTGACTAAGTAAATATGGGACAATGCTCTTAGATCGCATAAACTTGTAAAAAGCAATTACATCCATATTTCCTTCAGTTTTTAAGTGTCTTCATGTGGTCTAAATTTTGTACATATTCCCAGCTCCAAGGAAACTGCAGCTATATAAAGATTGTAATGGCAATCACAAAGAGATCTGTTTTTACAAACTAAATGTTTCAAACTGTGACACCCATTAAATGTCTTTTGTTCTTCAGTTTCCAGCTGAAGCTGTGTGTGTGAACTAAGCTGTGTATTGAATGTATAAAAGCTGTCTTCAGCTTGAGTAGGGGCTGCCAGTCTTTGAGAACAAATGACAAAACATCCTTTCTGCCTCTCGAACTTTTCCAATAGCTGTTGTATTTCTGTTATCTGTTACCCCAAGAAAATGATGTCTCTTGTCTCCAGGCTTGGAGAGCGTTCACCGCTATTTAACACTAGCTAATATAATGGACACAGGCATTCTTTAAGCAGAACAGAAATGTGTTTAATTCTGTGGATGCCAGTACATCAAGACATCGGCAGAAGGCTAGAGTGCAGCTCCTAGTTTTCCTGTAAAACTATAAAGATATTTTACCGACATTTGGATCACACATAACAATAATTTCATATTTTCAGAGAATCTTCAGAGTAAAGTTAGTGATCGTACTTAGATTTAAGGTCTGATTTCCCCTCCCCTCCAGATATATTCTTGTTTTACATTTTGGTAGAGAATGCACAAATATTTCACAAACTTCTCTTTTAAAACACTAGAAGCAAGGGATCATACTGAACAGTGGATCACAATGAGTGGTGGACTCAAGACAAATCATGCAAGTTCTAAATGCTCTTTCACTGCAGTCAAAACTACCACAGCCTTCAGCAGAAGTAGGAAAGATTCTTGTTATCCACCCCTGCAATGACATTAAGCAAAATGTTGAAACACTTGCTGGAAAGTTGAGAGAAAGAAATTTAGAAAGAAAGATTACTAACCCATGTCTACTTTTACAGAACTCACTAGTCACAAAGAGAGTAAATTCCTCTCTAGGTAAATAACATCAGTGGGGAACAATAGGACAAAGTAAATGGAGAAAAGAAGCACTACATAATGTTGTCCTGTTACTTTTAAAGGGGCAGACTATTGCCACATTTAATTAGGAAGAAACACTGCTATGTGAGATGTTTTACTGGGTGTATACAAGGGTGCTGAGGTTTTCCTTCCTTTTCATTAGCAAACAGGAAAAAGGCAAGGTTATTTTTTCTTGAATAGTGTTGATTTCCAGCAATGCATCACCACCTTCTAGAACTGTACCAGCAGCACGCAGTGGATACTGTAAAAAGAAATGACAAGTGGGTGACCCTCTGTTAAGGGGCACAGAGGTGCCCGTGTGCCAGCCTGACAGGGAGTCACATGAGGTATGCTGTCTTCCAGGATCTATGGTCCAAGGTGTCGCTGTGAGGGTGCCACACCTTGTCAAGAACGTAGACTTTTTCACATGGGCGTGAATGACACTGCAAGACAGAAGCTGGGCAGAATCAAGGAAGGCTACAATGTTCTGGGAGTGCAAGTGAAAAATATTGGTGCCCAAGTTACCTTTTCTTCCATTTTATTAGTTAGAGGAAAGGGTGCAGGCAGAAGTAGATGCATAATGCAAATCAATTTATGGCTTAGTGGCTGGTGCCATCTTGAGGGTTTTGGCTTCTATGTCTCTTTGATGACTATAGCCTGTTAGGGAGGGAAACAGCAAGTCAATCTTTGGCAACAGGCTGCCCAACTCGGTGAGCTGGGCTTTAAACTGAACGACGCAGTGGCAAGGTCCAAAGTGGCAAAGCTCACACCATCACATCCAACTGGGGAATAATCCAGGCCATCCAGAGCAGTGACAAATGTTCCTTAGTTGCCTCCCAAGATGAGAACCAGAAGGCAAACAACCTCAAGGGTGTGTGAGGCTATGGTGGATCCTCTTGGCACTCCTCCTGGGAAACCTTCATGCTCAATTACCTTTGAAATGCCTTTACACCAACACTTGCAGCATGGAGAATAAACAGGAAGAATCAGAGATCTGTGTGTGTTCACAGGGCCATGACCTTATTGCAATTACAGAGACATGGTGGGATAGCTCACATGACTGGAATGCTGTCATGGATGGCTATGTACATTATAGGAAAGACAGGCCAGCAGGGTGAGGTGGTGGAGTTGCTCTTGTTTGACAGAGCAACTGGAATGTGTTGAGCTCTACCTGGGGGGTAGATGAAAAATGAGAGCTTATGGGTATTAAGGGGCAGGCTGACATGGGTGGTATTAGTAGGTGTTTGCTACAGGCCACTTGATATGGAAAAGGAAGTCAATGAGGCCTTCTACAGACAACTAGAGATAATCTCATGATCACAGACCCTGGTTCTCATGGGGGACTTCAACCATCCTGATATCTGCTGGAAAGACCACACAGCCAAGCACACACCGTCCAGGAGATTACTGCAGAGCACTGATGATAACTTTTTGATTCAGGTGGTGGAGGAGCCAAGAAGGCAAGGTGTGCTGTGGGACCTTTTACTAACAAACAAAGGAGGGCTGGTTGGTGATGTGAAGGTTGGGGGCAGCCTGGGCTGCAGTGACCATGAGAGATGATGGAGTGTGGAGTTCATGATTCTGTGTGGAGGAAGCAGGGCAATAAGTAGGATTGCTACCCTGGACTTCAGAAGAGCTAAATTTGACCTCTTCAAGGACCTTCTTGGAGGAATCTCATGAGTCAGGGCTTTATAAGGTAAGGGGGTTCCAAGAGAGCTGGCTAATAATCAAACACCACTTTCTTCAAGCTCAAGAGTAAGAAATCAAGCAAAGAGGGCAGGAGACCTGCACACATAAGCAAGGAGCTTCTGGCAAAACTCAAACAAAGGAAGTTTACAGGATGTGGAAGACATGCCACTGGGGAGGAATATAGGAATATAGAATATCCAGGGATGTGATAAGGAAAGCTAAGGTACATCTGGAATTAAATCTGGTGAGGGATGTCAAGGATGACAAGGACTTCTTCAAGTACATCAGCAGAAAAAAGGAAGACTCAGAAAATGTGGGCCCGCTGCTGAATGAGGTGGGTGCTGTGTTGACAAAGGATACAATGAAGACAGAGTTACTGAATGACTTCTTTGCTTTGGTCTTTACTGCTAAGACCAGCCCTCAGGAATCCCAGACCCTGGGGGCAAGAGAAAAAGTCTGGAGAAATAAAGACTTTCCCTTGGCTGAGTGGGATCAGTTTAGAGATCATTTAGGTAAACCTGACACCCACAAATCCATGGACCTCAATGAGATGTACCCCAGAATACTGAGGGAGCTGACAGATGTTATTTCTAAGCCAGTGTCCATCACTTTGGAAAGACCATGGATTACAGAAATGCCTGACTGGAGGAAAGCCAACTTCAACGTCCAGTCTTCAAAAAGGGCAAGAAGAAGGACCCAAGAATCTACAGGCTGATGAGCGTCACCTCTGTGTCTGGAAAGATGGTGGAATAGCTCATCCTGGAGGTCGTCTCAAAGCGTATGGAGGAAAAGGTTATCAGAAGCAGTCAACATAGATTCGTCAAGAGGAAATCATGCCTGACCAACCTAATAGCCTTCTATGACAGAATGACAGCTGGCTAAATGGAGAGTGGATGTTGTCTACCTTGACCTCAGCAAGACTTTTGACAATGTCGCCCATAACATCCTCATAGGTAAGCTCAGGAAGTGTGGGTTAGATGAGTGGACAGTAATTAAAAGGTGGATTGAGAACTGGCTGAATGGCAGAGCTCAGAGGGTTGTGATCAACACCACAGAGCCCAGCTGGAGGCCTGTAGCCAGCGGTGTTCTCTGGGGGTCAGTGCTGGGCCCAGTCCTGTTCAATTTATTCATCAATGACCTGGAAGAAGGGACAAAGTGCACCCTCAGCAAGCTTGCTGGTGATACAAAACTGGGAGGAAAAAATCCCTGTGCACCAGTAAAGGATAGGGGTTCACCAGCTGGAAGGACAGCTCTGCAGAGAAGGACCTGTGAGTTCTGGTAGGCAGCAAGTTGCCCACAAGGCAGCAGTGTGTCCTTGAGGCCAAGAATGCCAATGAGATCCTGGGGGGCATTAGGAGGAATATGGCGAGCAGGTTGAGGGAGGTGATCCTCTCCCTCTACTTTGCCCTGGTGAGGCTGCGTCTGGAGTGCTCTGTCCAGTGCTGGGCTCCCCAGTTCCAGAGAGACAGGGAACTACTGGAGAGGGTCCAGTGCAGGGCTACAAAGATGATGAGGGGACTGGAGCATCTCCCTTATGAGAAAAGGCTGAGGGAACTGGGCCTGTTCAGCCTGGAGAAGAGAAGGCTGGGAGGGGATCTTATTAATGCATACAAATACCTTAAAGGCCAATGTCAAAATGATGGGGCCAGGCTCTTTTCAGTGGTGCCCAGTGACAGGGCAAGGGGCAATGGGCACAAACTGCAACACAAGAAGCTCCACCTGAGTATGAGGAAGAGCTGCTTTACCTTGAGGGTGACAGAGCACTGGAACAGGCTGCCCAGAGAGGCTGTGGGGTCTCCTTCCCTGGATGTGACTGTGCAGCCTGCTCTGGTGAACCTGCTTTACCAGGGGGTTGGACTACATGACCTCCACAGGTACCTTCCAACCTTGACCATTCTGTGTGACAGATCAGATGTCAATGAAGTTATCACTTGGCAGATAGATGTCATAATTTAATTTTAGTTGTGAGATCTGTAATTAAAACCCACTACTGTTTAAATTTACATTATCAAATATATTTACAGATAGAAGTAGGCCAGTGTAAAAAATAGCCTTAAAACATTGCAAGAATAATTTCGGGCTATTATTGTGTGAAGAGTTATGTTAAGCAGAAAGTACTTCCTGGGGGGACTCAAAAGGGACAAGCAGCACATGGCTTCAAATTTTTTTGTACAGTAGAGAGACTGAGAAAATTACAAAAAGTATACTAGTTTTCAATATAAGTTATAGGATGGAACAGCTGGTACTGTGGGAAAAAACAGCCACCTCCCTTGATACAATCATTCCATATCAGAACACAGCAAGTGTATTTATTGTCTTCTTAGAATCCTGTATGTATGGCATGGAGAAATATTCCCTACAGGAAAAAAAAGGTTTATTTGATATAAGGTTACTAAAGGGATATATTCCGATGAAAATAATATATTCCGATGAAGAGAGTACTTTTTAAAAAATGTAAGAAAACAGATCCTGCCTGGTCCTTAGGCAGGATAATTTAATAAATTATCTTAAATTAAATGAGATAGTGACACAACTGCTAGGAAATGACAGAAGGATCATACCAGGTAATGCATACAAGAAGAATTAATAAGTTCTCAGGAGATCCTATTAGTCTCATAACTTTTATTTCAGCAAAAAGGGATTCTAGGATATTCCTGGAATAAGAGCTGAATGTGGATATTAATGATGAAGATATCCTTGAACCTAACAGAAGACTGGAAGGGAAAGGCACACTGTACCTTAGCATTGCAGTGATAGTACCAGAGTGTTTGGTTTTACCCCAGCTGACAACCAAGCACTATGCAGCTGCTCGCTCACTCCCCCCCACCCAGAGGGGTGGGGAGGAGAATTGGAAAGGAATGTAAAAGTCAAGGGTTGAGATAAGAACAGTTTAATTGGTAAAGCAAAAGCCACGCATGCAAGCAAAGCAAAGCAAGAAATTAATTCACCTCTTCCTATGGGCAGGCAGGTGCTCAGCCATCCCTAGGGAAGCCGGGCTCCATCACGCGTAATGGTTACTCGGGAAGACAAACGTCATAATGCTGAATGTCCCCCACTTCCTTCTCCTTCCCCCAGTTTATATACTCAGCATGATGTCCCATGATATGGGATATCCCCTTGGCTAGTTCGGGTCACCTGTCCTGGCTGTGTCTCCTCCCAATGTCCCATGCCCCTCCAGCCCTCTTGCTGGCAGGGCCCAAGAAACTGGAAAGTCCTCGACCGAGTATAAACATCACCCAGCAACAACCAAACCCATCCATGTGCTGTCATCGCTGTCCTCAGCCCAATCCAAAACACAGCGCTGCACCAGCTACTGAGAAGAAAATTAACTCTGTTCCAGCTGAAACCAGGACACAGAGGAAGAAATCAATCACACAAAACACTTGATATAGAAATTAAAGTTGACAATAGGCAGTCCTCAGTGACCAAGAAATGAGATGACGTGTACTTCTCTTGTGAAGGAATTCAAGCCCCCTGTGAAAAGAAATCATGTTATATGCTAATGACATATTAGAGATGCACAGTTGTATCACAAAGCTAGAAAATATGAGTCTGAGAGTTTCAGTAGCTATCATAAATCCACCACAGGCAGAGTTGTGGTTTTACAACGTATTTTCCTGTAAAGTTTTATCTAGTTTCTAGTATCTAATCCTGTATATTAAACTTCTTTATTAAACGAGGTTAATCTTTCAGCAGACATGAGTAGTATGGTGGCTTTAAGATACTAAAAGTGACAATTCTCTGAAAAGATGCAAAAGTTTGATTTTTTTGTAATCCAAAAAACCTCTGTACTGCTACTATAGTATTTAAGGCAAAGGATTTGAGTTCAGGGATTTCAGGCTGCCTTCAAATTTGATGACCTCATAGTCTCCCACATTTTTGTGATGTCTGGTTGGGGGAACATAGGCTCTTTCCATTTATGAGCTGACCTAGAACCACGACAGTATAATTGTGTACATGTTTTATCACTGTTATGTGGTTTAAGAAAGCCAACATTTCTTAACCTCCAACTAACCTTTGACCATTTCATAGCGTGACATAAGCAACAGTGAATTTAAGTTAACAAAATCTGAGTTTCAAAAGACATTTGATAAAGACCAACAAACTGGCAATGAGGCATCCTGTTACTTTTTAAATTACTTGCTCACACACTAAACTGCCTTTCTGTGTAGAGAAAAAGTAATACAAATCCAAACATTTTGACTGTAACTTGCCTGTTTCAGAGTCACAGCTTTAGGGAAGGAAAAGATGTGATTAAAAAAACCCTCTGACACCTGTTAAAATATAGAATGATATTCTACATATCTCAATTATATATGCTGATAGCATAATTCAGGCCAACAAAGTGGTAAAAAAGCATTAGAAACCCTTCTTCCTTCCCCAAACAGATGTTATCAACCTTGTTTTTTTCTAAATGCACACAAATGCATATACATACACATCATTTCAAACAATCAATAAAAGTAAGTAATTCAAGAATCCAGATATTTAAGTACCTGTCATCTTAAATCAAAGCAGAACTGACAAGGAAAATGAAATGTTACAATTCAAACTCCAAATCTGAAGTATACAACTGTAGCTTTGAAAATTAAATAAACCTATTAAGTCAACCATGATTCAGCTTGAGCCCTTTTTCTGGAAGTTCTCGAAGCAACCTCATCATAAACTAACCTTCAACTATTCTACATATTTCAACAAGAAAGCTTTAAACACCTGGTGTAGAAAGCCTTTTAAAGCAAAAGGGAAGAAAAAATGTAACGTCTCTTTTTAATGGAACAGCTGACTGGTATTTCCACTCAGTTCTTCCTCAGACTGTTACAATACTACCATTCTAGGTGTGGGCCTTCTGATACATGGATGAGCTACACAAGGAGAAGGAATAATAATCTGAATTACTTTGATTCCTTTCCTCACCTCAAAACCTAAGACCAAAGCAAATACAGAGCTGTTATTATTTTTTTGAGATATTTAATTGAAATAACTGTATTATGTATAATAAAGTGTTATAAAAACTCATGTAAGATAACCTTAAGAGGTAAGATAATAAAACGAAAAGCAATCTAAGAAATGCTGTCATTGCCAAAAATGTACATTTGATTTAGCTTTAGTCATATAGATCAGCATAGTTATGCTAACAGAAAATAACTGGAAAACATCAGGAGATGATTCAGAAAGTGCATTTCACAGAGTCGGTTTAGTTATAAAACTATTCATATGTTTTGAAAGTATCATGGTACTGGCAGTGGAAAAATGTATTAAACATATATAAATCAAAAAATATTTATACTCTTTATAATGCCTGTTATTTTCTAAGTTTTTCCTGTTTGTAATAATGAAAGAATGTGTTTGTGTTCTTGTGACATTCAGACTTATCTTATTTCATAGTTTCTCAAAACCTTCTTATTCTCTATATTTATTTTAGTTTGTTAAGATTTTCCTCATGAAAAGTTTTCTTACAGGTTGGTGTTCTTCAAAGCACACTTCTCTTTTTAACTCTGAATACGTATTCTTCTTTTTCTTCTGTCAAGACCTGGCCATTAAAGTTTTGGAGTCTGCCATTCAGAAGACTTCTCAATGCTTCCCCAGATACAACAGAAGAGAACTTCTGTGGGCCAGCTTAGCTTTTCTCTTGCTCTGCTCTCTGGCCAGTAGGTTTTCTAGAGAAGGAAATTACATAATCTTAGGTAATATAAATAAACACATGCATCTCAGAGAGCTCTGGCCTGCTAGATGGCAGAATAATTTATTTGCTAGGGGAACACTTGATCCACCCACATAAATACAACAGCTAATGATGTTCTGCCCTATCTGTTGAGTCAACGTCCAATCTGCTACAGCAGTCTTGTCTTCCCCCCTCCCCTGCCTTCATATATACATGTTCTGCTTTGCATTGAAATGCCAGCTTCTGTCACTAGCCACCATATTTTCTGTGGGAGACAACTGCTGTCGCAATGATAAATCATAATTGTTGGAAATTCTTGGGAAAATCTGGTGCACATGTGCTCTATTTTGAAAGGTAGCTCAAGTAAGGCAGGGTGTTAGGGTCGGTAAGAAAGAAGTATGTCCCTAAAAGGAAGGCATTATCATTGCGTTTCCTGCTTACAGTGTTTCACAGGGCATGGTTATTCAGCGCTAGGTATGTGTTAAGTACGTTAACTATGTGTTGTGGATCTGAAGATATTTTGAAGAAGAGTCATATTTTGGTACATAATTAAAATTTCTTTATGTAGAGCTACAAGCTACAGAAACTTCCTTTAAACAGAACCAGGGTTTTCGAAGGGGTTTCTGTTTGATTGTTTTTTGTTTTTTTTTACTAATACCATTGAAAGGTAACAACGTATTTGCAGTCTGTTGTAAACTCCAAATCTGTTTTCAACTCCAGCATCAGACAGCATCACTTGCTGGCTATAGTGAATATTGTAAGGCAGAAAGAGCTTGCTTTCTGCTTAGAGTCACAGGAGGCCATCTTCCAGACTGTGCTCCAGGCCAGCCACCCATTCATTTTTAAATGCTTTCTGCAAAACCACAAAGAGTCAGAGGATATTCGTACTTGGCAGAGTGTCTATTTTTTCCCTTCTCTTGCATTTGGTCTGTTCCTATTTTCAAGCAGCACTTGACACAAAATTTTTGTGTCTGTCCTACGTTTACAGATTTTCCCCAAAGATTCTTACTTGTACCCTATAAAATAATTAGAAATTTTGCAAGTGGGTTGATTTTGTGCTGCATTATTATTTTGAACAAGATCAAATATTCTTACCCTGTCCCCATCCCTTTACCTTCTTTCCATATATTGTCGTAGTTTTATTCACTTTGTAAAGGAAACCCCAGTTTTTAAAAGAATATATGTATGTTCTACAATAGACAAAGGATTTAATATATGTTTATATTGTACACAGAAATATAAATCTGGATAGAATGTTTTGGTTTAGTAAAAACTGTTACTGTTTCCTTATATTTAAAATGCAAGAAAAGATTTTTCCTTGTTACTTGTATTTTTTGTTTTGAGCAGGATCATCATGCCATAAATATTCCACAAAGGAATTGCAATGAAAATACTGTTTTGCTTTCTTTGCTCCTTAATACTGTTTAAAGTGATTTTTTATGCCTTACTGCTTTTATTGGCACTGACTGTCATTATGTTATACTTCGTCTTTCATCTAAGTAGTTTGACCTTGCAGACAATTTTTCTGGCTTTCAGTCTTACAGAGATGATCAAAACTGTGTATGTTTATCTCTGCCTTCTTAACAGGCTATGCAATCTGGTTGCATTAAAGCTCTGGCTACTTGCTGAATTTTGGTAGCTGAGCAGTTTACCATATGGCAACTGGCTGCAGTGGTTGCCCATGTGTACTTGGTGAGTTTGGGCAAATGTAAAAGGAACAGCATTTATGCTAAGTTTTCGAACTGCCAGAAGTCTGGATACAACAGTGTACACAACAGCAGTTATCACAGCTTATTTAAAGTACAGCAGCTTCTTAAACTGTGATAATTTAATTCTAAATTTGAGCTGTTCTAAATCCAGGAGGCTTATTGTCTACTCTTGGACTCTGATTCTTGAGCAGAAAAACCAAAACAAAATACCTAACTCCAAGACTGCAAGCAGCATGGCTAGCTTTCTTTTATGTTCTCTATATATTGTAAACCAGAACAACTTAGATGCTTCTGCCTACAAATAGGCAAATTTAATGGAGTGAATAATTTACTTTGGGACATTTGATTAAAAATACCTTCTTAGTCTGGAAAGGATCTTTTGGGCTAACCCAGTCTTCCTGTAGTACTCATTTGACCTAAATAAAGCAGAATAAGTCTCTAGTTTTTAAATATTTTTTTAACAAAAAAGATTCAGTACTAGTACATTTTTATAAGAAAAATCAATATTCATTATCAGAAGTAGATTAAGAGCTTCTACACTTTTGTCCATTTATTTGTGTAGATAAGAGCAACAAAGAACAGTAAATAATAAGAAATCAAAGTTACATGTGTATATGGGAAAAACCACCAGGTGATAATTTATGGCAAACCCCCAAATTTTATCTCAGAGACTGTCAACCTACCATAAATATACTTACTAGGCCTAAAGGTGACCAAATATTTATCTGTCCTTCTAACTGGTAAATTGGTGTTACCCAGGTGACTGCTTTCAGTTTTATTTTGATTGCCTGGCAAAGTTTAAAAAGTGTAGTAAAAACTATAAACAGATTACAGCGACTTGTATTTTCTATAGCGTCTGTTTTTATCAGCAGACGTTTTCATGCCTTGGGGTATTTCTATTCAATAGTGAATGTAGATGCATATCCATGCTGACTTTCTCTCATGCCAAAATGAATTCAGTCTGAAAATGAGAGTGAGACTCATCTTAATAATTAAACATCTGGCTAAAATAAATTTGGGTTGTGTTTTTCTGACACAAAAGTAATTCCTCAGAAGTAACACTTATTTACATTTCTAGAATATTTAGTGTTGCTAGTGCAGTTTTATTCAGTATGCTTAGATCTTATAGCAGAAGAATGATGTAGCTTCTGAATTTCATTATAAAAGGAAGCAATGCTATAAGAGCATGAAAGAATATAGAATTCAAATGGTATCCTAAAAGGAGAATTTTCATAAAACAAAACCCGGTTACTTATTAAAGTTAGAATTAAAGAGTCATAGCTGGTATGCTATGTCTGGATAGGGATATAAAAAAAATAACAGTATTATTTAGGATAAAAATGTGGTGTGTTATACATTCTCACTTGGCAGCTTTCACATTTGTGGAGTGGGTCTTGGTTTCAAAGTTTACTTTGTGCAGGAACAGAAAGGTAGTGTAAAGACTCAATTAATTTGCCTAAATAAAGACACCTAATACCATTTCTTATGTCCTAGAGCATCCTGCCTGGCCTGTAGCCACTATCCTGTTCTAAGCAGCCAAAGGTCTTTGGTAGGTTCTAGACTGCATTTGCTGGCCCCGTGCAGCCTCATATACCACAGTGTCTCAAGTAGCACTAGGTGTCTATGCCTAGGCAACAGAAGTAAGCCTGTATTATAGAAGGCACACTGAGGATTGCAGCTAATGTGAAAAGTTGTTAATTCTTGCATAAAAATGATGTAATTGAGCAGATATATTTTTCTTGATTTATGTGAATTTGACTTAAACTACTCTTCATTTGTAACTTCATGTGGATAGAAAGGGACATGATAAAAGGTGTTAGCAAAACAGCTCAGTTAAATCCAATTTGCTGATATGTTTGTTCAAAAAAAAATTATTTTAAACACAGACAGATGTAAGGAGTCCTTTAGCAGAAATAGTGTGATTTAAAAGATGTTTTGTATTTTGGAAAGTTATGTTTTAGAACTTTCATGATCTTATAGTTTGTAGTTTGAAACCCATTGCTACTACAATGATCCTAATTTATAGGTTTTCTTTATGTGTCTGAAGAAAACACAATATTGTAGAAGCTCAATTAGCAAGACAACTGCTAAGAAAAATTGTCAAAGAAATGTGCTTATATTTTCAACTATTTAATTCAGAAAGATATTGGTAATAAGAAAAACTGATGTAGATAGGATCTCTTTTTTTGTCTTTAGAGAAAGGGATACATAAGAGGATTTTATGTTTGAAAGGAATAAGAATCAGAGTATATGCAAGCTTCCGGGCTTTGGCAAGGGGATTTACACCCTTTCATCTGCAAATCAACACTTCACATTCAATTAATTGGTGAAACATGCCCTTTATTAAATATATAACCAGCTATTAATTATTAATTTTAATTATATAATTCTGATGCCATTATAATACAATTATAATAGTAATGCATAATTTACCATTTGTGTTATAGAATTATAGCACGGATGTATGCTAAGAGTGATAGTAAAGAATGAGTACGGCCAGTTCTCTGACACCAGACATATTCCATTAATGTAGGACATCTAAGGTCAGCATGAGGTTTAAAAGTCACTGTAAAGTAGGAATCTGGTCTTTGGGTAATCAACTAATGCTAATTATCAACTAATGCTAAGTAAAATATATATACTAACTAAATATGATTTTTTTAATGACTCCTCTCTCCAACTGTTCAGCTACACTACCTGGAGTGTTGCCTTATATTTCCATGGTGGTAATGGTACCTCATCTTCAACATGATACATCTGCAATAAATGACACTTGCTAACAGAGTGGCATAACCTGGAGGTGGGCCTTCACATATTTCTAACTGTCTTCTCATTGACTTCAGTAGTTTGCTGTTTTCCTTTTGCTCTGTCTCCATCCTTTAAACGCTGCGGCCACTAAAACATACTCAGAAAAAAAGAGCTGTTAAAATTTGGTAGGTTTTCTTGCAGCTTTTCACTTCAAAATGTGTTATTGACTAGTGTGTTCATAATAAGATTATAATATGGGGAAAACACCCTCATAAAATCTGTATTTATGTATACACAATCCAATTTCAATAGAGGGTAAGGATTAGCTGTGAAATCCTGTGGGTGCCTGGTAGCAGCTTTTGTTATTACTTTGGGACTTGTGAGATCATCCGACCTCTGTTGTGTCCTAGGTGGAGAGAATAACCTCATCTTGAATCACAGAGAAGAATTTTCTGTCCTCACTAGGAAGATTAGATGGGAATAAAAAACCCTAATTTTGCTGAAGGCCATCCTTATTAAAAAAAAAAGTTAGTATCAAGGGAGCATTCCATAACAGACTGGCTTTGATCTTTGCTTGCTTTTTTTCTATCTCTTTTCCCATTTATAATGATAGACTAAACCCAGTGCACTGTCAGCTAACTTGCTCACTGTGACACTAATCAATTAATTTCCTTAGCCTTCCTGCCCACCTTCCCGTTGGTTAATTTGTAAGCATACTGTACATCAAAAAGTACTGACTGCAGCTTGTTCAGTAGTCCATTCACTACTTCAGATCACCTGTAAAAAATAAGCCTCCTGCAAAACATCAAATACTCCATACATAATACCTTTATTAAAAGCTATTATTTGAATATGTAAATGTGTTTGATTCCAGCTAGCAGAAGCATTACAGAGTATTAAGCTATAGTGACACAGTGTGCTGGACAATAAACAGTTGCATAATATCCCTTTCATAAATATTTGATCAGAAAATTGGGACCAAAATTTTTCACAGTTCTGTATTATTATCATCTCTCTTTGGGGTCTGTGTATACGTATATATATGTATAGAGGTATACACATACGCAGAGGTAATCAGTTTGTAAACCCTTCACCAAGTCTAAAGGTTTGACTTGAAGCTGCATTGACAAGAAATAGAAACTGATTTCTAACATAATCTGGGTCAGGAAGAACCAAGTATTCCTGTATGCATGGCAGGGGTTTATATAATGCCATTTGCTGTTTCATACCTGCTTTCCAGCTCTGCAAAATGATTTGAAATGCATTCTTCCATAGAATTAGAGGAGAATCTACAAGTGTTCTTTGTACTGAAGTACAAAAAATACATTATTTTTGGCTATGCTTGTAGTGAAATGTAAAAGTCTTCCCCCCCCCCCCTACCAAAGAAAGTTTTCCTTTGTGGTCAAGGTGAAGCTGGCCTATCCTATCACATACTTATTTATATTCAGAATTGTAAAGGTCAGAGGGAGAATTTTGACCACCCAATACCTCTTTCTAAGAGCACAACAGCAAATACATAAGACATAGAAGTGTGAGGTTAAATTTTGATCTGGATTTTCATTGAGAGGGGCTACCTGGGTCACCCAGATATAAAGGGTTACCTGAGCATGTTGTCAGGGGAGTCAAACTTGCTTTTTGCTCTGTTGGTGGCAATGGAAATTGGTGTGCCTTAGTCCTCTACCTAATAAACAATGCAGACATGTTAAAATATTCAGTAGAATTTTTGGAAATCTAACTTTACATCAAAAAGATTGACAAGTATTTTGACAAAGAATTCTTTAATTTGTTTTGGAAATATCTTTTGCCATAGCATCTAGCATGTTTACAGTTGGACTTGAGGATCTTAAAGGTGTTTTCCAACCTAGATGTTTCTATGATTCTATGATTCTATGTTCCTCGATTCCAATAGTTATCCTTCAAGAAAAATAAAGTGTACTTATTTCTACTTTGAATTTTTAGTATATATTATATCTCCTTTTGATAACTTACTCCACATTTTTATAACATTTTTAGCCATTGGCAGACATTCTTTTCTGAAGTCTTCTGATCCCAAGGAGAGGTCAGAGCCAATAATTGTGAAAAAAACTCCTGCTTGGAGCTTCTACTATCATTTTGTTGGGAAGCATAAATAAGAAAACCATAATTATATGACTTATAATTAAATTAATATAATTATATTAATTTAATCCTTATCATAATAAGGACACCTTCCGGTGTCAGAAATGTCACAATTGTATTGATCTGCTTAAGCTACCAAAATAATGTGCAGAGCTAACCAAGCTTAACATTTTCCTTTCATGTTCTTAGTGAATACTATCACCTCAGCAGAGCTACCATTTTTTTTGTAATGCCATGGTCCTTGAAATGAAAAGGTGCATATACTGTAATTAAAAATTTGCAGAAGAGGAATTACAATGAAGGCCAAAATTCTAGAAACAACTTGGACTTACTTTTTTGAGAAACTGCCTTCTGACAGCTCTCTTTCAGTTATATATAACATTCTGTCATTCCGTTATGTTCAATGTTAGTTCATCCAGGCCAATATGTGTTAAATCAATGTTAACCTGAAGTGTCAGCTCACTTCATTTTTAGGTTCTCAGGCTACTTCAATCAGTTACAGCAGCATGGTTCCAGGAGACTTTAGCAATGCTTTAAAGCACTGACTTTTTCAGGTTTGCATTTAAATGTACCTCCTTTCTCCTTTTTGGCTTGACTGCTTAAAATACTGTTTGTAATGTAGATGTGCTCCACTGCGTATATTACTTCTGAAAAAGACAGCTAGTGTTTAGATTTCATCAGCTGTCACCTTAACCTGTCTGTTTTAGATTAAATTTATATTATGGAAAGAGTGCTCCGGGACTTCATCATTGTTAAAATACAGTCTCATGCCCCTGATGAACAGAAGCAGGCTGGCATAAAGTGTGGACTATGACTCAGTCACCTGGTATTATCAAAGCAACTCAAATTGGTTTGTATTAAAGCATATATATCAGCTAGTGTTCAAAGGGAGTTTCTCCTGAATTTTTTACTCATAAATGCATAAGCAACAGGCAGTCACACAAGCATTGACCTTGGCCAAACTTGTAGTGTTCATAAATTAAGAGATCTACTCCTCTGTCGTAAATTACAAATTGAATACACTTCTCTTTTCACAGTTGCTACTGCTACAACTTTTTATTTTCTTTGTGATGGCGCCTACCAGCACTAGAAAACACAGAGCTATATTCCATCTTATGTGATAGTTCAAGGGCACCCGCATTAAAAATGACAGAGAACTGTGAAAAGCAGGCCCACATTAAGGATCTTGGGAGAAGAGGATCTTAGTAATGTAGGAGACCATAGTCCAGTCACCTGCTGTCAGCAGAAAGTCTCTGAGACAACTCATTTAATACTATCTTTAGTCTTAAGACTAAAACCAGCTTTGTTTCTTGGCCCCACTGCTGTAGCCGTTAGCATGAGTTAGATGTAGTTAGCAAAGTTGTTGGCGTGAACTGATTAACATTAACTGACTTTTTGCTGTAACAGAAGTAGACAAAACATGATCCAAATCTATTGCAAACAACGTAGTGGTTCTGGTGTGCTCAAGGAAATACATAGTTAAACTACACACTCAGCCTGTTGGACATCAACATGTCCAGCAGTGACCTGAACAGGAAGATTGAGAGCATTCACAACAACAGCAAATCAGAAAATGACGGTGCAATTTGACAGCACTAATCCTCGACGAATTATTCTGTACCCGAACCTATAACTGAGGACACTTAGAATTACTGGAGGTAACCACAACATAAAGAAGGCCTTGGTGAGGAACCCCGTGACGCTCCCCAGAATCCTGGACCGTATCTCTAACCTCCAGGAAACACAAAGGACCCCAGAGGACCCCACAGCACTAACACCACTGCACTGACCCACCTGGGCTTCCTCCTGGCTGCATTGTCTCTTCCACAGGCTGGGAAAGTCGTGCAATTAGTAAAACTGCACAATCTGTGGTGAAAGTGGTTTGGTATCCAAACCCATTTAGTCACACCATCAACTGTCTCTAAATTACCTGCTTCAGCCTGAAGACAGTTCTCTCTTTTTGTTGGAAGGAAAGCATTTTCTATGAGCAGCCTAACCACGTTCACAGCCAGCAGACACCTCTTTGTTCTTGTGTTAGCATTGTCCTCTAACTGAAATGCTTCTTCTCCCTGGGAAGAGATAATCTTATTCTCTCTGAATCTTGATGAGAAACCCATTTTCGCTGCTAGCATTTACTTTGCAGGGCCCAATTATTTTTCTCTCCTCGTATGACAGGCACTTCATCTTGCTCCTATGAAGATTCCTGGTAATGCTTGCCTGATGGTCTTCCAGTTTGAATTAGTCTCTCTGGACTAAAGCAACAAAACCGTAGTCCTGTATTCCAATATCCTGTATAATGGTATTAATCTTCTTTCTGTTTGAAATACTTGCCCTGATAGAAGCTTGGGTTTCTTCATGATTACATAACACAGGCAGATCTTACGTTCAGTGTTGAGCTCCACATTTATAACATGCATACTTGCTGACCTTTAGAGAGACATAGCTTCTATTTTGCACTATAAAATGTCATCTCATTCCCAGCTTTTAATAACACCTAGTGCTTGCTGATAGTCTGACCCTTATGTGTTTAGACAGTACTTTCAAAGTCTGAGCCATTAACAAATTCTGTTAGCTGGCAGTTTTTATGTCAGGGTCACTAATGAAGAGGATCTTAAAGACAAATGCCAAGATATGAAAATCATCTCACTCCAATTATCTTTCCTTTAGAACATGTTTCACAATCTTGGCCTTAGCTTCAAATATGAAAGTAACAGAAAAGTAGGCATCATGGCAAATGATGAAAACTGGAACTACAATGTTTTGATATAGTTCTGCATATACTTTCATCTAAATGGCTGAATACTACCTTATCTGATTATTTCTTAATAAAACCCTAGAATAAACAGTGCTGGAATTCCTGAACACAACACTTCAGAAAAGGTTTTCTTGTCTGTATATTGAAGTTCAGTCAAATCTATGGAAGAAAAGAACTCACAGATTTTTTTATACAAATTTATGGTCATATAAAATAAATCTTTTAGAAGAGATAAACAAATCTTCACATCAGTCAGACTCAAAATTCAGTATTTTTTCCTATTTTATGTGAGCAGTTTTACATCCCTCTTGTAACTAACTGGGTATTTTTTCTTTATTTTGCTTTTATTTTAAACTAAATCATTTTCAGTATGTGAAGCCATTTTAGATAAGCAGAAATGAAATTCTGCTTTGATTTTATAGGTTTTTTTAATAGTAGCAAGCTCTAGGGAAAAAAGATTTTAAAAAAAAATAACCATCTAAAATTGAAAGCTGTTATTAAAATGGATCATTGTATTGTGAAAACAAAATTGTTTTGTGAGTGCAGCAATTTTTTTTCTGCTCAAAATGGCAATAGTAATTCTCCATTTGTTTTAAGTGTCACTACAAGTCCATGGAGACAATGTCATGTTGAACTGACAGAAAAATTATTTCAATGCAACTATGGGATGAGACATTACCATTTCAAGACAATAGTAAAAGGATGTCAGTAGAAAAAAACCTATGGAAATCCAATAACATGTCAACCTAATGCTTTTTTATGTAGGAATTTGGAGATTATGTTACATTGCCAAGATAATAGCATGCTATCAATGATAATTATACTATATTTAAAAGCAGAAAATTAAATCAACATCATATTAAGAAACATCATGTAAAAGCTCAATAAGATTAAAATTGTATTCATCATCCCTTAAACAACCTGCTGTCTACTGGCCAGATCCATGGTTGATTTCAGCTGGCACAGCTCCACTAACTTACCCGAGCTGAAGATCAGTTCCTATGTTATCATCCTGTATTAGATGTCCTCTGAACACTAGGAGGTGGGGAAGGGTTCATTTGTATGGACTAAGTAGATAATTAAGCACTAGTATTTCGTTACATGTAGACTAAGCAAAGTGTTTGGATCCTGCTGAGTTTAAGCTAGCGTTTGTATTTCAGGTCAAACACAGTTTCTATAGTAATATGTCTCACAAGTCGTCTTGGCAAGATACTGGCTTTGTCCAAATGGAACCTGGAAACAAGCCTACTCCATTGAATCTAACTCAGGAGGAAGTTATTGTAAGAGTATTAAAAATTAGTCCCATAAATAAAGTGTCAATCTGGGCTGCTTTTGGCCCATTTCCTCTTCCTGCACATTTAAAATTCTATGTCAGATTTCTAGAAAAAAGAAGGAAGAAAAAAAGAGGAAAAATATAAGGATTTCTCATTTTTTTGCAAAGCCTTATTCATGCTCTGCAGGGAGGCCTCTGCACCATGAGCTCTCCCTATGTCAGCACATAGTCTGCTTACTTTTGATGTCAAAGAATATGTGCTATGACATGGTTTCTGCTACACTGGTCAAATAGTTCCTTTAACAGACCTTACAAATTCAGTTTGCTTGAATGCAGACTGGTAGGAGAGTTAATTTATTTCTCATCCCTGATAGTGTTTCTGCTTCCTCTCCTCCCTTTATTTTTCATTGTTCTCTACAGAAGTTGACCGTTTACATCAGGTTGTGTTGGAATATGATGCCATGGCTACCATTTTAACCTTACTCCCCTTAACATCTGGATAATTATACAAATACTGTGTCCCTGTAATTCAAACCAAATGCTGCCTTCATTAACTTTTATAAGCTTTTTAAGGAACAGGAGAAAACTGCTGCAATGTGAAATTACATCTAAAAGAATGAAATCCACACTATTACTAAATCTTCCTATTAAAACCCTCACACTTTAAGGTCTTCAAATCCACTGAACTAACTTTTTTGAGCTTCATTTCAGATTCTTCAGGTATTAATTTTTGTGCATTCAGAAAGAGCATAGGGCAATGCGTTGTTGAGCATATGGAACGTCTTTGAAAAACAGTGTTCTACTAGTTGAGTTTTTTCTTATTTAAGAGAATGAACTGAAAACAAAAGCAAGACAATATATCTATCTTGTGCCTATTTGCTAAAAGTAAAATATGATTGTAATTTACACCTCTTCTTTAGAAGTAATATGTTTATTATAACATTTAAAAGCTGAAAATGAAACCTTTTCTGAGCTTTCTTTTAAATGGATCAATAATTTTAAAGGCTAAAATTCAATTGTTTGCATAGCAACAAAACACAAAATATTGGCAAAGTTTCAAAATCAATATGACTATTGGAAAACAGCTGAAAGAGCTACGGGATATACAGTTGAGGAAATGACATACAACCAATTACTTCTGACAGGTTAAACTGTACAACAAAAAGAAAATAGTTACTGAAGATCATCAAAGGCTGCTTGTGAGAAATATCTGTTTAATATTTTTCTCTCTATTTTTTAGAATTATTATTTTTATGTATTAATTCAAAAAAAATAAAGAAGAGAAAAGAAATGTACTATCACTGAAGTCCAATAATTTTAACAGCAGGTGTTGAAAGGTTATCTATAATTTGTATGTAATCAAATGTTCTAGGTTGTAACTGCTGTTTTGAAGCAAAAGACCAAAATTTTCCTTGGCAATGTAGCTTCTGTTAGCACAAAAGAAGCGGTGGAAATTTTAGAAAAACAATTAGTATGAATCAATTGCTCTTAATTTTTAAGCACAGTCCAACTGCAACATTACTTGAAATCTATTTCTTCTAACTTGCTGTGAAGACCAAGGAGGAACCTGAAGAAGGCTTTCTGATGTCTTTTGTGTCAGATATTTGTCTCAGGAGGGGGAAAGGAATGAGACATGCATGGCAGGTTAGGAATTTTCGCCACAGGAATATGATCCCAGCTTAGTCTTGTGAGGTGCTAGAGCTGGGCAAGGATTTCTGAAAGTGGTAAGATGCTGTTTATGGGAATGGATCATGGTTTCTTCTAGTTGTTGGCACCATTCCCCTCAGATTTGAGTTTCTTCATATTTATTACATTAGTGCATTGATTTCAAATTCAAAAATTAACCTTGCTAGCTAATATCTGTTTTAAAGTTTTCAGCATATGCTTGAAATAATTAATGTTAATTGCTGCATGAACTTTCAGCGAACCACTAGGAACCAGTTCATTCCAAAAAGAACATTTTCCATCAAAGGACAGAGTCATTAAAATACATTAATCTACTAATCCTTATACCTTTATACTATTCCCCTTTTCTTCTGCCAGAAAAACAACAAAAAGAGAATTCTCCCAGAATAACCATTGATTTTGATTTTGTAGTGAAGAATTCAAGAGAATACATGTTAAAACTTGAGGGCTGGAATTTCCCTAAGGGTAATGGTTAAATAATAGCTGCATTTGTGAAAACTAATAAAAAACAATGTTTTGTTCTTTTAAATATGAGTTGCTGTGCTAATTAGCGGGAAAAGTGTGGGCTTATACTTCATTTACCACAGTTTAAACGCTGTGCTTTTCAGGAATGCCCAAAACTTAACTTCATATTGCAAACAACAGGAAAGAACTGAGAAGCACTGAAATCATGGTAAATAGTATAGCTGGAAGTCAAAATCAGTCTTTGCTGAATTACTGGGGGGGGGGGGGGGGGGGGGGCGGTTGGTAATGCTACCAAGCTCATACCAATAAATACAGAAATCAAGTGGCTTCAGGCTGAAGCAAACTGGTGTGTCTTGCCTACAGCTATTCTGGTGAAGGGTGGTGTTCCGTTCTCAACCACCAGTTCTCCCGATGTTCATGGATGGTCAAGCCTCAACCTCTATGAAGCTGGCAGCTTTTTGCTGGGCCATGCCCTTAGAAACATGGTGGGAAGAGGCTAGCCATGAAGCATGCTCGGAGGAGAGCACAGTGCATGTCCTCTTGCAGCGATGGAGGAGTGCTTGGAGTCCTGTCTGTGTGTTGGTAGCTAAGGAGTGGCTGTTGGCAGGAGTGCAATACCAGACAGAGTGCATTACCAGTTCTGCACACAGGACAGAAAACTAAATGTTAAAACTATACCCTCTTCATCCTTCCAGCTACCTAAGTACGTGTTAGAATTCTTTCCAAACTGCATAGAAGGATTTTGTATCTCTTATTTCCTTATAATGGCTGTCTATAGATTATATTGCAAATTAATGTGTGCAAGGTTTTAATAACCATAAGTCTAAAGCTCAGGAAAAAACCAACAAATTGCTAGATTAATTTGTAAGTTTTCTGTTTTTTAGCAGGCTCTTTCTGAAATTTTATGATAAACTCTGCAGTTAGATGCCCAGTGCAGCCACAATGAAATCAGCTGGGAGTAAATGACAGCAGTGTTTATCCATAGCTCTTTTCAGACTTCTAGCTTTTCGTCAACTTGTCGTCATCAACAACCTTTCTCCAAACCTGCGATTGGCAATTTGCACTCCACTGTTCTGGTGCCTAGGTGAAACCTTTATAAGCCTAGGGGTTTCAGGAAGACAGGGACATGGTTTAGTGGTGGACTTGGTAGTGCTAGGTTAATGGTTGGACTCAATGATATTAAAGGTCTGTTCCAACTTAAACAATTCTATGATTCTATGATTCTGTCTGCACAGAATATTACTGAACAATTGCTAAATATACCTCCTTGGTTTGACTATACCAATTTCTGGAAATTATTGATAGCTCAATCTAGAGTCTAAACTGATCATTAAATCCAGGCATTGCTATCAAATTCATCTTTTTAATGACATTTACTATGCAAATAACAATTTGTGAATGTACCATATCTTAAAACTAAATAAGTTTTTTCATGAAACCAAAGGAAAAAGAAGAAAGATTTCAATGGTGTTGGGTTCACAGAATAATTATAACCAGATAATAGGGCACATACTCTAAGTTAGAAGTTTACAAGGATACAACTTTGTATAAAATAAACAAAAACATTGAAAAATAATTTTAGTTCATAAAAAATAAGTATTTAAAATATTTTTTGTGCTGTATCAATTTAGTTCCTTTAATTCAGTTGTCAAATAAATTATGACACCTCAAAGCAAAAGTTATTTGAATCACCAGTTTCAGGTAACATGGGTGTAATATCATAAAACAGGTCAATGACATATTTTGGAAAAAAAAACCCTGAAGTAAATTGCAGTTATGTAGTGAATCAAAATTAAGGATCTTCAAGATCTACTTAAGCTTAGTACATAATGAAGCCACCAAATTCTACGGGCCCTGGCAACAAAATCTGGTCCATACAGCATACCATAGGAGCAAGACACCATTGCCAAAAGTAAGTTGTTTTTTGAGGAACGTTTAGAGGTATCAAGGTCTAGTCTGAATTCATTAAGAAAACCTAGAGAAGAGAATCTTCTGCAGCCTGATAAAATGATAGAGAAATGTGCAGGCCAAGTCCACAAATCCACAAAAGGGCTGGGTTTCCAGTAAGATAGAGAAAACAGGCTGAGGATTTTTTAAAATTCTTTTTCTCAACTAGAACACTATTTCAGTTTGATACATCAAATACATATCAAGCACATGTGTAGTGGTTTTTCTTCCCAAACACAGAACTGAACCAAAGCAATGGCAGTGTTTGATGTTGAACGTGCAATGTGCTACAGAAATCCACAAGAATTCAGTATAATTTCTATGAAGGTGAAAAGCACCTCTGATTTGGAACACAGACTGAATGTGTGCTTATTTTACAGCTGATATATAGAAACACAAGAAAGTGACTTGTCTAGCTCTGCAGAAGCTGTTACCATCCTGAAATCCTTTGGTTCACCTATAACATATAGTCATACTGAGGGCTAGCAGGTTTGGGAAAGATGCCTGAAACACCACTATTTCTCAGGTGAGAAATCTGGCAACTAAGATCACTAAACTTTTAAGAACTTTTTAGGGTGGGCTGGCACTGTTCGTCCACATCCTGGTTTGTAGCTTCATTCTTTGATGCCAAAAGTCAGAAGAAGATGAAGAGTCACTGCAAGGTGTGTTAGGAATGGCATGTCTAGGATCATTGTCTGGGGTTCTAGTGTGAACTCATCCAAATTAATGTACTTTTAGACAGTCCAAGATCAATATAGGACCTCACCCAACCACCTCCCAGTTCTACAGACAATGCATCACGGAACAGAGTGCTCTGGGTGACCTTTCCTCATCTGGGACACTCTTCCTGCCTTTTATTGACAACTTACACCATGGATAGGAGATAACACCTCTCCTTGACGTCTTCCACTGAGAGAGGAAAAAGAAAGAATCAAAACATAGCAAAACTTGTACAGAATTTCTGCTTGGATGTGTCAATAAATATTTGACTTAGGTCATAAAACATAATCCACAAAAGAGATTGGAGGCTGTATGTAAAAGGAGGTCCTTGGCTGAGGGTGCGGGTAGGTGTCCCAGGTGAAGCCCATCAGGGTGTGTAACCACAGTTAGTGCCCCCAGGGCCCTGACTGTCTGTGATTCTTCTATATGTATTCCTAAAGACCTTCAGATTGTATTCCTACACGGATGACTTACATCTTTGTATGGGTTATATGGAACATGTGCAGGGAAGAGCAAATGAACCAAGTGAATCTGAGTAAGCTTTGGAACTGCCAGATACTGGGGCTGCATTTATTACTGGTGGAGGCAATAAATTCTTTCCATCTTCTTTGCAAGGAAAAGAAAAATTGTGCAAGTCTAGGCTTATCTACACAAAAAATTGCTTTATTTCAATGAAAACCATATGTTAAATTAGGATATGGTCAAAAGACCATAAGAAATCAGTGTAAAATAATCTGAAAAGCTATAGTCATTACTTCAGGATTAATCACACTGCTGCTTAGGCTATTAAATTAAAACTACTTGGTTGATTGCTTGCTATTCTCTCAGTTGTACCCACAGGAATGACTTACACACATTGAAGCAAACAGTTGTGACAATCAAAAAAATTACTTCCTCAAACAGTATGTTCTGGCTGTCTGAAACAAGTACGATAGAAGTGAATTTAAACCCCCACTTCAGCCACTATAGCTGAAATATAAGCATAGGCCCACCTGCACCCATGGTTTGAGAGAGGATTTAATAACCACATTGGTTAAGAATCGAATGAACATTTGCCCTGTGCTTACCCAGGGTTGCTGCAGATTGTGTTGGCTTTACATGCATCCCTAGTCAAACTCAACATCTTCTCCCTGTTTTTCTCTGCTGTGTCCTTTCTGCCTGCCTACCACATGCACATCTAATTGATCCCAAGATATTACATATATCAGGAGTATAACATAGTATCTTTCCACAGTAAATTAAAAAAAAAAGGAAAAAGCAACCAAAACCCTAGAGTTTCATACTGATACTTTTATTTTCTTTTCTATAACAATTCAGATAAGGTGTGAACTATCAGTTCACTTTCAAGGTCACTTTTGCCAAAGTTTCAAAGGTTTCTTTTACTGAACATCTTTACGCTTGAGATGTTCTCATGATGTACTATTTTGCTTTCATTTATTTCTGATAAATACTGTCAAGTATTGGTAAAAGCCTTTTAAATCTTTTGTTCCCAATTTGGTTAAGATATTTTCATTTTCATTATTTAATCATTAACAAAAAATAGAAAAGCATTTCTTTGCAGCCTTTTTTAGATTCGTATAAACATTTGTATTTAATTAAAAGAATAAATTGAAACAATTTAATATGGACAATATCTAAAAATGTTCAGGTAAAAACACTTTGATATTTTAATTAATATTTTCTTTCATTTGTGTTTATTTTTATTCCCTATATTTCTTTTGATAAATTTCTTTTTCATTATTCAAAGCATGTATGTTCCCATCCAAATATACATTCTTCCAAACTGAATTCCAAATGAAATATGATAGAATTGATTCTATTTTCTTGTTTTGGCTGGGTTTTTTCTCCTGTTGAACTTATTCTATGCTACTAAAGAGTCAAAAGAGAATCTACGGGTATAATTTATTTTACTTTCAATAGTGCACATTGAACCTGGAGGCATTTTGGTGTCATATAAATCGTACACAGTACAATAGAATGGCAGTAGGTCACTATCCTCTTAAAAGAAACTCCAAAGAAAATGAGGTGATCGTAGCATCAAGTGGGCAATCAGTAAATCTTACAGTGATGTTATCAATATTAAAGCTAAATCGTTACAGTGAGGGCTTGTCTGGCCTAGAGGAGACAAAGAGGTTATAACCACTGGGTGAACTACTTTGAAATGCTGGTAAATTACTTTATGATCACATACAAACCTGCTTGTTCTGTTTGGCTTGTTTTGCTAGAACTGTGTGTATCAGCTTGCTCAGAAAAGCTATTGTCTATGACTTGGTTTCTTCTTCAGAAGACAGACTGGTAAAAATTGCTGGAACTGTTGTCTTTGAAATTTTCCCCACTGAAAACAAAGAAAGGATAATTTATCCTTTTTTTTTTTTTTTTTTTTTTTTTTTTAAGTGGCCTATTTTAATTAATTATTTAAAAAAAATCCTAGGGTGTCATGATTTTTTTTTAAAATTGTCAAAAATTATACTTTTATTCAAAATCAATATCTTGATTCAAATCCAAAGTACTTCTTGGAGTTTTAAAGTTGCAGGGATATTGATTTGGACGTTTTTCATGCTGTGTAAGTTGCTGTACTGAGGCTTTGGAATCATCAAGGAAGTTTACTCACTGGAAGGACTGGACAGCAAGACAGATAAGGAAGAATGGACAGAAATTTTCAGAAAATCATCTCCTATTGCCAAGTAAGGCAAATAAAATCATGACTTACACTGGAATGTTACCTCTCCCAAAAGTAAAGACAAAAACAAGTAGATGATTTAATTGCTCTGAGAACTGTGGAGCGACTAGATGAACCATCACAATCAATATACTCCCTTGTTGCTGTAGAATAAAAATATCTAAACATTCAACTATGTGTGGAATACTGAGTCAATGAGTATGTGAGAGTGACTGATGGTATCTACAAAGAAAAAAATCATTAGGGATATGGCTGATCCTCTCAATTATTTTTCTGTATTTTCATTCCTTTTTTAATAAGTTTCTGGCAGGGATTCTCAAAAAAACAGAGTCTATGACTGCTTTTACTCAGTTTCCTTTTCAGGGTGCACGTCGACAGATAGCCTTATGGATAATATTAGTACCTGAGGTGTTTGATATGCAAAAAGCACTGCTTTCGGTGGTTTGTGGTGTAGTAAAGTCTGTGGTGTAGTCAAACAGCTAATGTTTGAGGTTAAACCAGAAAAAAACAGAAGACCACAGTGAGAAACTCGAAAGATCTTTAAAATAAATAGCATAGCTGTATGGCTGTAATAAAATAGAAATGTTGAAGATATTTATGGAGATTACATGGCTTGGAAAGGCTTAGCAAGGCCAAAATACTGCAGCTGATAAGGATGATCAGATGATCAGCAAACACCAGGCCTAAATCTTAGTCAATGTTGGTGTAATTTGCTCTTTCTTGAATGATTCATGAACAAAACAGTTTTTATTAGAAAAGGTCATCTTGTGTATTTCTTATGTCTTACAAAAAACATCTGGAATTAGCTGTTGTTGTTACCCACTAACAGAACTCACATGTTAAAAGTCATACAGTTAAAAAACAAAGTAGGAAATAATGCTATTAATAATATGACTCAGAAACATGTTGAAAAATATAATTTGTTTTTTGTTAAAAAACAATGAATTGTATACCTTGAAAAAGCAAGGGAAAGATGCAAATATGTCATTGTTTGCAGTCATCACAATATTGTTAAAATTCATGGCTAACATGTCTAGTCAATAACAGTATCAATTTTTATATTTTACATAATTTAATGTATGAGTTCTTTTTATTATTGTTTTAATGATGACATGATTTAATATATATGGTCTCTTCTTTGTAATACATTTGCTTGTCTATTTCCTTTTTAATATCATTTGATCACACTATGTAGAAGATATTATAGCCATTATGTCAAAGCATTAATGTCATGGGCAGAATAAAGCCAAGTTTTATTAAAATGTTATTAATACACATTTATTTTAATGTCTTTACAGAAAGAACTCTGGAATATTAATAGCTCTGCCTTATCTTTACATTACATGCTATGTATTGTAGAGTATTTCAGATGTGAATCAAAGAAGTCATTCATCTTGACTTTAAAAATATCTTGTGACAAAAAAATATATAGTTTAAATTTCCAAATTTGTTCTACATTAACTCATAGCAACAGTTCAAGGAAATTGAAATGATGCTTCAAATTACATTAGTGACAACAAAATGGAATTGAAAGAGTGAATTTTCCATTCCTTGCATGGAAGGCATCTAATTCTTTGTGCAGATAGGTTGATCCCAGCAACATTCATCATGCTTGATGTTGATAAATATATCTCTTGTATGGAAAGTTTATGCATAATTGACAAAATGGGCAAAGTTTTTATTATAACTAGCACTAGGTGAGTAACTGATAAAGAAGAATTTATTTAGTAGAATTAAAATATTCCTGAGCTTCTCCCTGCCCCCCAGCTGTGGACAATCTCTTCAGTGAACAGTATTTAGTATACTGGTTATTTGGACGAGATGGACTGACAAACAAGATTCATCCATTGCTGTGGTAGCAGGATCTAAACTTTGGGCTGGCAGCTGGGATTTCTATCACTCTCCTCCCACATGAAGGGAGAAGGAAGGAGTTCTGGTCCAGCCTGAAGCAGGTAGGAGAAGGAAAAAGAGCCAGTTTTGGAGCTGCACTGGGTGGCATATCTCTAAGGAGAGGACAAGCAGTGGCAAGGAATTAATTTTGTAGGTGGCACAAGAAGTGTTTGCTCTGTCACACTGTCTTGTGCGTACTTTGCTTCAAGAAAAGTTAGAAAGCTATGTGATGTTTTTCGTTTTCTTCAGTGACCAACACAACTGAGAGGGATTTTAAAGACAAAGATTTGTATGTGAATGGTTCAACTGATATTATTGTCTGCTAATACTGCTTTTTGAAATTAGCTTGTTAATATTCAGGTTTCACAATTCGTATGTGCATTTTGCAAATATATGGTTGTGCAATGAAAAAAATAAAGGAAACACAACTGAAGATAAGGTATTTTAAAATTTATATGAACATTCGTGATACACATTTTTTCTCCTATTTAGCATTTTAAGCATACATCACATCTTATTTGAATATCATGCATGTACATAAATGCATTAATCATGGATTATTTGAGAAGTGACTATTAAACACATCTATATATTTTTAGAAAAGTGTAAAATAAAAAAATAAGATGTCATTACTTATTTGCACACAAAACAATCCCAAGGCTGGTCTCATAACATCATCTGTTAAATTATATTGTTTACTATTAGAAATTTGTAATTAGTGTGTCATGTTACCTATATATTCTGAATACATCAACTTAAAAAACATTTTCACTGAAATAATTAGGTGGAAATATCTAACCAGATAGAAATTATTTGAGATTAAAAAAATACAAAAGATTTGTCATCTATGTCCTGAAATTTGAACCTGGGGATATATATATTAGTCAATAAATTGCTATAATTTTTTTGGAAAATCAGGTATCTCCATAAAACCATTTTATTTGACTAGAGTGTATTACTGTTTATATTTACATTTAAAATTCTCAACATATAAATTTTTTAACAAACCAGTTCAAGTAATTTCATTGACAATTTAGTATTACCTGGTGAAGGACAGAAAATTCCATTTTTGCTGTGATATAAAATGAAATATTTGAATATTTTATATAAGTAATATATTGGAAATTAAAATAATGAGTTTAAGAACAATTGGTTGTTTTATCTTCCTTTTACTTCCATGTGTTATGAAGCTTGTAAAAAGGTTCAGTGATATTCATTAATGATGATCTCAGACAATACTTTAGACTGTATTTTTTCCAAAATAGAAGATAATGAATTATGAATAGTCAATTACTATTATGTGTGTGACTGACAGTGTAAGAGCAAAAATCAACAGTTTCCTTTTACTGCAGGGAAACAGTATAGGAGTACAGGACCCAGGTAGGTTCTTGGTGTAGTTGTCTTTGGCTAGACATAAACAGCTGCCAATTCCTAGAGGTGAGAAGCTGATTGTGCTCCTGTTTTATCCTTCCTTTATATAACTTTTGAACTGATGACTGAGATGGAACAGTCATTTCCGAGATAGATGCTAACCTGAAGGTTTGGATTTCCCATTTCTATGTTTCCATGCACATCCTATTTCTTCTCCGTGGTATTTACTTTTTAATTAATTTTAAACAAACAAAGTACACTAGGTTATTAAAGGCTCCATAACACACATGCTTTATATTCTGGACAATATATTTTGTGGATAAATCCTCCCCAAAAGAAACCCCTGTGGTTTTAATAGTAACCTATGCACATTTATTGACCTTCAAAGCAATATAGCCTCAGTCTTTTCATGGGCATTTCTTAGAAATCAGGATCAGAAAAAAGGAATCACAGAAGTTGTCTAAACAATTATGTCCAAAACTGTCCTGTACCAATATAGCCTAAGACAGTACACCAAAGGGACATGCCCACTTTTCAAGCAGTAGACCATATTGTTCTTTTATATTGAAGACCATATTGTTCTTCATCTGCTCCTCGCAGCTTTCTGCTGATATCTTTATCCCAAGACAAGGAAATAGAGAGATATTCCTCAATTATTTGAAAGCACAGTCAAGCAGACTAGCTGAAGTTGATGTTTATGATCTGAGTAGCCCAGTTCACTGAGTCCCCAAAACAAGTGAAACAAAGTGCTCCCAGGATCTCACTGGGAAAACTGGCTTCGACCTGGTAGGTAACAAAAACCAGTTGTGAGTTTCAGTTTCCTGAAACGTCAAGCTTATATGAAACCCACATAACTAGCACGCAGTTAATAAGAAAAATAAGCTCAAGAAGTCAGGGAGAAGTCTGACAATGCAGGTTGTATAACACTGCAGCTGTGTTTAACCACAGTTTAGGATCTCACAGCACCTTGCATTGTTGACAGGGATTTTTCAAGCTGGTATGTTGTGATCAAGCTCAGTAACCAGGAAGGATTTAAGAAAGAGAACCTTTCAGGTGCCAATTCTAATTTACATTTTTTGAGTATATTTGATGCACATTGGTATGACAGTGGAGCTCTATGTTCTTTATATACAGGATTTATGTGGGGAAAGAATCTTTATCTAGGTAGAAGATAACACTAAATTAATTTAAATATTTTTTTTGTAGATTTTCCTTTGGATATTTACCATTTTCAGATTATTCCCTCTTCTGATATCATTTAGTACAAAAATACCCTTTCTTCTTAGCTATTTCTCCTATGTTATCTGCAAGAGTTTATTTACCATAGTTTATTGCACAAAAGACAGGCTCTCCCTTAGCATCTACCCTGTCTTTCCACTGATCACTGTATTTTATTAATGACTCTGCAGGCATTTGACTATGCCTTCTATTCAGACCTGATCTGTTGTTTGCTCAGTCTGTTCATGTACAGAGAAACTGATCTATTCAAACCTGATTTATTTTGAAGTACAAGATATTTAGTATTATATTCAAGTTTATGTTTTCTCCTGAAGACTATAGTCATTGTAAATGTTAAATGTTGCTTTTCCTGCAACATATGGAAAGATTGAAACCTTCACTTCCACTTTTCTGCACCAACTGCCATTAAATGTATTTCAAATTGCTGTCTGAGTGTTTTACAATTCTTTGCAATGTTATTACCAAACTGTCTGAGGTGTTATTTTTTTCCCTTTTAGGTTTCCTTCAACTCACAAACTGAGAGTTAGATTTAAGGAATCTGCAGTTAGGTACCATGAGCAGAGCGCAGATCTTGTCTGGTATTTATTCTTCATGATTTTCTGCCTCTTTTTTCAGTTCTTATGTTAAGATGGTTTATGATTCTATACAATACTGCCTAGAAGCCCCAGTCAGCAGTAGGGCAAGACATATATACACATACACTAAAATTAGATGAGTTTATAATCCAGATTAACTAGCTCTTGATTTCAATTGTCATGTAAAATTAGCCACATCAATGATTTTGTGTATTTATGTGTTTGGGTTTTTTTTTTGGTTGCTGTTTTATTTGCAGAATTTTATAATTTTTTTTTTTTTATTTACTGCTACTTTGAAGGCCTAAACCTGGAGTTTGCTGAGTGGACCCTAGTCAGAGAAAAGGAAAAATTAAACAGCATAAACAGGTTCTTACATCACATACTATCTTTATGGTTCTTTTCAGGTTAGTTAGAGTAGAAAGATTAATCAACATAATGCTATTGCAAAGGTAAATATATTTTCTGAGGTTGTAAAATAATCTGATTTTGGAAAGAGATTTCTGAAGTAGGACCATTCTGTCTGCTGATTCAGCTCAGCTGAATCACAGAATCATAGAACTATTTAGGTTGGAAAAGACCTTTAAGATCATCCAGTCCAACTGTTAGCCCAGGACTGCCAAGTCCATCAATAAATCATGGCCCTGAGTGCTGCATTTATACATTTTTTAAATACCTCTGAGGTGGTGACTCAACCACTTTCCTAGGCAGCCTGTTCCAATGCTTAATAACTCTTTCAGTGAAGAATTTTTTCCTAATATCCAATCTAAACCTCCCCTGGTGCAAGTTGAGAATGAGAACTCCTGTGTTAAAGAGAAGCAGCCCCAAAACTGAGAAGTGGTTTATAGCAACAAAAATACCCAAGCCTTCTCCATGAGAGAAAGAACGTTCATCTGCATCACTCTGGTCAACCCAAGGACCTTTATGTGGGCAAAAGCCAGGAATATAATTGAAAATTACCTCTCTTGTGGCTAAGAGTGAGAACTGCTATGGGAATCTGGGAGGATTTTATTATTGCAAGTTGCCACACACAGATAAGGTAATCAAAACAGTGTAAGTAAACTCCTAAAAGACAATAATGTAGAGAATGGTTTCCCATCTGGAGAAGACTAAAAAAAGAAGTCTTAGGTACTATATTTTAGCTGGTGGAAAAGTTTAGGGTGCTGGAGAAGTCCAAGAGGAGAGCTGGACATCTCCAAGCAAAACTTCTACTTAAAGGCAAAATTTCCCTCTGTCTTGTTATTTTCATCTGGTTTGTTTTTGAATAAAGTGATGGAGCAGGGAGAACTCTTTTGGATATGTACACCATTTACATCATGTTCCCTAAGACAGTCAAAAACTCCCTTACTTAACTTCTAGTACAAATTAGTACTTGATGTCAGCAAGGGAGAGTATTTTCATTCATTCAGCTCCATAGCATATGATTGTGTTATTTTACAAAAGAATTTAGTCTCAGTCTCTCTTTCCTGGAGAATAAACTTGATTGCCTGTGAATATTTTCATGCTAAAGATATCAGCTAGTTTTTAATTTCTTGAATAACTGCTCTAACTACAAAAAGAAAGTGATGCTATTTGTATATTTTTAAAGTAGACATCAGATGAAGTTCCCTGTGCCAACTCAGGTGTGTGTGTGTTAATGCTACAAGGACTGTTTGCATTAGTACTGCTTTCTAGGGGGTTGACTTTCCTCCCTACATGCTACCAGAACCCTGGTGGAGTTCAGATGTAAAATAGACCACAAGTTCTTAGCTTGATGTTTCAGTTCATGCCTTGGCAGAGATTTGTTATCTCAGCAAAGCATTACTTTATATTGTGTAAATTTGAACTAAACTTTCTCTGTCATGATTGCTTAGCTTTACCCCTCTTCTGTTTCTTCAAGATATGTAAGTATAATTTTAGCTTTGCTACCGCTTTTCATCCTCTGCTCCAACCACTGTGACTTTTCTTCAAGTATCCTCTCTTACACATTTTACTCCTGGCTAAATAAACTCTACCAATGCCATAACCGCAACAGAAGTAATCTGAAAACATATTGAATGAATGCACTTAATGTACATGTTGCTTATGTCTATAATGCTTCTGTCTTTTCTGTTTTCTGTGTAACTCTATTGCCTGGTGATTGTATGTCACACATTGAGCCTGGCTGACTCTTGTCTCTCTTTCTATTACTAGAAAAAATAGTCATATTTTTTTCGGTAACTATATTTCTGTTACAGTAATTTCTATGCACTCTTATACTTTCTGTTTTACATTTTTAACCTATAGCTTATTCAGGTTCCCATTATGATTTGTTCTGTCCGCACTAACAACTAAGACTGTCTGATCAGTAGGGAGGTGAGAAAAAGACAACATCATAAAAAAAGGATAGCCTAAGAGTCATAAAGTTAAATGAGAAAGTGTCTGAATTATGTGAATCTTGCAAACTGGCATAACTTTCAACTGTTCTAACAGTTGGATAACGGTTACCAGCATTTAGGTTTTTTATGATTGTCCTAAATTATTGTGGATACAAATATTTGTCTTTTACTGAGGAACACAGTAACTATAACAGGCCTTGCTTTCTAAAATTTATTTCTTCTGTGGCAATTTTTTTTTCTGGAAGTTACACTGTGGTAGAGCTTACTCCTGTCTATATTTTCTCTAAGGTTCCCTGAGATTCAATGTCTGCATTTGTTTCTGCTTGACAGGGTAGGATGAAATCACTCCAATATATTATTGGTTTTCTCCTGAGTGAGCTCCAGTGAATACTTGGCTCAAGCAATGCAATGACAGTAAGGCCTCAGTTAATTCTCCCTTTATGCCTTGTTGGCGGTCACCATAAGCTACTGTAAGTTCAATTTAATGAAAACCCATTGCTGCATCAAGTTCCATTCCTTTCCAAACAGGACTGAAACCCCTTTGGTTCAATGGAACAGAATAAGAAATGCTAACAATAAGAATATAATGCTGTCTGGGGGAAGAAAGGATCCATATGCGCTGTACCTTTTTTTGCCCAGGGTGTCGTAGTCATTCTTTTGAAATTGCTTTCCTTTGGCATAACCTTCACTCACACTCTTGAAAAATTTAAATTGTTCATTTCCTGAGCTGCAGGGAATGGTTCACTAGAGATTTGAGCACGATCAGACAGGCCCCTTAGAATTTTTCAGGATTACTATTGTTTGCCTGGGAGACTTACAATAAGGGAACCGTTATGTCTAAGACTGAAAAGTGGAGGGCAAACCACAGCTACACCAACATAAAGATCCACTATATTAAAGTTTCCTGACTTGTCAGACTCCCAGTTGGCCTAATTGAAGTGGGTCCTGGCTACTGTGGATTGAGCTGTAGTAGCTCTTAACATCTTTCTGTGAAAACAGAGACCAAGGACTGACTTTGACATGGCTTTTTCCATCTGATTGGGGCCCAAAAAATGGGTACATTGGTTAAGCACCTTAAATAACAGTATCATAGAAAATTAGTTAAAATGGCTTTTATTGTATGGCTGGAATTAGCAAGGCAAAAGGATGCTTCATTTCATCAACAAAGTGCTGATGCTGCTAAAGGTTATAATTCTTGCTGATATGTTAACTGCCTACTCTATCCCTGTATAAAGAAATAAATCATAGTTATACACATTTTAGAATATGTGGAAATTAATCTGTATAAATCTAAGTCTAAACATTGGCTTTCTTATGGTCCCATTATTCTGCCTTTGTCTCTTTAGATTCCAGTGGAATGCAATGCAGAAATTATTTGCCAACATTAATCTGTGTAAATAACTAAGGCTGGAGAGATAAAGATTGAGAGGGAATATGATTTCTAGGAATAATTTTTTTCCTCTCTCATTCTGACAAGATCCAGAGCTGTAAAATGGAAGGAAGTTATATCGTTTCATTCACATTTTTCACCTTTTCTCTATATATTTTCTTCACTTGACTCTTATCTTTAGGTAGATACGCAGTTTTAAGTATCTTAATAGCAGTTCCCTAGTCAAGGTGAGACCTGACAGTGGTCTCCTTGGCTGATCTGCAACACTTTTTCAACAGAAAATTGAAACTGTTAGCATACCTTCAAGTTTGCATAAGTTCCACACAGTCATCCAGAACTAATATAGCAATTCTATGGTTATTCCGGCTCTGTCTTTGTCCGTTAGAAGTGAGCAAACAAATGTAATCGCAACTCCAAAGTTATGATTTGGCAATTAAATACAAATGCCTTACAGTACATTTCCATAAAATCCAATGTGAAATTTCAAAGGAATAGTATTAGTAATATTCTGTGGGGAAAAAAAAAAAAAACCCAAACCAAACCAAAACAGACAAGGTAAAAGATTTTGAAATATACTCCTATCCTGGTGTTCAAGAAAATTTAGCTGGATTAATGCTGTGGATGTTAAAAATGCAGACTGCTGTACTTTAAAGGATAACGGCTCATTCCAAATAGTCACCATCCATTATCGAAATTCATATTTATGGACTTCATTGCTGCAATCTATGGCTCTGGTATACCCTTTAGTAAGCAGATTTTAGACAAAATAGACAGTTACAGTATATTTATAACCTTTGTAGGTCACTGAACATTGATACAATGTGCTGTTATGGCTCTCAGATGTTTCTGCTTTTGGATGACTGGTCTCTTAAGAGATTATTTCAATGTCCAACATTCACAGTGAAATCACCCACTAAGTAACCCTGTGAAAATACCGCTGCAACCTACTGTGTGCACAAACCTGGTAATCTTTTTGAAGTAGTCTGTTTGCATTTATAATCTTTAATCTATTCATTTAGGACTGAAGCACTCAAATTCTTAACAGAAAAATGAATGAAATAAACATTGAAACAAAGATGCACTAAAAAGGAAGTGTTTGCAGTGCCTTTTTATTCTGCTAGAATTTCAAATGAAGAAGAAAATATAGTAAAATATAGAAAAATATGCCAGCTGTGTGGAGAGTGCATCTGCATTAGCAATTTAATTTGGATCAGCAAAGAGCTTTGGAAATGAACCTCCTAATTCTTTCCACTTACCCCACTTCACTTGCATCGTAACATGCTCGAGGCATGGATTCCTTTTGGATGAAATTTCACCAAAGGAGCTGCATCATGGTGGTTTCTAGCTGTTACTGGAAGTCTGTCCTTGAGAACAGTCCAGAGCTATTCCAGCATAACTGCTACACATGAGGGACAATAAAATGTGTAGTGTGGATGTCAGGTCCTCAGCATCAAGTCCTCTGCTCTACTAGCCTGCTTGCATCACAGTAGTTGCTAATATGGAAGTATCTTGATGTTTTCAATGCTAACGTTTAACAGAAAAGCGCTGTGTACTATCAATCTTTGCCTTGACAAGTCATAAAAGACTGGATCAGTTTGAAACCTGTAATACCAGATTACTGATATTTGAACCTTATAATAATAATAAAAAGCTAAATATTAATAATTGTGCATGCATATAGGGGTTGTTCAAACTTTTCTAATTCTCTTTGACCACACATAGCTTGAGGTCAGAGATAACAAGAATATTGAAGCTTCTATTACTTGTAAATTCCAGCTATAAAAAGAAAATACACAATTCAAACTTTTCCCGCAGTATTCCTGTATACATGCTTTCAGTAAAGATATTGTGGTCTGCATATTGCCTTATCCACTTTTGTTAGAAACAGCAATTTACATTGAGTTTGATGTAAAGGAGTCTTTGGCAAATAGGTTTCAGAAAGTTTGTATGCAGTAGAGTTTACTAAACTCAAATAGATTTTCATTTGTATTTCATGTTTGGACAAATTTGTGAAGAAAGGAAGAGAAGGAAAAAAAGAATGGACATGAACATTACTTCTTCTATAACTCATTACAGATTGTTTTCAAATATGCCCATAATAGAATATAATGAAGAGGTATAGGAATATGATTTTTGGTTTTACCTTTTTTTTTCCTTGAAGCACAGAATAGGAAAAGAAAAGTAAAAAACCTTTTTTTTTGGTGAAATATCATAGGATTTGATTGTGAAGTACATATGGGAAATTACTTCTTTTCATGACTTATTAAAAGAAAAAGCAAACATGGCTTCTCTATTGAGTATTTCCTTAATTTTTTCTTCTTCAGCCTTGAAGCATATTTTGTCATTAAAACTAATCTGTGTTCTCAAAAGTGAAACCTGTGTTTCTGCAATAATTGCTGTATGGAATCAGAGAAAAATAAATGTTCAACTATGTATATCAGAATAATCAGAGGCTTGCACAGTGTTTCTTTTACATCTTTGTTCTTATAACTCAATGACGTAGTTGCTATCCACAAGATTTTAATATTACTATATAAAGAAAAACCAAGTCAGCCAAAAACATTGATGTCAGCAGCTGTTATAACACTGAGTTATAACATCATTAGTGTGACAAGAGTCTGCCCATAGATTAGCATAATATAGGATCATACTGAACCAGTCTCACATATTAATCAAAACATATCCACTGCCAGGATAAAATGATTCAACAGGTTGCAGACAATGAACTATATCTAAAGTGATATGAAATGAAAGAAGTAAAATTATGTAAATAGGTGTATGTATGTGTATGTGACAGAGAAAACAATGTGGGGAACAAATATCTGGCTGCTTTGTGACTGGTTTCTTCACATTCTGTGTAGATACAGTTGCTGTTCCGTGGTTATTTCAGACAGTCAGGTAGCAGAATTCACTTTTAAATTAAAAGCCTTTGACAACACAAAATAAAGCAGGCAGGTTGAGGTTTCCTGGGTAAATTTTTAGCTGGCACAGAAACTAGAAAGCTATCTTAATGTCCTGCTTCTTCAGAAGTTGAGGCACTTTGCAATGTGAAAGCCAGAGATGAAGAAAGCAGCCCAAATGTACCATAACATTCATGCTACTCTCAGCTATGCCTGGAACAAAAGAGTGCTTGCTTTTTCACAGGTGCTTTTGACTGTCCTGAGTTCACTAATTTCTGTGTTAGCATTTTGAGACCACAGAAGGGACGTGCTTTTGCAAAATGCTGTGTTTAGGTACACTTGTTTTAAATTTAATGTGAAAGTGCATCGGTTCTATTGAAAGAGTGAAGTTTTTAGGTGCAAGGTGAATCAGGTGTTCAGCTGTTTAATGGAGAACCTATTAAACAGAGAATTCATACTCAATAACAATAATTTTGTCTTGCCTCTGCTCTGCCACTCTTTTATTCTACTACCTTTTTACATTCCCTGATTATTTTTTGCTGCGATTCTATGCTAAAAATATAAGTGGTGTTGAAAGAGTCCTTAGTGCTCGATATTGCAGTCACACAAATGTATATATGAGTGCCATAACATGGGAAATGTGCAATTGGATAGTTCATTAAGAAACCTTTAAAGCGTCGCTCAGACCTTCTACTATCTGCCAAGCAAACCTGAGAACTTCCTTTGAGCTGCAGAGGTGCTGGTCAAAAGAGACATCCAGGTAAATCTTTGAAGAATGTGACTCAAGGAGTTTTGAGGTAAAGAAATACATCAAGGGCCAAGTCCAAAAAATGAGGGAAAAAAGATAACATTGTTTCAAGAACTGAGGAAGAGAATTCTTGTCCTTTGAATTACTAAGATTTCTAAAAGAACCAGGAGGGACAAACAATCCAGCAGCTGCTTTTTAAAGCAGGGTAACAGTGCTTCCCCTACCTTTGCTTGGAGAGAGAGTTATCAGTGTCAAGGCTGCTCATGGAACTGTATCTGCTGTTGCGTAAGCATGAGCTCTGTAAATAATCATATCAAACAAAGAAAATACCTGACTCAGGCTTCTGCATTAAACTGCAAAATGGTCTAAGGCCACTGAAGTGTAGTATACCTTGAGAAAAGAAAAAATTGTCTTGTACTACCCAGATACTGGAATCTAACAGATATATAATGGAACCGATTTCAGAATTTAACACTATTGGACCAGTTTAGACTGGTCAATAAAGAAATCATATTTAATATGCAAAATAAAGAAAACTGGGCTAATGAGAGTATTGACTTTCTGTACAGTTTTTATTAAATGTCAGTCTTGTTGCAGAAGCAGCTTGATATTAAATGGGCAAAAAATGACACCTTGTCAGAACACAAAAATGTTTTAATCCAGTTTCCTCAGGAAATTAAAAAATACATCATTGCCATCCAAAATATAAATTGTTGTTACATGTAATTATATGCACATTAAAATGTGGTTTAATATCTTAGGATGTATTCTCCCTGGACAACAGTCTAAACAGACAACAGGTAGGAAAAAACAGGGTAGAGAGAGTGCACTAAAACAGAAAATTATGCAAAATTCTTACTGCATCTAATATTTTTGTGGTTTATTACATTAATTTTTACTATTTATCTGTACACACAATGACCTCCCCATCCTAAAGATAAAAGTAATCTGGATCCCAGTTTAAAAGAAATTTTGGAACATTTTTGGTCTGTTTATTTAGCCCTGTTTTGTATAAGACAGATCAAAACTGCATGATCTGGGACCTGATCAAACATCATCTCCCTAATCCTGCATCTTTGTGTGTATGGCTGAAAGCTCCAGCCAAATATCCAGACACTGACTACCTCTGACATAGTCATAGATGTATCAAGACATCAGAAAATAGCTCTAAATTCACAATCTAAACATAGTCTGAGTTCCACAATGGACACCACTAGTAGAATCAGTAAGTATTTAGATTTCCTCAGATTAAGATAGAAACAGTGTTGAATCCCACTGTAGTTCTTAATATAGGTCTAAACTGGAGTTACTTGCTTTCTAATGAAATTATAAGTGAAGAATGTTGAAAGCTAAGGAATCTACAGACTTCTACAGTGTATTTCTATCACTACAGATAGCTTTAGATGGATAATTAATCTTGGATAGTAGGAAATAGGGCTGGAAGATGTCTTTAAAAAACACTGAGTTGATCTCTGACTCAAGAGACTGTAAACTAGACAGCTGATTGCTGATCAACTGTCAAATATAACCAAACATTTCCTGACACATGAGAGATCTGTTCTTAAAAATGTTCAGTGATGAAGATTCTGCTACTTCCTTATGTGATATATTCCAGTATTTGAATATCATTTAACTGTTCTTTCCAATATCAAAGCTAAATATCCCCTGCTGCAATTTATCTAATTACTCTTTGAGCTACCCCCAAAAACCACAGGGAAGCCATTTACTACTTTCCTCTTTGCAGAAACTTTTTACATATTTGAAGGTTGTTAACAAATGTCCTTTCAGTCTTCTCTAGAGTATAGGAACCCAACTGTGTCAGTATATTTAATAGGTCATATTTTCTGGACCCGCCAATGAGCCATATTTTCTGAAATAATATCTTGAGGACACGGTAAGCCTATTTTTTTAATTGGAAACTCAGAAAACAGTGGGATTAGTTCAGTCATCCACTCAAATGTAATTACCTGATATTAGATGTACATTTTCTACTGTTTGCAGATATAAGCAAAAGTAATCCCCAGCAGACTCCATCAAATATTTTCTCCTTTTCACATGAAGCAACCAGCTACACCACAATGATAATGATTCCGTAACATATTCTCATCTGATATTTGTTATGTTCTGTTCTTGTTGCAAGAGTAGAAAAATTAGTGGAAGGTTACAGATACTTTGAGAAGTTATACTACAACACCAACAGAAACAAAAAAAAGGGAAACACTTGACACAAAAGGAAGTTTATTTCACTTTATTAACACTTGACACATCTGTCTTGGCAGTGGAAGTAAGTACATGAGTCAAAGATGTCATTGAAAACTGTAGAACAATCATCTTTGACTCATCATTTTCTCTGGTTTTATGTTTTGGGGGTTTGGTTTCGTTGGTTATTTTGAGGGGGTTTGGGGTCTTTTTTTTTTCTTTTTTTTTTTTTTAATGGAAACGGGATTTGGTAATGACTTATTTTGCCACACATACCTGCAAATATTACTGTTTTAATCCAGCTCATGCACTGAACCATACAACTTGAATTTTGCTAGTTCTGTTCTAAATTAAACCAATAATTATTCTGACATACAGCACCCCTCCCCAAGCTGGAAAGGGTTCATCTTGGGTGGTGTGTATATTTTGAAGGCTGGCAGAAGGTGAAGCCTTGGTCCAAGGCTGATGGGCCTGTCATCATGCTTGTTAATGCTCTTATCCTAGCTCAGGACCTGAACCTGTAGGATATTGTGCATAACTACTGCTGATCCAACTACTCGCTGATAGGTGAGACAACAGAAACAAGGTCAGTGCTATCTTTAGTTTTGTATCTGCCCCAGCCAGCAGAGAGTTAGTAGAGGGATTTGCATGGAGCCTCCCACTGGTTCCACTGCCCAAGGTCATGCACAAGCCTAGTATATTTCCAGTCTGGTGATTTTTTCCTCCCTTTTCTCCTTTTCTCTCCTTCCCTTTATCTCAGAGAGCACCATATCTGTGATATGCTCCTTGAGAGCCTGGTTCTGACCCTTTCACTCCAGGCATGGAAAGGCAGAAAAGCAGTAGCAATGTGGTACACTCATTAGTTCCAGCTCCTATAAAGGGTTGACAGTTGGAACCATGCAGGCTCTTGTAGCTTTCCAAGACAGGAGGCAAAACAGCTGAGTTCATTCCATTTTCCTATTTATTTCCTTTCCATCCCTGAGGGGCAGGGAATTACAAGGACTCCTTACCTCTCTTCCTTCTTTCTTGCCTTTTGTCTTTTTTCCCAGTGCCTCCTCTCTCTGAGCAGAGGGAAGGTGTATAGCTATGTTTGAGTGTCCAGGTTATAGTAGAAAAGAAACAAAGCCCTTTCAAAAGAGCACAACCAATAAAGAACAACAAAACTAAATCCTTTACAAAGCTCATTATCAATTCCCCCAAAGCTTATTATTGTAACTTCACCAGCTTGAAAAAGCAAAGGATAATTATTTTGCTTGACTAAACTGTGTTATTTCTACACTGACTTCTGTGATCCTGCTGCAGGCTGACAGGCAACATAAAACAAATGAAGTTTGTGTAATAAGTCAATCATCATTGAAATTGGTGCTATGCATATGAAGTATGTCTTATTTGCACACTTATTCCATTTCATGTCCTATAATTTAAAAAATGTTAGAAAATTTTCTAGCCTCTGTTCAAATATGGATGAAGTACTTTATAAACGTAACAGTGTTTGCAACCAAGTTGGGGGTCAAAGAGGCATTAACTTAGGAAATAATCTGTATATTCAGAAACTACATTTTTTCACAAACACCAAGTATCCTTGAAGAACTAAGTATTTGAGGGTAGAGGTATAGTTGTACTGGATTATTTGGTAAAGGTTAGGATTTCTGTCAGACTGCTTGAAACCAAACTGACTTTAGTAATGGTGTGTTCCCTATATAGCCCCTTTTGGGGCTTTAAGCATAGAATATCTTTCATTTAGCTAATTCTTACCATATATTCCATCTTCCTTTTTTTTTTTTTTTTTTGGTGTGTGTACTTGCAATATACTCAATTTTTTGCATAAACATATTACAGCTAGAAGAAAACAACTTACTATAATATATTCTGCTTAATGGCCTTGCCATGAGGAGGCCATATGATTTTTAATATTTTCATTAGGGGTTTGTTATAACTATCTGTTTCATAATTATTTTAAAATCTTGATACAACTTCCTCGACATAACCTCTGTTATCTTTCAAAGAATTTCTGTTGCTTTGTGAAAAAAATGAAACAACTTTGCGTCTTGTAAGTTTTTCTTGATCACCTGTGGGTTAGAGAAATCTGATCACAGAAGCTTCATCTTTGTTCTTAAAAGTACTTTATTTCTATCTGAAATACAGAAAAAAGTGCGTTGTTAGTAGATTCAGAAAGCAGTAATGACTGAAAAGCCTTGCTCCAGAAGGAGTTTTCCAAAGTTCCAGTACAGTTTTCCAAGTTAATGTTGATGAGGCTGGATAATACCAGACAACTGATACTTGGTTCTTAGTTCAGGCAGTGGCAGACACTAGTCATTGCAATTATCAAAACCTGATTTTCTGTTTAACAGATAGATTTCTTATTATTTAATATTCTAAGCAAATTTAGCTTGAAAATAAATATATTTTTTTTGTTCACGTCATGGACTTGATCCATATAATAATTGAGTTCGTTATAGCATATACAAAAATGTAGCAGAATGAAGAGAAGGCCAATAACTAGGCTGTTAATTCTGCAGGAAAACAATAATTTTCATGCTTTTCTTGCATCATCCTTTCATATCATCCTTTCCCCCTGCCTGATGAGACTCAAGACAAATTGTAAAAGCCAATATTCGCTCCAGAACTGTCACCTGTACTTCCTTACTCATGATTAGCACAAAAGGAATTTAGTGCAAACAGGTACTGGAAATGAATGAAAATAATGCCTTATCTTATTATGTATTTTATCACTTATTATGCCTGTATATAGCCCCAAGGGTTTGCAAAGATGCTTTCCATACAAAAAAGGTAGCAAAATACCATAGTTGCTCTATTTATGCAAAAGACAGAGGAAAGAGGGGGGCTTTCAAGAGAGAGAAGGAGAAGCATCCTGACAGCAAAATGGAAAGGGACAATGCAGATATGTGAGCATCACTCAAGAGAAGTTGACTCTGTGCTCTGAGTCAGTCAGACTTCTGACAAACCTTTTAGTCAGGCCAAAACCTTTAGTCAGCCCAAGATCACCAAAAGCTGAGTAATACATTGTCAAAAACAGAAAGAAACTTCAAGCTGATGTGGCCATAATGATAATCTAAATGTTTTCCAAACTGAAGGTTGTAAAAAATTTTAATAAAAGACCTGGATTCAGTAACTCCTACATTTCAACATATTTACAGATAAGTTGCATTCTCTAACAATAGAACGAAATCATGCATACTACTGCTCAAAGAAAGAGAAGGCTTTTAAGACATCACTTTTCATGTTAGATAAAGGAGATTAAAAAACCATAATGGGATTACATTATAATCCACAGGTAAGAGCAGGATTCATGTCAAAGGACTCTAGCTATAGTTTTATTAAGCTTCCCTCTTACTTTCAGAGATTAAATGGCAGGACAATATCTGACACCTGATACAGCAACAGAAGGGATTTCTGTGGTTTTCATTTTATATATTTGACAGTAACACTAATGGAAAAGCTGAGAGCTGAGAAGTTTTGAAAGGTTTACTCTCTGAAGTTCGTGAGTTTGTTTAGAATATGCTTTCAGAAGAAAGTGCATGGTAAAAGCATATTTTTAAACTACCTAATTTAAGTAGATTCAGGACTCAAGTAATTTGGGAAACTTAATGGCCTTGATGTAAAAAAGGATTAGCTATGGTTGATATGAAAAGCAACATTATAGGTATACCTGAGATAAAGGACTTCTACCAAGTAAAGCTGAATATTTTTTTCTTGCAAGCCTGAGAGAATAAGGGAGGCTTCAGCATTTTCCTGTGCCATTAAACAATCGGAACAACATGTATGAACGGAGTGTCTGTACATATGAAAATGAAATAATCAAAACATTAAATTCCATCAGGATGGGATCAGTTTGGTGCAGAGCTAGAATATACATGATGGTTAATAAAATGCATTTGAATCGGTAATGAATCATGGTATGACCTTTAGCATGCAATCATCATTTCACATAAAAGACATGAAAAAAATATTACCTCCTAATCTGAGAGGTCCTGCTTCACCTAATTTTTCATTCTTTTTCTTTTTCTTTTACACTTTCAAAGTCTAAGATGTGGTTCTGCTCTTGATACAAAGAAATGAATGCTGCTGATTTTGTTACTCTTAGCACGTGTGTGTCACTTCCAAAAGAACTTGTAGTGTTAATAGTTGCCACTTCTTGCTTGTCTTTTATTGCTAAACTAGATGGTACAGAGAAGTAATTGTAATTGAAATTGTATTTTCACTGGTTTTATACTAAATCTTCCTACTGGAAGGTGGGTGTGGTACCCATCTAAAACTCTAAATGAGGTTCCAGGTATATCTAGAGTAACCCTGTCCCAAAGGTCTATGTTGTCAACACAAAGTTATTTGAAAATTCAATTTGTTTCTTTAATTAGACACTATAATAACATAGGAGTGAGACTACACAAGTTTTTATTACCCTTGTATCTGAATTCTCAGTGAATGTCCATGCAAAACAAAGTAATGTGACTTTCTTTTGTACTAATAGAGGGGGAAGGAACCTGGACAGTTGCAATGAGGCTGCACACAAGAAAAAAAGTTTTTGTGCCTTAGTGCACACTGAAGAAAGAATCATAAGGTAATAATATTGGGGATCGTGTGTTAGATGACTAAAATGAGTAGGCAGAAAAATACACAGAAAGAACTACTTTTTATTCCATGTTAATGATATTTCAAAGAAAAATTAAGCATATGAATGCTGTTGTAAACTGCATAGTAATAATAAAATTTGTATTTAATACAAATATCAACTTTTACCCTTTGCTTGTGGAAATAAACTACAATAGAATTTTCTGTTCCTCAAGACAGTCACTTTGTGCTTCATAGATTGAAAGTGTTTAGTACTTGCGAATGGAAGAGATTTAAAGTTTGACAGACAGTGACTAAGTTAATTTTTATTTTTTAAGAGGGAGGACTATGTAGATTTCTTACATCTTTAAGGCCAGTAGAAACCACCATAACCATAAGCACTATGGAATTTGAAACTAGTCATTATAATAGCAAACCCATAACTTTTTTCCTAAGCTACATATTTAAAGAAGCTATCTAAGCTTGATATACAGGCTCCAAGTGATATAAAATCAACCTTATTCCCATATGAATCATTCCAGTTACTAAACTCTGATAAAATACGTACACCTTATGTCCATTCTTACTTTAAATTGATATATTTTCTAAGTTTTGCTCTGCTAAAATAGTCCAGTTTCAATGTAAAATCTCTTCTCTAATGTAAAGTTAACCTTAGCTATATTTTGTTCCTCTTTCCCCATCACGAACACATATTCTTAGCATATCCTTTGTCCTGTTACATGAATACTTCATAGCAGCTCATCAAATTTGGTGTTCGAAAGGAAAATTCCAAAGTACAAGTATCTAATGCAAAGTGAGCAAGGATACAATGCTCAGTGCTGACAGCACAGAATACAGGAAGCCAACCAAATGAATGAACATCAATTAAAGGATTATCCTTTTCTTTTTTTTTTTTTTTTTTTTTTTCTTTTTGTGAGGAAGAACTTTCAAATAAATTCTGGTCCTGAAATGCTTCATTCAACTGTAAGGAGAATATCTATGCATGCAACCAAGAGCCAGGAATCAGGAGTCTGGTGATGCAGCTTAATGCAACACCATGGAACAAATTCCTTTATTCGTTAAAACATTTGTTCAGTTCTTTTGGGCCAGGTCTGTGGCATATTCAAATTTAAAGGCACCTAAAGATTATGCAGATATGATAAAGACAAACAGGGTACTGAAGAAGCTATGCAACATCAACAGAAATGACTATACAATATGTGATTTTGAATAAACAGCCCATGGCTTGCATTCCTAAATACGGAAAAAAGAGTTTTATATAAGACATGTAAAAAACTACACTATTGACAGTCTTACTTGATTTATATTCAACTGACTTTGGGGAAATACCTTGGGTTTTTGGCATGTTAAAATAAACAAATTGATTTATTGCCCTGTTCATGCTTCACATTAAGCGTTTGAGTAGTCTCATTGACATCAGGGGATTAAAGCTAAGCATGTGCAACAGATCTGCATGACTCAATCTTTTACTGTGAGATTATAATTCATAATTACTTTCAACAGCTATAACTCTAAGTTTCTGTTTTGTATGAAGTTAGCATTTCAAAGGCTGGAGCTTGATTTATACTACCCATGATTGACACACAGATGTTTTAGTGCTTCATACAGCTCTTGATACCTGCTTCATGAAGTGTTTGACTACTCAGTAAATGAAATTAAAATGCTTACTCATACAAAATGCATAATTAACTTGAATAGGAAAAAAAAAAGTTACTGTTTGAATGCTAAAGTTTTCTTAGTCATCATGTGTCTATTATATCTTCTGTCCAAGTATTTAAAAAGAAAAGAAAAATCTTCTGTCTGTAATTAACCTCTGAAGTCTTCTCATATCTTCCTCCTTCACATACAAACCACAATTTTCCTACATGCTGCTACTGCAGAGGAAGAGAGCTATTTGACAGCCTTCCTGATTTTTGTGCAAGATAAAACAGGTGGTGTAGAAGTTGTCATACTTCTCTGTCACAGTTCTGTTCTCAAAGGATTGCCACAAGGGGAAAGAAAGTAATTTCCTTTCCAGCTTCATTCAACTATTGCTAATGACACTGAGGCTGCATGGAAGACAGGGCCTGCTGATATTTCTTTACTAAGAAATGAAGAAGATGGTAACTTCTGCAAGGTACACAATACAGTGTTAACTCTAACATGTATCAGTGAAAAGTTGCTTTGGACCTGTAACCTGGCACAAAATGTCATTATCTGTTATTGCTGCTTTACTAAGTCACTCAGTTATCCTTCAGAATTTGCTTAAATGAAGAACACCGTATGAAAACTTATTTACCTACCCTAAAGCTACTGTGTACCTTCCATGTTACCTCAAATAAAATGTGGTAAGCCAATCATTAGTTTGTTTTGTGTGTGCTCCTTCACATGTCCATCTCATCAAGTTTCACCCAGTGATCTGTGAGGCAAGCAATTCCGCCTGTCAGCTTTCCTTACACATCCAGGAAAAATGAGCACAACAGAAACCGACTTCAAGCAATATTCACTTTTGATTTGTTACTCTTCATCCCAGACTTGGGCTATGCCCCATTACTTCTTATACACTGTTTCAGTGCTTGACTCTTTCAGGAAAAAAAGGGAAGAAGAAATTTTCTACTAAAGCACTGCAGATGGGAACACATTAAATTTATTTTAATTCTTTACTCAAAGAACTATTAATTTCCGAAGTGTTTGGGAAAGATTATAACTACCAATAATGATTAAAAGCATTTTACTGTAAAAAAAAATAATCTAGAAATGAAATGTGAAGTTTATAGGTATTTGAACTTTAGAAATCTCAGTAATTTGCAAGGATTTTTAACATCAGTGTCTTAAAAAGCTTCAGACTGAAGCATTGATCCAAACATCTGGGAAAATAACAGTGAATTATCACTAGCTCATGCTCACGAGGCTGTAATAAGATGTACTGTACAGATTTGATAGACCATGAAGTGAATATTATAAATGGAGTATCTTACTGGGATATTTTAGCCTTCCTCAGACCATTCCTGCCTGCAGGTGTAATTTTTAACAGTTGTTTAGTCCCTTTAATAGGAAAAAGAATTTTGTGGGCACCCCATCTGGGCTGGGTTCAAGGTGGCAGCCTTAACGTGTGCACTCAGGGGCAGATGGCAGCAGTACCATTGCTAACTAGTGGCTAAACCCAACCACTTTTATGGTAAATTTAAAATAGTCTAGAGGAATCATTTTCCTGGTTGCATACATGTAATTAGAAGGCAGGTTCTGTAGCTTCCAACTACTTATGGTAGAATTTCTCCCAGTATTCTAGTGTATTGCATATGCCTTCTCAGTTTTATATGCTATATCTTATTAATGACATGATATTCATGTCAGCTTACTTGTTCTTTTCACTAGTTGTGAAAGAAGAATCTTCACTGTCTCAGATTTTTCCACTCTGATTCAGTAACACTACACATATATTTGCAAGGCAACAGAGTTCAAGTTCATTTGCATCATATGTCATTTTCAGTCTTTCTCCTTTTATTCATGAGTTTTCACTTTATCTCATTTGGCCATCCCCTGGAGCTGACCCACAAAGCCACTTCACTCTGACAGCAAGTGGCGGAAGACTAGATGTTTTACCCACTACTCTCTGCACTATTTGTGCTTTCACCACATTCAGAGCACCTTATTCAGTTCCATAGTCATAGCTGTCTGCTGCATATTTTGTGGGAGTAGGAAGCAGGACAAATACCTTCTCTGCTCCAAGGACTGGAGAAATTAAGGGCTGGCTGTTGGAAGATGAATGTGAAAACAAAGATAAAAGCAAGTGCTTTTCTAGGTGGGAAAGCTAGAAAAAAATGACACTAATGGGTAGAGAAGGAAGGATAAAAATTCCTGAAACACCAGAATTACCTTGGTAAACAAAGTGAAGGAAGTACAAGGAGAGATACTTATACCAGTGAAGAAAAAAAGGTGAGATTGCACAATTGAAGCAATGTGGTGTGGTGGGGATAGATTCTGAAACAAAATTTTGGATAGATATGAAGAATAACAGAGATAATGGCAGACTTCATCAAGAATTAAGACATTTAAGAACTTTTGTCATAGCAAAAATCTGATTTATTCAAGGTTGAACCTCTTGTTATTCAGCAATTTTTAAGTCAACTGAAAATATCTCTCAACTTTTTTGTCTTGCAAATTCTGTCTCTGATACAGGAGGACTGATGGAGAACAAAAACTTTACCTTTACCAGATATAAATCCAGACACATCCACAAAAATGTGCTCATTAAATACTGTTGTGATGGCTCTTGATTCACAGAAGATCAGCAGCAAAGCAATCTATAATCTGTGTTTTAAACTAAAAGACAGCAACCATGTATGTGAAAGGACACAGGAGTTCAAAAGCTAACAGGGAATCTCATTAAAATGACCCATACTGCAAACATTTTGAGTTGAAGGAAAAAAATACCAAAAATAGAGATGTCTAAGACTCCTACTTTTCATAAAAGTTCTCACTATGATGTGGATTTACTAGAAAACGCAGATCAGTTAGCTCTTCATCTAATATCTAACATGTTGAGGAATATTAAAACAGTTTTGGTCCATTGTTACGTAAAAGGAAGTTTCCTTTATCAAAATATCCCCACATATATTTCTTCTTTAAATATAGTTCCAAAGAATCTGCTGAATTTTCAGTTAAGGTTTCTCTTAAAAATAAAATCATATTACTTCAATTACACAGCAATGCCATGAGACTTAAGATGGTACAACTGAGCCAGTTCAGTATGAATTTCATAATCCTTTTAGAGTCTTAATGTTTCATTACTTCAAGCCTACAAGAAGGGGACAGAGCTTTTAGAACAGTGCTTTTTGCAGTCTGCGGCCCATATACTCTGAGTTGGTCCATGGACCTAACACCTTCACAGATCTAGAGCATCAATGTTTGGCAGCTAAGGAAAGTAAAGTCATTGTAGCTCAGTATTCAGAGGGCCAGTTCTTTGCCATGATAAGAGCAGAAAACAGTCAAAACGTAAAGAGTTTGAAGGCTGTTGCTTAAGAGTATTTGATATACATCGGAAACCAGTGAGGAGGTAGCAGACAGGAACATAAAGACTGCTTCCTAAAACACTAAAGCCAAAATCAGTTAAACCCTACACAGCTGCTTATTAGTTCTGATTTCTTCTTATATATGTGTGAGGTTCCAGCTGTTGTTTGGAAAAAGCAACAAAGCATCAGCGTGCAGAAGAAGGGAAACTGCCACTGAAGCCATGAGAGGAGCCAGACCGGGAGCAGGACGGGTGGTTTGCTCTGTCCTGCATCCTTGATGCTGCTGTGCCTGTGCGATAGCAACGCCTGGCTCGCACCCTCTGTCTCAAAATGAACAAAACCCCAAAGATAAAAACTATCTATCGGCTAAGAGGGAGCACACAACCACTGTTGTAACACCTTCGTGTGGTGTCTAAACTGATAAAAAAGGCTTGCTTATCAAGGTTATCCATACAAAAAGCTTACGTGACTGCAAGGGTGTAACATCTTGACTCAGAAAGTACTCAGTGGAGCTCCCCCTTAGCCAGCCTGAGATTCCCTAACACTGTCACACTGCACTTTCCCTCCGAGCAGGTTGCGTGTCTGTCTACTCTCTTTTGCTTGTAGCTTACTATAAAGTTCTAATCAACTCTGTAGTCTATTTTTTTACCTTTCTGTGTGTTGCTTGTTATAATACTATCAAGGGTGATCAGCATATGATCACTGCCTCCATTATGTCAATAGAGATAGTGGTTTGTTTGTGGGTGTTGATTTATGGTGTTTTTTATAGTAATCATATTAATCACATGGTGAGCCCTAGTGTTGGTTTGCACCACCCGGGCACATAACTGGTGAAGCAATTTCCCTGCTCTGAGTAGCAGGCAAGAAGTCTGTCGGGTCATGATAATTTGTAACTTTGGGTTTACCAGATCTGAAACGAAGGTGCCAAGCCACAAAAGGAGATCCAAGCTGTTTTCTTTTATGGTCAGCTGAGACGAAACAGCCATTTACTATTCCAACATCTGCAAAAAGAGTACAAAATTTTGAGTGGAAATACCCTATTTCAGGAATGGGGTCAAGGGGCAAAAAACACTTACCCATGGCAAATGTTCAGACTCCCTTTCAGAAGTTTGGGCGTCTAACTCAAGGGTATACAGTAGATACCCTCATCTTCCTCAGGACCCAGAGCTTGGAGTCCTGAAGAGAGAGCTTTAAAGAGCTTCTTGTCTAAGTCACACAGATTGTATTGCCTTTTTTTTTTTTTTTTTTTTGGGGGGGGGGGTAGGGGTGGGGGGGGCAGAAAAGCTGCATTGGCCACCGTATTTGCACTACAGGAAGAGAAAACCTGGGTTCCAGGCTGCTGCAGCCTGAGGGAAATTAAACCCAGGCTTTACTGTTCCTATTCACCAGGCATCAGGGTTATCTTGCTGAAGCTGGCCTGTATGTAGCAGATGATGCAATATTTATGGGGCCAGAAGTAGGATGAATGGAAAACAACCTAATTAGCAGGCTAGTAACCAGAATGCCCAGCTGAGAGTGTGCTGGTCTGCTTTCCACTCATGTCTCCTTGGTATACATCTTTTTGTTCCAGGTATTGAATAATGCAAAATACATAATAGGGAACAGTCCAAGTGCAGGGACTAACATTTTGATTCAGGCACTGCCAAGCTAAGGACTACCTGAAAGAGATCTTCTGCTTCAGAGAGTTTCCTTTTCATCACACAACACTTGTGGACCAGGTGTGGAAAGGTTGATAAGTAACCTGTTCCCAGCTGTAGTTTGTTTTTACAGAAATACCATGTGATTGTACAGAACCACATGAAAACTTTATGATTTTAAGTGAATTGTGTTTTTTAGGGATTATTATTATCTCTGAGGCACCTCTTTACTTTACTGAACAACCTTTTCCATATTCAGATAATTTATTTTTTTTTGCTGCTTAAAAGCAATTTATTTCCAGAGAAAGCTATCCTTAATTGGATATTTTGGGTAACTGGAAGAATTATGTCATTAAACAATGACTTTAATATTATTAAACAGGTAAGCATTTAAATTTATCATATTTTGATACACATCTACAACAGATCTGTCTGGAATCACTTAACTAAGACAGCTAAGTTTTACTATTTCCACATTTTACATAAACAAACCAAGACAAAATGAATCTCACTTGCTTGCCTGAGATGATAGAGGGAAGTGAGTGGGCAGAGTTGGGAATATTCTTTTAATTCCTAGCTCAATATTGTTTTCAGAAGACATGGTAGTGGTCTATGCATTAGAATATCTGCTGGAAACTTGCCTACAGGTCAATGGTGGATCACAGCATTAGAAGTAGGACTTTCTCTGAAATCTGAACTAGTAATTGCAAGAGTACTTGTGTATTTAGGCTACAGAGTTAGGAGAGAAGCTAGATCATAGAGCTTTACTTAAGATTTTCTCTTTACACTAGACAAGATATTTACCTTGTCTGATTTTCCATATTTTTGCTTCTGATGATGAATAATTTCTCCCTTCAAGAAGTATGCAGAGTCTTTGGTTAATCAATTTTCATAGAGTGCTCTAAATAGCTTCAGTGGAAGATGTATTCTGATTTGCAAGGATTTATTCAAATGTTTCTTTACACTGGGGGGGGAAAAAAAGGGGCTTGAAAGCTAGTGACTTAAATTGCTTTCTGGTAACTCTTTTGGCTTTGATAGGTCTTGACTAAATTCAGCAGCTGAAAATGGGTCCCAGAGGTAAGGTATAACTTCTGACATCAGCTCAGACACTTTCTTCATTATTCACAGAGAGTAGTTAGTGTTGATTGCTATAAATATTCTTAACTGATGCAATTATGTGAGCAGGGAAATCTATATCCTGTGCTTCCTGCCATATTTACAGATGACATCAAGTAACAGAAAAGCTTTCTAATGATCAATAAAGCTCATTTAGACTCACCGATTAAATTTATTCACTTGCCCATCAAAGAGGTTTGAACTAAATATCTTAACTCAAGTTTCTAAGACCATTCAAAATACTTCTGCCTGCTCAAGAACTTATTGGAAGTCCTATTTCTGAAATAGATACATTGCTGGATTCATTGCCAGTGAATAAATCAAAGTGTTGAAAAGGATGTAGATCAGAGTAATGGACATGTCACTTAATATGAACTTGAAAAAGCTGAAACTTTTTTCAGAGGAGATTGTTCATGGGTAAATATAGATCCACTGTATAGATAAAAAAAAAATCTATGCTTATTTAGCAGCTTTTAAATTCTTTATTTATAGACCTAACCTTAATAATTTTGCATAGAGCTGAACATACTGATGACAATCTCATTCTTACATCTAATCATATTAAAATTTCTTCATATTGTCCAGTTTCTCAGCATCAAGTAAATCAATGCATTTCCAACATGTCACCACATTTTTTTCAGAAGTTACTGTGATGAATCAACAATTGGAAAGGATCATGCAGTAGGCGGCCAACAACTGGCATAACTTACAGAGGGCTGGGAGGTTACCACAGGTTTTCTCATTCTGTTCATGTTGTCCTGTATAATCCACCCGAACCGCAGTACTGTTGAAAGAGACCCTGCTATTTTGCTACACGCTTTCCTTCAGTTCTGCAGCTTACATGGAAATAAAATGGGATTTGTAAAGGCATCCTCAAAGATATCCTTTTAGCTGTTTCTGCAACATCCATGCTGGAGAAAGCTTTTTATTGGAGGATATGAGACTTTCAGAAGTTTTGGGATTGGGGATATAGATATAACCTTTGCACAAAGTCCTACTGTTGGGTTAAAGTATCCACAAGACATTGTGTATTTTTAAATACTGCTTACAGGTGGTTAGTGCTGTACATTCTCTCAAGTGAGACAAAATATTCTGTCCTTTTTGAATATACAGTGGCAAAAAGGAATGGAATAGTGATAGGACACTTTTCCCCCTGAAGGGATGTTGCTAGTGTAACTTAAAAGAATAAGAGAAGTATTCTTCTTTAACCACAAAAAGAAAATTACCAAATGGAACCTTTTTACTACATTTTGTCATAGAAATAAAAGGCAATATATTACTTTAATTGGGAATCTGTGAAGGGCAAATCCAAGGTATCATTCTTGTTGCTAATCTGATGATGCATGTGGTGGCCAGTATCAGCTGGTTTTTCAAAGAGCTCTTTATCACAGCTGGCCATGTTTCATCAGGCCCACACACCAAACATAACTAAAATATCACGTAATTCATGCAGACTAATTTTGTAGCTTTATTGTACTCCCATATTTTCTGTTCTGCTCCTCCAATGAAGGAGAATTAGACTGAACCCACTCTGGAAGTACCATTTTACTTACCTAGACATCAATGAGACACTTTCTCTTTACATTAGTACTCATTTACTATTTCTTTAGAATCAGGAATATTGCTTATTGTGCAAACACAGAGCCATGTAAATGAAGCCTCAGTTGTTTCTGCTGTGCTGCAGTGACAGTAAACTGCAGGTTCGTCAACCTACATCACAGTAATCTCTTTTATATTTAGAAGAGTTGTTTTTTTCCTGCAGCTGCATGTTATATAAGGAACTAATAAATGCACTAAATTAAGTAATCTCAAACAAAAAGAGCCAAAATGAAGCAAAAGAGACTGAGCAAACTTTGTAGACGTGCATAGCAAAAGAAGAATTTAATGAGGGGAAAGAAAAGAAGGTGCTTACTTCATTCGCTACAAAGGGGTTTTTTACAGCAGTAAGTCACTCCTAACAGTAGGGAAGAATTCATAACCAAGCTGAAATCAGACAGAGAGAAAGGAAAGACCAAGACTTAAGAAAAGAGCTAAAGTTCTTGGAGATTGTAGCCCAAATTTCCTGCCTGACCTTTCACAAACAAGTAATTTACCATGCTTTATATAACTTTTGGTTGCTGAAGTTGCCTAAGATGAAAAGGAGAAAAACAGTTTAAGACTTCCTATGCAGCTATAGTTAAACATCAAGCTCTCATGCATAGTATCCTGATTTTGTTTTCTCATTGGGTAGATTTTTGCCTTATAGATTCAATAAGTAAAGCTACTAAGAGACCATGTAGCACCATTAGTTAGTATCAAGCAGTTACACTTTCCAGCAAAGTGGCTGCATTTCAGCAATAAGAAAACTGTTTTACGGTCTATATATGAGCATCCCAGGGAACATTTCAAGGCAGCACACTGGAAATCAATTATATAAGAAGAATTGACTCATGTTGCTTGAGGCCAAGCACAAATGAAGACAAGCTTTTAATTGCTCAAATGCTTTAGAATTCTTTTACCCATGACTTTTCAAACCTATTATAACTAAAGAAATAAGAAGATGAAATACAGCTTGGTAAGTGATTTAGGGGCACATGAGTAAGTTCTGAACTGTTAGTGATAATATTAATTTGTGTCAGAAGATGAGATATTTTGTTTCTTGTCATATAGACTACCCATTAATATTCAATCTTTGTTGTGATATAATCTATAGATTTTGGAATTCTTTAGAATACTGAATACGTATCACCATCAGATGCAGGAAAGCCAAAGCATAAAAAAGTAATGGCATGATCCAATGCCTTTTCAAGTCAGTGAAACTCCCTCTAGTGACTCAGCTGGGTGGTGAATAAGACAAAAAAAATATTTACTCAAGGTCGTCCAACTATATTAATAGCAGATAAAGATACTAGAGTTTTTAAATTACAAATTTCATGTTTTATCTGTGGGATAATGCTGTCTGTTGCCTACTGAGGAAAAATTGAATTAGAAACAAGATTTAGTGTGGAAAATACATACAAAAAAAGAAAAGGTCTCTGTTTATTTGTGCAACATTCTTTTGGCACTGGAACATATTCTGACTTTAGTAATTATTCTGTCAGCTCAAGCATTAGAGTCTCGGCTGCACATTCAAATCACCATTGGCTAAGGTGGCAAAGAATTATTTACTCTTCAGATTCACCACTATCCAGTCTGAACTATACTTCTGCCATTGTTTTTCCTACAAATCATCATTTTGTCATCAACAAGCAGTACTTTTTTTTCAGCTGTCAGAGGTCTCCACAGAGATTCTTAAAGAGGTTCTTATTCTGTGATAATTCCTTCAAGTGAAACAAATGAAAGTTGCAGAGAAAAGGGTTACACATAGCAGAGGTATGCAGACTATAGTCTACGGAAACGTACAGTTTTATTTTGAGAACACTTTAAATGAGGAAACCTATTTCATTTTCTTTTCTTTTTTTTATTCAACTTGAATATAAACATGCGAAAAATTTTGGAACAGCTTAGGTTATCAAACTTGGGTTTCTGTGTTTTGTTTTGGTTTGTTTTATTTTTTTTAATGTACAGGCGTATGTGTTCCTTTGCTAAAAAAAAAAAAAAAAAAAGAGAAAAAAAAAGCATTGTAGAGCATACGAAATAGATCAAACCTTCAAGACATCTTTAGAAAAAATGTAATGTAAGTTAAATTCTGAAAACTAAATGCTACATTACCTATTTTTATAGGTGACCTGTCATTTCCAATTTTCAATTCAGTTGTCACAGCTCAGCAAAACACCATAAGATTTAAATCCCTTTAGCAGACACTGCACAGTCTCCTAACTTGGACAAGTATTGGCTCCTGACAAGCAAGGCAGGTCCACAGAATTATTGCGAAAATCAATTTATTGACTTGAATCAATAGCCTTAAAAGAAGAACCAGTACCTATGGCAGAACAAACTTATTCTTTCACTCTCTGTGTTTTAGAAACCCTTGCAGGTCAGTGTGCTCCACCAACTGTGAGTAGGTGCACAACATTAACTGACTACACAACTGAGACTGAATAATCAAAATGTTTTTCTTTAGGATTTTCTATTCTCTGGACATGGTTTGAAGTATTTATACTTATGAAGGCCAAGACTTTCACCTTCCATGGCATGGTAGCATGTCACTTTCTGAGTGTGTTGGATTAGCTGAATATTATGTGCCACAGTTGGTCTGTATGCCACATGGGAGTATATTCATAATGTAATGACACGATGTTTCAGATTGCACTGTGCAGCAGACAGAGGAATGGAGGAAGAGGAGGATGAGGAACATTTTATAAGAACAAAGAAACAGTGGATCAGAGTAGCTCAGAAGACAGCACTCTTGCCTACATCATGGGGCAAAAAGCTTTTAAACTGTAAATAGCAATGGGACAATGTTGTCCCAGTTAGTCAACATATTTCAGTGCAAAAGAATTTGGACATAGAGACGTCATATGTGTAAGTCATGGAAGTAAATCAGAAGTCAACAGGTATCTGTAAGTCATAGAAAAATTTCTCAGAAGTGTCTTTGTTACATGCACTAATCTACACTATTCAGCATTCAACATTACCTTTAAAACATTTCAGGGTATCCATATTGTGGCAATATAGTGCAAAATGTGGAACCTTTCACATTATCTATTTATTTATATTGTTGTATATCTATTTTATGTTTTCTGCAGTATTTACCATTGAGGACTACCTGAAATACTTCAGTGACTATTCTGACCTTGTTTTTGACATTGATTCAGATGCTGATTGACTACCTACAATTATGGAGGAAGTACAGTAAGAGAAGTGATTCAGCTCCTCAGGTGGGATTGAGTTTTGTCCTCTCAAATGAATTCTAAATTAATCTCTTGTCACACACCAAGAAATAATTTCAAACAACAGGCCTTTCAGATATAGCTATTGAATTGCTGTCAAAACCTATTAAACCATCTACTCAAAGATCTCACTACAGAAAATTTAGGGAATTTATTTCCTGAGCAAAAGAAGGGTTGAAAATTCCACTGAGGAAGTGTCCACTTTGGTTATAGACTTTCTGTCAGAGCAAATTAGTTCAATATGCAATTAAAATGTATGGTTAAAATTTAGCATGTTTTTCTGCTCTTCTTGGACTTGAAAACCAGTACGTTATTTTAGTATGGGAGATTAATGCAAGTTTATGTTATTATTTTCTCTTTAATATTTTCACAGAAGATAAAATATTTCTTAAAAATGAGCTAGTACTGTATAGGTAACACCAGAGTTTTAGAAACAATAGGTCCTAGTTTTAAAACAGTATTAATTCTACTGAGTTAAAAGAATATGGAGCAGATTTATTGCTAGAAATTTTCTGTGGCAGTTTAGCATCTTCCCTGTCTCCCAGATTTTTTATGTCTTTAATAATTAAATAAGCTACTGATCTTTTTTATAAGAAAGAAAATTTTAAAGCTTTTATATTTTCAACAATGCGACTGCTGTATTTTAAGAACTCCATAAGAATAAGAATGTATACATAGCAATGAATAAAATTATGGGGGAAAATAAAAATTAAACTGCTAATATGTTTCCTTGTTGTGTAAGAAATTGGAATTCTCAGCAGAGAACTGCAAACCATCTTATTAGAGGAGGTAAAGGGACTCGAGTACATCTTGATTTTGTTGAATGCTTGCTTCATAGATCTCTCAACATAGGTATGCACACAAATATCGATGTGTACATATACATACATCTATGAAATAGAAAACTAAGACAGAAGTAAGTAGTTTACTAAAATAACAGAATTATTTGAACCTCTAACAACCTCTCCAAATTGGGCAAAGTTAGTTCATTATAGAGTTAGCCCCTGTATTATTTTTCTGGAAGTATTTCTAATCAGTTAAACAGTATTAATCAAAAAATAGTGAGTTACCAGAGATGTGATTTTTGTCCTTACTGGCTGTCAGCTGGTTATCTGGTTTCCCATGACTAATATAGATTATAATTAATCTTTTCTTTTTGCCCATACTGACTCACAGTTTTCTAATTTTGTGAAAATAATGTTGCTCATGATTATTTCCCCATTATTCTTTGTAAGCTTTCATTTTATTTATGTATTTATTTATTTATTTATTTATTTATTTATTTCTGTTAACCGTGTCATGATTTTCTGTTCAGCAATAGAGGCCAAAGGTATCTAATAACTTTGCCTAATACTAACAGGTTGAGCTGGTATGTAGCGTATTTGGCTAAAGAAAGGAAATGTTGATCAGCTTTCAACTTTGTCACCACATGTCAGTACTCCATCTACTTTGTCTCCTGTGAAGTAGATTTTGTAGTTTTAATACAGGAGGTTTTAGTCTTACTTCCCCAGTAGTTTAAAAAAAAAAAAAATAAATTCTTGTAGAAGTGCATAGCTCAGGTCAGCAAAACCTAATGGACTCAGGAGACTACATTGCACTGAAAGTCAATGGGATTTAGACTACATCTATATTTCAGACTGCAGGGACAGGGAAAAGGAAAAGGTACTATAATGTATATTTGTGATTTTATTATAACGTATTAGTCAAGGTTAATAGGTAACAATTAATCTTAATTCCATCTTTCTCCCCTGCTGGACTTCTAGACTTGGAATTTAAGTGAGTCAGCCTCATTTCGTTCAGCTGCTGAAGTCCAGCTTTGATTTGTATGGTTAAAAGTAATCAGTCCCTGTAGAGACACACTGAAATCAACAAATGCAAGGACACCTATACTTATAATAGTTACTAGATCTGGGATATCAGGTTGCTGATATTTTACTAATAAAGGTGCTTTTGTAATAATTGCCTGCATGGAACATGGATTGATCCATGTTTTCTCTTATCCATAATTTTCTGTGTACTGTATCTGACTCTAGAGAAGTAAGATAGAATTTAAAAAGAGAAACAGAGACAGTGTGAATTAAACTTCATCAGAAGAAGAACTGATGCTGTTAGCCCTTATTAATGAATATGCTTCTTTTCTCCTACCATTATCATGGTTTCAAACTAATGAGAAGAAAAAAGAAAAAAAAAACAACCAACCCTGACATATTTATCTTTCTCTTTAGAGCAGTTGTTTTCAATGATCAAACCAAACTGACGCTGGAAGACTTGATGGCTTTATTTAACTAATAATATCAGACAGACACTCTTTGACACCCCATACTGAGCAGTTACTTTTAGATATGGAGTAATGCTGAATGAAAGGAAAACAAACAAAAAAAGGCAATATCAAAGCAAAACAGTTCAGTGTTCAGTAAGAAGAAGAAAAGAATTTGTGTTACACTAAAGAGAAGAAACTCAAGTAGGCAAGAAACAGGCATTCATCAACCCTGGAAGTGTTAGTAGTAGCAGACCTTGTATGTGTCAATAATTTTAGGACAGGTACTAACTAGTCAACCATGGAGTCAGTATCAAACCTAAAAGAAAAGTCAGTGTATATTTTCCCTCTGTATGTCTCTCACAGGTGCCTATATGCAAGAATTTTCCCATACAAAATGGAATTATCTCATCTTAGAGGGTTGTATGTTAAAAAAAATTAAAAAATATTACTGTGAGAAATGCAGAAAGTATAAAATTTTGAGATTGGAGGCTGTATAGTAGCTCATCTGCAACCTGACCTTACCTAGAGTGATCAACTAATCAAAATATGGAAGACTTCAGATAAAAATAGAGTTCTGCTTGCACCTCTGCCTTCTGCAACGGCAGAAAACGTCTGTAACTGAATAAATGCACATATAAATATAGATAGTGAAATATATACTCACTAGTTTATAAAAATTTACCAGCTCTGCTTCTCTATCTTTAAGATTGAAGAGCCTGTAAATTCCATAAACTGCATAAGGAATTTACATGTCAGGGGATTAAATACTTTAGAAGCTGGAAGAAATTGTAAACTCCATAAACTGAAGCAACATAAAGTGAGAGGGCAAGAGTGATAGAAGGAAGGAAGGAAGGAGGAGGGGAAGGAAGGAAGGATGTCTGGGAGGACAAAGGGAAGGTGGCAGGGGAGAAAGGAGGGAAGGAAACGACACTGAGCTTTTGTTTTGCAGAGATGAAATTACATATAAAGAGCCCAGGTCTGTGCCTCTTCTCCCTCATTGTTTTCCTTGCTCTTACTGGTAATGTTGAAGGAAGATGAACTCTGTCTCCCATGGTTTTCCTCACTGTGAAATATTTTGTCTGAACATGAGCAGTGTCTTTATCCTTTTAAATAAGCTTCACCTGCATGTCGTGCTGACACTTATTACTCTTCCTGAAAAGCAGCCTGGACTAGAACATGCAGCAACATCAGGGAGGTAGAGTTGAAATAATAAAAGGAAGACATGCAGCCCACTTCTGAATAGTTTAAGTCTTTGATGAGAATAGAGACATATTCAGCATGTGTAGAATTACGAAAGTTTCAAGGACAGAACCTAAAATGTGTTGGCTTATGTTGCACTGATATACGAATAGAGTTTAAACCAACCAAAAGCTTGTCCTAGTGATAGCTTTCCTTGCTGCAAAAGAAAAGACCCCCAATATCAGATAGGAAATGTTAAAAGATGAAGACACCTATAGCAGGACTTAGATGGAACTGACACAGTGGTTGCTGACGCTGTTGCCTAAACCTCACTTGAAGCCTCATTTAACTTTGAAACCCTCAATCTGGTTTGTGAGTTCTGATTCTGCAATACTTTCAGTTTGCCACAACCGATTGATTTATCATTCTCTACTCACAATCTGTGATAAAAAAGTTATTTTTTTCTCATTTCTTCTGGATTTGATAGCCTGGACATTGGATGCACAGGACTGTAAAAATCTGGTAGATAACTGGAGCATCATGTATCCTAATGTCATCAGGGTACCAGGGGAAAGAATCCATCTGGATTTCTGGAATAACAGGAGGATCCCAACAGTTGGCTATGTTGGAGACTGAGGTGAGCTTAACAGGGAACAAGTGGCAGAAGCATCCTGTTGTAACTGGTGCTGAGGATCCCTTGTATCCTTGACATCGACTACCTCAGATTAGGGTACAAGGATCCAAAAGAGTACTGGTAGACCTTGAATGAAGCCAACGCGGATGCAGAAAAGATTAAATAGCTGTCTACCTTGTCCAGCCTTTTGGAGAATACTATTGTTGTGGGGCTGATGCATGCTGAAGAACACCATGTGCTCATTGCTAAAATGACAGTGTACTGGTTGCAACATTCCACTTACCAAGGCTGCCTGATTCTAATCCGTGAGCTGATTTGTCAGCTGGAGAGGCAAAGAGTGATCAACAAGACTTGATCGCTCTTCAGTAGTCTCATCTGGTGAGTGCAAAATCTGGTGGAAGGTAAAGGCTAACAGTGAACCATCATGAATGAAGCCATGCAGCCATTGAGTGCTGCCATATTGAACATGCTAGAATTCCACTATGAAACTGAGTCAAAGGCAGCTAAGTGGTATGCCCCAACTGCTATTGCCAGTGCATTTTTCTCACTTCCTTTGGCAGCAGTGTGGCTTTTACATGGAGAGGTGTCCAACACACCTAGAACTGGCCGCCCCATGGCTAGAAGCACAGTTCTACCATTTGTCATGGACTGATCCAGACTGTACTGGAACAGGGTGAAGGCCCAGATCAGCTGCAATACATTGATGGCATTGCGTGGAGCAATGCAGTGAAGGAAGTGTCTGAGAAAAGGAAAACAATAATCCAAATTCTTATGAAAGCTTTTTTGCCATGAAGCTTATTTGGTCATAAAACAAATCAGGGTCAAAGGACCTGCACAAAGAATCCAGGTTTTGGGCATGAAATGGCAAGATGGGTGCTATCGCATGTCATTGGATGCGATTAATAAGAAAACAACCATGATCCCATCAGCTAACAAAAAGGAAACACAAGCTTTCCTAAGTTTTGTGGGTTTCTGGAGAATGCATACTGTACATTACAATCAGCTTGTGAGACCTCTCTGTCTAGTGACCCAAAAGCTGAACTGATTTGAGTGGGATCCTAAGCAGAAACAAACCTTCAACAGGTCAAGCAAGAGACAGTTATGCTGTATCCCATACAGGACCAGCCATGAGAAACATGCCCTACATCACAGCTGGGGAGCAGGGCCTTGTAGAGGGTGAAGACAGTGTGTTGTTTGACATTGATAATGTGCAGCTGTGATCCTGCAGCAAAGAAGTAAATAACTTTGGGGGAGTACGAGAAGAAACCAGGAGGAAACAGAGACAAAGGAGGAATGTGATTGAACCTCTGGAAGATAAGGAAACAGCATGAACAGCAAAGAGTAGCCTATAGTGAACAGCGGCTGGGCGCGTGGACAGCAGAGTTTGATCAATAATAAAGCTTTTAGCAGCGTGTGTACACAGTATAAACTTATAAAAGCTGTAACTAACTAACAATAAAGGTCTTTGCTTCACAATCCTTGCAAAGTCCATGCCTCATACACCACAGGACCTTACATGGATCCTCTGACAGAAAACACCCAGAGAAACCCAAGATCAACCTGTAGGATTTTGGAGCTGGGTATGTAAAGGATCAAAGGCTGACTACATCCCAAATGGAAAGGAGATACTAGCAGCATGTGAGAGAGTTATAGCTGTTTCAGGAGTAGTTGCTATGGAAGCACATATCCTCTTGACATTGTGATTACCTTTGCTATGCTGGACATTCAAAGGAAGGGTCCCTTCTACAAATCATGCAACCAACACTATAGTGTAAGCACGTAGCACTAATCACACTGCAGGCTCAAGTGGGGAACTCCAACTACCCAGGAATTCTGGAAGAGATTGTGGACTGACCAGAAGGCAGAGATTTTGGAACATCACCTGAGAAGTTGACTCAAGCCATAGAAGCCACTCCATATTGTGAATTACCAGGAAATTAAAAGCAATATACTTTGTTTACTGATGCATACTGTTGTATTCTGCAAAACCATCAGAAGTGTATAACTGCTGTGTGGAGTCAAACATGAGGAGTCACAGAACCTTCTGAAGGAAAAGCTGAACTGAATCAGTCTGCAGAAATGAAAATATTCAGCTGGCCCTGGAGACTGCTGAACAAGAAAAGCAATCAGTGTTCTGTCTCTGAACTAATTCATGGATGGTGGCAAATGTCCTGTGGGGGTGGCTACAGCAATGGAAATGGACCAACTAAGTGTGCATAGTAAACACATCTGTGCTGCTGCATTGTGTCAAGACATTGCTGTCTAGGTAGAGAACCTTGCTGTAAAGGTACATCATATAGATGCTCACATGCCCAAGAGTTGTACTACCAGCGAACATTGGAACAAGAAAGTAGACCAGACTGCTAGGATTGAAGTGATTCAGTTGGACATGGACTGGAAATGTGAGAGGGAGCTATTCATAGTTCAGTGGGCCCATGTAACCTGGGGACATCTAGGAAGAGATGGAAAGTAGAGAAGGGCTCATAACTGAATAGCAGACTTGACCATTGAAGCCATCAGACAGATTACCCATGAAACATGCACCTTAATCAAGTGATTCAAATGCGTAAAGTCTCCCTGGGATGGAAGATTGTGACTAGCATGTCAATATGGGGAAGCCCGGCAGACTGGTTGTGTTGGACCACTGCTGCAAACATGCTGATGCAAGTATCATGTGCTTACTATGGTGGAGGCCACTGCTGGATGGCTAGAAACATACCCTGTAACCCATGCCAATGCCTAAAAAAGAGCATTCTACATCTTGAAAAGCAAGTCCTGTAGTGAAATGGCACACCAGAAAGAAATGAGTCAACAATGGGACTGATTTCTGAAACAGTCTTATAGACAGCTGGCTAGTCCCACGGCATTGATTGAGTGTATCGCATCCCCTAACATCCACTAGCAATACAACGGACTGTTAAAGACTATGCTGAGAATGATGGGCTATGGGACATGGAAGCACTGGGATGCAAATTTAGCAGAAGCCACTTGGCTGGTTAACATCAGAGGGTCTGCTAAATGACCTAACCCTGCCCAAACAAAGGCAATACATACTGTGAAAAGAGAGAAAATCCCTGCAGGGTGCAAACTGACTGGAAAAGACAGCATGGGTTGTTCCTCCCTTGAGAAACAGCAAACCCAATTGTGGGACTGTTTTTGCTCAATGACCTGGGTGCACTTAGTGGGTAATGTGGGAGGGTAGGGAAATCCAGTGTGTATTTCAAGACTTAAATCTTATGGGAAAATCTAACCTGTGGTTGTAGATGTGTGTTAGAGGAAGTACTACAGCAGAAACCATCTGAAACAGTGGAGGACAAAGGTCACAAGAAACTGGGAAAGTGCAGTGATGATCCAACCCAAGCTGGCTTTGGTGCCTAATAACCCAATAAAACACATTGCCTCTCTGTCCTAAGCAACCAACCGTAACAGCCCAAGTCATAGACTAAATGAACTGAACAGACTGTTATGGACATTTGAGTAGATGTTTCAATGGACTTTTTTGGATGAACATTTGTCAGCCATTGGATGTGGATGGACTGTTTACCAAAAGAATGATATCTGTGTGTATTTTAAAAGAATGGGAAGTGGGGTAGTGGCTGATGAGGATGTACTGGATAGTGTAAGACTGGAACATGATGCAAAAGATATGGCAGGGCAGGGTGGAGATAGTACTGGGTCTGACTAGGGTGGAGTTAACTTTCTTCTCTGGCCAGCAGTTCCTATTTAAAATGATATAAAGACCTCACAGGAAGTCGGAGACACTGCAAAACAGAAACAAGTTCTGTAATCATGTGAGGATTCCTTAGTCAGGGTCAAAGAATCAAAGGAAAAAAACAAATTAACAAAACATAAATGAGCTGTAGAAGGTATTACAAGGACATGAATTAAAGATTCATTTTAAGACATGGAAACATTTTGTTCAGGACTAACCTTTGCAATACAAGTGCAATACGTTTTAAGCAAACATTGTTCACTGTGATGGAAGTTGCTTGAAAACAGAGCCTCAGCATTACCGTAGACTGCAATGCATAATCTTCTGTCAATGTATTCACAAGTGTTAATGTTGGAAAGCCTAAAAGAACAGGGGAAAAATAGAAATCTATTTTGTCAGGTGGCAGTCAAGTGACTGAAGTTCCTTTTTGTCTTAGCATCTATTTGCCTTTTATTTCTACATTTTAAGTTGTGAAAGAACTCTTCAACCTGTCCCTCTGGGGGGCAAAAAAACCCCAAAACATCTCTGTGAAGTTATTTCTCTTGGAATGGAAGAATTACAGGATAATGTAGCACAATACTGATCTCAGGCATTATGATCTTCAAGAGTGGTGTGACAAAAAATAGTGAAAACAGAAACACACATTGTTGCTTCTTATAGATATTGTTTGTAAAGACGTTTTCAAAATATTTATTTAACTTTGAAAAATACTGCAGGAAAATCTTGGTCAGATTTTCTGATTTACTAATTGAGATTTGTTTCTGTGTTGGACTTAAATCTAAAGTTAATTGACAGTCCAGAATCTGCTGCACCACACTATTTGAATTAATACAACAGAATCAGTTTTAGCTAATTTTAACTATAAAGTCTTCTCTGCTAAAATTGAATCTTGAATTACATTCCATAAGCATTATGGACAAGTTTACTTGAAACTTTTACCTTCTTTCAGAATCCTTTCCTGTATGAATAAAAATCCAAGAATAAAAATTATTTGTTCAATCAGTATCTGTTTATAAGTGGGTCCAACAACTTTTTTCCTATCCCCGTGCCTAAGAGAATTATTCTTTTCAGCCTAGCAATTTTGTACTCTGGTTAGGAACTGGTTCAGGGATGTTTTGGTTCTGTGTTTTTTGGGTTGTTTTTTGTTTTTTGTCTTGCTGCTCAGTAAGACAAAATAAATAGTTCACACACACACAAAAAAAAAAAAAAAAAAAAGAAGAAGAAGAAATTATTTTGCAGCTTCTAACTATATGTATCAAATCATGTGAGTGCGTCACTAAACCTTTAAGGAAGATTGCCTGAGAGTAGAGGTTAACACGTAGCCATGGGCAATACCAAGCTGCAGCTGTCTGAAACTGTTCTGCAGTTTAAATGAATACTATGATAAAAAGTAAATGAAAATTTAAAAATTATTTTTTAAAGAAAACGCTGAAATTAGAAGCAATTAAGGAAAGAAAAAAATGGTTGGAATAGTAAGAACAGCAAATAAATGCACTGTAAACAAAAATACCAATTAGAAAAGTGTTCTTTTGATACTTGACATGTGCTGTTGCAGCCATCCACAGCTGAACTCTTCGTGTCCTGAAGACAAAGTTCTGGGCCTGTGACCAACACATTTTTGCCAGAGAAAGGTAAGAGAGAAAGGAATGGGAAGCTTTGGGATGGAAAGAACTCTCCCTGTATCTGACAGAAGAGTCAGCTGGCTCTCCCAGGCCCTGGCACAGATAAGGTGAGCATGGAAAGCCATGGTTCTTTTGGCTCCCACCCTTGGCAAGCTGCTGCGCTAAGGAACAGATGACTTTGCCTGAAGCTGGCCCTGCTTCTTGAATGTTTGCATCTTTTGTATGTACTCTACTGCATAATGTTCAAGGCAAGGGAATCGGATCAACTTGCAGTGACATATCAATAGAATTTGCAAAAAAAATCTTTAGTATTGACCTAAATCCTATTTCATTGAGATCAGTGTAAGCTTTACAGATACTTTCAGTTGAAGAAGAGCCAAGCCATTGCTGAGCACTTTTGAGAATCCCACTTTAATCGTATGGGTACTAATTAATAAGGTAAAACACACTTCTTACAATCTGAGGTATTTGGCTAAACTATGAACTGAGGTTCATGGGGAGCTTTTGGGGAAGCTTTGTTTAAATGAGGTCATGAATCAAGTGACAATCATTCAGTCTGTTACTGTACTGATGAATCATATACAAATTTCTATGTGTGGTGCTTTTAAGTGGAAAACAAACCAAATGTATAGTGAAAGCTAACTTTAACTGCATTGTCATAGTTCATTTTTTAAAAATTCTAATTACCAGGAGTGTACTTATATGAGGAAAAACTGGGAAGCTTGTTTGCAGGATCCCTCATAAATTAATTTATTCACAGTTTTAAGTATTAATTAAAAAATGAAAACCAAAAAGTATACTTGAACTAAAGCAGAATTAAAACTTAGTTCATGAAGTAAGGAGAATCCAAGAGCAAAGGGCAGATAAGAAAGTTACATGTTGTACTCCCTTTATATTTTAATTAGCTGGTCTCAATTTTAGTTTCAGAAATATGAAAAATAACACGTCATTTGTTGAGACTTACACATTCCATATACAGTCAAGATGTACAACTATCCCCTGAGATCATCGTTTGAACTGGAAAGAGGAGTTACATAACTAAGATCAGCTGACATTTGGAGAAAGTATTACAGTACAAATCCAGGCAGACAGGACTGATAGAGCCTAGGAAGAATAGCACAACCCTGGCTAATTACAACTATGCATCTCCAGTACTGCTTGAAACAGTCTGGATAAGCTGTGTTACTTGTCTAGCTCAAAGTGTGCATCTTGACACTTGGCACATACTACATGGACTAACTTCAAATTTTAGTAGGTGCTGTGCTTTTCTTCCAGCTGTGTTTCAGAGATACTTTTATGCCTATTGTAGGTTTCTCTGACACCCTTATTTTTTCTCTCCTTTAAATAGCAGTACCACTTCAGATATAAGCATAAAGAATATTCTGCATCCCAGTGTTTCTGAATTTTGTGGCCCATCACAGATAATTGGCCCATCCTACATCCTCTTTGGTCAACATTTTCATATTTGACTGCTGCTACAGACTATTCCTGATTCTTCTTCCGGGACTTCTGAAAATTTCCTCCTTCCAGCTATTTCATTTTTCTTCCTAGGATTTGGCTTTTTACTTTTCATTATTCTTCCAATTTCATTGTTAAAACCAGGTATGTGTGTATCTGTTAAGTCAATACCTGTGCTTTTCTCAAGTAAAAAAGCAAAAATCAGAAAAATTAAAACTTATAGCTGTCCTTGCTTTGAAAGATGGAGTCAGAGATTCACAGAGGCTGGGGCAAACATATTTTTATCCCAGACAATTACTCTGCACATTGATGTCTATTTCTACTGCAATTCTAATTTTTTATTCAAAACAAATAACATTCTTCTACAAACTTGTTCTCTCTGTCTGTACTACTTGGTTGTCCTCACAATAATAATTTCATTCTTTTCCAATTGATACTTCAGAGACAGACCATTACTCTAAAGTATCATCCCAAATGTACCTGCTACAAGCCATTCCCTCCTGTAAATTATTCTTCTGTCATTGCTAAGGTCCAGAACTCCATTCTTTCTTTGGAATATACTCAGTGGCTAAAATAACCCTATAAACAAAAACATTAAGCACAAATGTGTTAACCACATGAAAGAGTGCATTTCTGCATCAAATTAAAGTTTTAGTTTTTTCTTAAAATATAATGAAAAAGAAAAAAAGGAGTTTACTGATGGGCCATAAGTAAAACAGCCCTGTTCTGGGAATACATTAAGGATGTGCTCACATTCCACTTAATTGTTCCACAGCGTAGTGTTGTCATGTAACAACAGACTAGAGTTTATTGAAAATAGATGATAACCAGGACAGAGCTGCAGAGTGGCGTGTAGCAGCCAAGAGTGTGTCTGCTTTATTTTCTGTTCTCCATGTGCAGCCCAGCAGAAAGCACTGGGGAGTAGAAGTGGAGTTGCCCCTCCTGCTTTTATCCTCCATCACACCTGTGCTTGTACCTAAATTCAGGATCATCACCACAATCAGGTCGGTTCATCTCTTCTGTGCTCTCAAGCCTCTGTCCCTGGACTTTAAACAAGGACAACTGCAGCCTATAAAACATGACCGTGCCATTCCTGCCTGGTCCCACAGGATGACCATAGATTCCTTCTATCCTTTCCTAATTTTCTCAGGGCATTTCTGTCCCATCGTTACTGTATGTTACATAGGATACACTGCCTTCCCTTGCTTGCTCTTCCCCAAGCTGTTTCCATTTTCTGGTTGTGAGTGAAATAGGATTCATGGCTGTTGGTGTTGCTTCACAGACTCCTTTGGGTGATTTAGAACTTGTTCCTGGTCATGGTCAACCTAGGAAATCCCGTCTTTACAACTGACTGAGAAAAGGCCATTGAAAAGGGATATTCAGCTGTAAATTTCAAAAGCAAAGAAGAACACTTGACTATCATTAGAGTTAGTGTGCAGTGAGATATTTAGAAAACTCAATGTTTGCCTGCATCCTTAGATGCTCATACCACTAAATGTCCTGTACTGTGCAATAGACAAAATTACACTACTCAAACTTCAGTTTCATTTGAATCTCCATAACACAGAAAGCGAGCAGTCAGAATGGATTTAGGAGAGAGGACATCAAGTTATAATGTTTTAGAATTGCTGGGCACAGAGTGTAACAAGTGACTCCTCATTTTCAGTATGTCATAAATGTATATTTCTGCAATGCTACAGAAGAAAAGTAACTCTCACGGTCTTCTCATAGACTAGAAGCAGTTTTATATTTTAATGCAATCAGGTATTACATTATTTTCAGTATCTATTAATGAATTTAAAAAATCGCAAAGCATTTTTATCTACAGTATACATTTTTATTAGTGAGCACTTTTGCAAGGAAAAAGCATATGTCAATTGCTAATAGATGTCAGATGTTTAAACCATACTGCATTACACAACAGCGTTAAACTGATTGACAGAATACAGCCTCAAATACATTAGGTGGGCCATAATGATATTATATAGTACTCACTGGTAGGAATTGACATACAATGCAGAGAAGCCCCAATTTTACCTGAGGTCTTCATTCATTTATAACTTTTAACAGAAGTGCCCCTCTAAGGGTGGAAAACTTTCGTACTTGGTTTCTGTTGAAGATCTCGAAGTGAGAAAGCAGGCAGTTCAAGTACTTATCAAAGGACGGTTTGCATTCCATACCATTTACTAAGTGACAGCACCAAACTTTATTTGTTGTAACTCCTAAAATTAGCATAATAAATAATTTCTATATTAGGCAAATCTAAAATTGGTATTTAGCAGTGAGGCTAATGCTTCAAATTCAGTGAGAAGTTACCATATGCTGAGGCAGTGAAGTCTGTCTCCCTGCTTGTATAATAGGGTAATCCCGCTATTTGACCCAGTAGGGGCTACAGTCAAGAGAAATGATGGGGCTCACCTTCACCATTCACATGACATCTGCATCGGAAGCTAAGTCCTGGATAGTTCACCCTCCAGGGATAGACTTTTGCAAGTCCTAAAGGAAGGGGATGTCTCAGAAGATGGAAGAAGGGGTGGAGGAGAGCATTTGGCACTAATGCTGTTCAGGCTGCTTTATCAGGAAGATCTGTAGAACAGCTGAACTTATCTGGAAGTCCAGTACAGCCCCAGCATCACATCTTCTGCAGAGAGCCTTAGCTACAGTACCTGACTTCATCTGAATTATGAAATTTCATTTTTATGGGAGCTGGTCATCAGCTAGCTATTGGGGAAAAAAAACCCAAACCCGTGTTAAAAGACACTTTCAGGGATACAAAAGCTATATCTGAATAAAAACACCTAAAAGGCATGCCACTGGAAAAGATGATATTGCTAGAACAAAAGATCATAGTGGTAACCAATGGACACAATTACAATGAGTTATTAGTTCCTCTCCATCAGCTGAGAGTTGTGATGAAACTCTAGAACTGATGTAGTGCTGTCATCTTATTGATTCCAGAGGAGCGCATACCAGTACCTCTTCTCAGGGCATATTGACTTGAGCACAGGATTGTCCTAATGTGGCTGTATGGCTTGCTGACAAGAATTTCTTTAAAGGTGGCCAGACTGGAAAACAGGCAGAACAGGCATATATCTGCAGGTATTTGACCATACAAAGCCACACCTGCCTTCCCTCCTTCTGAACCCTCATGTCTCCCTGAGATTCACTATACTCATTTTCATAATTTAAGCCCATCTAAGTGTAATTAACCAAATTAATGAGTAATAACAAACAATGAGCAATTTTTCTTTTACTGAGCAGCATTACAGTACTGTACATACTAAACAGAAGGGGCAGGCAGTGAAGTATGATGCTAGACTAAAAAGAAACAGAGTTCACTGCAGTAATATGTCATTGGTAGTAATTGTGCCATAAAATGAAAGTGTTTATTTTCAGTCTGATTCTTTTATTAAAATAAATCCTGTTGAGGGAATTTACCTACAAAAGTTATTTTTCTATGTATGCAGCAAATCTTTCTAATTATCCAGTTACTCCTGGGAAAACTAGCTACCAGTGAAATGCAATGATATGTTTGTAAAAACAGAGATTTATATTCTTTTCCTAACAGATAAGTCATTACTGACATTTTAATTATGTAATTTCTCCTCAGACTTCTACTTTCAATGTTGTTTCTATATTTCACAAGGAAATTGTTATGATACTTCTGAAAACAACTTGATAATATAGGTACTCAGTGATTACACAAAACAGGTCTGCATATTCTGAGCAGAGTGCTAATACATGAACCTCTGCATAAAATAGATATGGAAATAATATGAAAATTGCACGTCTGGATAATACTGACAAAATACAAATTTTGACTGTGAATAAATTGTTCCCCACAGGGGAGATCAGGAATAGGTTTTTAGTTTGGAAACTGAGTGAAGGTATCAGGTGCTATGCAGGTGGCTTTGCTAAAAGCCTTAAAATAGACAAAGAGGTCTTCAAGCTCTGAGTGCCAGATCTTTTACCCTGAAAAGGGTAAACTCTCTTTCCCAACTGGAAAACATACAAGGAGGCTCTGTGAGAACAATATTCTCTAGGGACAATAACAGAACACTTCTGAATCTGTGTAGTAATTAACACTGTCTGCTTCTGCAATGTGAAGTTTCTTTGCTTATACATTACTAACTGTCTGGATCTGCAAATTCCACTGAACCTGGGACCTCCAAAGTATCTTTAATACGGTCTTGCAAACCACTGAAATGATTAATTTCCATTTCCATGAAGTAATGGCAAGAACAAATCAGATTATTTGTAATATTTTTTTTTTAGAAAAAACATATGGGAAATTCCCTGGACCTTTGAAATCTACATTATAGGCAGAAAAAAAGAGAAAAGAACAAGTTGGAAAAGACAGCTTTAATGTCCCTTTACTCACCTATTCATAAAAAACAAAGTGCTACTCGGAAGCATGAAATCTCTGTTGTCAGAGCATTTTCTGTTTCCTTTTGTTTCCTGCATAGATGTATTCCCTTAATCTATCTAGTAAACAACTTTTTATTCCAGAAAACAGCATGTTTGTTACCACCTTCTTTACATTTTGTAGCATCCCTCTGCTTTCCTGTTGTCTTGGACTCATTCAATTACTGCAGAATAGTTTATATATGTTTTTAAAAACATATATAAACTTCAGAAGTTTTAAGGTACTTATATATGTACCTCAAAATTTTGACTTACTAAATTACTCAGACATATGCAGGAAAGAGAGCAGCTGTTCAGTCTCTCCCAAAGTACGCTCTTTGCTTGTAAGCTTCACATCCTTTACCAACATCTTTTAAACAAAAACAGTTTAAGGGATGAGCAGCCAGAGCAATCAGAAACCAGGAGGAGACACATGCCAAGGCAATGCATGTCACGCAGCATGTGGGGTGATGAGGACAAACTTCTACAACAGGTGCTGGCAAAGGCCTCACACGTCTAAAGCTGACTCAGTCTCAAAACATTCATTGCCTATATTAGACACTATTCAGGCCAGAGCTTTGTATAACACTTTTCCCAGCTTTGCATACTGTTATGAATTAATACGTCCTGATCTTTTGCTGAGCTACTTGTGTATACTCAGCTGGAGTTTGATTCATGCTTCTGTGCATTTCCTATTAATCATAACAGAATTAAAAACTGAAATGAATGTATATATCATTCAAATGTTTTCATATTGCATTGACTTGTAAAAAGTGATGTTTATAGCTATGCCTTCAGTTTACTTAACACCTAAAATCGTGCTGTAAAGATGTGAGCCAACATCTTAGCACAGTCAGAGGCTTCATATGTGAGATTGTTTTCCTTTCGATCTTCCTTTTCATTTCTCCAAAGTTCAGTCTGGAGAAAAAGAACCTGATTAAATCAGGCCAAGTAGGAATCAAAGGGGAGGTTTTCTGAATAACCTTGCCAGCTGGTGAAAATTAACAGCTTAAATACTATCAAAAGTCATTCTCTGGGTCAAAGAAAAGATTTAAAGATCTGGGCATTGCACGGTCAAGATTTGTCTTTCACCATACTGGAAGTGGCCCAGTGCATGTGGAAGGTAAGGGCAAGAAGGAAGATTGGTTAAACAGATCTTCACTTCTAAAATCATAATGCAGAATTCACAGTCCACCTTCTTTTACTATTTAAGACAGTTGCTTAGAAAATCAGTGATGTCTCACTCAAACATCATCAAATCTGAATCCAATTTGAAAATAGAAGCAGTAGCTAGCAGGGTACATAATTTTCAGCATTTCCAAAGACCACAAAAAAAAAAATCTCTCACATTTTTACAACAAACTGTTACTGTTTGTGTGTCTATAGTGAACTATGAACTTTGACATTATGTTAAGAAGCACATAAATACCCATTCACATTCTGCACTAAATTACATTGCTTTAAATGTGGGCTGCAGTGAGGAAGATCCTCTTGTTTAACATTGGTATAACTGACAGCAGGCTATGAGTTTCGGAATTAGGAAATGATACTTCTTGTTATTTATTTTTTCTGGAAGACTGATTCAGTTTCAGATTGCAACACTTTAGCTCATTCAATGTTCGCTTTACTGAAATTTACTTCAATGAACATATAGAATAAGAAAACAATGTTTCTCAGACTAAAACTTACTGGTTTGTTTAATCCAAAATAAGAACATTTTTTCATGATAAATTTAACATTTTACAGGACCTACTGAAGGAAAATCATCCCCATTTCTTTCTTCATGATCTCCAAGTTTGGAAATGCAGTAAGCAGATAATCTCATTGTACATAATACTGTGATTTAAGGATTTAACTCCCAGTATGTTGCAATAATTTTATGTCCAGAGAATATTGCCATTAAATGGCCAGATGTAGTTCTGAATGTATGTTGCTCTCTTTCTGTAGTTGTTTCTATGAGCTTTGATTGTTAGCATTCTAATTCCTGCTGTGTGTAGCTGACAGCTTCATACCAAACTTTGGGGTGCAGGGATAACACCATCATCTTTTGAAATGGGAGTCACCCCACTAAAGGCCTCTCCTCAGTGACAAGCATTCTTTGTGTGCGGGAAAACCTTCTTGGTTTCTGCAGCTTCATCTATCTTCTTGTCATTGGCGAATGGAGGGTGAAGAGTCTGAAGCATCCTCAGTACCCAGACGGCTGAGGCCCCTGGCATCTACGTGTGGGCATCCTTTGGTGCAGATGCATGGGCCTTTTGTGATAAGGTGATGTCTGAAGTCTGATTTTAAACAAAGTAATCAGAAAATTTCTTGTTTATGAATAATCTAAGGACTCAAGGACTCAATATATAAGTGGTTTGATAGTTTATCTAAGCTGATGTGGTCTAAATCAGCTTGTAGGGACTGGCCTTGCAGGGAGACAACCCATGTGGAAAGCAGCTTGACAGAAAAGGCCCTGGGGCTGCTGGTGGACACCAAATTGAACATGAGCCAGCCATGTGCCCTTGTGGCAAAGAAAGCTAATGGTATCCTGGCTGCATTAGACAAAGTATTGACAGCAGGTGGAAGGAGGTGACCCTTTCCCTCTACTGAGCACTGGTGAGGTCATACCTGGAGTGCTGGGTCCAGTTCTGGGCAGCGGGGCACAAGACAGACATGAACATACTGGAGAGTCCAGCAAAGGGCCATAAAGATAATGAAGGAAATGGAGCATCTCTGCTATGAGGAAAGGCTGAGAGCTGGGACTGCTTAGCCTGGAGAAGAGGTGGCTCAGGGAGGATCTCATCAATATGTATATACACCCGAAAGGATGGTGCAAAGAAGGGCAACAGACCCATGGGCAATGGTACCAACTGAAACACAGGAGGTTCCTCCTGTACATCAGGAAGCATTCTGTTACTGTGAGGGTGACTAAGCATTGGTACAGGTTGCTCAGAGATGTTGTGGAGTCTCCATTCTTGGAGACATCCAAAAGCTGTCCAAACAAGTTCCTGGGCAATTGGGTTTAAGTGGTCCTGCTTGAGCAGGGGGATGGGAGCAGTTGACCTCCAGAGGTCCCTTTGAACCTCAACCATCTTGTGATTCTGTGACTTTGTACAGCAAACAGTCATGTCAGAGAAAGAGACCTCTGGGCAGGTCCCTGAGCCCCCATCCCCTTAAACTTACCTGGCCATCCTGTGGCCATGTCTGACCATGGTTCCCCTCACCAGGACTGATCCTGACCTTTGCCCACAGGCTGACATCCCAGCCCTGTCTCAGCCTGTCCCTGCCCCTGGGCAGGTGCCTGAAGCTGAGGGCTGGGGCTGCCCCCAGTGCCAGGTGCTGCCCTGCTGCTGGCTGGGGCGGGGGGGGGCTGGGGTGAGGGGGGGGGGGCAGCCCTGGCTGCCAGGCCCTACAGATTGCAGCAATATTTCCACTTCTCATGTTCTTATGTTTTGGTTTTTTCTTTACTCTATAGCTGAATTGAACATAATAATTTTCCAAGGCATATTTACTCATGTTTTCTTCAGATTGAGTCTCATTTTAGTGTTGCTCACAATCCTAAACATTGAAAAAAACTCTCATTCTTTAGCATATGAAGTCGAATGAACATGGGTTAAAATGTTAGCTACAACTGGACATAACACAGGTTACATAAAGCCAAAGTAATTTTTCAAGTAAGATTTCATGAAGCTGTGAATATACCAACTTTATTAGTGTATTTATATAACATCTATTTCATTCCTTTAATCCCGTATTACTCAACTTTGGTTTTGTCTTTTTCTTAGTTTCTGGAGTGTTTATAGGATACACCGATATGGCTGTGCTACTCTTGTGGAAAAAGTGACATTAATACGTAAAGAGACATAGCAGACAGCAAATAAGTAAATTATGAGGTACATTACAATATTGTTTGGATGAGAAAGAATGTTAGATGCAATCTCCCAAGTGGAGAAACTTTCTAAACACATCATTTGTTGTAGAAACAAAAGTAGATTTCAGTCTCTCAATGTTCTTTATTAATCATAAGGAATAACAGAGAAAGGATCTGACTGCACCTCTCTAGTGCCTTTTGCATGTACCATTTGCTTTTGGACAATTGGCAGCTGTAACTGTCTCTCAGACTCTGCATACATGTTGATGTATTTTTCATGGGAAGACTGGGAATTAAGGATTCTCCCCTCCTTTACTTTTGCTATGTCACATTTACGTTTGAAATATTTTTCATATTTTCTTAGCAGATTAAACTCTTATTAAAGGCTGACTTTTCCTGAAAAGTGGTTTTACTATGCAATCAGATTTCTACATTAATACAAATGCAACCTGGAATCCAAAGATACTTTTTTTGTTTGTTGATGGTTTGTTGTTTTGTTGGTTTTTTTCCCCCCTCGTCTTGTGTTCATCACTGCAGAATTTTCTAAAGTGGAAGGAGAAACTCGAGTCTCACCCTTTCAAATTTGTGACTTCCCTTCTTCTTACAGAAGAAAGCAATTTTATTTAAAAGGTTTGCTACATTGGAGAAGTACAGAACTAAAGATTGACACAGAAAATAATTTATCCTCTAGTTCTAAATGTGTCTGTGAAACTGCCAAAAAGCAATGTTTTATGTTCATACCAACTGCATTAAGACATCTCATAGGAGTACTGAAAGCCATGTGAAGTGATTCTAAAGGTTTTAATTTTATTTTTTAAGAGAAAACTTATCTTCTTGTATCTGGCCTTGAATACCCTCCCTTGTCTTTGGCCTCTTAACAGGGTGAATTCACAGAAAGAAGCAATAGTGAATGTTCACATGGCTACTATAGCAGGAAAAAAGTTATGACTCCCCAAATTTTACTTGTTTTATCAGGTATTTTAATGAGATTTTGTTTTTTTAACCAGTCATACATTATTCATTATTGCTGATCTACTATTCATTATTATCTTATTAAAATTTTCAGTCATCATATTAGGGAGCAGAAACAATAAATAAAAAATGCATGTTGGAATCAGAATCTATGTCTGACTGATTAATGAATAATGAAGGAAGGAGGCATTCTAAAAATCACCTATGCCTGTTAAAGAACATTCAAAATTTATTGCCTTTCTTCTCTGAAAACCTCCCTTTCATCAAACCAAAATTAGGGTTTAGCTAATTTGATAATCAGAAGGGAAGGATACCTGTAATAGATACTTTCAACGTTGTAGAATATAAATGATGTAATACTATATTGCATTATTCATAAAACCACATAAAAAGTTCTGAATTTATTCTTGAAATTATATGACTTATTTTCAGTGTGGCCTGTCCCTGCTGGACCTGCACGTCAGCCTGTCTCAGACCCCTGCAGAGGCAATATTGCTCAGTCATATAGCCTGTTATTTGTGTACAGCATCCCTCAGATTTGTTTATTAATCACACTGATGAATACAAAAGGAAATGCAATTAGCTCAATACCTCATGCAGTACATACCAATGCATTCTGCAATGACATAATAAAATAAAATCACTGGGAAAATGTTCCTAACCTATTCCTAGACTTTAAACTGTTTACCGACTAGTCAATTAAGTACCATATCACTACACTAAGAAAATAGAAATACTAAAATATTTATAGCTGAAAGCTCTTTCCGTGAAAACTTTAACCATTTTTTCTGTTTTTCAAAGGTAAGGCAAGACCAGCACTTGAAATCAGATGTGTAACAGACAACTATTGAAACAGAACAAGGTTTTAAAAAGATTAGTCAGGATGAGTTTGGTACAATGCTCTGGGTGATGCTCTGTTTGTGTTGAGAAAGGAATGTACTCTGAATAATTAGAAAAGGTTCCACTGACGATGTTAAAGGAATGTACCACTGACAATGTTAAAGTAAAGGAATGTGCTCTGAATAATTAGAAAATATAAGGTGGGCACCTGAAGGAGATAAGGAGACCATTAAGTCAGGAAATCGTAGCACAAAGAAAATTGAAAGGTCTACTCCACCTAGATCCCACCTATTATGAACGGAATGACTGGGTGTCAAAATCAAATTAATATGTATGTAAAGTTGTTGTAACCTCTCATGGAAACTGTATCAATTGCCTAACTTTTCACTGAAAACTTCGGAGCTAGTTTGTCCGGTGGGAATGTGGTAGCTCCCCAACGTTGCACGAAATAAATTCATTTGCTGCTTAAAGACAAAATTGGTCTCTGAGCAGTTACTCTGTGTCATTTTGGCATCACTATCAACTAACGATAAAACTTTGTCTCACATAAGCTACTTCATGAACTGAATATCTGCAACATTGGTCAAGAAACCGATTTCCTGACTCAGTTTGTTTTGAATGTTTTAGAATATCACTTTGCAATATTTATATCTATGAAGTGGCTGAAAAGTTTTGAAAGTTGTCATCTATTTATGACAACTTTATACTTTTACTAGGGATTAAATATAAAGGCAAAAAATGCAAAACATTTTTTGTATCTTTACAATATTCCCATGCTGATTTCACATCTTTGATGGTTTTGTTTTTTTGGTTTTTGGTTTTTTTGGGGTGGGTTTTTTTTTCTGCATTGCCATAGTAGAAACATCTATGTGGAAGGTGTTGAGTGAAATTTGGGAAATCTGCCATTATCACAGACTTCCCAGAATCCTTTCCGAGGGCTATTATGTTCTCTGAGCAACCACTCATTGCTAACGATTTTGAATATGTGATGCTAAAAGCATGGCAGTGGAGGAACAGGAGAGGAGGAAGACACTGTCTTATGCCAGTTAGGCAGCTAATTTAGGTATGATTCAGAGTGTTGAAAACATACAGTTTAGAGATAATATGGCACTGTGCCATGTGTACATTCCATTGTGGTACACAGCAATCACATTTCCTCTGTCATCTCATGTTTTCTCTACTTTCCCTGATCCAGTGCTGTGTACTATGCTGTGGTTCAGCGTAGTGCAAGATTAAGTAAATTTCATGTAGGTTAAGCCTCTATGCCTGCTCAATTTCAGTTTGAGATCATAAATATGTAACTATACAGTAACTATAACTAAAGTTTGCTGATAATAATTATGATGTTCAGCACAAGATAATAGCAAGGAAAAAAGAGATTAATATCCTTAAGTATTTTCTAAATATTTTCAACATTGCTTGCAGGAAGTCTTTAAAAAACAATTAAAACAAGTTTTTGTTAATTCAGAATGTAATTTTCAGCAAAAGATGTTGTCTTTTCCTCTTGACTATTCAGGTTATGAACAATACAATAATTTTTAGCTACCACATAATTATTTTTTAAAAATCTTAGGTAGTTAGATACTGATTTAAAGAATCAGTCACCAGTATTCCAGTGAGCAGAGGTTATCTTTATTTGGCAGCACTGGGTGCATGGGGGATCGCTCCACCAAAGTCATGCACACCAAGGGAACCTTTCAGCCCCCTCTTTGTACAAGTCACTTATGTCTATTCATTAACTTTCTGGGAACACATTAACATATCTCCTGCCTGGACAACTAGCACACTCCCATTTAAGGATTTAGTATATCTTCAAGTTAACAATATTAACATATCTCCTGCCTGGACAATTGACACACTCCTTATGTCACCCATTTAAGGATTTAGTACATCCTCAAGTTAACAATAAGGGTCTCCTCAGATAAACATGAGCACACCATTCTTTAAATAAATCACATATGGCCCATTATTCAATACTCATGAGTTATTTTTACAGATAATTGAAATATGCAATATTCTGACATTAGTTTATCACCAAGAAACAAGATCAGGAAAAATGCAGCATGATTAACCATCTAGATTTACTTAGAAAATTTTTCTAAGCCAGAAGAGGAAATGTTAACAAAGAATTTTCTTTCCTATCTTCTTTTTTCTAGAGAGAGGAATCATCTGCCTCAGGAGGAAAGAGCAGAATACTTCACAGTACATCATTTTGGTACTTCTCCTTTCCTCTTACAATGATTGTCTCCAGAGAAGACTCCACAACCTCTCTGGGCAGCCTGTTCCAGTGCTCTGTCACCCTCAGGGTAAAGATGTTTTTCCTCACATTCAGGTGGAACTTCCTGAGTTGTGCCTGTTGCCCCTTGTCCTGTCACTGGGCACCACTGAAAAGAGCCCGGCCCTGTCCTCTTGGCACTTGCCCTTAAGATACCTGTAGACTTTGATGATATCCCCTCCCAGCCTTCTCTTCTCCAGGCTACACAGGCCCAGCTCTCTCAGCCTTGCCTCAGAAGGGAGATGCTTCAGTCCCCTCATTTTTGTAGCCCTGTGCTGGACCCTCTCCAGTAGTTCCCTGTCTCTCTGGAACTGGGAGCCCAGACCTGGAAACAGTGCTCCAGATGCAGCTTCACCACTTAGGTTAGAGGGGGAGGATCACCTCCCTCAGCCTGCTGGCCACATTCCTCCACAGCTCTTTACAGGGTCCCAGGCTTACGGAGGATCAATATGTCCCATGTCAGTCAGTGTCAAACCCTTTCTGTGTATCTAACCAGAATGCACGAAGCCAGGAGCACAAGCTCATATGCAACCTGTGCAGAAATCTGCAACAGAGTCTGGCTCTTTCAGGCACAAAGCATCAACCTCTCACACACTGGCTTCTTCCTTGAGCTCAAGTCAGGACTGTGATGCTTTTGGAACCATTGTATTCTACACCTTTGATATGGAGAAATAGTGTGAAATGGGGACAATGGACATCTATTGTGATTGTATATGTCTGCTCAAGGAATGTGGGTATGGTGACTGGTCATGGGTGCGGTGTCTGGTCAAATAGGCACACAGCCTTGAGGAGAAGCCTACAGTTTTGAGGAGACGCCTGACCTTCTTCCTCTAACAAAGGGACTATTTTAAAAAAGAATGAGAAAAGGATGAGAGATATTCCAATGCTATCTAGAGGGAGGGAGTGCTAAGTCTCCTTGCTGAAGAAGATCGGATGGTCACAAGAACATGAATCACCTACAGACCTGCAAGACCACCACATTCCAGGCAAAGGACTGATAAGCTAATTAACATACAAAGGGAGAGTAAGCACGTTTAGGTAACGAATATGTATAGGCGTTAATTGAATATTCATTTGTGTTATTGTATAAATGTGAGATGGTTCATCACTTCGGGTATGCACGCTTGTGGAGGAGCGATCCCCCGTGCATCTGCGCGCAATAAACATACCTACTTTATAACTTTCGAGTTATAGAGTCTAATTCCGCACGTCACCTTAACCTTTCTCTCTGTCAGTCAGTAAGAAAGAATGTAAGCCATAGACTTAGGGAACCTGCATACTTGCACAGCACAGGCATGACTCAAAATCATGGACATTTCAAAGTCATGTAGGGCATGAATTTGCAAGTGGCCTGGCACCTTTTGCAGTTTTATTCATACAAGTCTATCAATTCCAGACATAAGCATTGATCTACTTGTTCCATTTATTTTGGAAAAACTGAAGTGAAAATCCAAGATCAGCAACAGAATCAAATATACCTACTTAAAATACAGGTCAGTGGTATTTCCTCAGGAAAAGTGATGTGTATTTGTACATGACAGTGAGTGTCAGCAAATTCCCCTTGATGATACTATTACTTTGTTTAGTCTTTCAAAATATATATGGGAGAATTTGGCAACACTTTCAGTGGAGGGAAAAAAAAGATGTGGAAAATCTGGCAGAGATTTTGAAAACAACAGTTATTGCTCTCTGAGTAGTGGCAGGATGAGGAAGCTCTGCAGGTGTCAATGTTCTTTCCATTGCAGACAACACTCATCTCAATATTGCTATGACAGCATCTCTTAACATTGCTAGTGTAGTAATATTACAGGGTAACCGTTGGTAAAAATAGTTATGCAGTGTTAGATTCTTACACCTGGCCCATACATAGGTGTCTAATTAGTTGAGACACAAAAGAAGATACGCTCTTGGGGTTGTGGGATCTAGGTTCCCTGTTCAAGCATGTTTGCTGCTAAATCCAGATACAAGAGAAGGAAAGATCCTGAAAGGGTGAAAGCAGAGTTTTATGCTGCAGCCCCTTCTGCAGAGTCACTCAGAGAGAGAAAAGGGAGATCTCAAGACTTCCATGCATTATAGAAGCATCTTTAGATTGTAACCTCATAGAAAAATGTAATTGGAAGATGCTCCTGACCAAAATGCTGGCTGGTGTCTGAACACAGAGGGAGATAGCTTTCTCTGTCCCACTATGTCCTCTGTGACCCAACTGGCCACAGTGAACTGTGTAGGATGAACTGCTGGTGGGGTCTCAGTGACAGCCAGACTGTCAGCACTAGCAGGGACTCATTGTCATTTTTCCCTCTTCAGCAGCCTGTTGTCTTTTGCTAGAATCAACCCTGGAAATATATATGTAAGTGGTGTCAAACCTGGTCTATAATACCAGAAGAATATAATATTTTTAATTTAGAAAGCAAACATCTGGGGTGCTTCAATGTCACATTAGCCTAAGAACTTATTTTACTACAATAGGAAGTTAAACTTTTGGTGTAGGAGGCAGCTGCTTATCCTGTGCTATATTAAAAAATTTTCTCTTGTGCTCACATGTTTAATTAAAGCATCTGCTGTGTTTAAGACTGAGTTAAGTCTTAAATGCTATCTTACTTTGGTAACACAATATCCTTTTTGGAACAATAAATGCATGTCTGAAGTGAATCTGTTTACTGCTATTTTGATACAGGTATTTATCTAGCTGAATTTGAAATTTAGGCTATAATTCATATTCCTAAAGGTCTCTCCTTAGGGCAAACAAGACTGTCATAGTGTAAACAGGTGTAGGTAGTACCTGAAGGAAAGTATTTGAGAGACAGAAGTAACTTTTTCATTATGGCTGACTTCTTTCTTCTATAGAACATGTCTTTACCACAAAGGCTGTAGATGAGAACACATCAGTTTTAATACTTCTCAAAAGTGAAAGATAGCCATATCTTATGATATTGATATCTTATGATATATGGGTATTGACTTTATTAAATAGATTAAATAAAGGGTAATCCAGGCAACTATGGTCAGCCTAACCTCGTCTCTGGGAAAATTGTGGAGCAAATTCTCTTACAAGCTTTTTCTACACATTTGAGGGATATGGCAATACAGAACAGCCAAGATGGGTTTACTGAGGGCAAATCAAGTCTAACTCACCTAATGGGGTGGATGGTTCTGTGGGCAAGGGAGGACCAGTAGTTTGCATGGTGCTGCAAACCATGGCTTAAGCAGTCTTCTTTAGTGTCCTTATCACCAAATTAGTGAGACAATGGCTGGATAAGTGGGTGATAAAGGTGGCTTGGTAAATATGCTTCATGCTGGGCTTGATCATTGCGGTTATCACTGGTGCAAAGTCCAGCCAGCAGCCAGCAAATAGTAGCATCCCTCAGCAATCAGTACTGAGACCAATATTGTTTAATGTCTTCATTAAAGACATATGTGATGGCATGGTGAGCATTCGCATTCTCAGCAAGTTTGCAGATGATAGATTGGGGGGCAGGGAGGGCAGTCAGTATGCTGGAGGATGGGGCTGCTACTCAGAGAGACCAGGACTCACTGAAGAAACAGACTGACATGAAATTCATTGAGTTCAACAAAAACAAAAGGAAATTTTTGCAAGTCTTGCATCCTGGGCTGCGTTAATAAGGATGGAACCAGCAGGTCTAGAAGAGTGATCTTTCACCCCTATTTAATACGTGTAAGACCTCACCTGGAGTGTTGTGTCAAGTCTGGGCAACCCCAGCACTAGAAAGAGAGTCCAGAGGAGGCCTGCTAAAATTGTTAGTGGGGCTGGATCACAGGACATGTGAGGAGAGGTTGGGAGAGCTGGTATATCTGATCAGGGGATACAGAGAAGATGAAGTTAGACCATGAGAGTGGTTAAATACTGCAACAGGTTGCCCAAAGACACTGCAGAAACTCCATCCTTGAAGGTGTTTGAGACTTGACTGGACCTAAGAGATTACTCTGAGCAGTAATTCATAAGGCAGTAAAATGCATTTGCACTGCTTTTAGTATTCATACATAGTCATGTAAAGATAGCAACCACTGTATTTGAACTTGTACAAATTGTGCTGCAGTTTGCATGCTTGCAAAGAAAAGTGACAGATCTTTTAAGTGGAAGTCCCTCATTTAGAAGGGGGGCAGAATAGATGCTAAGCATATGTGCCTCCTCTGTAAATGCAGTCTGACATGCTGATTTCCTGAGACACGTGTATGTAAATATGCTTACTAAGTTTATGCAAAATGGCTGTGACACTCATGCTTTCCTTTTTAAAAATACAGCTATTAATAGCTGCTTATGAAAAATGTAGTTAGGATAGAATAATAAATATGTTATCAAAGCTGCTAGGAAACCCTTGTGCAAGGAAAAGGTACAGATAACAAATGCTGTCAGTGTTGGCAGATGGAGCTTTATTATATGCAGCAATAGGTTTATCTTGCCTGTTTCATCATGTGGCATTTCAATAATTTGCCACCAGGAGAAAGCTTTACTATGCATCTCTTCTCCCAGACATGTTCATAATACCCAGAGCAGTAAGTATTCAGTCTACTGACTCTCTCTTGTTTCAGCTGATATTTTGGAACACAGGTTTTTATACATCCCCACACGGGAGGGAGGAGGACAACAAAAGACAGTATTTCCATATCTATCTTTTTTGCCTTGCTTGATCACAGCACATTACAGAATCATTAATATAAATACAAAAAAAGTACTTTCAACCTGAGAGGTTTGCCATTGATACAACTCAGCTCATAGTTTGGAGTTGCACAGCCAAAGACACTTTCAACAATTGTGACGCAAATGTTCCAGATATGCAGGAAAAAGGAAGAAATGATAGCACAGAATAATAAAGCACTGATACTGAAGAGATCTTTGTTTGTATTAATTCAGTTATCACTTCTTCTGATAGTGTAATGAAATTCTAGTAACTATAGTATGAATCCTGAATTTGTATCTGAAAAAGAAAAGTCCTTATTCATTTTTTTAATATAATTCACCCAGGTATGAGCAAAATGTGAAATAAAAGAGACCTAGAATAAACTGCATGATACAAAATAACAGAGGTAGAGTACAATGATATTGGATCATAATTTTTCTCTGCACAAAATTCTCATTATAGTGAATCTCATCATTCACTAAGTGCTGCCTTTTAAAGGGACTCATTCATCCTTCTGAAGCTGAACTGCTTTTTAGTTGTGCAGAACAAAATGACTCATAACCGTATGCTAATTATGTTCTTAGGTGTTTACTTGTTATATAGTTGTAAACACAATGTAAAAACCACTTGAAATGGGCAGAAATTATATAGACAGTCCATAAAATTGCTTTCAAATGTTAATGCCACATGCCAATGAATTTAATAACAAAAAGTGATACATCTGGATGTGAGATGAGTCTAATATCAAATAACCCTTTTACACCAGATCTCAGCCAATATTTTCCCTATTATAAACAAGTAGAAATCAACAGAAAATCCATAAAAGGTAAGATTGATAAATCTTATGTAGATCAACTGAAAGGTGCAGAACAGTACAGGATATCAATGAATGGGAAGGTAGTGAAGAACTGAGCCTTGGCTTGTTCTGTGGCTGCACTACCAATACCAGGCTTCCAATTTACTTTACACACATTTTAGCACTTAACATTAATATTTCTCTAAAATCAAATTGTTCATGTTTTATGTTTACTTATCTCTAAGATCCTCAGCATTATAAGAATAATTGATTTTTTCTTTCCAAACAATAAAGACTTGATCTGGCCTCTTCCCACTGAGGAATGGAAGGAAAAGGGAAGGGGTAGAAAGAGGGATGGAAAAAAAACTCAGAGAGCGTTCTGGAGAGTCAGATTTATGAGTGTTGCTGATGGCAGGGGAATGAAAGCCACAGAGGCAACAATACCTGCTGCCACTGGGAGCAATAGCCCCTACACCTGTGCCTTGCTGGAACAACAGCATTATGCTTATTTTTTTCAGATACATAGCACACAAAAAAAGAGGCTGTTCTGACACTTGTGGAAGTCTGTGTATGTAACAGCTTACAATGATGTTTATAACAAAACTAGTATACAGAACATGTCTCTTTCATGGGATAATCAGCTAGAGAGAGTCATAAAAATATTTTTAAAGTTTCTCAGTAGAGAAATTTCAATTTAACATCTCCTACATCAGTAGGGAGCACAGAGCTAGGAAACAGTGCATATGAATGGGTTTTTTTCTGTTCTGTGTTGCATTATGTCCTGAGTTACTGGACACGGCATCCTGTGGCAGCCTCAGGAAGGAAAAGGTATATCTTGCTTTTGAGAAACTCAGTTCCTGTGTGAAAGATTCCTCTTTAGGGTTCTCATTTAACTCACAGGATATTTTTTATCTTAATTTCATCAACAATAGAAACCCTTAAAACTGGCATATTAAATTAATCCCTTTATTGATACATCACACCGCACAAGTGTAGTTTATACAAGGCAATTCATAATTAGCCCAATTTTTGCCTGTGACTTGTTCTTTCAAGACTCTTTTTGTGCTGTAATGCTCTTAAGATGTGTATTCATTTGGGAAGTACTTGTAGGAATAATAATTAATAGTTTATATGCTATATAAAACCCAAGACAACCCCCTGCATAAGTTAATAGACTTATCTTTGCTATCCCCAGGTAAGCGTAAAGGCAAGATATTCATTAAGTTATTATCACATTTTGAATATTTCAGATGAGTCCAACCTTTAAAGTATATAAATCCGCATTTCGCCAGCAAAATGTACAGTCAGCTCTAAAATTGTTCAAAATGTTATTATAAAGGAAATAACAACAAACTTGTTTTCTATATTTCTTAAAAACTTTTCAATTTGTCATCACTGAAATGTTTCACAAAGTTGATTTTGAGAGAATTAATAAGGACCCCAGGCATCCTGAAAGGTCTATTTTCCAGGTACTGTAAACATGATGTACCTTACATAAGACTATTAAGTTTCATCTTAAAACATTTCCATAGCCCCCAGTCATCTTAACTGTGCCTCTTTGTGTATATTCTGCTTTCGTTTAATCTTTCTCGAGCACATGTAACTGATATTAAACACCCAGTTTCAAATGAGGTCTAACCTCTTTCATGTACAATGGCACAAATACTTTCCTATCTCTGCAGGAAAAGCTTCTTTTGATACATTGCTTGTCTTTTTTAGTTATAAAACATATTGCTGCTCACAGTGGTCTGTTGCCCGGCAAGGTGACTCTCCATTCCAAACTGATCAGGCCCAGTTTTTAGAGAAATATTTTGGGTTTGATTCCTGAAAGCATGAACTTGTACTTTGTAAAACTGAATTTCATGGCACATGCATTGCTTGAAGTCAAAACCTAAATATCATTCATCACTTTCTGTGTAATATTCAGACCCATCTTTCCTTTGAATGTTTCATAATTCTGTGCTAGTAAATTTTACTAATACACTCCTAACACTTTAGATAAAGAATTGATGAAAATTTTGACTAAGATATCAAGTTTCCAACCCCAATCTTTAGGATATCCACTAAAATAGCACCCCTACATACTAATGTCTCAATTTTTAAAGCTCTTCATTGCCAAAATACCCTTCATGCAACCTTGTAGTTTTACCTGGCTCCATCTTCTCCAGCTTAATATATAAATTTATTTCACTGGTATATCAAACACTTGACTGGAGTTCACAGAGATGAGATTTGTGAATTTCCTCTGTTTAGAAAACTGACAGTGAAAAAAGCTGTGAAGTTGGTTTAGCACATTTTATATTTGCTAAATGGGTATTGCATTCTATTCTAATCTACTCCATTCCATTCCATTCCATTCCATTCCATTCCATTCCATTCCATTCCATTCCATTCCATTCCATTCCATTCCATGTATTTTATCTTTTAAGGACAATTGCAGACATTCCCTCATTACTGATATGCAGGAATAATTGATACTTACTCTATCCCCTTCTTCTATGTAGACATTAATTTGCTATTCTTCAGTCTGATTGCACCCTCCTTCTCCAAAATAATATTAAAAATACTCATTACCATATCCATATTTTCAAAATCCTTTTTTAGAATACTAACATGAACATTATCTGTTTTCCTCAGTCCTCAGGGGATCGTGCTTTTCCCTTAGTTGTGATTATTTCTGTTCCCATATCCTTCTTGCCGTTGTCAGTCTTGCTGTGTCACAGTGTATGTCAGAGATGAAGAATTTGCTTAACTGGGGGGCAGAGCTTAGACTATCAATTTTATCCTTTCCTCATAGCAACTGCTTTCTTCCTCCTTTGTTCTGTTTTATATACCTTTAATTGAAAAATCTCCAACGTTTTTAAATTCCTGCTATTTGTTTAGCTCAACTTTTTAAACTTTTTAAGGTTTAATTTTCTTTGTAATCAGCAAAGATGTTCACAGTCTGAAATGAGCTGCTATCACCACTTTCCTATTTCTTACACGGGAATAAGGAAGGTCTACACTGATTTTTCTTTTCATGTCACTTTTAAAAAACTATATACATAAGAGGGAAAAGAAAATCAAACAATTAAACATGTTTTAGTCCACAGTGCAGTGGTCTGTGAACATATTTGGCATCTAGGCAAATTTGGCATTTCAGACAAATGCATTTATAATCATTATTATAAAGAATACCAAACATTTACTTGGGTACAGCAATTTTCACTGGTGCCTCTGACATTAAAAAAATCAAATAGTTTAAGAGATTGGTTTTGGCTACTCAAAATTTGTTGATTGTTTGCAGAATTTTTCTCTATGTTTCCTTTATAGGAAATGTCCATAGATGTTTCCTTATATGTTTTCATTCTGCAAGAGTGAGCTGGCCCTCATTCCTTCTTTACACCACATACACAGAGCTAAGATTTGTTTTGGAGCTTCTTTTGCAGATGAAGAAAATGGTTCCATTCAGGGCTGCTTGTGGCTCTGTGTTTTGGGCTGCAGTTTATAAAGCAGTGATCAGGAAATCAGCATCACACAGTCAAGCCATCTGGATAAATAAAATACCAATTGTACTTTGCAAACAATTTATAACCATACAAATAGGGAAGTAATGAAAGATAGCAACATCAAATCTTTTTTGATTGGCACACAACTGTTCAGCTTCCTTCTTTCAGCCCTGTAGTAACACTGCTGAGTAACTGATGAAATTACTGGCCTACTATGTGTACCTAAAAGAAATTATATATAAAACCCTCAGAAAAATGCAACATCATTTAGTGTGTCTGAGAAGTGTCTCTGTTTATCTAAGTCTGTTGTATCATGTTTGCTGTAAAGCTTTGCTTGCTTTTAAATTTACTCTAGATACTTATTTGTAATGTGTTCACATCTGTTAGCTCCAGTTTCTAATTTCACATTTAATTTTTCTCAATATAAGTGTTAATTTTACGATTAAAATTATCTCCATTTACATCATGTTTCTAATGTGGAGCTATGTATCTGAAAAAAACTACCAGTAACAAGTGAGAAAACTGAGAGCCAGCAAGCCACTCAAAACATAGACATCATCTTCCATTAAAGGAAGGTCTAATTAAAGCTGATGGCTCATCACAGGTGATCACTTTACTTCTCTTTTTCTTTCATTTTTAAAAGGATAAGAAAACTCATGTCTGGCATACGTCCAACACAGACATGGTTCATTTGCAACAGTCCTTAAAAGTATAAGTCAGGGCTTAGTTTAAAATGAAGAACAAAGAATATGAAAAAAAAAAAAAAAAAAAAAAAAAAGAGTACAAATGCTGAACTGGTTTCATGAAAAACTACTGGATATGCAAAATAATGACGTATGAGGTACAGTGTATTAACTGCAATTAAACATGTAACAATCTCTTAATCTGCTTTATTGTAAAGTAAAAGGTAATGAAGGGGAAGAGGAAGTCTAAGGTATGTTTTAGTGTCTGTTGGGCTCAGTTCATAAGCTATCTTGCTCAGCTCACCCTCTGCTGCTCACCACTGCTTTCCACATTGACATTATTATGCACTGTGGATCTGCATGCTGAAAAGTAGTCTGGGCTTATTCCTTGTCACCCATCAATAACAGGTATTTGGAGGATAGTGGACAGTTCCGAGGAAGTTAATTTCTTGCTTACTTATCCTGTAAGCATATGTAGCAAACCTCCTAGCCAGCAGCACCACAATCCATTCCAAAGCAATTGTGTTCAGGTAATGAGTAGTTAGGAAGATAATGCCAATTTTGTAACTCTGTTTTGAAGTATCCTGAGGCAATTAAGAAAGTTTAGCAGTATAGCTCTTATTCACCCCCATCACCACCAGTCACAAGAAGTTTAGAATTACTTAGTTCTAAATAGTACATATTTTACAATCCTTTTCTGAATATTAATGTGATTCTAAGTTAGGAAAACTGCAGAATAAATTGTGGAACATCCATACCTGCCCAAACTAATCCACTTGGAATTATTTGGGATTTTTCATTTGCATGTTTTAGATTCCTTTCTCTAAATGATGAGTTAATATTAGGAATAAAAATAATATGATTACTATTCCTAATTAAGTCCTGAGTCTTATGTCCAGTTTTGACTAAGATAAAATGCTTCTAAGGAAAGTACAAGAACCATCAATGTCAGCGAGCCTGGGATGAAGGAGAGCTCTAACTCTAAAGACCTGAAATACGAGATTTTTTTAATATATTAACTCTAAAAGTTCTGGGTTACTTTTTTTTTCCCCAACTAAGATCAAATCATTCTAGGCTTCCCTTATTTTCTGTGAAGCTCAAAGTGAGTCTAATTTTATAATACATGAGTGTATAATTCCTTCAGTGTAATCTTTTTCACTCCTTTGCACATTTATTTTTTGTTCTTTGTCACTTGTCTCCTAGATAAGAGGACTGAGAAAAATGGCATGACGAATGTGTGAGGATTTCCATATCACATTCCTGACAGCAGTCTGCTGTCTTCCTACTATGCCATCACACTGGAGGAGGCGGCAGAAGTCTGATGATTGTCTTCTGTAAATACAAGCTGGATCATATTTTCTAGAGCAATAAGAAAACTTTGGCAAGAATCTTCACATAAAGGAGCCTACTTTATACATGTGTCTTAACTGGATAACCTAAATCCTACAGAGACCGGGGTGGAAACAACAAAATGAATGGGAAATTTTCTTTAGCTACTGTATAAGAACTTTTGTTTGCTTGAAGCAGGATGGAGAAGTATGAGCTCTGGGGTACAGATTTGCCCTAGTGGAAGATGTCAGATCATGGAACAGGCATGAATAGCATGATATACTTTGAAGAAATACAGAAATTTACTTAAAAGACAGAAAACAAATTACTACATCTGTAAATTCTTTGGTTGACCAACCAAATTATTGCGAGCTATTCCGAGTTTATTGTTTATCCATCCCCCAGCTGACTCCCTGCTGGGGTCTTTCTGGAGATCCATGTGTCATCAACAGCTCTGTTCATCAGGAGTGAGCACAGTGAGTGCCAAATGCACTACACCTGCTGTGAGAGAACCCTGATGAGCATCAGCCTTCCCCTGATGCTGAAAGAAAACAACTGTCCCTCCTGCCAGAGAATTGAGGTGGTACTAACTTACCCTACTTGCTAACTGTCTTCCACAGGACTATAGCATAAAGGTAGGTAATGTAGAAGCTGTAAGAAAAGTGGGCAAAATGGTAATATTTTTAAACTGTGGGGAGTATTTTTTTTAATGTTTGTTTTTCTCTTAGCAGAAGCTGACAAAATATGGAGGGGCTGCAACACAGATCTATTCAGACTTAGTTCAGGTCCATTTAAACATAAAAGTTGCATTGAACTGGAAAACTAGGAATGTTCATTTTAAAATTTGAAAATTAAAAGATTTTGCTACGGTGACTTAACTGATTGGATCACAAGGTATAGTAACATAAACTTCATTATTGAAATTGCTTTTTATTAAAATAATTTAGTCATTAGCTTTAAAAATATAAGTTTAAAGAGAGGATTAAATAGTCTCATTAAACTTTTCAACTACATATGAAAAATTGGGGTTTAAGGGAATATAATTTGTACATGCTCCCTGGAACATGTTTTTTCCACGAATCAAGGGAGCATTTAATCAAAAAAGTTTTCCAGCAAGCCCAGTTGTATGAAAAAGGGGACAAAAGATCTTTGTTAGGTTTCAATATACCAGGTTATATTTTATGGGTTATTATATTACCTTTTACGTATTTCTGGTGCTAGCTAAAGACAATCAGTATACTTAATGTTTTATTGCTTGAAGTTTCCTATAGCCCAATATATTTCCAAGTTCACTTTTCCCCAAGATACTCTGTATTAAAGGTCCTGGGACCACACACATACAGACATACAGATGCCTGTGTATTTATGCAGACAACTGGCATGCCTCAGGGTATTGGAACCAGTGTTATTTTAACACCTTTGTCAGCAACATGGACACCAGGACTGAGTGCACCCTCAGCAAGTTTACCAATGACACCAAGCTGTTTGGTGTGGTTGACATGCTAGAGGGAAGGGATGCCATCCAGAGGGACTTTGACTGACAGGCTTGAGAGGTGGGCCCACGTGAACCTCATGAATTTCAACAGGGCCAAGTGCAAGGTGCTGCTGGTGGGTCAGGGCAACCAAAAGCACAAATATAGGCTGGATGGGGAATGGATTTGGTGTAGGCCTGAGGAGGAGGACTTGGGGGTGTTGGTGGATGAGAAGCTCAGCATGGCCTGGCAATGTGTGCTTCCAACCCAGAAAACCAATGGTATCCTGGGCTGCATCAAAAGAAGCATGACCAGCAGGTCGAGGGAGGTGATTCTCTACTCTGCTCTGCTCTGTTCTGCCGAGACCCCACCTGGAGTACTGCATCCAGCTCTGGGGTCCCCAACAGAAGAAGGACATGGACCTGTTGGAGCAAGTCCAGAGAAGGGCCACAGATGATGGGCTGGAGCACCTCTCCTATGAAGACAGGCTGAGAGAGTTGGGGTTGTTCAACCTAGAAGAGAGAAGGTTGTGGGGAGATCTTATAGAGGCCTTCCAGTACCTAAAGGGGGCCTACAAGAAAGCTGGAGAGGGACATCTTACAAGGGCATGTAGCGATAGGACAAGGAGGAATGGCTTTAAACTAAAAGGGAGTAGAATTAGATTAGATATTAGGAAGAAATTCTTTACTGTGAGGATGGCAAGACACTGGCACAGGTTGCCCAGAGAAGCTGTGGATGCCCCATCCCTGGAAGTGCTCCAGGCCAGGCTGGATGGGGCTTTCAGCAACCTGGTCTAGTGGAAGGTGTCCCTGTCCATTGCAGGGGATTGGAACTACATGACCTTTAAGGTCCCTTAGAACCCAAACCATTCTATGGTTCAATGATACAGATTTATTGCAGTTCCTGTTTAATTATTTACTCTTTAAGTTTCTTTTAATTTCTTAAAGGCAATGTATTTTAAAAGTATTGGTGAAAGAATGAATCAGTGAATGACTTTCCTGTGAAGTGAGTAAGTAATATCTTTATTTTAGATATACTAAAAGAAGGATAGATAAGTGTTTTATAAACTTTCTAGTTTCACACAAATATGATTGTAAAAATTCAGAAGCCAGGTCACTGATTTAAAGAATCACTTCCCCAATATTCGAGTGAGCAGAGGTTATCTTTATTTGGCATCACTGGGTGCATGGGGGATCGCTCCACCAAAGTCATGCACGCCAAGGGAACCTTTCAGCCCCCTCTACAAGTCCCTCATGTCTATTCATTAACTTTCTGGGAACACATTAACATATCTCCTGCCTGGACAACTAGCACACTCCCATTTAAGGATTTAGTATATCTTCAAGTTAACAATATTAACATATCTCCTGCCTGGACAATTAGCACACTCCTTATGTCACCCATTTAAGGATTTAGTACATCCTCAAGTTAACAATAAGGGTCTCCTCAGATAAACATGAGCACACCATTCTTTAAATAAATCATATATGGTCCATTATTCATTCCCCCCTTTTCTAATAACTATTGTAATTTCTTTTAAATCACCGTGAACCATCTCTATGATGTTGTCTAATGGGAATCACTTTCAATTGAAAATTCACTTATTTTCATATACTACGCAGGCTTGTCCATATCTAAAACATCTACCCATATTCTTTAGTTGCACTTACCTGTGACGTATCTACATAAAGACTGTTTAAGACAGATTCTGCAATCATGTTTGAAACTTCTAATGTTCATAACAGTCAAGCTTCTTAACTTACAGATATCCTACACAGTGTGGGAAAATATAGTTGTAGTGTCCACAGAAGAATAAATGATTGCTTTGCCCAGTATAGACCTTCTACTCAGAAAAAGATCTAAACTAAGCTGTAGTCAATACTCTCTATATCTTTTGAGGTCTTCCTGAGAGTTTCTACTGCTTAAAAATATCTTCCAAACTTGTCTCACTCTGCCACTCAAGCTCTCAAAAGCAAGTTTCTGCAACAGAGATAATATAATTTAGAACTGATTTTCTATCCTTTGAACTGAATTGATAGTTTTTTCGATTCTCTTTAATCCTTTAAAAGAATACATTTTGAGGGGCTAATCCAATGCATAATCTCAAAAAGCAACTGGAACGAGCAGCTAAACATTGTCTTTTTGGTTAACCTCAAGCTAAATTCTCACCGCAGTAGAAAATGGTATTTCATACACTATCTGTTGGTTAACGCAACTCTATTTTGTCTCTTCATTATAGTTATAAAATCAAGTATTTGAAACTTTAAAAATTGAAATATTTGAAATATCCTCTTAATAGCAAGGAGCTGTTGTCACTACTAAATCTCAAACTATATTTTCAAGTGCAACAGGAAAACAACCTGTCAGAGTAGCACCTGAGGCAGTAAAGGACAATATATCAGACACCTTCTTATCATGTGCTCCAGCGACTCCTGGAATAGCAGACTCAGCCTGTATAATAGGTGGGAAGAAAACAGAACAAAAAAACAGGGACACAGGAGTTTGTCTTGACCTCTTTTCATTAGCAAATGACTTTTCTATTCCATCATCTGTCCTCTTCTAATACCCTGCAGAGAGAAGTCTTTTTCTGGATCCTTTGCCTTACATGGTGGAAAAAAAAGAAAATCAAGTGAAAAATTACTGACAAGGGTTATTGCTTCAATATAGTTTGTACTGAAAACAAAAACAGTTAGAGAGATAGGAGATGGAAGAAAGAATACCTATTAGTACTATCCCTAGTTAGTGTAGACAGGGATTAAATGTACCATATGACCACTTCATAAATCGCCTCATTAATCCATGTCTATCTGTGTAGGCCATAACACACTTGCTTTGCTACCAGAAAATGAATATGAGGTTTTCCTCATTTGGAAAGAAGAGATTGAAGGCTTATGAAATAGCTGCTTAGATTGTGTGGTTTGTATGAAGACACCTTGTCTATATTACTGTGAATAAAACAGTGCTAGGCAATGAGACTAAGCATTGGGCAACTGGTTATCTGCACTGCTTTATAGCCTTCTAAATAAACCAGGAACAACCAGTGGCTCCTGGGACGGAGAGAGACTATGTCCAGACTGCCCTGCATTTGGCCTTCTGGGCTACAAATGATGCTCCTGGAACGGTGGTTTAAAAAGGCTATTTTCTGTGTGGTGTTTTCATCCCAGGATTTGTAGGTGGAGGAATCAAGGGTGATTGACATTTATTCATATTGTGCACTGGGAATGGTTCAAGTTACCTGACATTATTGTCTGGTATCTGGGCACTTTCTTAAGAATGTTTTTTGGCAAAAGTCACAGAAGGAAACATGCCAGCAGTCATGTAGTAGGACTGAGGCAGGTAAGCAATTGAATCAATGTCCTGGTTGTGTTCAGTGTAGTGGTATAAATAGTCTATTGTCCAAGTCAGTGTGCTGAAGGTTAAAGAAACATACTATGCTTTAAATGTGAAGGACAGCATATGCTGGTTTATTGTATGAGATTTTTCCAGAACAAAATGTGGGACTGACGTGCAAGTTTCCATTGTACATTTTTTCCCTGCCGCCTCCCGACTGGGCAACCTCTTGTCTCTGTTGGAGTCAGAGCAGCAATCACTCTTCTACAAGAAGTTTCCAGCCTTTTCTCCCTGAATATAGTCTTCTCATCTTGAATTAATTCACTAATAATCTAAAAATGCATATGATCATGACAATTAAGAACGAGATTTGTGGAGACCTTTGTCAGAATTGGACCATTTCAGTTGGAGTTTTCTATGTCACATGTTCTCCCAGTGGTGATCCAGTCAATTTCTGGAAAAGAATTTAGCAATATTTTCCCTGTTTGAAAATTTTCTGGTGGTAATAAGTTGCAGAAGCAGCACTATCCTACTAACCCTAGGTTTTAAAATTCACTGGCCTTCTTCAGAATGAGATTAAACTAGCCATATAAGCTATTTAAATATCATTAAAGATACTTAGTATTTGAGGGGTAAAAGATCTCTGGTGGGTTATTGTTTAATAATTACATAAAAAGCCTCCAAGCTATGATATGATATGCCTTCAAGTCAACGTTAAAATAAAGTGCATATGTTACATAACTACATATATGCATACAGTAATTTAAGATAATATGCACCTTGTAATTATGCTTAATCTATTATTGAAACTATGGGCAAGCTAGAGTTAGTGTTAATCCAAAAAAAATCCAAACATTTTTAAGATAAGTAAATGGATGCAAGAATATGCAAGCAACATGAACTTGTACACAGTGATAAAATGGATTATACATTGCAAAGGCAAATTGACTATGCATTTCAAAATATCTTTTTCCTAATGTGGATCTGCAAATGCAGAAATGTCTTAATAATGATAATAGGGTTATCTTTGGTATGTTTTTCAGATCTTTACTCAAACTGTTTGATGCCTAACTATGTATTTGCGTAGTTGAATGTGTTTGGTTTTCTTCTAAATTCAACTTTATTTCTGAATTTCTGGGTTTGTTATATTATGTCCAGGGTTATATGCAGCATTGTCTTACTATAAATGTAGTTTCCACAATAATTCCATCCTAACAGAAATTTATCTCGTAATTTTAAAATATTTGTTATTCAATTTCAAACTCTGTAAAATGTATATTTTCAAAGATTTGCAATATGAAAAATAATTACAAATCAAAGAACTGTCACCATAAGCAAATCTTTAAGTGGGTATCTTTAACCATCTTATAATAACAGGATATGACTTCACATATATGGCATTGCAAGGAGCTGCTGGACAACACAGAGACTGAAATGGTTAGCAGATTGAAACAGACGGGAAATTTTATGTAAAAGTATACTATGTGCTCAAGATAATACTTTCTTTTTGTCTTTTTTATTAGAAATAAACAACATTTCTGTTTGCAAATTTCTAATACAGAAAGTAGCTCATCAGTGCCATTACAATTTAAGATTTAGCTATATTAAGAAAGTATAAGAAATAATAGAAAAACAGTCCCAAAGCCTGAAACTGTCCCAACAAAAAGAAGTGAGAATGACGTTGAAACTGTGATCTATAGGGCTATGAAAAATTAATAAAAGTGAAATTGTAAACCATTTAAACCATTTTCTTGGTTAGGACTTACAGTTTGGTTTTAAGAAATAGTGGCCAAAAGAAATCTTTGATAACCTGTAGGCAAAAACAGTATTTGAGAATGAGCTGGCTAACAAGCTCTCTGTTTTTAGAGCAGTAGACGAAACACACTTAGACAATCCAGTGAGGGGTTTACTGAGCACATTGTATGTCCAGTGAGCAAACAGCTTTTTAGGACATTTTATAGAAGTGAGAGATCCAGCAACCTTACAAAAAATATGGATAGGGTTTTGCAATTAATGGTGTGAAAAAAAAAACCCTAGGAATTGGTATTAGAACTGTTAGAAATTTAAAAACTAAAACCTGAATCTTTCACAGATTATTTTAATGGCCTTTTGTCTCTATCAAATACTGCTGTGTCAAAATTGCAAGGCAAGAAAAAATCATCTGGCATTGGCAGGACATATTGATATGTATATAAATATACACTGATAATGAGTGCAATTTACCACTAAAAGTAATGAACTTTTTTACCAAAATATTCACAAACACTTATTACTAATAAGCAATAATCTAATATTTTAAAATTATTTCAATTCCCAACTTTATTTCTTTTAAATATAATTGTATTCAATGCTAACTATTTAGTGAACCTTTTTTTTAAAATCTGACACTCATTATAACACAATTTGAACTCTGCCAGTAATAGAAATTCAGCTACCACAGGGTGAAGTTTGGTTGTGTCCAGAAAGTCCATGAAGGAAGGTGCATAGCAGGAGTTCTTGGGTAAACCTAGGCATAGCAGTCATAGTTACACAACATTTTCAAGATGATGCTGTAGCCTTCCAGACCCACACTGCCTTCAGCAAAGATTTACCTCTGGAGCATGGAAATAGCTCATGGTTGTGACAATAAACATTTTTAGACTGTGCCTACTAACCAGAAGGTGAGGCAGAAAAAGAAACCAGTGATAATTACAGCGAAAAAGATGAAGGAATGTCTGTGGAAGAACATCAGTAGCTCCTGGTACATAGACTGAAGTGAAATAAATGGCAAATAAAAGATGCTTGGTGATCCATCTCATACCATTCTGTTTACTTAATAAACCTAAAAATAAAGAATAAAAGACCATGGTGGTTTTAAACCGAGATATAGTCACCTAGAAAGTAACTTCTAAGTGTGCCACACAGTAGAAGAGTTAGAAACTCTGCTTAATTAAAACTAGATGATAACACCAGGACATTGAACATTAAGCTATATCTTTCTTTGTTTGTTTTAATAATGTATTTTACTGTTTCTCTTAGGCTCTTCAGCCAAATACATGTCTGGCTTAAGTCTGAATTCATTAAAGTAAATGGAGTTGCTATTCATGCGAATTTGTCCCTGATCATCTAGTTTGGCCATTTCCTCAATGAGAATCTCTGAACTGAAGATGAAGACTCAATCTAGTCCACTTCGTTCTAAGGTTATAAAGGTTAGGGAAACTGTCTTTAAATGTCAGAGAAAAATCTTCTCTCCTTTCCACACACACTCCCCCTGCCCCACCCCATCCCACCCCTGCTTCTTAAACTTGAAAACCTGAACCCTGAGCCTGAGCTGCCTGTGTTTGATAACAAAAGCAAATATGAAAATTCACAACTGAAGACAAATTATGCTTTTTAGCTTGGACCACGTCACTTTTAAATCTAGTTTGTATGCAAACTTCAGCTGATTTCTTTAGTACTGTATATATCTTGTCTAGTTTACAGCTCTTTTGGCAGTGCATGGACTGAGAATCTGCCAGTGTGTATTTTTACATATTGCAGTTCAAACAGGTCATGATTAAGCAAAAAGCTAGACTGTACCCTGAATTCTGTTTTTTTTTCTGCTTAAGCCTGAGTAAAGAAATGTAGGTGTTTAAGAATTCTATTAGGTCAAAAACGTGTTTATAGTTTGGGGGTTTGCGTTTTTTTTTTGCCCCATTTGCATCAAACTAAATAAACAAACATGAAGAAAATTAGTGTCAGATTTGGTAATGTGAAGTGATAGGCACTTTTTGAGAAGTTCACTTGTTTGTTCTCTTTTGAACTATAAATGCTAATGTCTTTAGGCTCTTCTGTGGTCAACAGAGAGAAAAAAAGTGGCTTTTCTCAGAGCACCTGAATTAAGGTTTCCCAGAATCACTCTCCCTCTCAGAAAACCCACAAACCCCCCAATGCTTCCAGTGACTGTAAAAGATATCTGGCAAAATAGCTATACAGGCATTGTAAAAATGCCTCCTAAGTTGTTTTGGGTTTTTTGTGGATTTTTTAAATTTAAATCGCTAGGAGTGAAAGGCATACAATAACTTTCTGGATAAATGGACTATATAGGGGATTGGGACCTTTTACCTCCTTCAGAAAAGGCGGTTGTGACTAGAGGAAAACTTATGGTATTGGCTGGTAGTAACCGAGCATCTTACAAGGCAAAGCTTGAAAAGCATTTTTCTTAAAAGTGGAACTTTGTATTACCCGAGTTCCTTCTGACAGTGAGTAGCCAGGAAGGAGAGCTGTGAAAACTAAGAAAGATTTGACTGATAACATAAAAAGAGGTTGCAGATTTTTTTCTCAAATTGTAGGTCTCAGTAACTAGACATAATTATATTTGATACTGTGTTAAAAGTCTACTGAGAAAGAGTTTTTCGTGAAAATTTAACTTTGAAAGAGAGATACAGAAACCTGCTTAAAGTTTTGGCAAGCTGCAGCATGGAAGTCCAAGTAGTGAAAGGAGTTCTTCTCTAAATGATAGACTGTCTGAATTATTTACTTTTTTAAAAACAGCTCTCATCTGAAAAAAAAAAATATGTACTGGTGTATGTCAACATTTTTGTAACTAGAGAAGTCTGTAAGTTTGCAAGGCTATTTCCATAATCTCTTATGACAATGGCATTGACATTCACTTTGGGTTTACATTTGTACAAAAAATTTGCCCACATTGTATAGAAAGCTACCTGTTCATGCAGTGTTTAAAGCTTTTCTTTGGTTCTGTAATACATGTTTGGGTGGCTCTAAAATCAAATATTGGTATTCCTGGGAAATTAAATTCTGATTCTTGTCCAGTTCTTTCAGCTTGTAAATTATAACAATTTTCTGTAACTTCTCTTAAAACTAATTGGCTTAATTAATGGTTATCTTTTACTTTATTTGAATTGCCACAGTCAGCTAACAGCAATGATTCTTTTGGAGAGGAAAGTTGAACAAAAAGCATGTTATGACAAACTGGAAGAGAGGCAAAACCATTTGTGGGTTTTCTGTTGTGTTTTCTAAATAAAAGACTGCTTCTGAATCCTGTAATGCTGAGTACAAAGCAGTTTTATGGTAAAAGGAAAAAAAGGAACCTGATCACAAAGAGGATGCACAATGATTAAGGCCAGGTTTTTGTATCTTTACTCATTTAGGCATTTTCCACTTCTCTATCTGTTGATAGAAAAAGTCAACAAAAAAGTCCAGAAGCTACTGGACTTCTTTGGGACAAGAAAATGAATACATTCCTTGGCTGCATTCCTTTATAAAACACGGAGAAGGTTTTAAGCCATGGCAACAATTCAACTACCAACAAAATACTCCCAAGTAGTGCCAGTACTTCCTTTATCCCTTCTCATAAATTGATGCCCCAAGAACATGGGTTTCTGGTTTCTCTCTAATATGAGATCTATAATTTTTTCTTTCTCCTTTTCCATCAAAATGCATATTCTGATTGAGAAAAAACAAAGTTCATGGTGGAAGTTGATAGAATTTGTACCAATTTTCACACGTATAACCGAGTACAGAATATTTAAAACTAGGGAATCACAGCTTTATGAGAAAATGTACATATATATTTAATTTCCATTTAGAAAACACATCCAGACAAACTGAAATACTTAAATTGTTGTTGGTATGTTTTGCTTCAATAAGGTTTCCAAGATGATTGTATATTTGAGTACACATTAGTGTTTGGTGGGGTTTGGATTGAAAAAAAAATATTCTTTGCAATTTTCAGATATTGTTTATACTGTTATATGACTGGTTTCCATAAAATATATCTCATGCTCACAGTTGGAAAATAATCAGATCAATAATGATAATGATGAAATAATGTAACAAAATATTTCCCTGAACACAAAGATATGAACGTGGAAAACACCTGCTGTAAAATTAGTTTTCCAACAAAAATCCACAACAGGAAATGTTATATCTGGTCATCATCTATATAGTTACTTGTGTAACTGTGAATATTAAAAATCTAGAATTAAGATGGTGGTGTAGGATGCATCAGGGTCAAATTGCATTATACAACCTTTATAGAACAGTGGTCTGTGCTCCTCCCCCAACTGTACTTTTTTCTCTTGCATTTTATATTTGGAAATCAAATAATATTACTTCTTTGTTTCTGACAAGGTATTTTAAAATACAAGACGTTTTGCATAATGAATAGCTATAATTGATTTCTTAGTTGAATATTAGAGACAGGACTATGCTTGCCTTCTATGAAGCTACTTCCCAGAAAACCTTGGCAGGTGAAGGAAAGGAATAGATATTATTAGATTGTTTGATAGCACATCTATCACTCTTTCTGACCAAAAGTCATTTTCATTTGCAATGAGCAATTTCAGTTACATGGTACAGTTACAGTCGAGTTCCTTTGCTAGTCCAGTGTGCAGCAGCAAAGCTTTTTAAAGATAAATGCTGTAGTGACGGAAGCAGATTAGTAAGACAAGACATTTTTCCTCTATGGGCTTTGTGATACATAAAAGTCTTGTCAGTTTGACATTGGCTACCTTTACTTTATGTTTTATCCCTATTTTTCTCTTCTGTACCTATGCTATCATTATTATCCTAGCTGAATGGTTCTTACTGTAAAGTAAGGTTAGAAGTGAGAGCTATATGTTGTCGCACTGCTCTGCTTTTTACCAGATGACAGGAAAAAATCAGCAGGGGAAGGAGCATTTTTATTGTGTTTTGGTTATTACAATGCAGTTAAGACATATTAGCCATCTTCTCTATGATCTTACTTCCAGTCACTGATTGCTTAATATGTATTTCTAAATGTCATACAGTCATGCATTACCTTGTTCTAAATCCTCTTACAATTCAAGAAAAAAACCCATATTTGTAGCATCAAATGCTTCGTTATCAGTAGCTGGAGGAGCCTTTAAAAATTTCAAACTCTCTGTATCCAAAGGAAACTATTTAACCTGTCAGTGTGATCAGGCAAAAAGCCCATTCCTATCACTAAGGTTCTAAGATTAGCTCACAGAATTCGAGCTGTTGGCTAGGTACACTTGTTATTTAGCATAGAGTCATGGAATCACAGAATGGTTTGGGTTGGAAGGGACCTTGAAGATCATGTAGTTCCAATCCCCTGCAATGGACAGGGACATCTTCCACTAGACCAGGTTGCTGAAAGCCCCATCCAGCCTGGCCTTGAGCACTTCCAGGGATGGGGCATCCACAGCTTCTCTGGGCAACCTGTTCCGTGTCTTGCCATCCTCACAGTAAAGAATTTCTTCCTAATATCCACTCTAAATTTACCCTCTTTCCATTTAAAGCCGTTCCCCCTTGTCTTATCACTACAGGCCCTTGTAAAAAGTCCCTCTTCAGCTTTCTTGTAGGCCCCCTTTAGGTACTGGAAGGCCTCTATAACATCTTCTTGCAGCCTTCCCTCTTCCAGGTTGAACAACCCCAACTCTCTCAGCCTGTCTTCATAGGAGAGGTGCTCCAGCCTTCTGATATCTGTGACCCTTCTCTGGACTTGCTCCAACAGGTCCATGTCCTTCTTCTGTTGGGGACCCCAGAGCTGGATGCAGTACTCCAGGTGGGGTCTCAGCAGAACAGAGCAGAGCAGAGTGGAGAATCACCTCCCTCGACCTGCTGGTCATGCTTCTTTTGATGCAGCCCAGGATACCATTGGCTTTCTGGGTTGGAAGCACACATTGCTGGGTCATGTTGTGCTTTTTGTCATACAACAAGGTCCTTTCACTGGCAGCTTTTTCAATGCTAAGATTGGAAGACACATTTCATTTTGTATACATGTACATATTTACATTATGTTATTCTTGTTATCCATAATTAAATCTTATCTATGTAAGCAGTAAGAGATAAAAGCATTTACTTCTCTTGTTAAGCATGCACTGAAAAAGCTACTCATTACATATAATATCACCTTGCACGCAACTTAAGGAACATAACCTCTGTGTGACACCCCTTGTTTGTCTTACAGACCTGCATTTACAAATAATGAAAGACTAGCCCAAGGCTGGGCAGAACTACAGGTAGTCAAAATTATTTTTCAGCATTTATTGTCATTATTGCAATTTATCTTTCTCAGGGCTCCATAGTGGAAGGTTTGTCTAACTCACCATAGCAGAAATTGTATTAAACTGTTCTGTTATGCACTAAAACTTCTGTTTTACCTTTCATTACTTCAAATGAGTAGATCCCAAAGTCTCGTAATTTTTTGTTCAATTCCAAAGCTACTGGAAATAATTTACTTTACCATTCAAAGCACTGAAAAAAATCGACATATACTAGCTTGATTTTTGTACCCTTGACCTTAAATCCTATGTGTTTGGGGTGCATGGCACCAAGACATTTCTGATTCATATTGCTAAACCTGAATGTTTTTTTTTTCTCTAGTGAAGAATCTATATAAGGAATCAGAACCTGTAATAAAATCAGTCCTAGGTCATGGTGTGGGCTTCTCTGTGGGCACAAGTCATCCTTCAGCCTGAACTGAGTTTGCTCACTTCTTAAGTCTAATGTCACCACTGTGTCCTGGAATTATTCACTCCTGAGGCCTTCTTGACCCTCTCTTGTCTCATTTTTAAGTATAAAGGCAGTTATGAAGACTGAATGGAGGCTAGCGTCCCTCCTTCCATAACTGCTTTGAATAGCTATTACATAATATCCCTTCTGTGATGATGTTCAATTTCATAGTGAAATCTACTATTTAGAAATATTCAGGGGTAATCATTAAAAATCAGATCTCTACAGGCATGACTTTGTAGTGGCTTTTGAGGTTTCAGCATTCCTTTAATTTTTCACTGGAATGAAAAAAGCAGATTCCAGGGCAAACCTCTTGTCCTGAGGATCTTCTATGCTTGTTACTACTGGTCAAAGGTATATACCAAGAAGAACGTCTTTATGCAAATGAATAAAATGAATAAATTCCACCAAAAATGTCTACCCCTGAGGAAAATAAATTTTGTTAAGAAAATTCTGAATGGCCTTATTGAGAATAGTCCACTTAATGTAGAATTGTACTTCCCTCGATCTTCTGCTTTCTATTTCCCAGTGAAACTATTGTTCTAACGTGATGGCACACGAAACATTATTTATTAATGCATTCAACAGTTATTTCTGCATCTCAGAGAGCTGCTATCTCTTCAGAATTACTATTTTTCTCCTTCCTTATGGATTCCCCTGGCTGAAACATGCACATAGACACACAGAGAGACACACACACACAGTTTTGTATATTTATAAATTGAGTCTAAAACTTACAGAGCTTTCAAAACAAAAGCAGAATTCTAATGGAAACAATTATTTGCAGTCTTCTTGCCTGTACTGATAATGGATCAATACCAAATTCAATACATGGTTTCATTTCTTTTGCAGACAAATTACACTTGTCACTTTTAGTAAGTGAAGAAAGTGAAAACTCATGACTTGAGAAATGCAATTAAAAATAACTTCTTAAGTTAAATCTTATACTGAATTGATATTTGTGCCAATAAGGGCAGATTTAAATTAAAAAGTGAAGGGTTGACAACGTGTCTTTAAATTGACTAATTCTCTTTTAGTATCAGATCAATGAAATGTGTGTTAAGGATGCATACATGCCTCCTGTGCAAAAGAAGCCCTACATCAACCGTTCATGGATGTGATGTAGTTTGTTGCATAACAAGCCAAAGGCACTGCATCTTAGAAAAAGAAACGAATCTCATAAAACATTGCATAATTGCAAAATTGTGCTATAATGTACCCTGCAGGTGAAAGGTGTCACAAACAAATTCACTATGTTCACCATCACACTGATTGTTTTTGCTTCTTATTCTAAACACTATGTCACATTTCTAATTGCATTTTCAGCAATTTATTTCCTTTGTGTCTCCTACCAAATTCATTCAATGTCATTGTTATTATGCCACAGTAAACACTGTGAACTTAAATTATTGCATTTATTCACACTTATACTACCTAGAAATTGCTGAAGTAGTACATTTGAAAACATAAATGTCTTTTTTCAACAGTTTGGGCTTTTTGTTGTCATTACAAATTGTAAGAAGAAAACAGCGTTCCTTATTTAGTTAACTCATGAAGAATAAAATGTCTACAAATTATTCATTGCATATTCTTTCATAGAAAGCTGTATCTAATAAGACAGATGGTGTTTGCCCTGATTCAGAAGGTCTAATAAATATCATTTATATCATATTAGCATGACACAAGCAGGTAGACTGAATCTGTCATAGAGAAAATAGAGGTGCCTGATATTTTATACTCATGTGAAAATATCTTTTCCCCAGTGAAGTTCCTGTGTATTTGAGTAAGAACTAAATTCTTTAACGTGAATAACGCTTGACTAATGACAAGATGAGGGAGACTGATATTGTAGAAAGATTTGTTCAACAGTAATTTTCAATTTTATTCAAGAAGAGTATTTAAAAACTGTGTATCATGGAAAAAAACCCACAAACAAAACAAGTGTTGTATAAGCAAATAATGTTAACAGTGGTCATTATAGGTATTCTCCTGAAAAGGGAAATAAAAATTATCTGATTAGTATTGTCACGTTTTCTGTTTTGATTGAAGTAGACATAGCACATATTAATTAGCCAACTGGGAAATCTCAAAACTTAAGCTTAGAAAAGAAACTCTTTTGCAGTAGTTTGAAATGTTTTATGATGAAGTATCACCTTCCAAAATATCTTCTCAATGCAAAAGTCATCGGTTACCCATATTTAGAATGGTTTGCTAAGCTGCTTACCTCTGAGCTGAAGACCTGGCCAGACCAGAAAAGAGCTAAAACACCAGCAAGATTTGAGCAGACCAATTTTAAAACAAGGGTGTGTTTGGTGGGAAATATTTCAGTTTTTACAGATTTCCATGGAAGACTCTTCTGCTGGAAGTTGTCCGGTAAGCTGCACTCCAAGCTTCCCTTTGGATGGGAAATGCTATTGTGTCTCCATTACTGTCACTCAGGGATCAGTCCCTGGGTCCACACTACTGATAATTTTTCTCAGGCAGCTGATAGTGTCATAAAAAACATTACTTTCACATAGTGTCAGTGAGCTGAAAGATGGAAAATTATACATTTTTCTTTTCCTCAAATGATGATGTCTTTGTAGAGTTAAACAACATCATATCCATAAAGATGTATTTCTAGCGCTTCAGTCCTCTGTTGCAGCTTATGCTGTTACTGCATTGCTGTCCCATGAGAAGGATTAGGACATCTGGGATAAGCATGCTTTATTTGGGGAATTAATGACTCTGGAAAACCCTCTGAGGGCTGGGCTATGAAGAATAGTCATGTATGCTAACCAGCAACATAGCAACAAGAGTGAGGTTGCCTGTGAAGGCTGAACTTGCAGGAATGCACAGGATGCTAGAAAAGGCACAGGGAGCCCATGCCCGTCTGCACAGCCCTGTCTCTTCCTTCGCACTGCCTGGATGGTGCTTATCTGCTCAGTAAGGTCATGCACTAAATGGGCAAAAAAGTAATCTGGCTCCCTCAGAATGTTTTTGCTGGTTTAGTGACTTGAAAAGCTCACCAAAGAATCAGCCAAGCAGCAGAACTCAGGAAAGAGAGGAGAAGGAACCATGCCTTCTCTCAGACGCCAGCTATTAGATTGATTCAGACATGTTGAAAAATAAAATCAGCTCAAGTCAACACAGTTGATATTGTTTTCAAAGAAATGTTTCTGCCATCGTTTCTGCCACTAGCTGGCTGCCTATACTTATCCATTCTTCTGCCTAAAGGAAGGATCTGCAGAACCACAAGGTAGATTTCCTGGGAAACATACACTTTAAGCCAATTATGGACTTTAGAACAAACTATTTGATTTTACCAGGATTATTTTGCTAACAAAATTCATAACATAGCTGCACAAACATTTGTGCCAACAGAAAGGAGACGATGTTAGGAGAAACTTCTAGGAAGAACTTCTCTGGCAACAGGTCTAATTTATTCTGTGCTAGTCCAAACTCTAGGTTAAGCATAAAGCTAAGAGGGTTAATGCAGTCATAGACCATTTAACAAGGCATTCTTAAATAGAAGGAGGGCTATATGCATAATATTGCAATATTTTGTCCAACTCAATTTTAGAAAGAAGTTGCAGTAACAGTGGGGGCAAAGAAGTTTTGAGAATCCTTGAAGAACAAGGAAGCATGATGAATTTTATGTGACCAATTGAGCTCAATCTTCTTATTTTAATAAAAAGAAGAGATAACTTTATTGTAGTCTGTATACATCATGCATAAATGCAGATTTGACTCTTCTTAAATTTTGGGTGTTTGACTTTTAATCTTAATATTCGCTTGAAGCGCAGACTTCCATGTGTGCATACAAAGTATTCTTAAATTTTATTATATTTTTTTATCTTACTCACTCGGTTCCACATCTGTATGTAGAACATTTCCTTATTAATGTAGCTAAAAATTTATATCTCTGATTGGATTTACATGCAAAATCATTGCAATTTATCAACAAAAAGAATCTTCAATTCTTTTAATCTCTTCAGGAACAAACATAAGTCTAACTCATTAAATGGAATTGTGATATGAGAATTAAGTAAAATTCCAGTAACATATTATTCTTACATTAAAATAAAGATGTTAGAGAGGTAAAGCACATACCACAAATAATAATTTAAAATAATGATAATATTTTAAATATTTTAGGAATCTTTCAAGTGTTTTCACTTTGAGGAGGGGGGAGCATCAAAGATACTTCTTTGATAGCTTCTGTCACTTCAGTGTCCTAACTGATGTACAAACCTGTTTTTTGTAACATCCCAAACTGTATCTCCACATCTTTAACAGTAGAAGGGAATATTTCTGCCTAATCAACTCCAAATAATTGCCATAGTAGAATATAAATGACAATATGAAGAAGTTTTCTTCATCCTTGCATTGTCATTAAATATTCCTCACATATGTTGTATGGCTTACAGTTTAGTAACGCCCACATCTTTCAGATTTTATATTATATCAAACAAAATACAAAATGTTAAAACAAGATGGATTTCTAAACGGTAAAAAAAATTTGAGACTATTAAATTACAGCTGGATTTGTAAAGTAAAGCCTAATTTTTCTCTTCAACACTTTTCAATGTCTGTTGTTGAAAAAAAGATTAAGTACAAGTTAATGAAAATGAACATTTCATTAGTAACAAACAGAACATGAGATATTATTCTCAGCATCATATTTAGAAATATAATTCTAAGTATTCCTAAAATCCAATAATGACATTTGCAATAACCTAAGGTTACCTATATGTATGTTATGATTTCATTTATTTTGCAGGTTTATTTTCTACAGAGTATTAAGAGAAGAATTACACTATATTGTCCTTTTAAAAAGAAGTATTGCTGGGAATGAGAAAGAATATTTCAATAACTGAAAGTACTGAATTGAAAAGCTTTCTTTAAGGGCAGGTGGAAGAAATAAAACTGAAATGAGATCATAAATTGGTGTAATAGTCAAAGCGGGAAAAAAAGCAAAAAAAGTCATGCACCAAAATATAGGAGACAAGTGACACCAGGGTTTTTTGTTTATGTCTTTCATTGCTTTTAGAAGCTAGAACAAGAACCCTGAAATATTTTTTTTTGTGTGTGTGGCCTTAAAATGCAGTTCAATTTAATGAACACGTCTTCATAAAAAACATTTCCTAATCAAGGTAACTAAACCAAACTTAGAGGTTATATTGTTTTCTTGAGGGTCTTAACTGATAAAGGCTGTGAAAACTATGATTCATCATCATCCTAAGGGCTAATATGGATGGTAAGAGAGCTGTGTTCTGCATCCCCACCTGATAATACCATTTGAGAGAAGGAGGCAAGATGGAAGAAATATGAAGCTCCTTGAAAGCTGGGCATTTTCTTGTTTCTTTGTAATGTCTCCCAAAGACCAACACACAGGCCATGTGCTAGTCATATCTTTCTTATGCCCTTGGAGAAAAGCCTTCAAGACAAATCTACTGGATTATAGTGTAAAAGTTGAAAAGAATAGATGTGTTAAGCAGTACTACTTTTGAAGAAAATCGCATGTAAGGACTTACAACATTCAGAATAGGATTGGATCAAGCAGTTTAAAGCTTCTTTCCTGCCCATGAAAATCAAATGCGGTAGTTCTTCTGCTGTGTCATGGGCACCGCAGTGGGATGGATAATATCTATTCCTTTCTAAACCAGCAGACACAGCATAGTCCAGACCCTGGTTATTACCTGTGATATCTTTCCTTTTCTTAATGGTGGCATGGGGCAAGGGAGAGAAACAGAACAGCAGTCACATGAATCATCAGCAAGCCTGATGTAAAACAAACAAACAAACAAACAAACCAACCAGCAGCACAACAGACACTGTTCCTTTAGAATTTTGTGTCTTTGGGTTATGCTATTTCCTCATCCTTAAAAATCCTTTACTCTGCTTTACACTTCTCCAAGATGCACTGTACCAAGAAATAATGCGTTTTCCTGTACACCTAATAACAAAAACTTGGTTTACCTCTACCAAAAACCTCTCAGGATCTTTTGTTCATAGACATTGTTAAAACACTTTTAGAGTACAGGGCAGAACTTGCTTTTCCCCAAAGTGCAATTGTGGACAGAACATTCTTTTAAAACATCTACAGAAGCAGTGATAGCAACTCCATCTTACGTAATAGCCTAGGCTAGAGCGCTCACTCAGGAACTGATTTATATGGTTTTAATTCCCTTTACTTCCTGAGGAAATTCAAACTTATACCATCCAGCAGCCCACAAAATGTTCCTATCATGGGGTTACCTTGAGGTTAAAGCACTCACCTTAAGGACTCAAGAGATAGAAAGCAGGATTCATGAGTTGCAGTTCCCATTAGAAGGACTATTCCTGTTTTAAACTGTCAGCAGTCATGGGTGAAACGTGTATACTAAAACTAAATTAAACATTCAGTGGTTCACAGAAAGGTGATTAAATATTCATTAGGCAGAAGACAGATGGAGAGAACTTCCACAAGTCTATGACTGTCACCTGGTGTGAGGCTATATTTGTAAGGAGAAAACCCAAACTTTTTGCTCCCAGGCTGTGTCCTAGTACTTAATCTCTTTTTTGGGTGTTGATTCTTTGTAACAATAGTACTATATAATGAACAAAACCAGCAGGCTAAGTACTTATCTAGTGCTTAGATAAGTACAGGCTAAATTCTGAAATAACTTCCCTGTCAGACAGCAACAAGTATGGGCTGCTTTGCAAAGAGGAATGTGAACCAGGAGCTAAGGGATGAGTTGGGCAGGCCAGGTACAGTGCATCTGCAGCAAAGTCCAGAAAAGGACCAAGGTGAAGCACAGCAACTTGAAGGCACTCTATGCTGTGCCTTGCCTTGTATTCGTGTATTCGGCTGATCATAACCTTACTTTGTGGGCTTGGCTTTCTGGCTTGACTTCAAGCATGATTCACCTCTACAGACTCATCTGGCTATCCCTGGTCTGCATCTGACCCTGGTCACCACCACCACTGGTCCTGCCCTGTTTTCCTTGTTGGAAGTGGTGGATGGTGTCGTGCTAGCCCTACACTCCTCTTGTGACTCCCAACTCACTGCTCTTTTCAGTGGAGCAGCCCTCTCCTGCTGCTCCCCAGCAGTAAGCTCAGGGCTCAGACAGCATGATGAAATCTTTGCCTGTAATGCTGAATAAACTTCAAGAAAAAGATAATAACACTACAATAATTCCAATAGTAGATTTTGCTCGTACAATCACATAATTTAAATATTGGACCAATTATTTCATATATGCAGAAAATCTTCCCTGGATTCTTCTTATGGGTGCAGTGGAACCAGTCCAGCTCTCAGGGGAACACTAGAAAAACAGAACACCATGTGACTGATAGCTGAGCTGTTGGATGCTTGTGTCCTTGGTGTGTCTGGAAACAATACCTTTTTCAGAGGCTTAATCATGTTGGCTTATCTTCTATAACAAGAGAGCTGGAAATCAAAATTACATTTTGACCAATAGAGTGACTTAAGCCATGTATAGACATGAAGAGATATCTTTAAAAGTTAATTCATTTTTTTAATGTATGTGACTTCAATTCATAAAGTGAGTAAGACCTGTCTTTCCCTTCCCCCCCTTCCCCCAGTTGGAAAAATGTAAACCCAACCTACTATAAATTAAAGTGGAAAGTACAATTATATAGGTAATTAAAATAATGTCCCTCATTTATCAACACAGCATTTTTGTCCGCAGTTGCTACTGTGCCAGGCGTACATTCATGTAGTCATCAGTGAGTGTGAAAACACAGGCTCAGAACTACCCTAAGATCAGTCACAAAAGGAAAGGGAGGACAGTAATGGAGAAAGGGACCAAGCTTATTTCAGACTCTTTTGGCAAATTGTCCCTTGCCCTGCCTGGCACCCAGGTTTTTTTCATGTATCTAAAAGTAGGATACAAGTTATAACTAAACATGGACACATTTATGAATGTAATTGGAGACTTCTGAGTGCTAAGATGTAGGAATCTAAGCTGAGTATGAGCATAAAATGAGGACAGGGCCTGCAGATATCTTTGCCATAAATTAAGGGATGACTAAACCCACCAGATTAGATGATCAATATAAAAAAGGCAAGAGCTACTGTAAGTAGTCTAATAAGAAGGCTAGAACTGAATACTTGAAAAATTCCCCTCCATAGATGGACATATTTTTAATAATCATTTAAATTCAAGATTTTATAATCTTATTTTTTTCGTAAGTATGGTAGTAATAGATTAGTAACTAAAAATAGGAAATATTACAACTAGAAGCAACTGAGTGAAAAACAAGTTTTGTAATCATCAAAGAAGTAAAGCTGTAGTATGAGGTATTGTGAATTGCGTATTAGCTCTACAATAAAGTGATGTTCTGTGATGCTCCTTCTTCCTGATTAAAGGTCAAGCTTTCTGTAGCTTTAGTGAACATGACAGTTCAGAATGATTATTAAGTTCTACTGATATCACTTCTAAAAGCATTCCCATAGAAATACACTTCAGCAGCTGCATAAGAACTGAGACAGTGCCCCTGTGAGATATGAATGATTATGTGTAACGATAATGATTACAGAGGTCAAAGTTCCCTTAACTTCAGTAGAGCCCACTGAAAAATCCTGAGGGGAAAATACAGTGAGATCTTGTCATGTAAAAATTTTATTCATTCATATTAATCCACACAGACATTCACACACGTGCACAAGTGCTGCTCCTACTTAAATCAATAAGATCTGGGTGAATAAAATAGGGTAGATAAAAGGGTAGAATTTGAATTCAGTCTTATCTCAGCTGGAGTCTTTATAAGCTTTATGAAGACCACCTATAGGATAAAAACAGCAATTAAAAAACAGAAGGAATTGTAGACACTGTGCTTTGGTATTCTGAAACCTCACAAACTTACATAGATTTATATCCTGTATGATCATGCTCCTGTACCTGTACTACAGGAGCCATGGCTGAGATCTTGGCGTGAGACAGTCAATAACTAGTTTCTAGTAATTTGGATATCAGAATCACCCATTTTTTCTTTATTATTATCTGCCAAACATGTTCACTATATTTTATCTTCTTGCTTTATTCTATAACACCTATAAGTTATGAAAAAAATCTCACAGATAAACACCAAGACAAAGTACTTTCATATGAAAGATTCAAAAAACCTTCCCTGCTTAGATAAGTACAGGCTAAATGCATCTTCAAAATAATGATAAAAATACAAGTGATTCAATAAAGTGGGGAATTTGAAAAGGCAAAAAAAAATGTTTGGTAAAGAAATTACTAAACAGAATATCATTTATTTCTGGAGAGTAGAAATCAGAATTAAGAAAAAAGATAATAAACCTAATTTCCTCAATACTTAAGGCTTTCAAAAATATATGCTTTATTGCTATGACAATGTTAAAATGGCAATATTTCATACTACTTAATTATTCCTTATGCTTGCAGCATGTTGACCTGTATTGAGCAAAAGCACACTACCTCAGGTAGTATTTAGGTACAGATGGGGGGAAATGACCAGATATAATAATGAACTCTGATAATTCCATTAACATGAAATTCTGATGCATGTCTGACCAGACAAGCCCTTACTCATGTGAGTTGTACTCAGACCTATGGGGTGAGGTGGTGGTGGCCTCTCCCTAGCTGTTTTGCACTGTCAGAAGTAGATTTGTTGGTGCAGTATGTGTGCTCATAATCTTCCTAAGGAGTAATAAAAGCTCTTCCTTTAGTAAACTGATTTCTGGAAGAGGACTTCTGAATGGAGAAAATTCATACTAACCAGGGCTACATTGCTAAGCCTCTACGCCAACAGGCCACAAGTCAAAGATTTTTATCTTTGTTTTTCAGGTAATGAATGCAATGCATCTAAAGTTGAGTTTCTTTTTACAGTGAAAACTAGAAAGAAAATCATATACAACCTCTTGTACACCTCACAATGCTCCTGTAGTGTTTTTGTCTTCATTCATTTTAATGCTCTATTCCATGATAACATTATTTATTTCATTGCCATGAGTTGAAACAAATCTAAATAACTGTGCTTCACAATTAGGTTAATTTGATGCATTAAATATTAATGGTTCTGATTTAGTTAATATCAGAGTCAAGAATGAGAGCCTCAGCAGCATCAGGTACTCACCCAACATTGCCTTCTCTCGAGTTCTCCACCTCACAACTGCAGGTTTCTTTTTCGTCTTTAGGGTTGATTGCTGATGTTATTACCATGAAGATAATGCCTGCTCCAGTGATATTCTCATCTATACCATAAATACAGTTTTCTACACATGAAGACAGCATTTTTCACAAATTGATAACCAACTTAAACCAGCCTTCTATAGTTAATATTCTGATGAGTTGCAAATCAAGGCAGGAGTGGACATTTCAGTCGCATTTGTAAATGTTTAAACTCTTCAAATTCAGATGCTTGACCAAGGTACAGAGCAGCCACAGTGTAGTCCTAACATTACCCACTGTACGTAGATTTCCTTCCCAGCATGGCTGGCACAACCCCAGAGGAAGAAACGTCCAGGTAACTGCCAGTGCTTGTCACAGCTTTTCTATATACCTTCATTGTTGTTTACTAATGGCTTCCTAGCAGGGGCTGCTGTGTGGCTGAATAACATGCCCTACTGATGGCAATGCAACTAGGCCCCATTACTTGATCTTTTACTTATTTGCATGGAAATCTCCTACTGAAATTAATCTTTCACCATAAATACTTAACTAAACAAAGGCAGTTTCTACCTCATACAACTTTTACCTCATACAACTACCAGTGTGGAGATTGCCTATTACTGAAAGGTGGTCCTATCGTTAATCTATGTATCAAACCCAAAGGTGGCAGGTTAGAGTCAGCTTGGTTTTGTAAAGTGTTCTGAGAGCCAGTGGCAAAGGTACTAATTAAATGGAGCAGTCTTTATTAACTCATTAATTTCTTTAAGGTCATGGCAGCTGTCTGTGATGTGAAGAGAAAATACCATGTAGAAATAAATATTTGCTTTCCTATGTTTCTGCTTTTAACTCTTTCCTCATGGTTATTGCAGAGTAGTTATAGAAGTATTACTTCAAAATTTTACTGTCTTAAACATGCCCCTTATCTTTTCAGTTGCTCCACCAGAAATTTTTTTTTTTTCTTTCTGTAACATGAGAAAAAAGATTTATTTTTCATTTTTTTTTCCTTGGCATCATACTAAGAAAGCCATGATGAAGAGATATTTTGGAACCATCCCTCATTCTTGGAACAATCACTCTGGGACACAGTGGAACAGGAAGGTTCTCTTTCCTGCTTCATCAAGGCCCAGAGCTGGTAATTCACCTTGTCTGTGAATGATATTATATGCCCAGGACATTCTGGAGTGAACACACTAAGCAGGTCTAACATAGCAAGCACTCTCATTCTTTCTGGTTTCGATATGAATTTTCATATATGTAAAAAAAAATAACATTGGTCAGTGGCAAAAGTTATAACTATCAGTTCTAGCACAGCGACAGCTATGCACAACTGTAACTTCTTAGTTTACATCAGGCTAGAAATGTGGAGTGACAATTCTGACAGTTATAAAAGTCTTTGGTAGTGCCATGTGCCTGTTAGAGTCCACACAGTAAAGTCAAACTGAACTGGTACTGGTACAGTTAATAGCTCCATGGCTGGCCTCATGGTAAATCTTATTGCTGAAAGCCCATTATAAACAGTGTAAGAGGAGGTGTCACAGTGAAGATAGAACAATTACCTTCTTTGTATTCATAAATACATTGAAAATACCTTGCAAAACATTTCTTCATGTTGGTAATTTTGTTTTTAAATTATTATAGCACAGAGGGAAAGGCTTTTCTTCAGATAATGAAAGACATTCAAACAGGTTCAAAGACCAGCTCGGTTGTAAGAATATAATAAAAAAAAAAAAGGTGGATTTTTAAAAATAGACATAGATTTAAGAGATATTGCAATTCATAAAAAAAAACCCAAACAAAACTAGAAAAAATATTTTTCCATTGTAGAAAAAAATTACATACTTTAATGAAACAAAACCAGCTAGTGATGGCTGCAGATAATCTATTTCACCTGAAGTGAAGACACAAAACTTTTTCTATCAAATATATACAAGTACAAAATGCAAGTAGAGTCAATATTTAGATCGGGGTCCTCAAACTTTTTAACCAGGGGGCCGGCGCACAGATGCAGTGGCAGGCAGTCATCTGCGGCTGCTTGGTTTCCCCCCCCCCAACCCCCGGGGGGGGGGGGGGGGGGGGGGGGGGGAGCAGGGGGGGGGTAAATACCAGGGGCCGGATTGAGGACCCTGGGGGGCCATATCCAGCCCACGGGCCATAGTTTGAGGACCCCTGATTTAGATGCTTACGTTTCTTGAGAGTGACTTAGATGCCTGCTAAAGTAAATAGACGTTTATTTCTCAGACCTGCCATTTTGTAGAAATTACACCTCTTCATGACTGTGCAGTTCATTTAGTAGGTAAAATAGTAAAACATGAAAGTACTCCTCTTGAATCTATCCTTTGACAAAATATTAGGCATCCATAATGTAGGCTGCAGTGAAGTGCAAATTATTTAAGATTACCTTATACTTTGGTTGTTATGGAAACTACATAAAAATATACTATCCTTCTATAAAACATAAAATACTAATGCTCTGCTAGTAACTTCTACAGAGTTGTGATTATTATTAAAAAAAGCATTCAGGATCTTAAGTAACTCAAGAACACACTTGTGTCTGAGATTTTCTTAAATATTGACAGTTTCCTCAATAACAATGTCACAAAATTAGAGTTATTTATTCAGCGTATTCAAAGAAATTACAAGTATATTTACTATTTCCTATCAGCCAAGTTGTGTACTATTTCTTTTTCTGTGGTCTAAAACTTACATCTTATACCTATATACTTCCTATATAATTCATAAGGAGCCTGAAGCCACTCATAACTAAAATTCGCCGTAGTCAGTGTGTTGAGCTGTGGAAAGTCTAAGTCAATCTATAAGAAAGCAAAGACAGAGTATGACTAAAACTACTTCTCTGTCATGGATGGAACTTAAACGCTTCTAAATTACCTCTTTGTGTAGAAGAGGTTAGACCAGCTAGCCACTTCGCTCAGTATGTTGTGATGCTGTTATTCATCATTTTTGAGTAACATAGTAAACAAATTTGTCAACTAAATGAAGAATGCTAGACTTCTGACTGTCCTTCTAATAAATGTGCCCTTTACAGTGAGATGTAGGGTAGACTGAACCTTCCTTTAAACTTTGTCACCGTGAAACTGAGAACTCCCCATTCCTGACATTTAAAGGGTATGAGCAGGAACAGGGATCATTCCCCAGCTTTCCTGAGCAAGGAGTCCCACAATCTAGTTTCTGTTCTCAGGACTGCTTGCACATTAAAGAGAGAACATGTTTGATAAAGTAAATACATGTGAGTTTATTAATATGTAAGGGCATAATCTTTGTATGTATAGCAGCCCAAACCACACAGTGGGACAGTTAGGAACAGGTTTGAGAAAGTTACAAAAGAAGCTGTCCTTTTCAGCAACATTGATCTGAGCTCACTCAGTAAGTAACGTGCTCAATTGCTTTTCTTTGTTGATGAAAACTTAGGTGGCTGCATATCTTTAAACACGTAAGGCATTTGGGCTTTATGACAGATACCCCTAGGTACATTTGCTGCTGAAATGTTGCTTTTATTTTGGAATGAGAGAATAAAGCTAAAAGAGAAAATAATGGATTATATATATTTAAAAGTATTTGGGCGTCTACTCTGTTTCTAGTATCATGGATTAGCAAAGGCTAAGACATGCAGATATTTCCTAATTCTGTATTTCCAGAATTTGTTTTGAATTTACTAAAAGGATGGTCAACAGATTGCAGCTTGCCATGTACATGTTTGGCAGTGAGTTCTTTCTCCATTTCTTGCCTTCATTTCAGGTAAAACATCCACTATCAGTTTAGAGTATGAGACAGGTGTGACACTGACATACAATATCAACCATGAAAAAATGACAAATCATCACTTTCACTATGGCAATCCTTGTTACAGTGAAACTTAGGCTTGGAGTCTACCAAATATTTGTTTAAATTGGCATATGCGATGTAGTAGTATCAGAAAAGTGACCAGTCTGTCTAGAACAAAACTCTTTTCTAATGGACCTTTTAAAGCTGGGAGCTGATTGACTCGTCCTGTAACCCCACTTCTCATATAAACATGGATGGTTTGCCAGAGGTCAAATATGTGCTCTTCTTCTCTTATCAAAAGTCATGCTGAGCTACTGGCAAACGTAATAGCTTGACTCTCTAAGTCAGGGGTCCTCAAACTACGGCCTGCGGGCTGGATACAGCCCCCCAGGATCCTCAATCCGGCCCCCGGTATTTACAGACCGCCCCCCTGCCGGGGGTTGGGGGGGAAACCAAGCAGCCGCAGATGACTGCCTGCCACTTCATCTGCACACCGGCCCCCTGGTTAAAAAGTTTGAGGACCCCTGTTCTAAGTTATGGTGTAGTATAGATGACCCAGAGTGAAATCAGAACATTACAATGTATTTTAATATGTGTTCTTGTTTTACTTATAATTAATCTACCTTTGGAAGTTCATTCGTGACAAATAAATGGAGTAGACCCAAATGAATAAAATGAAAATTCCTCAACATCATCTAGGTGGGAAAAGACGTGAATAACTGTAATTTAGCAAGATTACTAAGGAATCTCTATGAGACTACATGAAGAAAAGAATCGAGACCAAATGATTTATCATCATATTGTCTTATATAACTAGCCTCATAGTTCCAGAAACAGTGGAATTGGAGTCGACCACATTATTAAATATTGCAATCCTATAGATTCTTAAAAAGAAATACATATTTTTTTATCAATAACATTGTATAGGCTACCTGAATAGACTTCACAAGAAATCATCAATGAGCAGAAGAGGCATATCTCTTAAGGGAACGTGGTTGTAGTCAGATAGAAATAACTATAGACAGCCCAATAGGGGAAAAAAAGGCTCAAGAATGAGTGAGAAGAATTTTTGCATAAGATCCTGAATGAACAATACAGTGCATCCTCAGAGCATCATGAACATCAGGTCTTAACTCCCATTTAAAGAAGATAATTATAATTTTAATCATCACGTATGAGAGCTATGCGACTACCACACAGCTGGTTTGTCACATAGGTATGAAATGCTGCAGATATGGGTACAGTAACTAACTTGATGAAACAAGTTCAGCCTCTTCCTTTGCTTTGGATGAGGGGAGAGTTTAACTAGGGCCAAGGGAAGGTGATAAAGTATGCTGGAGTAGCAGTGTGATCATGTCTATGCAATAGCAAAGAAAATTACCCTGACTTCGAGCAGTTTCAGTGTTCATTTCGGTTCAATTTAAATGCAGCTCAGTAATCGTATACTAAAATGAGCATGCTGGGCTAATGCCCTTTATGAATATTTGTAATCTGGCCATATAAGTATGTTAAAGAAAAGCAAAAATGGTATTCCAGAACTTCATAAAGCACTGATCAGACTTCAGCAGCACCAGCGTAGTTTCACTTGCATCAACATGAAAATAGAAAAAAAGATCAGAAAATAATGCCAACTTATTTTACCTGCTTCAGGATGATCACAATTGTGTCCAGGCAGGTGTCTGCACAGACCTTTACAACCAGCGGGATGCCAGTCAAAAAGGAATATCAAGAAGGACAGCAGCAATTCTGCTTTAAGGTTTGGAAAGGTTATGTGCTTATGTGGACAGGATTTAAAACCAGAAAGTTTGATATTGCTGTTGGACTACTCATGAAAATAAAGTGGCACGTTTATTATATTACTAATGTTAGAATGTTAGCATGTTAGCAGCGAACACCGTGTAACAGAAAACTTTCATTTTCTCTTTCCATTTGCAAGGAAAAACAGAGCTACTAACAGTGAGAAATTAATGTTCTGATTGAGGTTCTAAATACTTTTCTTAGTTTTTCTGGCAAATTCTGCTCAATAAGTGTAGATTATAGGGAAGGGTAAATTCTCTTAGAGATATTTTGTAAGAAGCAGTGATTTTTATATTCCTAATTTAAAAGTATTAACTCATATAATGTAATTTATAAAAAAAATCAATTTTTACTTTCTTATACTCTACCACCTCTATTGTGTCTATACACACATACAGAAACACAGGCCAAGAGGAACAGAACAGGAAGTTAGACAATTTTCTATGGAACTGAAATAGATTTTGTGTTAAAGTTACGGCATTTTAAAGAAAAAATAAGTTTTTCTCAAAACCATATGTCTGTTGGTTTGTTGTTTGTTTTTATAGTATATATTGACTTTTAACCACATTATTACATTTTTCATACTGTGTTGGAACCTTTGTCTGTGGCTTAAAGACATTATGATTATTATACCTTGTTATTGACTAGATGAATATACATTTGGAAATATATTTCTTATAGTATAACCCTATATAAATGAAGAAGAGATTTGCCAGCAGGGAAAAACATGTTCAGTATCAAGTCAATTGAATAACTTTGATTTTTTTAAGCATTGAACTCAAAGCAAAAATGTGTAAGCATTTATTCTCACTGAAGGATCAGTAATTTTAGTGGAATTACCCTAGAGATGAGTAAGACCCAGGAATTTTAAATGTCTTGAGTCTTCAGTGAAGAAGTGAAGGAGTACAAAATCCTCAGCCACCCTTCAAAATCCTTCTCAGGCACCACCTCTGTGCAGGAAAAAAAAAAGAAAATAAAATTTCTCCATGGCATATCATCAGGGCTTAGGTGTAGCAACCACGGTGAGGACAATTCTGGCCTGGCAGAACTAAGATGGTTCTAGAAGACACGCAGAGGAACAGGTTATCAAAAATGCATCAAAAATGCATCATGCAACATCCTTCTGCTTAGTCCTGAGCTGAGAGCTAAGTGTGCTTACAAAATGAAAGGCGTTAAGCCTCTAAAAACTGACATTCAAAACTCAGCACAGGAGAAAAGCAGTTGACCTAGACAGGACTAAGAGGCCAAGGAAGGCAGATGGATTGATCTTCCCATTGTAGTCCTGTCAGTTGCTGTCTTTTCTGTCCAGAAAGACACCCCCTTCTGTGTTAGATACTGAGCTATAAACACCCCCCCAGAATTAAGTATAGCTGCCTGCTCCTGAGATGGGGAACAGCACACTTTGGATATGTTATCACATAGATGTCACATAGTACAAGGCCTTCATGTCAATTTGCTGTTTCCAACCTCTCTGGATTCTTAGTCTGCCTTTTTAATAGCCCAATTAATGCTTCATTTTTTAAGTAGTCAATTTGGACCAATTGCCAAAAACTACTTCTGAGCATCAGTAACCGAAGCATTTAGGACTTTAATCCAAAATGTGGGAAACTGAGGTTCAGGTCCCTGTAAGGGCTATGTAAATTTGGAGTACAGTGGATGTGGATTTTATTGTCCATTGAGCTAGTGCTCAAATAATGTCTCAGAGATCAGGAAAGGAGGTATCTGTTTTGTGACTATGAGTTCAAGTGCCTAAACTTCAGCTTGATCTGAATTATAAACTGTAAAATAACCTGTGTAAGAAAATAATTTAGCTGATGTCATATTTGCTATAAGAGCTTAATATTTCACTTGAGTCCTGAAAAGCTTACAAAGGCTGTAGACAAGGATGTCCGTAGTTCTAAAGAAGGAGTTGTAGATGTTAAGTAGTAGGTGACTAAACATGAAGATGACTGAAGGTCTTCAACTATGATGACAGTATAGTTGATTTGACTGATACAAGGACATGTTTTAATCCTCACTCCATGTAATGTACATACTGTATCATATATAGCTGTTACAGCCCATAGTCCTGAAGCTGTACAGGTATAATCTGCCTGTAGTTGTTCTAGACAAGAGGCAGCTAAAATGCCTGTATCTGTTGTATTGCAGCCAGAATACGACCACATAAGATCATCATAACACATATTTCCTACATTGTAATATGATAAACATATGACATTAGGGCTGAATTCAGATTTCTTTGCATGCATTCCTATTGAACACTGTTACTGTAACATTGGTTGAGCATAAAGTATTGATATCATCAGTAATGGATGAAAAATAATGGTCGCATTAACAATTAAAGGCATTAAGAGGAATAATGGAAAGATAAGCTTTAAGTGGGTGGGATTTTTTGTTTGCTTCTTTGCTTTTCTTCGCAGCATTTTAGCAAGTCAATGAAAATCTTATTCATTACATGTACTCAGTGTTTTGGAATTCTAACACATTACCTACTTGTATAAAATCTATCAACTACAGGTGTAAATCATTTTTTTGGTAGAAATTTTTTGGTAGCATTTATGCGTTCAGCAAGTTGTTAGTGCAACAACAAAATAACTAAAAAAAGCTGTCTAGCCTTTCTGAAAACAATCCAAGAAAACCTTAATAGCCTTTGCAGCATGAAACAATATTAACAAATATCAGCACTGGGAATTAAAGTAAGTCCTAGCTGATTTTAAGTTTCCTCATGAAGAATGCAACTTTGCATAGAAAAGTTAATCATATTTCCGAGTAATATGTTAGTGCTGATACTATCCTTTAGATTTTATAAATCAAAATCTAACATCTTCAAGCACAATAGAAATTAATTCATAATAATTAATTCATAAATTATAATTGTATGCAGAAGCCCTTAGATATTTTATATACTATAGATATATAAATCCCAGGTGTCTTTTCTGAGCACTCTTGCATTCTCTTGTGCTTCTGTAATTTCTTTTACTTCACTGGGGACTGAGAACGTGCAAAGGATGCAAGAGAAGAGCTTTGAGTTTTTAAGCATACTACAGTACGTATGTACATGACTTTCATCAAATCTGACTAAAGCGTTATAATTCAAACTAATGAAATTTTGTATGCATCCCTGAGCAAATTTTAAAGGTACGAAACCTAGAGGGACATAGTTCCTAATAGAAGTACTGACAGAGCCTTATGAACAAGTATAATTATTTCAAATATATTAAGCAAATACCTTTAATCAACAGTTGAATGGTAGCATGCTGTGCTAATTATTTCTGGTTGATGATTAGAAGACTGATTGCAATTTCCTCATTAACTTTCTTTTTTCCCCACTTCGATAAATTTTTTCACGTTTCCATATTTTCTTACTTTGACAGTTGTTCTTCCTGTAATAATATTTTTGAGTCATGAAACCTATTAAGTCTCATATGCCTACCACCTATATTGAGAAGTCATAACACTTTTTTTCCAAACAGTACATACTCCCACATTTCCAAAATAGAGTTTAATGTCACATAATGGTATATGACTCTGCCTTTGTTACAGTTGCAGTAGTGCTCCACAAGCAAATAAATTGAACCAACACCCTGCCCACTCTTTTAAAAGAATGTTACAAATCAGGTCAAATAAATTCAATGACCTTTTGCTCTAGAAGAATATACAGTGTATTTAAACACAAAGGTTTTCAGGTTTGTATTTTTTTCCCCCAGTAAGTAGGTTTTGGCTCTTTTGACCATTTTTATTGATTTTTTACAAAAGGGTGAAAGAAAATGAAATTTAAAAAAATCACTAGATATTTTTTTTCTTTTAATTAAAATGTATTTCTTTGTCCTTTAAAGACAGAAGGGATTGATCAAGGGAGAAATCAATTGCCCCATATCTCATAATTATAATTTAAAATATCATCATTACAATTTAATGTTTTCACTATAACATTAAGTGTGATCTCAGTTATGAGGCAGTTATAAGGAACTGCATAAATTATTTCTGTGAATACATTTGGATCATAGTTATTAATACATTATTTTGCATTAAAAAAGTTTATGAAAAAAAGTTGTAATCTGAGCAGAAGGATTTAGGATTTCTTGTAGCAGGTTACTAATGTGATTGTGGTTACTTAGGCCAGAGTTTCTATCCAAGAAGTTGTATTTACTACCTGAATAGGTTAGAAGTTGATTTTATCTAATCAAACTTAAGCAGCAAAATTTATAAAAGTTAGACAAAGTTAAGAAGTCTTTGGGAAAACGGTGAGATCAACATCCTGTGATGCTATCCTGGAAGACCTCCCTTGCCAATGCGGTTTCTGTCTGAACAAGACACAGACCAGAAGGTTTGGGTGGAGGAGGTTGGTGATGCCTCAAAAATTCCATTGTCTCCTGTGAAGGGAAAGGCACATTGCAGGGTTTACACAGGAACTGGATACCCAGCCGGGAGGTGAAACATCTCACAGTTACTTAATCAGTATCCAGTCATGCATAGTAGTGTGATAGCAAGCCAGCTGGAGAAAGGCTGTCTGTCAGTTATTGAAGGTGGGTTTATTTTCTTTTTCTCTAAACCTAACCTTACCATCTTTGTAACTATACTCTATATGTGGGTTGCATACATAAGTTCTGTTTTATTGCTACTTTACCTTGAGCTGATGCAAGGAGTGGACCCAAGGGTAAGTAGAATATGTTAAAGCATTCCATTCCAATATATTACCTAACAACCTGGTACAATTTTCCAAAGAACTCTAAATAATATTAAGGCGGAAGAAATGTGTTCTGGTCCCTAGCATTAGCCAAAGAATACCTTTATCAAGGGAGATAGTGGGAACACCACTAAAATCGCCTGGGTGCCCTTGCTTTTGTTATAACAAATGAAAAAGCCAGTAAGACTATGAAATGCCTTATAAGACCTTTTACAATATATTATGATGAAGTAAATCTCAGAAGGCAATGTCTAAACCTATCTTATACAAATCAGTGGACAGCTTACAAAGCTGTTGAAGTGATTCTTCTGTCACTTCATCATTTCCATACTACCAAAGACTGAACAACCACCAAATCTTAAATCTCATTCACACAAGACAACAAAGTAATATAAACATTATTCCATAGTGGACTGCTGACTTTTCACTTTTTATGCTGCTTTTTGCATACAAGGCAACCATGTGTTTGTATAGATAGATATTTGTCTTATATGGCAGTTACATGGCAGATTGTTATCCATCAGTTAACAACGACAAACTCGTGAGACTCTTAAATAAGCTTATTCCAAATAAGAGTGAAGAAGCCTTGATCTCCTCCAGTCATGTAGTGTGTGCTATACATGCTCGATACTTCCCAGGACAGAAAGCCTTGACAGGAAGTTTCAATCCTTCTGTGTTACACTATAGTGATAAGACTCCATGCACAGTGCCAGAAAGTTAGTGTCACAGCTGTGTGAAGGGAAGTTCTTTAAAATTACTTTGGTATTACTTAAGTATATATTTAGTTGCTTGTATTATTATGATACTTGGGCATCACATCCATGGAGCAGGCTGGGGTAGGTCAACTATGAGCTGGCTTACCCTCAGTAGGAGAACAGGGCAGCACTGGCCCAAGATAACCAGGGGACGAGTGGAATCTACATCCCCAAAACTTCTTATAAGTCTGCTAGAGAAAGTCATTGCTAAACTGAGGTTGTGTTAGTGACAGTCTCACTTTGAGAGGGAGGTTGGACTATAGAAACTTCAAAGATGTTTTCCCAGCAATGTTTCTCTAGTGTGATGGTTCTATGATGAGGTCTCAGGTGATGAATGTCACACAAACATAATATGGGGAGGACCCCCCCCCCAGATTAATATCCCAGAAAATGGCTAGATAAAAGAAAGAGGAAAGATGAGATTTCCATAAACATGAAAACTAATAGACTAATCTCGTAAGTAATCTTCCAACAATATTTGAAGCTAAGTTCAGATATCTTGGGTCTGATTTTAGCAAAGAAGAAAGTTGTGTGACTTACAGGGAATTACCCATTATCCTCCTGAGAGTCCGCAATGTTTGTGCTTCTTTTGACTAACTTTAGAATAACTACCTCAAGAACTAGAATAACTTCAGACAAATATTTATATAATGAAAAGAAAACAGTCCTGTGTTTGGCTTCCTTAGAATGAGGAGTACACATTATGTATTTAATTTATTTAGGAAATAGTTTGCTTTAAGCCAAAATACAGATTGTGCTTAGCCTTACAAATTTTGAGTTCTACCAAGGGTTTTTATATATGGTTAGCTCTAGGCATTTTTCCCAAAGTTGGAGTAATGTTTTTGCTTTCTAATAATACTTTTGATTTGAGATTTTTGCAACCAAGCCTGTAACAACAACCATTTCAAGATACAGAATAGGACAGAAACATTCAGACTAAAGCATGGAACTTGTAAACAATCATATGGAAAACAGATTTCCTTTATATAATTTTACTAACATAATTATGATTGGCATTTTAAAAAAATCTTTAACTTCCCTGAATGTTTTTTGCTATGTGAAATCACATAAATCTTTAAGTCCTGATGCCTTTACACCTAGTTTTCATGCTTAAACTTCTGTGTATTCTGCCTATGGTTGCTTTGTTGTTGTTATTAATTTCTTACATTGCTGGAGCATGCAGCCTTCTTAGTCAGGATCACAGCTGTGTTATACCAAATGCACTTGGAAAATATATACCAGTAGACTGTCTTCTGAACTTAAGCCAAATCCCATTAACCTCACCTGGATTCTTCCTTCTAATTTACTTAATTTCAGATTTGGCTTTAAAAAACAATTTGTTGGAGCAGCCCCTGTATTAGAGGGTTTGTTTGTTTGCTTTTAAAGATGAAGAAGGAAGTAAACAGTGATAATCCCCAGATCAGACAGGAGTTGAGAAATTTGGCGTGTGGGAAATGCATGTTCTAATCTCTCAGATTCATCCCTGGGGTTGTCATTTTGAAAATGAGTTGTAGGCTATTTTTAGCTAATCCTTTTTTATATTTTGTCATGGACCATGGGTGTTTTTGCAATGTTTCTTTCTTGCATTAGAATAAGATATCTCAAAAGTCAATATTTTAAAAATTAATTTGTTCATTTTCTGATTGTGTCTGTATAGGGACATTGAGGAAAGGTGTAAAACCAAATAAATTCTTTTGAAAAAATGTCAGCCAAAAAGTTGAAAAATGCACTCTAAGAAACAGGTTGGAACTTTTATTTTTATGGTTTTGGAGACTGAGGATTTATTAATAAGAGACAATGTCAACATGAGAGAGACATGAAGAGGAGAGTTTAACAGTAGCCAAGGTGTGTGATAGCTAGATACCACATAAAAATTTTAACATCTGGCCAAAATAAAGAGGATACAATAATATGCATGTAGTTTTGGCCCAGCGAACAAGACTATGTGATCCAAAAAAGAAGAAAGGGAATCTCATGTCATGAATAATGCTCCAACAATTTGTTACAGTCCCCTTTTCTGTCTTCTCATAAGAAGTACATATATCCTGCAATTATGGCTTTAGCTGTTCAGCCACCTTAAATTCATACAAGATATGCTACGTTAGGAGACATGGCTTCAGGCTTACATAATTGTCAAGTACCTTCACTTGCTTATGTGGTAAATTACTCTCCTTAAGTCAGTACTTCAAAAATTTTTTAAAGAGACGAGCCTTTTCTAGAATATCCCAAAAGATATTTCTCAAGGGTTGCTATATGCTACCAAATGACCTACAGAAATGGAAAACAGGAAGATCCATCAGTAATTTCTGAGAGTATGGCAAACAGGTTTAAAAAAAAAAGAACACAGAAACAAGTTTCATAAAAAAATGCTGAAATAGTGCATTTTTGAACACACCATAAAATACATTTCTGTTTTTCTGATACAAGTATTTTCTACTTTATCATGAAAATCATGTTTCATTCAACCAGTCTCCTGAGTTTAAAATCTTTAAAGCGACTTCTTTTTCAGTATTGGAACAACCATTAATGGAGAAAGTGTTCCTTACTCATATTGCAATTCAGACTCTTAGCCCCACCTCCACAGGCCAATTTCTACTCCTTAAAGACTGTCTAAAACATTGTCATGGTTTAACCATAACCAGTCATTAAGTACCACGAAGCTGCTCACTCGCTCGCTCCCTCCTCACCCTGAGGGGTGGGAAGGAGAGTTGGAAAGGAATGTAAAACTCAAGGGTTGAGATAAGAACAATTCAAGAATTGAAATAGAATAAAAATGAAAGAACAATAATAAAAATGATGACAATAGCAGTTATTATGAAAAGGGGAAGGAAAAGCATAAACTCCAAATCCAGAGAGAAAGGAACACGAGATGCACAATGCAACTGCTTACCACCCAATGCCCAGCCAGTCCCTCAGCAGCCACCCATCAACCCTGACCAACCCCCCGGCTATATATACCAGGCATGACTCCCTCTTTGCCTAATTCAGTTCAGGTCAGCTGACCTCGCTGTGTCCCCTCCCAGTTCCTTGTGCCCCTCCGGCCTTTTCATTAGCAAGGCCTGAGGAACTGAAGTCTGACATCAAAGCCAAACCACAGCACCATTACTGGTTCCTAAGAAGATAATTAATTCCATCCCAGCTGAAACCAGGACCCACCCTCAACTGTCCTCACACTTAGCTTAATAAACCAACTATGCAATTACATTTATGACATAAAAGGTACAGTACTTTTTCTTTTGGATAGTCTATAGAACTTTCTAAAGTGCCTGAAGTTGTTGTTAGTCTAGGAGTGATTTTTTTCTTACAGTGTATGTACATAAAAACTAAGTGACAAATGTCTACAGAAGTAAATTTGGCTGTTAAGCATATGCCTAGAAACAATTCCAGAAAATCTTCTAATATTTGAGGTGCAGGACTTCCTCAACAGTTGAAATGTCTGTAGCTGTTGTAAAACAGGAAAGCTGAAATACCAGAATTAATGTATGTTATATACTGGTTTGGTTGGAAAGATACCAATGTTAACAAGAATATTCTGCTAGCTCTGTACTTTGGTAGGACTATAACAAATAACATAATAACATGGAAATATGAAGATCTCTTAGTACAATGCAATGAGCTATGATGGGCATGGCTCTCAACATGACTCTGAAAGCTGTTGTTACTGGAAGGCGAGCATGAAAAGACAACAGGTACTCCACTGCCATTCTTTTAGTTCAAAAGGTACGATCTATCACAACACAGCAGGGTCACAGTACTAAAAATAAGCTGATATTTGACCTATTTGTGATGCTATCATCAGAGCTCATTATTAATTAGCTATCACTTATCTTCACACTAAAATATTTGGAGGCTAGGCCTGCCCTTCTCTGTTTCACACTATAGGTCTGAGCTTGACGTAGAATAACTCCCAACTCAGAGTCATTCTAGTATAGCTTTGTAGGGACAGTTCTGCCATATTTATTTTGTTCCAGTCTATATTTTTTTCCTATTTGAAGTGTCCCACTGTTACCAGTTACCTACATTTAGCCAGGAGGTCAAGACCTTCTCCAATAGATGAGAAAAACCTATCAACTACCCTCTGACCTGTTTCTTTAACCCCCTTTAAGCCAGACTTCTGCTTTCACATTCCCGAGCCATAATGACCATAAATTGGACTATCACACATCTTATGCTTTGAAAGCTAAATGGCATTTGAAGTGTGATGTTTCAGATCTACCCTCACTGGTGTTTTGCCAGGTATTTATTCATGGTTCAAGCTGTGATTGGAAAAGGAAGGGACTAGTCACCAGCACAAGTGACACAGGAACAGCAAAGAGCCTAAAGAAAAAAATTATGTCAACATGCATTAATGGTTATAGAAAAAAGCAGTCCTACATACCCTTATTCTGTCTTGCTTCTGGCCTAGGTTATCTTTAGACTGTATGGACTATAGCCTGAGCTAGATGTGAGAATACCTGTTTTTTTTCAGGTCAATATGTAATAGAGCAAAGGATCTTCTTGATTTTAATTTTTTTCCCCTGTTTGTCTCTGTGGCTGTTGTTTTGAATTTGAGCATGGTAACACATACAACAGTAAAGAGACAGATATTGTAGATGTCAACATTCAGAGAAATACCCTTACAGTCAGAGAAGATTTGCTCATGTTTTTAGGATCAGTTGTTCTGAACATCACCCTCTGTTTTACTGCTGCTGGCTTGCCAACTTTACTGACTATGTGCTACAGGAAGTGGGCACTGGCTTCTTCAAACTCAGATTTTCTTACAGTTAGTCCACAGAATTTTTTGTGACTGATAATGGTATTTCTTATTAGAATTGTCATGTCCATTAATTTTGTCAAGTTGTTGTGTCTTTTTCTCCCAGCTAGACTCATCCTATTCTGAAACATTAGAAGCATGGGGAATTCCAAATGGCTATTGTTTGTACCCTTTATCTCCTGAAAAGAAAATAGAAACAATGGGAAAATATTTTTCCAGAACAACAGTTTCATTAGGTTTGCATTGGTCAATCATTTTTCCTGCATTCAAAATGTTTGTAAGGATAAAAAGGGAACACATTTTATTTAAGGAGCCAATAAACTGTTGCTAGAGTTGTAACAGTCCAATAAAAATACAACAGTTATTACTTGACAGGTTACAGTAATACCAACACTTACAGTCCAAATGATCCAATTATTACAGATAGCCTTGTTAATAACAGTAAAAATTGCTATACATTAATTTCTGAGTATCTACACTTTTTCTCTGGTGTAACAAACTTTTAATGTCTCTTTGGGTCCTACAGTCAACAGAACCTTCTTGTAGAAGGATGGGAGGATTTTAGGGTTACAATAGATCTGTGGCATATTGAGGTCTTCAGCAGGGTATGATGCTCATGGAGGGCCTTTCTTCCTTCTCAGTCTGGGATTCATGAGGACAGTCTACTCCCTTGTTTTATCTTGACTGGTTCTCGCTTCCAGATTATATCTGGTTTACTGTTCTTTTAAATATTCTTAAAACTAGTTTCATCTGATTCACAAAGATGCACTTTTGAAGTGACCAGCATGTTTGTGGTTTCTGCCAAAGCCTGATTTCTTCTACACTATATTTTATTTCTAGATAATAGAACACTCTAAACAGAATAACTACTTGTTATTACTGTTAATTAACAGTAGGTGTTAAAAAACTGCACTGACTTAAACAAAAGTGAGAACAAATCTAGCAATAATATCTGAGCACTAGGCAGTTGCTATTACAGCTAAAATCAGGTCAAGCCAATACAAGTCTATACAAGTCTTGAGACTTTATTATGTCAACAAAATCTCTGTGGGCTTTTGCTAATAATGGCAAAATCCTATTTTCAGTATGGCTGAGTGTTCTTGAACACATTGTACTAAGGCATTCTTGCTTGAGACTCACTATGGTGCATAGTTTTCCTTCCTGTGTTGCATGTCATGAATAGCATACATCACGCTGATGCCCAGGGCTGAGTCCACTGTACCTGCCCAGAGACCTTTTTCTCACACTTATCCCTGTAAAACTCTGTCCAATCATATGATAAATCCATGACAATTTCAGTTGGTAGGCTGCTGATTTGTCGATGGGTCAGGTAGTATGATGGTGGGTCAGGTAATACCCTAGTGCTATTTCCTACTGGATTAGCAAGACCAGATGTTGCAAAGTTTCAGCCTGATTTCCAGTGCTCTTTCCTTGTACAGACACTCCAATGGCTTTAAGCACCGAGCAGAGAAACTTTTCATTCTGCAAGCAAAGTTAACATATATCGTTTTCTCAAGAAACCGGCCAATACAAGCAGTGTTGTTATGCCATATATTACTATGATGAAATTTTCAGTAGACTCACATTTTTCTTGGAATCAGGTGGATGTTTACATCTCTCATTCAAGTCTTCTGGGGAAGAGATAATGTCTGTTAAGTTAATTCCTGGAAGAATAGCACATTCTTGCTTCTGGAGTCATAAGAATAATGGATAGAATGATGTCAATAACATGCAACCCTGTAAGATCCAGGTCAGACAGAGCTGAACTGCTTGCAGTAAGTGCACAGGACTAGTCCTTCAGGTCATCCCACCAGGTATAGGTTTAAGTAACTGTTTCTGGACTTCTTTTTTGTAGGTAGCAGCATCCGAACTTCTGGCTTTAGTTTCTACATGGCCTCTGTGTATTGTCCAGAACACTGTGAACATATTCTCATGATTTCCACTACGACACAACACTAACACTTGGTGTGTTTTGTTTAAATAAAAAAAACACCCATAATGCTCTGGAAATTGCAGATTGATCACCTCTTCAGTCAGGCACCTGATTAAAGTGAGAAGTTAAGCTTTTTTTTTTTTTTTTTTTTTTTTTTTAATTTTCTCCATAAGCAGCCATGATCTAGAAACCTGTATGTAGTTATTTGAGTACAATGCACTGATCTATGAAACAGAATCCTGGAAGTTCTGGAAAACAAAGGAAAATGTAAACTATTGGTATTTATATTGAATAATTACATCTTGACTGGAATGAATTTCCACAAACTGGAACGTAACAGAGAATTTCCAGCAAGTCACCTCTTTAACAACTGCTTTTCCCAGCATAGACTGGAATGGGAAACAGTGCAGTAATAGAAAAAGAAGTCTTGAGTCTGTGAGGGTTAACAGATAAGTGGTATCAGAATGAGTTAAGAAAATTTCTCGTATCTGCAACATAAAATAAAATAAATTTCCTCTTCAGATTGTTCCAAGCATCTAAAAATTAGAGACTTCTTCTGCCTTTTTCAATATTTGTGATTCCCAGTTTTAAGCTGAGCTTTAAAGTAGACAAATAACTTGCTCAGTTCAGGCTACATGCTTAATAATGTCGCTGTCTGACCTATAAACAAAATGCCATCTGCTTAAGTTCTTATAACACACTCAGTAGCTCTTCATTGTCGTAGTAGGCACTCACGCCTAAACAAAAATTTCGGACTTTTGCTAAGCAGTTTCGCTCCTTTAGCTTGGTACAGCTCTATACCCTGCACTATGCCTCAGCCATGTATTTTGCTCTGGTCTTACTTGTCACTGAAGGAGTGCATCAGACACCACCCCTCTGTGAGACCAGTCTTAGAATTTTAGCCAGCTTTTCTCTGGATAACCTAAGTGAACATTGGTGTGTGTGCAGGTGCACAAGTGTATGTGTCTGTGTGTTTTCATCTGGTGTTTCACTTCTGAGTTAGAAATGTATAACAGTGTATATAAACACTCTCTATCTACATAGTGAAGTATCTATATAGGTTGTGTTTATATCAATATTTATATTTGTCTATGCTATAAATTGGGCAGTGTGTCTGAACATTGTGTAAATATGTCAGATGTCGAACATTCCATAAAGTCACTGATGAGGGACTGAATGTTAGCTTTCCTCTTCTTCTACAACACTTTTGAGAACCCCACTTGTAGAAAAGACTCAGTAGATTGCCAAATGCAGGAACCTCGAATAGCAATGCATATAGAGAGCTAAAAGTACACTATCAGATGACAGAAAAAGGAAAAATTAAAATAGTTTTCTGATTTGATATATTTCCTGATGGGATTGTGTACAGTATAGATTGATATTGATAAACATAACACAATGAAATTGTGATGAAAGTAAATTTTAATGTTTCAAAGTTTGGGGTTCTTTGTTTGTTTTTTGTAGTTACTAGCTGTTTTGTTGTTTACCAAAAAAAACCACCCCAACCAAAACAAACCAACCCAAATACAAACAAAACCTGAAACAAAAAAACCAACAACCACAACTCACCAACAATCCAAATACAAACTAAGAACCACTTAGTTACTTTGATTGACATTACTTTCAAGTGACATTACTATTGGTGAGCAGCTACCACCTTCTTTTTACCTATGCTGTATGGACTACGTTTAAAAAATACAGTAGAAAAGTAAAATATAGAAAGGCTACCACAGTTGCCTTTGAGGATCTAATACAGCATTTGAGGACCTAAAGCTGTAGATTAAAATCTTTCTGAAAATACATAGTAGTAGTTTTTTTTAAAAGAACTCTATCTTAATTATTGCCAGTGTAAGTAAATCTTGTGTCCAAGTTGCAGTTCTTTACGTGGCTGCCTACCAGTTCTATATACAGCAGATAAAACAGGTGCTATTCTGTATAAATGCTGAAGTAAATATATATATATATATATATGAATATTGAATTATTATAGGTAAGTTATATAAATATCTAGAAATTGTATAACTATAATATATTAAATTTTATTTAAAATTTTAGAAGTATTACAAAGGTAAATACAAATGTAATAAAAATTACAAAGGTAAATACAAATGTAATAAAAATTAATGTAAATACCACAGAGAATAATAAAGATTAGTTTGTTAAAATTAGCCATTAATTTAGCAGAAATAATAGGGCAACAGGTGAATCTTAGGAGTGAAAGGAAGAAGGAAGGAAAGGAAGAAAGAAGGGAAGGAAAATAGATCCCTTGTATTTACTATAAAATACATAAAGAATCAGATATGATGATGAAAACATCATGAAACCCCAGAAAAAAAGATAGATGCCATAGCAATGTAGTCAACCTTGTTTTTAATGACTTATCTCTGGCCAAACTTGGTAGAGGAATTAATTGTCTCAAGCTGGGCTTTTGCTTAAGATTTATTCTTATCCAAGATGAAGAATATGAAAATTCACCTTAGAGATCATAGTTCCTGGGCAAGAAATTAATGAATTTAAGGCAACAAGAAATTTAATGGACTGATTGCCTGACTGAGTACCAAATTTTGTGCAATGTACCTGAAAAAGATTTTGCTTTAGTTAAGAAGAATGATGAATTATTTTTTTCTTTGTCAAAGTCTAGCTATTTGTTCTAGTCTGGAACAAAGACATTCCCAATTTAACAGCTTCCCTCTACAGTACTATACAGGCCTTGCGAAGTTGCTACACGTTCTGCTGACAGTATGATTCATGTATGTGTAACAGTGGCAATTAAAAGTGTGGTTTCCACTGGCACACCAGGCAATAATATCTGAATTCATGGGTGATATTCCCAGAGTCAAAGAAATTCTCCTTTTAAAGGTGATTTAAATTGTTTTCATTATCTGTCAAACACTGGCAAACCCCAAGCCAATTCAAAAGCCAATTCAATTAGTTTCCTTCCACTTACGGTCTTCCAAAAATCATAATGTAGTTAAAAGCCCTATTCATCAGACAGATCAGTTGTAGTCGAGCTACTAAATATCTATGGGCCATAAAGCTATCTTTCTGAGCAGAGCTACTGCGTAATAAGTGTGTGAGTTATTTTAAACAAAAATGCTAGAGAATGGTTGTTTCAAATGATAGATGAGCAGATAATCTTAGGTTTCAGGAATCTCAAAGTAATAATTTTCCTCAGGAAGGTCATTCTTAATAACAAAGTAAAAGACTGTATTTTTTTCCTCTTTCTTTTTTTTCAGATTTGATGGGGGGGTTGGTTTTTGAGCAACACCGTGATATGAACAATCATGTACATATATAAATGAAAAAATGCATATAGAAATATTTTATAAGTAATATGGGAACATGAGAAATAAAAGCATGTGCTCAGAACATCTGTGCCTATCCAACTGTCTCACATACAGTTAGGTATATGGACATGTTTGACAAGGATGTATTATGAATGGGAAATTAATTAGTAAAAGGGTTATTTTTCCTCCAAAACTTCATCTTTGCAGTGCTGTTGAAGCTGAATTCAACTAGGGAAACAATCTAAAAAGTGTAAATATAATAAAGCATGATGAGCCATGTAATGTGCCACTCATTTTTATTGCCCAAGCGAGATCATGCACGAAGTAATTATGGCCTTACCTGATCTGTTGCTCATCATTTATATTATTTGCTCTAATTTATCCTACTATGCATACATCTTGCAGTCTTCTATTGCATCTTTTTTCCTGCTTCTTGCCCTTCACCTCCTGCTTTTCAAAGGCTAATGGGAATTAACTGCAAACTATTGTTTGATAAAGTGGTGTGGCTTGGTATTGTTAACAATCCTTACTTACTTTATTTTGGACATTAAAAGCTGTGACCAGGCAAGAAATCAGGGATTAAATCCCTTTAAAATTACTGTGAATAACTAGAGAAAAAAAATCCAATTCAACATTGAGCCCCATTCAAAGACAATCACTACAACTTTCTTGAAATCTTAGTTATATAAATTTGTGGATGTTTTGAAAAAAACCACCGAACAACAAAACACCAAACAAAACCCCAAAAAAGGCATTGCATTGATAGCAAAAACAAGCATTCAAAAAGAGTTTTACTTAAACATTTTCTGAGAACCTTTTTTCTTAAGCATAAGACCAAACTTTGAGGACACTTAAATTTGTCAGGCTAGAAAAGTTGATACTTGTTAAGACATCACACTTCGAGAATTTTTATGTACAAATGATGAAATGCTTAAAAGCAAAATGGAACTACATTGATAAGAAAAACCTTCATGTATAGATTTGCGTAAATCACCTATTGGCCTGAATTATTAGAAGGCCTTCTAACCTAGGATATTTTATGTGGTGCTGTAAACACTGAATTCTGGGTGAGAAACATTAAAAAAAATTTAAAATTGTTGCTCAGAGGAATAACAGAACCTAATCAGGTATCAAGACGACTAAGCTGTAGTGTTATTCAGTGATCACTACAGCGAGTTACTTTTAATACCTAAGCAATTTTATTGAATTCAGTGACACAATATATATTAGCAGAATTAAGATTGATTGTAAATACTCACAAGATAAAGCTCATGTTTACACAAGATGTAGCAGACTATATTAAAAAAAACCTAGCAGGAGAAATTGCAATAAACTCAATATGAATTGTCAATAATTTCAGTCCAAAACAATGGCTAACATGGATCAGAGAATGGCGGACAATAGTTTGAAATTAAATGCTCTGCTGTAATGCAAAACATAAAACATTCACAAATAAATTATACCTAACATTGTATATAGAGTAGGTAGAGTTTGAAAAGTGTACTTTTTTTTTCAGGCTTACAAAGGATGAAAGACAAAGTGGAAACCAGTAAAAGCTTCTAAATGTTTTTTGACTTATACCTCATTATTTTCAGATCTAGAATAATGAATAAATTTAATTAAGTGAGATATTAGTAAGATCAATGGTCAAGCAAGATATATATAATTTCAATTAATGATGTGATTTAAGTTTGCCATAAGCTTCAAACTGACAAAATATTGTACTTCCATTTTGAAAGCTTATTATAAATTTTCATTAACATTATACATATTAATAAAAAAGAACATGATTCTGTATAAGGAAGTGGCTTTACATAGACAAAAATATCCTTAAAATAGTTTTATTTGCACTGTGTTGGCCTATTGCAATGGCAAGCTGTTACACAAGAAATGACGATACCTCTTACCAGGGATCACAATAAGAATACTCACATTTGACATGGTTTTCAGATCTGGTACACCAAGTTGTAGTTCTGATTGAGAGGAATAAGCCATTTTTGTGAAATATCTCTTAATCTCAGTTAATCATTCACATTGGCTGCCTGTAAAATGTTTCATAATTTACAGACTGTGTAAAGCAAAAGGCGCTTGTTTCATTTCTCTAGGTGTGTAATGGATGAGAACTGAAATGATTCAGGTGAATGGACACTAGAGGGATGCTATTCTGCTGTAATATATTACAGTTACCCTGCAAGTAATAGAACAGGAACAATGTGCCTTTGTCCAAAGCTGGAATTTAAGCTTTAGTAAAATTCATTAAGTATATCAGGTGCTTCCTATAAAAGCAGACATGAGGTAGTTATCTTCTATTGACCAACATAAATCAGACTGGCAGTGCAGCTTTGTGCTTTTTGAATTATGTTTTGGTTCACAGCATCCCACCACACCTTGATTCTTAAAAGACACTATCTACTTAATCTGTTATTAAAAACTATAAAACCTACCACCAATAAAAACTTCAAAGCTTTCTGCACCATCATACTCATAATCTTGACAGACAAAGTAAAAACATTTTCAGAATATAGTTGGATTGTCTCTATGTTGCTTTATTTTTGGTACTTCCTAAGGTGAGATTGGCAAAAATAATGGAAGAGAAATTGCTTTTTTCCTTTATTCACAGTTCTGAATATTAATTTTAAAATGAGGTAAGTCAGTGAAAGAAAATAACTAGACATAGATGTGAATACCCTCACTCACACTGAATATTGCATTCTTTGAACAGCCTCTGCACTGTCACTGTGATTACTGGATTAAGATCCTACTACAACAGATTGCAACAGCGAAATTCTGCCCTGCAGACATTACGTGCAAAACTGTTATTCTGAATATCTAAATTATAAGAGAAGCCAGACAGAACAATGTCTTTTTATTTAAAAGTACTTCATGTTTTTAATGTGCTTATGACTTTCAGATTCCTTTCCTATTCATCTGCCCACCTGAGGACCCTCTGTTTTGCCTGTCAGCTATGCTAGTTTTAACTATTAGTTTTCCTGCCCTGCTGGTACCTTTTTTTTTGCTTTTTATATTGTTCCATACATGCACATTTGTATCCAAAGGAACTCATCCTCAAAAGCTAGCATCTCACAACCTGAGCTTCCAGCTCCATTTAGTGTTTATTGTGCTGGCAATAATAAACCTAGCTGTGAGTTTCATAATACATTAAAAATACTGCTTTATGCTACATGGATTGTCATTTCCTGAGTTACCTGCATTGTACCATCTCTTAACTAAATCTTCCAGGTGCTCCTGTAGTACAGGTAACAGGCTGTCCTAGAGCTACTTAATAACAATATGAGCACAAATCCCAGCCAGGAAACTTTAGAAAAGTAGGCTGTGCCCTAAAGATTTATAATAAGCCCATACTATTTCCTCCCTTTGTAAATGAGCTAAGCAGTTCACATAGAAAGTCATCACTCTGTCAGTTCGGGGCAAATTAAAGTGGAATGCAATCATGGGAGGTAAGAAATCCAAATGGCAGAAGGAACTAGGAGGAGTCAGAAAACTGAGAACAGTTTAATTGCATCAGAATTGATTAGAAGGACTTGGGGAAATAATATAAGACTGAATAAAGAATATCAACATTGTGATGAGCTATATCTATACTGTGTACATAGTCAAGAGATACATTAGTAAAAATGATTTTAATCATTTTTGTCTTTTTTTAATAAACAGGAAATATTACAGTTATTTTACACCATCTTTGTTAAGTACTAGCTGTAGAGCTTGATTTGTATTTGAACTCAGTAGTGAAGAAAGGACACTGACTAGAGAAAATCTAAACCACAATGAAAATCCTCAGAAGTTTATAGAATGTGCCCAACAGGGAACGAGGGGGGATGAAAACAGTGCATTTTGGAGGTAAGCCAAAAAATAAGTGATATAGTATAATAACAATAAAGCCATTCAGGGTGAGTAAGACAAAATGGGCAAGAATTGTTTGAAGTAGCATAGAGGGAAAAGAAAATAAAAGTAGAGATGGTAAGGTGATTCTAAAGACAGCAGGGGATGACCTGACTCAGAAAAGAAAATCTAAAAGAAAAAAAAAAAAAAGAAAAGAAAAAGAAGGGCATGGAAGCTACAATTTAGTTCAAGCAAAATTGCTGAAACATTCTGACTAGCTGAATTCAATGGGAACATAGCATTGCATATGAGGAAAGACTGTGCATAAACAAGGTTCAGATAAACTGACCAAAACATAGCATTGGAAAGACTAGAATCTACAAACTATTGGATGCAAATATCATGTTTGCTATCATCCTCCAGAGATTTCCCTCTGTGCCTAGGATGAAAAAGAAGATAAAAGGACTGTGGCTTAATTAGGGCATGAATTTATTAGCTCAGCTCTTGTGGGAACTCTCTGGCAATAAATTGTTCAATGCACATCAAGATACCTTCCTTAATTGTTTTCACATGCTAGAAGTATATCATCAGCCATCCTTTCTCTCATTCCTGATTCTTATTCTTATTTCTCATATGCAGCTATCCGCCCCTTTAACAGAACTGTTAAAAGGCACAGGAAGGAGAATCCAGTCTTGTTACTCCAGACAGAATAATTAAACTTGCTTCTCAGCTCTGGGGTACCCCTTGATATCTGTCCATTTCCAGCTCTGATTAATCATGTATTAGAGCATTTGTAGAACTGACAAATGCTTTGGAATCTTGCTTCAAATAAGCCTTCAGATAAGATCTAGTGCCTGGTACCTCCTTCTATTTCAAATTAACTTTTCAGATACCTTAATAACTTCCTTCTAAATTCAATCATCCTCATCCCTGAACAACCAATGTATTGAACATGATATTTTTGGTGGTTGTCCATTAATCCTCCTGCTCCTAATAACTGACACGTTATCTGGCCTTGTCAACCCTGGAGATAACTCACCATATCCTTTCTGAATAATGTAGCCTCTGGGAGCAACTGGCACAAAGAAAAATGTCCCTGACCTGTCCTAAATTTAATTTTTTTTTTAGTTTATACTGATCCTTTTAAAAATCTCTGTAGCCTGTTATGCAATCGCAGTGTCAGGAGTCTGCCTTAGCAAATGAAGCAGGGTCATCAAAAGCTTTCTCTTCCAGAATCTGAGGACAGCTGGAGAGATGGGGGAAGTGGCCACCTGCCATATGTAGGGCAGAGCATTGTACCTCCATATCCAGCCACCAGCCAGCATGACTTGGCTTCCTTTCGTTGTAATTGTCCGTCACCCCTTTAGCTCAGTACCTGCAGACTGAGAGTGAATATACAGGGCTGTTGTCTTTGGATTGCATGAACACTGCTGTGCATGCCTGCTAGGACACCATATTCTATTTGCAGGGCTGTGAAAAAAGCAGTGGAGAAGGAGTATTTAAGCTCCTTATATGAAAGAATTAGCCTTTGTGTCAGAAGTTACTGTGTATTAGGGTACCATTCACAAAGCTATGAAGGTAGAGATACCAATTTGGATATCCTGCTGTGTTACTGGTATAATCAAATCTTAAATGAACAAAACCTCCTGTTTCAGTAGGTTAACTATAATAACAAACAGTGCTTGATATGAAGGTAAATATCTTTTTTTTTTTTTTTTTAAGAGGTGGTGCCCCCTTAAATTAATGAAAAAACTATGCCTGTATATGTTCTTCGTTATTGCTCTAAAGTCTTCAAATGGCAGCTGATCTGAAATAATTAACTGCGTTCACAGAACAAATCTTCAAAGTTTCAAATCAATCATGAACAGGAAAATTATGACTTTTGTTTACTTTGAGGATTAAAAGGAACAGCATTTAGACAAACTTTTAAAAGGACATTTGGAGTCTTTCTTTTGAGCTTTCTATGTACCTGTACTATAGATAGAATTGTTTCTATTCAAGCATATTAGAGAAAGAAAGCCTAGGTGACCAATATTTCATTTTTAGGTGATTTAACTGATTTTACTATTAAATGTGGAATATGACAAGGCAACACAATTGGGGTTTTTGTGGGTTTTTTTAATAAATTGGACCTCATAAATTTTTCCTTAATGTCTAATGAGTTACCAGTTTATTAGTTTTAAAGTAAATTTTAATTTGCTCTTAAGAACTTTCCTCCTTCTTTTTTGTAGAGCACAAGGTCTAGTTGTTATCAGATCGGTGTTCATATTAAAAATGAGTTGTCTGCTCTTCACCTCTAGGAAATCTCAAAGAAAAGGCAGATGTTGTAGAGAACATCATTTTACTGGTTTAAAAATTAGTAACTAATCAAAATAACTCAAACCAATGTTGTACAGTCAGTGCTTCAGTTTAATCGCCCCCCTCTTCGTTGAGATGTAGAGATCTCTAGATCCATCTTCTGCTGATATACTGAGACCAACACTCTACAGAAATTCCATTTTCAGTAGTAACTATGTTTTTCACTGCTTATTAGAGTTTCCCTTGATATGTTTTTACCCAATTAAGTTGACTAGATATTAGCTTTCAGGACCCCAACTCAATATAGCGGAACAGATTCCCACAATTTTCAATTCTTTCCATGTTTTTAATGCAGCAATAGTTAAATTAACTTCCGATGCCTTAGTGTTCCTATCCATAAGAAATTGTGTAATTCTGCCTAGCAGAGGATAGTGCTTCTTCCATAATGTCTGCAGCTACTGTCACCAGCACTAATCTCTATGACCTTTAAAAGCTTTGTTTTTCTCTTGGCTAACTTTTGTTTTCCTTTATTTTATTTTCCTCTTCTGTCTGGTCTGTGCAGCAGTATTGTCTTGCTTAGATGCCTTTGAGCAGGGGTCCTCAAACTACGGCCCAGATGCGGCCCCCCAGGGCCCTCAATCCGGCCCCCGGTATTTACAGACCCCCTCGCTGGGGGTTGGGGGGGGAAACCAAGCAGCTGCAGATGACTGCCTGCCACTGCATCCGCGCGCCGGCCCCCTGGTTAAAAAGTTTGAGGACCCCTGCCTTTGAGTGAATAACTTACCTTGTACCTGAAGGGAGACGTTATTGTTCTTCAGTGTTGGCTTTTTTGCTGACAGTGATCTATTCCAAAGCATTCTTCAAGGATATTTTTTTTTTGTTTCTTTGTTTTCTTTTCTTTTCCTGTCTTTTAGATATTTTTTTTTAGTTTTCGGGGTGGTTTTTTTGTTTTTCTTTTTAATTATTCTGCTTTTCTTTGGCCCATGCTGAACTACTAATCTCATTTATTCCCAAGCACTGTCATTTCTTCTCTGCTTAAAATGTCCATTTTAAGTCCAACCTGTCTTATTCCAACCTGACTGAGACCATTTATTTTTTCAAGAACTTTTTATTACAATTTAAATAAGTTAAAAAATAGTTTTTCAGGTTGTGTCAATCTCTACCCATCATAGGTGTATTCTACAGACAGTGAAGTGGCTCAGATCTCCTGTGGCCTCCAAACAAACTTCTATAAACCTGACCTGTGTGCTTGCCTTGAGTACTTGAATAGTATTTACCTTAAGGCAGAAATATGGCCCTGTGCCTAGTGCGTGACTTTGCATCTATAACCAGTGAAAGAGTGGGAAAAGTGTTCCTTAAAGAAAAGTCTATTGAGCTGAGTGTTTTTTTCCTGTGTGTGCTCAGGCAACAGCACAAAGGGGCCCTTTCCTTCAGGATAGATTGGGGCCAAAGAATCAATTTAGAGACCTCTCATGAGAACCGCCAAGAATTCTGAAGAGTTATAAGGTAGGACTGTTATGAGGGCTTATGCCTCATGGCAAACACTTCAACCAACATCCAGAGTGCATCAACTTTAAGTAGCTTTTAGAAAGTCAGTGAAGTTTAGGATATAGAAGAGCTCCTTTGAACCTATGCTCTTATAATAACATGAGGCATTTCTTTGGCGCATTGTAGCCATAAAGTTTAAGGTGTTGCTACAGAGTCACAGAAGTCTCGGTTATCCTCACTTTGTTGGTGAAGTTACTGGAATATTTCCAGAAAATGTGGCTTTTCAGGGTTTAGCATTAAAGATTCTTTTGGAAAAAAAGGAGGAAGATTTATTATTTTGGAAAAGATGTTAGCACTGTGTAGGAAGCACTTTTTGACTCACAGCTTATGTGTGTCCTTGTGATGTTACTTCGTCACAGAAATGTTAATACTGTTGATTTGAAATTACATGGTATGGACACAGCAGTGTTTCACAGCACTAATGAGTCCAGTATAATGGTAGCAACACATCTCTTCCACAGCCATTCTATGCTCTGATACATTTTGTGAGCTGCATGGCATGTGGCAAACTGCTTAGTGGAGACAGAATCCTCCTTACAGATCTGAGTGCTTTACCATCTGAGGGAAAATTTGGTGCATAAATGTCCCTATAAAACACTTGTCTATCAAGGTGACTTATTGACTCTAAATGGTTTTTCTACAGTGGTCGAATTAATACACATTGTTAAAATTGGAAAACTTCAAAATTATTTTTTTTTGCTTAACTGATTTTTTTTCTGTTTCTTCAAAGCTTCACAACTGTACCAAAAAATCAATAGCTTAGGACTGGCAATGAATTGTTGCTGGTTCAGAAAACCATTCTGGGTGTGAACTGTGAACTGTTGCTGGTAGACTGCAGTTATTGGCAGAGCTGACAGTAGCTCTTGGTTTATAAAGTAGTTGTTAGAACCATTCGGCCATAGAACATCAATTTATGGAAATTTTAAGTAAACCTGAAAATTATGCATGTTGGTAGTGCTTCCACTGCATGGCGATTTCATGAAAGTGAAAGCTGCCTCATTCAAATATGTTCTCAATAACATACTCAAGGGGTACTGAATGCTTTCTGGTGCAAAAACTGATGTGAAAAGAAAATGTCTTATGCCATAAACAGGGCTTTTAGGGAGGAGTGTGCATGGGAATCCCGCCCATATCACAGATTCTGCAGTTAAAATCCTTTTCTCTGTTTGTCCTAAATGAAAAAGGAAAGGCCTTCTCAGAAATACAGTTGGAAAGTTAGGGGGAGATTGGTCAGGCTAAGACTGATCAGCTGAAGGTGAGCCTTTAGAGATTAGTTATCACTAGGCAAAAGAGAACATTTAAACTACCTTAAAATAAACAGTCATATCTACTTTTAGGAGTAAATTAATCTGTAGATTTGTTGACACAGCACACCATTCCTTCCTGGCACAATGTGTACAAGGGGAAATTAGACAATAAATAATATTTTACTTTGATCTGATTTGCACAAAGCATAATATTGTACATTGCCTTCCTTCATTTATCATACTGGGATTTCATCCCAAACCTCCAGCATTTATTTAATTCCCTTTACACACTGTTTAAACAGACTGAATTAGTAGAGAATGCAGAGACTAGTTGATGAGTTAAAATAAATTGTACATATTCATGCCAGAAAAGAAATTAAAAATTTCCAGTTGATTTACAGCTAGAAAAACATGCATGTCATCGAGTAATAAGTCTAAGTGGATTGAATAAATGTCAAGATGGGTTTAAGGAAATTGAAAAACAAACTATCATCAGAGGCAACTGAGTGTGGGCGGTATAGTGCATCTGATATGGAATGGAAGACTAAAGAATAAAATTAAGAAGAATAAACATGGTGTTGAGAGAAATGTATATAGTAAATATGAGAAAGTACATCAGAGCTCACATAAATATTATATCTCCCACCTACATAAAATTCAAAAGATCACTAAGAAAGGACCAATGCGTTAAATATATTGAAAAAATAAATAAGTGCCCACATGGGTAGACCTTGCCCTGAAAAATATTCATTACTTTCACTCATTTGAAATTCACAATGGAATGTGAAGGAAGAGATCCGGGAAGTAGTGCTAGAAGATGTGCCTTTAGTGAAGTAGAAAGAATATGAAGGAAAAATTGCTGCACAAGTTGATCAATAACTTACAATCAAAATTAGTCAAAATTATGTCAGGTTGGGTTTTTCCACTGCTGATGGGTATGAAACAGTGCTTTAAATAGAATCCTATCTCTAAAACCCATGGCTCATACCTACAGCCCATCCTGACAAAGGCAGAATTGCAATAAAAGTTTTATGTATCCTTTGGACAATTCCTGATTAGGGAAACGTGGCAATTACCTTGCGTTTTAGAAATACATTGAGTTATAGGAATAAGATTTCTTTCTTAGGGTTTTACAATAAAAAAGCAAAAATGCAAAAAATTCAGTCTAGTCAAACACATCCAGGACTCCTTAGTTTAAGGAGTGTACTTACTCCATCTTTACTCTCCTTCTCATTATACCCTGAATGCTGACCTCATTACAAAAACAATCTGCCTTATGGGAGAAGATGGGGACAGTGATATATTTTATCAGTTATAGTAGTTGCAGTCCTGTTTTCAGTCTGGATGATTCTGAATTGTTCATTATCAAACATCTCAGCACCTAGAAATTCAGAGGTTTGGAATTGCTGTTGTTGAATAGGTTTAATCTCACAGAATTATCTGCAGGCACTTGACTTCTGTCAGCATGGCCTGGATAAATATTCTGGAAGATGATACAATGAGTTGAAACATTTTGTGAGAGCTGTGATTGTGTTGTGAAGTGACCTAAGCAAAACCAAGAAATGATGGGAGTGACTGCCTCTACCTGAAAGTTATACTTACAGTTAAAGTGAAGATAAGAATGCGTACTTGAAAAAATCCAAGGTGTCTCACTTCAGCTGTATGGGGTAGCTTGGGTCAAGTATTACATGGGTGTCTGCTTGCTATAGGAATGGTCAGCAGTTAGAATATATAAAAATAGATCTGTGAGGTTAAGGGAGGGAGATGTGTTTCTAGTGCAGTGAAAAAAGTGATGGGTTGTAAAACTTTTGTTTGTATCTCTTCGTATGAAGTAGGCCAAACATTATGTCCATACTGGCTGCTGGGCTCCATATGCACAATTTATAGACAAAATGAATGTGTGTGAGAGGCAGATTGTACATCTACCTTAATACAAAAGGTGGAAAATATTTTGTTATGAGACTTAATAATATACTCCTGAGTCATCAGAATTTGTTTTGGTGAATATGGCACTAGGAGAGGACAGAAAAGATCATCATCATCAGTATTTCTTTGAAAAGAATTTGTTCATTTTTTGGAGGTATTTCATCACTACTGGACTTCTTATTATTATTTTCATTTTATTTTTAATGGAATAGTTTCTAAAAGTCTGTTAATTTCATCAGATCTTTGTTGGCAGTTGCAAGGCAGGTGCAATATAAGTGTAAGGTGCTGTGATTTCTGCACATCTCTGTTCCCATACTTTCCAGAAGATGTTGTTACAGTGAATGTTATTACTGTTAATTTTTCAAAATTACTAGAATTTCTAGTAACATGGCTAGTGAGAGAAATCATGAGTATCGCCTGTGTCCTAGTCTTGAGTGACTTACAATATGGAAGTTTATGCAAACAGGAACACTTGAGGTAAGACCAGCTGTTAATTTCCATCATGATCCATACCTTTTAAACATTTCTGGCTCAACAATTAAGCTTAGATTTTTTTTAACATATAGCTGCCAAAGACCATTTTCCTTTGCTCTGTGTCATTTGCTGCCCTTTATACAAAGTACAGACACCATTTTAATGAATGACCACACTTTTTTTCTTGACTACTGTCTGTTTCTCCAGCACATAAAGTAATGGCACATTAATATACCTTATAGACAGCTATCACTGAATTACCTCTGATGTCCCCATCTCACCGATGTTAGGCCTATTAACAAACTATATTCCCTCTTAGTGCATGGAATCTTACTTACTGAATCACAGAAAAGTTGTGGAAGGATGCAAGAGTTGGGAGTGTCAAGATTTTGGATTATGTGATGAAGAAGTGCCAAAGCACAAAAATCACAAGGCAGGTCAGTGTACATGTGTATAGGTCTTGTGATGCTGGATCACTGGGGTGAAACCAGAAAAAGCGTGGATTCTGCTGGGTCTTTCTTAGATTGAAGACACTGTGAAAGGCATAGCTCTGACTACACTGCACTACACTTTGAGGAGACTGTCAAGTTCAATGAAAGCTATTTTGCATGGTCAGGGCTATCATTGTTTGAATTTCCTTAGAGCTTGGACATCAAATTTGCCCACAAGGCACACTAAATGAAAAAGTGTGCTTTGCAAGTATGAGCAAAGTCAGACTTTCAAGAAAAAAGGTCTCGGAAAAATATCTGTAAAGCTTTTGCTTTATTGTAATAGGGCATCAGCAAAAGATTGAAAGAAATTAAAGACAACAATGAAAATAATAGACATTTATCATGCTATGGATCATTGTCCCAAAGTGAATGATAGAGACTTAGCCACTTGGGAAATTCTAAGTCAGAGTGAACAAAACACTTGAAAATCTATTAGTTGAAGCTTAGCTGAAGCAACTGACAGATGAATGAATGAAAAGAGTCTAAAATAATGAGTCTTTTCACTCATTTACTTCAAATAATTTTGTTGGAGGAAGGAGAAGAGAGATGTGCTGGGATGGGAAAGTAGGAGGAAGTGATGAGGGAAGAGGAAGGTTTAAATTAAAGCAATTTAAATCCAAATATACCGAATAAGTGTAGATAACTAGGAAGCAGAATGGTTTCTATAATCTATGAAATGAGAAAGGAAGGTAACAAAAGAAAAAAGATGGAAGAAATAGGAGTAGAAAATGAAACACTATGCATAACAGGACTTAAATTAGCACAGTTAATGTATGGCAGAATGGAAGAAAGAAATAAAGACAGATGTATAGAACAATATGAGAAAATAGCAATTAAAAAAAAAACAAACATGAAAGAAGGAGTTAGCAAAAAGTTATCAGCTGTTGAAAACAAGCCACTTGGACAAATACAGAAATAAAATTGCAGTTTCGTATTTTATTGCCACCAAATACAGCGATGAAATTATTTTGCTCAAATAAGGCACAGCGACATAAATTGGGAAGTGATGTATAACACTCTCTGATCTTTACATGCTGAGATAGTCTCAGAAGACAATTTCTTACATCTTTACAATAACTAGTAAACTAAATTGGGTTTTCACTACCACCAATTTAAAAGTTTATTTTTAGTGTTTATATTTAATGTTATAACTCCTAACTGGGGTTAGGAGACCTTAATTAGATTCTTTTGCTAATAAATGGGGCTCTGAAAATTAGCCCCTATTTCAGCCAATCTTACTTTCCATAGTTTATTATTACCAGAATTATTTTTCAGTCAGTCTTTATAGTTGATCTTTATATAATCAAATTTTTACTTCCAGCTACCTCAAAGTTACGCGACTGATAGCTACCTTTAGCAACCGAGTTTTTTACTGTGTTCATCTCCCATGCATTGTGAAAGGAAATAAGGGACACATGCATTTTCCAACACCTGTAGGATAGGACTGTTCTGAGGAAACCATATACTAAGGTTCTAGCTCATTAACCATGGGCTGTATGCAAGGAGAAACAGCAAATGCATGTTATCATTTCTAGATATATCAGTACTTAATCAGTACTTACACCTTGGAGTAACAAAGCAAATAAACATAAATGCCTTACTGACCTAAATTATCAGCTTATCACAGATGTAAAAATCAAAGTAAACCTGTCTATCACCAAACATCAAGATGAACAATTCAGCACATACAATAACAAGATAGTGATGACATAAGTATCTAGTTGAGGGACCTACAGGTACACTTTCCCAGGTATCAGCCAGAGGTACTGTACAAGTAGGGTGGAGTGTGAGACTCATTTGGGGTGCCTGTGAGAACTCCGGCCAAGCATAGAACAAAAGAAACTGGTTTAGGTCTACCAGTTCTGGTTTCCAGGGTGCAGCAGAGACCTCCTGCTTCTTTTGGGGCCAGCTTAGTTTTTTTTACTGTCAGGGGACAGATTAATAACAGGTCTTTCTTTCTCACAGTTTAGCCATGTAAGCTACTGGCCAAACACATTGTGAAATGTTGCTCAGGTCACTACTATTTTGCCACATTGCACACTGCAAGTAGTTTGCTTTTCCAGTCATGTTGCTTCACTGATAAATATTGTGAGATGTACTCTCCATTGCAGTAGTCTGGAAAGAGGCCCAAGTTATTAAGATCCTGAAGGACCTTACTCTGCTCAAACCAAACGCTAAGTTGAGATCTCAATCAGAAACTACAGCAAACATTCAGGATCTGGAACTTATAGGTATGAACCTGCTTCTCTGTTTTCTCCTGCCTGTTTTACATTGGGCAAGTGCTGGCTTGGTCCTACACCTCTCCATAGATCAGCAGCCTGAGCAGAATTCTTCCAGAGTAAGAGTGTTGTCTGGCTCATGTTTTGGGAGTTACAAAAGTCTATCCTCAACAGTCGTCATCTGTAGTTTTTCATGAAGAGTTTAAAGCAGCTGTGCAACAATTGGCTACAGCCTATTAAACCTAGATTTCTTAATACCTGTTGGATTTGTATGCATGCTTCTTTATCATGCTTTCCTGCAGGCTGGTGTTGCACCATTCTTATAAAATCAAATAGCTGAATAAATGGAGCTTGTGTATACAAGTGCAACATTCAGTGAGTTTGGTCTAATTAGTTTTGTGTTACAGTTTTTACTGGACCTTGCAAGAGATATATTTCATTGAAATGCAAGGATTTCAAGAGAGCTGCACTTCTGTTCTGAGTCAGATCCAGTGCATCCATACTATCTCTGACAGATGTTTATCAAGTATATTGCTTGACTCCAAACGCAAACAGATCATAACATACCTAAGTGTCCAGTACCTCTGCCTCATAAATAACTGAAAGCTGAAAATGGCAAAGCAAACTATCTACTGGTCCTGTGGAAAGGATCTGGTTTTTAGCCCACCCTTACTATTTTTTCTCTATTACTTTATCCTAGGAGACTTTACAAGGAAAATAGAAAAGAAAGAGGAAAAGGAAGAGAAAAAGAAAAAAATGTCATAGTATTATATGAATGTGATGAAAGTAGAATGGTCCTAGGGAACAATCAACAGTAATTTACACTTGGCATATTAAGTAAACAGACAACTCTTCCAAATTATAGTATTTGTGAATGTCAGAAAAGGCTATGAAGACTGTTAAAAAAGCATTTTAGATTTATTCAGTAATGACATGAGGTTTATTACAAGCCAGCTAGGAAGAATATAAATTATCTTATCTCAATACTCTAAATTTTTGGAATACTTAAATTCTGTCATCTTGAAACTACTGCAATAATTGTATACCATTGAATATGTTCTTTTGTTAAAAATAGAATATCATCATATGAACAGAATAAGAAATATTTGACATTTAAATAGTCCATTAAATTCGGTCCAACTTCCTTCACTTCTGTGGCATTTTAAATGTTTAGAAATGAGCAGGCATGTTTCCCTGCATGTTACATGGATACAGCATTTGACTCTTTGCTAAGACCAAGTTATTTGAAAGTTAGAGGACTATCTTCTTTCTTTTTGTTTGACCCACATTTACAAAGTAGTAGGGCTAGGTAAAAAATTTGAGACATCTATGGTTGATATTTTTATGGCTTAAATGAATTCCATTAATTTGATTCAGAGAAAGGCAGTCTCTTGTGCTTATAGTTCTAAGACTTCACCTTTATTTTTTCATTTTACTAGAGGAATGAAGAAAAGCTGTAGCTTTTAAGTAACTAGGATCACACCTCTTGAAAGCTTTGTCTATCAATGAATTCTTGAGCTGTACTTACCGAAGAATTTTGAGTGAGAATTGAAGCTCATTGAGGCATCTTTGTCATTTACATATAGAAATCTGGCTTTTTCAGAAAAAAATACAGAAAATAAATTATACATCGACTGTGTTGGGTTTTCTCATGCATTTTGCACATAGGCACAGAATCACAGGGTGGTCAGGGCTGGAAGGGACCTCTGGAGATCATCTAGTCCAACCTCCTGCTAAAGCAGGTTGTACAGTGTCATGTCCAGGCAGGTTTTGGATATCTCCAGAGAAGAAGACTCCACAGCCTCTCTTGGGCAGCCTGTTCCAGTGCTCTGTCACCCTCAAAGTAAAGAAGTTCTTCCTCACATTCAGGTGGATCTTCCTGGGTTGCAGTTTGTGCCTGTTACCCCTTGTCCTGTTGCTGGGCACTACTGGAAAAAGCCTGGCCCTGTTCCCTTGACACTCACCCTCAAGATATTTGTAGACATTAATAAGATCCTGTCAGTCTCCTCCAGGCTAAAATTCAGTCATGATTTGTACTGGCGATAATACAATTGACAGAATAATAAAGATGCCACAATTTGGTCAGTATCTCCAGGTTTGTCTTGGCAATACACATCTTGAGCAACAGCTCAGGGAATGGTCTTAAAAGGTTTGACAGAAGACAGCCTCCTGTCTGGCTGTGTTTGGCAACGGGATCCAGAAAAGGGCCCTCTCACACTTCAGCCTTCTGCTTTAAATCAACCGTGACTGACGGTAGCGTTTTCTCTCTGGAATGTCTCAGTGGACTGGGTTCTACTGGTTATGGTCAGGAGCAGGCTGTCACCTTCCCAGTGCACAGCCTGTGTGGAGGGAGGCCCATAGGTCATGTTCCACTGTGGACTCTGCATGAGAAGACTTGCCTGGTCTGGAACAACTCTCCATGTTCCGATAGGCCAGCTTGGCCTGGTTTGTTTGGGTTTTCTAGCAGTAGTACTTTCTCTCAAAGATCACTCAAATTCTTCCTTGCTTTGAATAATGTGGTTGTTACAAGTCTGTGGAACATAGAAGAACAGAGATGGACCTGGATTCTTGGTGCCAAAGAGAAGACAGTTTCAGAGTAAAGAATTTTCCTTTTTAAATTGTTTCTCTCATTTCCAAGGTGTTGTCTTCCTTGCCCTCCTCCTATGCCACTAGCTAACCTGGTGATGTCTCCAAGCTAGAGGTGGCAGTGGCACTTGAGTTGTGCAGGTCTGTAGCTCAGCTGAGACCTTGGCTGGGTACATGCTGCTATCCATCATGTCTGGCCTCCTCAATAAGTAGGTTCTCAGTGGTCGGCCTGGCAGTAAGGCAGAGGAGCAGGTGGCACATAAGAAAAATGAGCATTTTAACCATCAGGTTCTAATGCCTACTTTCAACTCTTTTTGTTGAAACTCAGCTAATAAACTGAAATAAGTTGACAAAATCCTCAGCTCTCCATCAGTCCTAAGTACTTGCAACAGCAGAATGTAAAGACCCTAGGTAACTCAGCTAACATATAGATCTTGACAGCTTCATAAAGAGAAGTTTTTGTAAAGGTATGGTGGGTATTAAATACTGTCTATAGTCTAATTTAGGTCTATATGTACATTCAGGGTCTACTTCCTACAGCCTACCAAATAAGGCTTGGGAAAAATATCTACTTTTTGGACCAAAGAAAATTGAATTCACATTCATAGATTTAAGTGCCTAAACCCCAGGCCTGTTGGTTATGCAAAATGGATGTGAACTCATTTCTTTAACCAAAAATGTGTTCCCCCATTCACAGAATTTTCACAGGAAATAATGCTTTACAGTACCAAAAAGAACAGTTTGATTGGTTTTAATTATTGTTTTAGACATTTTACAGTCTTAAAATATCTTTTAAATGAAAAAAGTATATGGTTGCAGATTATTTATTCGGTTTGCCTCCTTCAGAAGCATAACAATTCAAGTCTTAAAGAAAAACATAGAATGTGATCGTAAGTCTGTAAGAAGGAAGATAAAATGGTTGATAAAACCTCAGCAAATATAATTAGCTAAATCCAGGTTCCAACTTAAAAAAAAAATATTCACTCAAGTGTTAGATTGAATTAACCTAATTTTGATATTAGTATTTTTAGAAGCTCATTTTGTTCAAGTAAGAAATAATCCTCCTACTTCATCCTCTCCCAATTCTCTACTTCTTAAATGCCTACAGACTCATTTACTGCAATAATTTCAGGGCTGCTAACCTCTTGTGTGGAAGTCACAGATTATATCCATCCCACATGGTAGGTCCCTTCATACCTGAGCTTTTAGGAATAGCAGAGCACATGCTGTATCTGCACTGGGAGGCCCATGCTGCTGAGACCTCTACTACTGATCACTAACCCTGGGGTTCCTGAGCACTGACTCATGTTCAAGCCTTGCTGCCAAAGGGCCAGAAGGCATCTACACTGGATATTATGATGCAGTGGGTAGCACAGACCCATTAATGTCAGGTTGCTCGATCTGTCTTTCTGACTGTCTGGATGTTCCTTTGCCTGACCTGCCTGCCCCCTGCCCATCCTCCTGCTCACAAAAGCAGGTGACCCTGACAGTGGGATCAGAATGACAGATCTGGTTTATTGTCCTCTTCCAATTGTTGTTATCAAGCACAGGGCTATCCAGCAGATATTCAACCTGATCTAGCTGAAGATCACAGAATCATAGAACAGTTTAGGTTGGAAGGGACCTTAAAGATCATCTAGTTCCAACCCCCCTGCCATGGGCAGGGACACCTTCCACTCAACCAGGTTGCTCCAGGCCCCATCCAGCCTGGCCTTGAGCACTTCAGAGATGGGGCATCCACAGCTTCTCTGGGCAACCTGAGCCAGGGGCTCACCATCCTCACAGTAAAGAATTTCTTCCTAATATCTAATCTAAATCTACCCTCTTTCAATTTAAAGCTATTCCCCATTCTCCTATCACTACATGCCCTTTTAAAAAGTCTCTCTCTAGCTTTCTTGTAGGTCTCCTTTAGGTACTGGAAGGCCACTGCAAGGTCTCCCCACAACCTTCTCTCTTCCAGGCTGAACAACCCTGACTTTCTCAGCCTGTCGTCATCGGAGAGGTGTTCTAGCCCTCTGATCATTTTCATGATCCTGCTCATTTGTCCTGATTTCAGCTGGGCTAGAGTTAATTTTCTTCTTAGTAGCTGGTGCAGTGCAGTGTTTTGGATTTGATGTGAGAACAATGTTGATAACACACTAATGGGTTTGGTTGTTGCTAAGTAATATTTATACTAAGTCAAGGACTTTTCAGTTTGTCATGGCCTGCCGGAGAGAGGGCTGGAGGGGCACAGGAAATTGTGAAAGGACACAGCTAGGACAGCTGACCTGAACTGGCCAAAGGTCCATATGATGTCATGCTGAGTATATAAGTCAGGAGAAGAAGAGGGAAGGGGGGAACATTCAGTTTTATGGTGTTTGTCTTCCTAAGTAAGTGTTATGCACGATGGAGCCCGACTTTCCTGGAGATGGCTGAACACCTGCCTGCCCACGGGAAGTGGTGAATGAATGCCTTGTTTTGCTTTGCTTCTGTGTGCAGCTTCTGCTTTACCTGTTAAACTGTCTTTACCTCAACCCATGAGTCTTCTCACTTTCATTCTTCCGACCCTCCCTCCCATTACACTGTGGGGAGAGGTAGCAAGGAGCTGCGTGGTGCCTGGTTGCCAGTCAGGGTTAAACCAGGACATTGTTGCAGGGGGAGTTGGACTTGATGACCTTTAAAGGTCTCTTCCAGCCCAAACTATTCTATGATTCTATATTCATAGACAATCCTGACAACTTTTGCATACCATATTATCCCTTTTCTCGTTTTTCAACCCTCCTTTTGAAGGCATTTGTGGCTCCCTGTCTCTTCCCCAGTCTCATGCCAAATGATTTACCCAACACAACTGCTGTTTCTGTGTAGGTCCCAGTATTGCAATAACCATGCCCAAATCTGGAGCTTCTGATACCTTTATCAAGGTATTCTCAGCCTCATATGCTTCAACTGATAAGGTTACCTAGGTACAGGTAGCCTCAAAAGATCCCAAGTACTCCTTTCCAAATATCTGTGATGTTCAGCCATTTCTTGCATACCTCCCTGTTAACCACATGTAAAATCCAGCCTTCCTTCATGGTGCTATTTACAACTTTTGGCTGCTTCTCACACTATTATCTGTCACGTTCAGCAGCTTCTTAAGCACATCCAATAACTTTTAATAGTCTGTTCTTAGGTAAATCTCAGGACAGGACCTTGTCAGTGGTGTAATTATTTACCTGTAACCTTAACCTGGTGCTTAGCCACTTTTAGAGTATCTTGAGGTCTCAGATATATTATATTTCACAGTAGAATACACCTTTCCTTAGGAAATCATGAGGATTGTCATTTGAGTAAGTGGGAATTATTTGTATAAATCTATACACATTGTGAAGAGAACAAACCTCTCCATTAAAAATTTTCCTGATATTCAATTTCACTGACAAAAGGCAAAAAGGAGTATTAAAACCATGCTGCATGTGGCATAAATTGCTCACAAGCAACTGCGGGATTATCCATTCTTATCTGAACCTCACATTACTTTGTTGAAAATTTAGTTCTGACATTTGCTGAGTATCCTGTGTGCTTAACCAAGTGTGGATTCAACAACAACAAAAAAGGAATGAAATCAAAATGCACATTTTTGTCTACAAAATCGGGTCATACATTGCAGCATTTGGTTGTTTTACTTGATCACAAAAAGCTGTGCTTGTGTAACATTAAGGCTTTTGCAAAGTTTGAGTAAATGAATGTCACAGAATATACAAGAGTCAAGAGGCTTTGAGGTTTTTTTCTTCCAAGTCTGTACATTTTTCTTGTCTAAATAGGATTTAGTAACCATTACTTCACCAACATGTTTGACTATGCTCATAATCAGCATTTTCACAGCTTTTACTAAGTTTTACACAGTATTGAACTGTGTAAGTAGCCAGAGTTCAAAGAACTGTTTATGCCTTGAAATATATTGCTTTTTGTGTAGAAATTCTTGGGATGTGTGAGATGGAATGATCAGATTATGCATTTCCTCGTAGTTGCATGACAGGTGATGTAATAGGAAGAAAAATGTTGACCTTTCATTAGTATCCAGAAAGGATATCGCTATTATGCTCAAAAATATTTCTTAAGATGGTAACTTAAGATGGGGGGGATGGTAAATACAGAATACGTACAAGACAAATAAAGAACAAACTAAAGGTAAATGGAGAAGATAAAGGGCAGTTGTGGTAAACAAAGAGCAACAGAATTAGGAATGGCAAAATCAATACTCTATTTTAAGCGGTGAACTGGGACCAGGCTTTAGGTACGATTCAGTGACTAACAACACTCTCTTGCGTGCACAAAGAGGCAAGTTTAGGGTGGAATAGATTACTTATCTTAGGGAAGAAAGTATCTACAACTATACTCTGCCCTTGAAATGCCCTTTAAGTGTATATGTGTATCTAAGGTCTAGATAGCTCAGGAGTTATTTTCTCTTGAATATGATCTTGGAATTAAAAATACATATAAATATATAACCATGAGAATATTGAAAACTTGTCTCTGTTGTGCATACTTCATGAAATTAACTGAAATGGAATCTTTTGACTGTGGGAGGCTGCTTGTTTAGGAGGTTTTAATATTCTTCACATTTAATGAAATGAGGAATGCCAGCTGCTCAACTTGGTCCAAATTAAAAGATTAATTTCTTGAGAACATAAATGTATCAATATGTGAAGGCAGTGGCAAGTAAAATTCATAGGGAAAAGAAGTTTTTTCTCAACCTTTTTTCCTGTTATGGTTTAGGAGAGGATATAGAGTAGGAAACTATTTGGAAATGTAGCACAGCTCAGCATACTGTCTGTGCATTGGCACCTTTGCATGCCCATGTGTATAAGCTTTTGCAAAATTTCACTGGGACCTTACTCTACATTTACTCTTTTTTTTTTTTTTTTTTTTTTTTAACATATTGAAATTTTACTAACCACCATAGTTTCAAAGGACCATTACATCATCCCATGCCTGCAATTTACTGCAGTAGACCTTCACTTCCACTTTGGAATTCCTCAGATTCATATAGATAAATTGATGGCTGTTGTACACTGACACTTATTTCAGCAAAAGCTTCTGGCTAGGCTGAAGAGGAATAGAAAGTTTTAAGATTTCCCCTGGTATCTCTTTGATGCAGCTGAGATTTGGTAAGCTCATCATACCACATTATGACGGTGTTTTCTATAAACCTCCAGCACTTACTAACCATAAACTTCATCAGTTTTGTAGCTGGTCTCTGCACGAGTACAGATTACACTTTTGCTTCAGAGCTATATGTGATTCCAGATACTACTTTCTTCTACTCAGTCAGCAGAAAAAATCTCTAATTATGTTGTGGGCACAGTCAATAGAGTCAGCAAAACAAAACTCATTATGTATTACAAAAAACTCAGCAGTGGACAGCTCACGCAAATTCTTCATGGAGTTACAGAAAATATTAGAAAAAAAGTTCTGACTTGCTGTCACCTTGATAAGTTCTTGAACTATTTTTGTTTTCTTTCCATGGTGAATTGACATTGCAATTTCATCCATTATATTATTTTGGCAAAGTTTCTTTGTTATAGACATTGCACAGAAATGCTACTAAAACACTGGAAATTCATTAACTCATAGTCCATAAAGTTGTTAGCTTTAGAAATATATGTTGGCTATGGTTGGTTTGTGCTGTAGTAAAATACAGTTCATGTTTTCCTACTAAGTCTTTTTTTTCTCCCTGTTGCACAGAGTGAAGAGGACAAGGGAGCAAGAGAACACATGCATAATCCTGTTCAACCATAGCCTGCTGTGTTCTACTTTTGCTTCTGACTCAAATGATCTCTGTAAACTTTGTGCAAGTAATTTGAAAAACCTCATGATACCAACTAAAGTCTTGAACTATAAATCTTCCCCATTTTCATGGACTCTTGAACAATTTGTGGGTTTTGGATATTTTTCTGCTTTTTTCTGTTTCAGTGAATGACCATTTATACTTAATGTGTGGTTTTCTTCTGCCTGTATTTGCAATTTATGTATTTTTCGATTCTGTCTCCGTGCACAGATGTAAAAGCAGGATGATATAACCACCTTCCTTCAGTCTTCTCTACCACACACATTTCTTAAAAAAAAAAAGAAAAGAAATGGGGGCGGGGTGGTGGTGGTGGGGTGGTGGTGTGTGAATTTGAATTCCTTACAGTATGCAAAGGGAGATAGCTTGCTGATTGCCCTGCACTTGCTCTTATCATATGTGTTGCTCTGTTTTGTAGTCTCACATTCCAGCAGAGGTGACAGCAGTCAGAGAACAGGAGAGAACAGGAAAGAAAAACTAACAGAAATATAGTTAGGTAGATTTGATTTATGTTAAAGGTTTATGTTAAATTGGATATTTGATCAAATGCATACTGTACAGATAAAAAGAAACCCCTCACATAATCACTGCTCAGAACTATATTAGATCTAACAAGTCAGATACATTTTGAAAATTAATACCACCACCGCACAAAAACAATCAACATCTGTGCTGGCTTCCCTGAAAAAAAAAGGAACAAAACTAAAACTTGTCAAAAAACCCCTTAATTTTTAGAGTAAATTTTAATGTTAATGTATTTTAGATTTGGGGGGTTTTGTTTGTCTTTGGTTGGTTGGCTTTGATTTTTCAGGTTTTTTTCTGTAACAAGTAGTATTCTTTTTTTTGTCTTTAACATGACTAAGCACTAGACTGAGTTGTAACTATGCTAGTTCTCTTTTCTGAACATAAATTTAATTTTTTTTTCTCATTAAAGTTTATAAACCTATTTGCAGATTATTATGATCCTTTAAATTCCAGACTAGAATTTTTGTCCCTTAATCTCTAAGATTTTTTTTTCTGAACCAATTCCTGGACAGTGTATAACCATTTTTGTTCACTCAGTCCCTGAAGAACATTAATACTGTGTGAAACTATGATTATTTCATAGAGATGTACTTGACCATGTATGTCTGGTGAAATCCTTTGAGTTCCCTACTGAAACAGAATCAAGCTAAAATATCTGATATCTGAAGACTGGAAAGTCTGATATAATTTAACAAATTCCAGCTATGTTGTTTCTGATCCACATAAATGATAGAAGTAGGATCAAGTTCTATTTGTATCCCCTTTTGTATTCTGTCAAATGCACTCACAATTTTTTTTCCTTTCATTTGAAAAAGGGGAAGCAAATCTGTAATCTTAAAAACTACTTTTACATAGCTTCCTAACACTGAAATTTATCTTAGATTTATAATATATCATTGACTGAAGTGAACAATATTGCTCTAGACGATCAGCAGACAGTGTTATGATGTTACCACTGGTAGAAACCTCAGAAAACTGTGTCAAACTTACAAAGCAATCAACATTAACTTTGAATAACAAGCTTTGTCCAAAATACAAATATGTATCAACTGTAAAGTATTTTTGAAACTGCTGTGAATAAAGACCTCACTCAACTGACATTTCAGCCTTAACACAATCACATGATAAAGATGAAAGAGGCACTGTAGCTGTATACTAAAAATAGGTTTTTGTATGGGTAAGTGGGCATCAGCACTGCAAATTCCTGCTGCACATTTTCTATGTGCAATGGTATTTGCAATCAGACACAGATCCAAGTCAATGCTGTCTCTGATCTGTTTTCACATGCTTTAATTCCACTTGCAATTGACAGCATGTTTGTTTCTCACAGAAAAAAAAAAAAAAAAAAAAAAGCTAGATTCTCTTTTAATATTATTAATTAGAAAGTTATACTGTAGCATACTGTTGAGAAATTTATCTTCTTTTGTTGACCTGAGGACATGTATGTAATGTTGCAGTCAAATCACAGGACCAGTCTTCATTCTATACAAGGTTCTCTTTTTTATAGTGATCAAACAGTATAGTCTTTGGAGGGAAAGGAAAAAGGGAAGAACGGAGAAAATGACAGCGAGGAGATAAACAGGTATCTATTTCAATTGGGTATCTTTGTGTGAAGTTTTGACATGACTGACTGATCTTGCACATAGAGATAATCTAGCTGCCTCAATTTTCGACTATGAAAGTCCCCAAACCATGTGATATTTATTCATATAGAGGTACTTTGATGAAATGCAAAGTATATTACCATCACCCAAAATTAGGCATAGCTGAAGTGCTTGCTTAGATAATGATTGTGTTGATTGAATTTGTACTATTTCCACCCCCCCACCCCCAAAGCCTTTGGTTTAATATCCATAGAGGATGTATGGTGTTCACTTCTTTGACAACTGTTCAGTTTCAGTTTTCTCTCTTTTGTTCAATATATGGGCATGTGCCCTGGTTATTGAGCACCATTCAAATTTTCCTTATAGACACAGAAGTAGAGTTGACTCTAGGCTGCCCAGGAAAATCTAATTGCCATACTTCCTAACTGTGAACGCTCTACATCAGAAGTTTTAAGATGTTCAAGAGATGCTTTGACAGTATGTGATTAGAGTACCTAGTCAACTACTACAAATATTTCTAATAGAAAAAAAATCATGACTAGAAAGCAGAGCAGCAGATCCCATTTCATTGCTTCCTGATGATTTCTATTAACAAGAAGAAAGTTTATAAAAAGTAAGCCTAATCAGAAAAGCATGTCAAGAAAAAAGTGACAGACATTTTCTAGAATCTTCAAAACATCTTTATTTTAATTATAACAAGTGAATGAGCTCAAGTCAGTATGTATTTAAATCTAAATATTTTCTGGAGCATCCATTTATAAATATGGGTAAATATGAAATTCTTAACTAGTAAAAATATATTGATAGTTAATTCCTTATGAAGAATCTTGTCAGTCTGCAATTTTCTTAACGCTGAAGCAGGTAACTTTTATAAAGAATAACATACTTAAGACATTCAAAAAAGATCATTAAGCATGCACTGCAATAAGATATTAACATTCTGCCAGAGACCAGATACTAAGTGCTGTTTGGTTGGAACAGTAGCTTATTACTTTGTTTGCATCCCTCTTCATTCACATAAACTATTTTTCTGTCAGAAACTGTATTTCCTTTAAATAAACAAATGGTCTTGTAAAAATGAAAATGTTTTCAGGAAAGCTTTCAGTTTAAGTAAAAACTTCCAGGAATGAGTGAAATAGGAGAGACAATTAAACCTCGAAATTACAATACTTACCTGAAACAATCTTTGGCAGTCATAACAAGTGTTTCTCCTCCAATCTTTTTACCATTACTGTTTTATTGTGTGACTCTTTTTGTTTTTGTTGTGGTTTTTTTTTTTTTTTTTTATTAAAAGCTTTGAGACATTTGAGGCTTGGCTTTTTGTGTTATTTTGTTTTGCTTTTCCCAGAACAACAAAACTGCAAAAGCTCACTTATTTTGTGTATGACAGTTAGGGTTTTTTATTATTTATATTGTTGTTATTGTTACTTATTATTGTTTGTCTTATAAGTAATTATATATTATACATAATAATATATAGAAAATAATATTTTACTATTATTATTTTAAGATGTATGTTGGTGGGCTCACATTCAGGTTTTATTTTCACATAGTTTCTTCATGTCAGTTTGTGCATAGGAAGTTTTGTTAATTTGTTTAGTAAATGTTGAAATCCTGTGTACCTAAGCCATATGGTATCAGCTCCCAGAAGGAATAATTGGCAGAAGCTTTTAAGCAGAAAAATCTCAGAAATGAGATCACCAATACTGCTCTGGATGTGGGTATGAGTGTGCAAATGCATAGATTTCAAATGCACAACATTTCATAGCACAATATATTCATATATAGTTTACACTAAGCAAGTGGACTTTTAATCTATAAATAAATGCTTTTATTTTCAAACTGTTCAAATAAATGTGCTCTCACAGGTACAAATCACAGATTTCCAATAAGGGATTAATTCTAACTGTTCGAAATTACTAGAACTCTCTGAGATGAAAATGACATGTATCAGTAATGAGTTGTCCATAGCAATGGGTACTTTTATAAAGTAAATGGGAAGCTCTTTTGCAATGATCCGTGAACCAGAGATGCATTATCTGATTTGAAGAAGTGCACTGGGCTGCTCCTAACTACAGTAAAACTCAAAGAAGCTTCCCCCCTGCCACCCGCATTTTCTGTGAAATTTGAATTTATCTTGAACTAAGGGAACAAGAAGTGTTCAGAAATCTGCTTTCATTAGTAGCTGCGGTACTTCCCCCAGTCTTTTTTGGCTTCATCACAGGTTTTTGCAATGTAAAAGAGTATTGCTAGAAATCCACGTGGTTGTCTGACTCACATGATGACTGAATTTACCACCTATGGAGAAGGAAATAACACATGGCAAATACTCTGCAGCCAGGCACAGAGGGGTCTGGGCTGCTCCTCTAGGTGCAGATGTTAACAGCCATACCTTATCCAAATGAGACAAGAAGGTCAAGATCCCCTATCTTACTTTCAGGTTCAGAGCGTAGAAGGTAAAGCTGCTTTTCAGTGTAAACTCAGAGATGGAAAAGCAATCTGTTCTCAGGGACAAGAAGTTTTATTCTTTCACAGAAGAGTGCATTGTTTGGTAAACTGTGGAAATTAATTCAGTTTACTTTTGAGTTCATATCCTCTGTTGCTTACTTCCCACCAAATTAACTCCAGCTGATCTTGCACCTTCTTTGGTGGTCCCATGAAACAGGGAAGATCACTTCCTACATCTGCCCTGGCTGGCTGGCCATCTTATTCAGACTCTGTTATTAATGATTTATATTCCTCAGTCCACTGATCTGAGTCACTCTCACTACCTGCTAGCCTTCACATAACTTGTAGGAACTTAATTAGCTCTTCCACATTTATCCATTATTTAAATGTGGTTCAGTGTGTCTTAAGGATTGAGAAGTGGCCAGTGGGGTCTGACAGCCTAGACTGTCTCTGTACACCACTTCAGCTGAGTGTGTACTTACAATAGTGTAGCTCATGAAAATGTGATAAATTGTGGCCAGCCGTTGCACGTATATTACAAAGTCTATTTATCTGATTTTTCCTTTTTATATTAGCATTACTGCATTGTCTATTCATTTTATATAACTGAAAATAGAAATTGATATACTGCATTAACCTGGTTTAAATTTCTTTGTTCAGACATACATGATATGTAACATACAGGCTTCCTCCAACAGGGAAGGGAAGAAACTATTCTCTGTAAATCTCTCCCACCTAACATTAAACCTCATTTCCAAGCAAAGACACCTTTTGCTGAATGAAAAGATGGCTGATTCTGAACTATTTTTTTTGCCATGGTTGATAGCTGTTTTCTGACCTCTTTTGTGACATAACAACACTAGGAAATTTAACTCTCCTATTATTTTGAGACTTTTGCCTATCATCAGGATTTATTTTTAATTGAGCTCCATGGGCTAGAATATGAGTTTAGGATTTCACACTCTTTGTTCTGTGATAAGACTTCCAGTAATATAGCTTCAATAGGTTTAAATAGTGATGGTAGAACAAATGCAGACACCTTTCTGTCAGAAATGTATGTCTCTGTTTCTTATTTCTTTAGTTGTTTATGCAGGGACTCTCCATAAAGAAATCCTACTCCCTTTAGTGCTATATTTTCAGTTTTCTTTTACTTTTTCTTACATGCAACAGTCCTTACTCATGTCAGTTACTGTGACTGTGACCTTTTTCTGTTCTTTTTTTTCATTCTGCCACTCTCAAGCCTCATTTCTCAAGGATTTTGTTCTTTTCTTCTTTTCTACTTTATCTGCTAAAATTATCAGCAATTGAGTAGTTTATGGTTTCATAGATGCATCTTCTGTGGCCTGTAAACTTGACCCTTCAATGAGATTAGTAGGGTGTAGAATGGGGATTAAATTCCTCTTAGTCAGGTTTCCTACAGTATTCCACAGTTGTAATAACATCCCTTTATACTCAGTTTATATCTGAAAAGCTTGCTTTTATGGCTTTAGAAATATCATAAATAATATAAAAAAAAACCTTCACAGAACCTGAGAGGGAAATAGGACATAATATGTGAAGTGAGATGGGTGCTTTTACATTTAGAACCTTTTACATAGATTTTCGATACATTTTTTCATTAACTCAAAATATGAACTTTCATTCAGACACTACCTGAAAAATTCTTCTCTGACTGATTGCTTGTGGACACCTTATTAATTAAAAATTTGCATTTGGTCTTCAGTATTCTTCACCAAACAGCAACAGAATCACAATTTGATATTTAATTTGTAAAAACATGTGGGAGTTACTTCATCTAAAAAAATTCAAAAATAAATGTAGTTGTCCTAAATAAGTACTTTACACATATTCTAAATTCTAATTAAATGCAGGAAATTTTTATATATCCATTAAATTGAAAGCTAGTGCATACCAACATCAGTGTTCTATAGTTTTCAGGAGTCATTCAGCTGTTATTTTTTCTAATACATGGATAGCTATTATTTAATTAATTTAATAATCAATTACCTATTAATGCTGCTCACAATAAGAATTAGAACTTTATAACAAAAACTCTCCATCTGCAGTATGGAAGAATCATCAGCTGAAATTCAACTTCATGAATCATTTTTCATCTACTTTTTCCCTTGATCAAAAAGTTTATTACATGAAGTTGAAAGAAGCTATGACTGCAGCCTTTTCCCCGTTTGTGTCCACAGAAAACTACTTAGCTAGCATGAAGGAAATCGTGGAATTATTTCTTTTTCTGGAAGGTAACTGCCAAGCAAGAGTATGACAGCTGCACTACTATAGCTTTTCACAGTTGTCAATTAAGAGGAAACACATCATCAAAACTTGAATGCTTCATTTTATAATGATCTTCCAGATCGTATTATTTTAAAAAGGCAAGTGCCTCTTGACAAAGCTAAAAAAAGGAAGGGGAGGGGGAAGAGGCTTCCAGTGCTGGCAGCTGACACTGTGCGAAAAACTTTTTTCCAAGAGAAATTGAAAATGGTGAGGTTTTTGTTTTCAGTTTTCCAGTTCTTGATGTTAATACAAACAATAATGAACACAGTAACAGCAGAGATTTGAAACAACTCTATGATGCTGCTTTCTGGATAAATAATAGAATTATTGTTTATTTGTTTTTCCATAAAACATGTCTGGCACAAGTTTCATAGACTTTAGCAGAAGGAAAACAAAGGCACTGACTGCTTTTTCGATTCAGGACAGTTAGTTTCTGGGTTGACTCTTTCAAATAAAACAAGGAAAAGGAAAAAAAAGATCAGGATTGATAGCAAGATACAGCTAGTAGTATGAAAAATGTTGTGGTCCAGCAGAGCATTTCTTATTCTGGACAGATAATCACTAAATTTTTTATCTGGTTGGATCATCACAGGGAGCAAGGCACTGGAGCAACCAGAGCAGAACTATCTGTGCAGCGGGACTTGCTGTGTTTCCTGACAGACTCAAAGCCTTGAAAAACTCAAGCCAAGAGCTGCTTTTCTCCCTTTTAGGTGCATATCTGAAAATGTCACATTCATCAGGGAATTATAACTAAAACAGGAGATGTAAATTAGGCAATGTTAACATTTCTGAGTGAAGTTAGTTGCACATCTATTGCACCCAATGAAGCTGTGCTTCTGAGCATCTGTCTGTAGAAGATGCTACAGAGATGGTTGTTGCAAGGCAGTGAGAGGGGAATGGGGAAAAAGGGATATAATCTGAGGACTCTGTGCTATCTTACTTAGAACCAGACCACCCTTAAGTGTATTGTTCATTATGACACTGTACTAATTTTTCATATAATATTGATATACTGTACATAGCTGTAGAGACAATTGACAAAATTACTGTAACAGCAGTACTTCAAAGGAGAAATCCAAAGGGAAAAAATGTATTAGAAGATCTAAAATCCCAGTGCCAAATCCAAACGCATTGTACACATTTTATGTTACTGAAAATTAATCTGACAATATGACAATATTTCTTTGTTCCACTTATTTTCCCCATTTTATGCCTCTGTGTTATCTATCTGTGATACCTTATAAGTTTTTGAGATTTTAAAAAGTGATTGTGCAACATTTAGCACTAGGACCTGAACTTTCCAAGGTCTTAAATATGGGGGGGGGGGGGGGGGGGGGGGGGGGGGGGGGGGGGAAAGAAGGTGTATAATAATATGACACATTCTCCTAAATTATTTCAACACCATTTCAGAGATGATTCTTCTCTTATCTCAGTTTCATGTCTTAGCAAACAAATGTGGGTTTTTTTTCCTTTTGTTACTGGTATTATGTACATTAAGATATCACTCTATCCTCATACTTTGGAATGAAAAACAAACCAGAGGGATGCTCTTCCCAAGTAATACGACTATTTCTAAAAGCACAGAAAACAGCACTGTTTAAAATTTAACAACTAAATTATGTTTTAGACCTCTGTGGTTCCACTAATACAGAGAGATAATACATGCCTGAGAACCTGTGATTAGCCCATTCTAAAGCTTTCTTACTGCAAATCCAGGTTCTAGGGAATGAAAAATATCCAATAGAGAGGTTTTTCCCTGAGAACAAACTGATTAAGAAGTTGTGGCGTAAACAAAGTCATGATTTCTATCAGTACAGAAACACATTGCAATCCACAACAAACAGTTGAAAATTATACCACCAAACAGAGTAAAAGTGAATGGAATTCCTTCTCAATAAGCATCATATATTTAAGCATGTCTTGAGACTGACATGATAATGAATGGTCTGTATTAACTGTAGTCTTTTTTTCTTCCCTATTTTTTTTGAATGAAGTTTCTATATATATATTTATTTGTAAAATATCTAAATAGTGCAAATTAATCAGAAAGTTTCAGAAATAGAAACATTGACCTAAAAAGAAATCACCAATTATGTCAGTTAATGGGGGCAAATGTAACAAATATTTATTAAGTACTAATATGCTTATTTTTTAGTTTCTTTGTTTGGATGGATCACTACCCATAGCATAGCAGTGGTATTAATAGCCATTAGGCTCTAGTACATTGTCAGATTAAGATTAAATGAGTTTTCACAATTTTTCCATTGCAATCAAGTTTTCTTTAGTTTCATTAGTGTAGAGGCCTAGAGGGTTTGTCCATTGTTTCAATTAAATTGATCAAAAGACACCAAAGATTTCTTGCTTAAAATTCATGTTTCATGCTCTTCTCATCTTTGTTGAACTTGAATATGCTTCCCGTTGTTTATATAATACAGTGGATGGGTAGTTTTTATTAGACCACCTTACTTTAAACATTTTTCTTAGTAAAAGTAAAAACATTTTTCCTTTCCTGTAATGCATCTGTAAAGGCAGAAAGGACTAGATCTTTTGTTTGGAGATTATGGGATCTTTCTACTTTAAAAGGAACACTTGTGTGAGGTGATTTATTAGATATACTCTTAATCCTTGAGCACTACTGCTGGAATCCAGTTCGAAGGTCAGCAACGGTCATATCTGCTTTACGTCAGGACATTTTATTAACCTTGGACTCTTGCTATTGACTCTTCTGCACTAATATTTGATGTGATTACATCCAAAGGCAGTCCCATCTTTTTCTCATTTCTCTGTTTTGGGTCACTCATCATCTTACAAAAATATTTTGGCAATGTCTTTTTGTATTTAAACAACTGCTTGAACAATTTTCCCAGGCTTTATGTTTGTTTTTTCTTTTTGCTGGAATTTTTCATTGTTATAGATAGTAGTATATGCAGCCCAATACTAAATGGGAAAAAGGTACATAAATGTCTAGGAATATCAAGTCTAAAATATTTAACTCCAGGAATTCTGTTACATGAATGGAGCTATTAATTTGCAGCACACATATTCAAAGAAGCATTTTCATTGTAGGCTATGTAAACCAGCCTAGATCATAGATGTTCTAGCAAAGAGTACTTTCTTCTCTTTTATATGCATATACAACCTCCTCAGATTTTGCAGGCTGATTTCATGGAACAATATTTGTTTTTACATTCCAATTATATTAAAACTTTAGTTTGAAAACATATCTGAAAATATGGATGTCAAGCACGATTTTTAGAGAAAGCTGAAGAGTGTGCATATCATAAATAAATCAATGGTGAACGTAATTTTAAAAAAGCAGTACAATCTATTTTTTGTGACCCTGTGCAATTGATGTCTCTCATCTTTTCAAATGTTTTTCTTTCAGGTCCTGGGAAACTGTCTCAGGAATTTGTGCTGCAATTAATGAGATTTAACCTCTTCCATCTGTTTCTGGCTCCAAGTTAGGTCTTTCAATCAGGATCAATCACTTTTTCTAATAATTCATAAAGTACCTACAATACTTCCATTACTTTAAAAAAATAGTCATACTTAATATCATATCCGTTTTTTTAGGTGGAAATCCAATTATTTTTTTTCAACAAAATATATTCAAAGGGGAAAAATGATAAATAATTATTTGAAGGATGACTTTTTACAAGAGAAAAACATTTTGACAACAGTAATTTTTACTTCCATTCTGACCTGCAATATTGCTTTGCATTTCAGTGTGAGACCCGACTGTAACTCATTCTTGTCAACATGCATTAATATCTTGGTCTGACCATTTGTATCTCTGAATTTTTAAGTATATACATGCAAATCTTGCAATGGTGTGTCTTTTCATCTTTGGCAGTTTGCTTTGCAAATTTATGCTATTGATCAGATTTGTGGCATTTATCCTAGATACGAATTATAATCTGCCACCAGTTTCTGATAGACAGTTCTCAGTGGTTAACACAAAAGTGCAGATCTTAGAGACACATACAGAATTAACTAATTTTATACAAACATACACAAGCACATGCAAAATTATTTGCATTACTATCCTGAGTACTCTACATTTCCTCAATTCACTACAATATTTCTCTGTGGAAATTAATCCACACCTTAAGCACTTAAATTTCAATTCCAACCATTTCCCTACTTTAAGTAACACAGTGAACTTTTTGAGTTTATTTTTCCTGTATGAAGTAAGAGAAAAATAGAGCTGGATGGATCTTTCAAGGTCGTATAGTCCAGCCTCATATCCCAGCAGAGGATCATAGCATTTTATGTGTGTTCTTAATCTCCCTTGCTAAAATTTACACCCATTACTGTTTGCAGTATCTATTATGGACAAAAAAGAAGACATTATCTCATTTCCTTTACCTTTGCAGCAGTTTTTTATCTATTTGAAGACTATTATAGAATAATCCCTCATCCTTCTCACCTCTGAATAACTTCTGTTCTTTTAACTTATTCTCACCAATGACATTGTGAGGTCTAGGCATTTTGATTTTTTTCATATAAACTTCAATGAAGATCAGAACCTCAAACTGAACACAAGCCTGCATGTGAGATCTTGTCTAGATAGAGCAGCATGTCTTTAGAGTATCCTGCTATTTAGAGTCACGTTACATAGTCCTTGATCCTTTCCTTCAGAAATATTGCTTAGCCTTTTGTTTCCTTAAACCTTGTTCATAAAGCTGAGTATCTTTGCCTAAGCGTAGACACTTGCATTTCTTGCTAAATAGCAATCCATTTTGTGTAAGTAATATTACTTGTTTTCTAGTATGTTTTTACAATCATTTGGGGTAATTGTTCTTGTAGCATGGAAGAAATTACAGTTAATTGAAGTTCTATAATGTTCAGGCTTCTAATTTCTTGCTTTTTAAAAAATAGACCCTTGTCCTGCCACCTGCCTCTGTGGCTTCTCATATACAATTGTTAATGTTGCTGATATTATTTTAGCCAGAATCTTTAGCACTCAAAGGTGAATTTCATCAGTGCTGGATTATCTGACAAATACCTGAAGTTTCTCAGTACTTTAAAATGTCTTACTTCATTGCAGTCTGAGATTTTATCTCTTTTTCTATAACAGAAATACCCATGCAGTTAGACAAGTCTACTTTTTTACTAAAGATAAAAGCAAACAATGTATTACAAACTTTTATCTTTATGGTATCATTTTTAGTAGCTTGTAATTCTGCTGATCAGAAGAATGTGTGAGGACAGTTATAGAATTAGATGTTTCTCTTTTATCTGTTTTGCTTGCTGTTTTTTCCCAGATGGCTCATCTAACACTTTGCTATGCTCATTAAGTCTGCCTTTTCTGAAATCCATAATTTTCAGTCTGTCACGCTCCTTCCTTCTATTTCTGATGGTTAGCCTTCTTCAATGGATGTGGCCATTCTCGGTGGGCCTCATCACCCAGCTGTCCTTCAGGGTCTGCATTCTCATCCAGTTACTCCCTAGTGTTTAGAAGCAAATGTAGACAAGGTTCTCTTCAGGTTCCTTGCTCTACCTGTATTTCACGATCTTGCTTTCTGATATGTTCCTTTTCTGGCAAGAGTGGATTTAACTCACCTAGAGATTTGTGTTTATCATACAGGTAGCTACACAGAGATATCTGTGAAACTCTGTTCAGTCATATAGTTTGTAAGGTAAATATCTAATCATAGTGTCAGTATATATTTGTACATAAGAATGAAAAATAAACTTTCCTTGAACTTTACTGGTCCTCTTTACTTATCTCCGAAGATTTTAAAAAGTACCTACTGTTACTTGTTAACATTTAGAAACCTTCCTTGTTAACACCTATGGAGTAAAATGATGTCTCTCCTTTTCCCTCTTTGCCTATTCTTTCTGAATAGCATAAAACTTTTACATTTATGGTAGATCATATTGCAACTGAAAAAAGATATCTAAATATTTTGTTTATGTATATCGATATCAATTAGGGAACTAGAGGTTGTCATGTGAGAGACTAAAAGTCTGGTAAATCAAGCCACTTTCAAACTTCAAGAAGACACTTTACTGGACTGACATTAAAGCATTAAAATTACACATTGTCAATGCTGAGTTCTTACTAATTATCAGCTGTTGTCACTAAATGTTTAAACAATTAATCCTCAACAATCTAGATTAGCTATGAGTATACAATACTACCCAGCTGATACCCTGTGATTAATGCTGATGGCTACAGTCCTTGATCTGTTCAGTCTAATGTCAAGGATGAGATCATGAAGTTTGAGAGCTCTTCCACAAGGAAAGAGCTTGCTCTTCTTTCCTCTCTCACTGTTGATGTTTCTTACATTTCTGATACTTGTCCCTAAAACAAAAACAGTGATCACATTTGCTCCCATCATTGTTCATCCTGTATTTGGGTCCAGGACTTCGTTTGGTTTTTCCAGAAATCTTTCCTCCTTGTTCTGCAGAATTATCTTTACCTTTTTTACAGTGTATCATTTCATCATAAAAGACAAGAGACAAGCAAATGTGGTCCTAAGATAAACTTTTCCCTGTCTGTTTTGAATTCTTGGGTTTATCCTGCAGATTTTACAGTTTGCACTTTTTCCTTTTGCCCACTTGTTCAAGGGTCCCAAAAGTTTCCATTTGCTTTCCATAGAATGACTCTTAGAATCATTTAGGTTGAAAAAGACCTTTGAGATCAAGTCCAACTGTTAACCCAGGACTAACAAGTCCATCACTAAACTATGTCACTAAGCAGCACATCTGCACGTTTTTTAAACACCTCCAGGGATGGTGATTCCATCACCTCCCTGGGCAACCTGTTCCAACGCTTGACCACTCTTCCAGTGAAGAATTTTTTCCTAATATCTTCCTAAACCTCCCCTGGTGTAACTTAAAGCCATTTTCTCCTGTCATGTCACTAGTCATCTGGGAGAAAAGACCGACCCCCACCTGCCTACAACCTGCTTCCAGGTAGCTGTAGAGAGCAATAAGGTCCCCCTTGAGTCTCCTTTTCTCCAAACGAAACAACCCCAGTTCCCTCAACTGCTCCTCATCAGACTTGCGCTCCAGACTCTCCACCAGCTTCATTGTTCTTCTCTGGACATGCTCCAGCACCTCTACATCCCTCTGATAGTGAGAGGCCCAAAACTGAACACAGGATTTGAGGTGCGGCCTCACCAGTGCCCAGTGCAGGGGGACGATCACTGCCCTGGTCTCGCTGGCCACACAGTTTCTGATACAGGCCAGGATGCTGTGGGCCCCCTTGCCCCCCCGGGCACACTGCTGGCTCATGCCCAGCCGGCCGTCACCCAGCTCCCCCAGGGCCTTCTCCCCCAGGCAGCTTCCCAGCCGCTCTGCCCCAGCCTGCAGCGCTGCCTGGGGCTGCTGTGACCCGAGGGCAGGGCCCGGCACTGAGCCTGGTTGAACCTCCTACAGCTGGGCTCGGCCCATCGGTCCAGCCCGCCCAGATCCCTCTGCAGAGCCTCAAGCAGATCCTGCCCTCAAGCAGAACAACACTCCTGCGCAATTTAATGTTGCCTGCAGACTTCTGAGGGTTTGCTCAATCCCCTCACCCAGATGACAATGTAACCATTTCTTGGTTACATATTATTTGTATATTTATGTTTCACACTATGGAAAAAAAAAAAAAAAAAAAAAAAAAGCTGCGCTGGTTGCTGGTTTTAACTATTAGCAGTGCTACAATGGTACAAAATAGTTGTACACTGTCTGCAGTTACAGTACCTGGGTATGCAAACATCTGGGTTCAAGGCAAGCAACAAGTCACTATGTATGTCACGCTAATGGCTGTAACTGCTTTGGCTTGTCTCAATACATGAATAACC